>NC_085979.1:8883435-10083435 GCF_910591565.1 Cydia splendana | reverse complement strand
AAATACAAAAAATATATTTTGAATTTGCAGAAATCTGCTCAAAGTTAGATCACGCGTAAGTGCCAAGTTTATTATTTTCAGTGAATAGTTTAATGCAATACTAGATAAAAGTCTTACAAATATGTTATTAAATAAGCCGTACATCATATTATACTTAATAGGTCAAATTGAAGTAATATTTATTTGTGATTTTTGTTCTGATCTCAATTTAGTTTAACCAATATTAGTTAAGTTTACGTGCTGACGCGATCGCTTGGACAGGTCTCCACGGAAGACCAGCGTCAAGATACCTGAAAGGTAACTTGTCATCAAGCTGAGGGGAGACCTATTCAGTGACGTTTATGTTTTTACTTATAAAAGTGTTGTATTAATTTTAAGCAATACTGTAAGCGTCCTGAATAAATTTATTTTCTTCTTCTTCTTTCTTCAAAATATTAACTATTGAGAAAATCAACTTTGCGGCACTAGTTGAGCTTAGCCTTTAGCCTCGCTTAAAATTTGCCATTAGAGGTAGATAGAAAAGTGATGCTGAAGCTCACATCTTTGGTATTCCACTGGGAATTGGCCTTAAGCCTAAAGGGCTCTCCCCACACTTGACGCGACGCGGAATCGGCAAAAACCGATAGCATAAAGCTTTATGTCCACGCAATAAGAGCAAAAAAGCCATCGTTCGATTTGGATCGGCTCGGCCGACGTCTGAAGATGGAAATTAAAAACGCAAACTTATTTCCCTGTACTGAATATGCTGTGTGCGGAATTGATTGTAGGGGGCCCCGAGCTTCGCACTGCCTAGGGGCCCCGACATGCTTAATCCGGCCCTGGGTCAGGGTCTCCATCTCCAGCTCTTTCTTTTTATGTTCATTTCTTGGTAATCTATAAAAATGATTTAATTATTAAATTAAGATAATTTAGTTGGTTTGAAGCGGGGTAGCATGATAAAATAAGAAAATATAAATAGGCAATCATAATATATCGATATCAAAGTCGATAAATAAAGTACAACCCTAGCTGAAATGTTTACATTATTTAAGCGTAAAAATATAGTTAAATAAATCCAATCACTTCATGATCTATAACTGCACAGAAGAACCTTGCTATTTATAATGTGAAACATCCTTAAATTTCCCAGGAACATTAACAATAACCAATATTTTTCATGTAAATTATAGCGTACCTGTGTATGGTTAAAGATGGCTGATTTGGTGGTTTTCTTATGCCGCACCCTAATACACTACACACTGGCATATTCGCGACGTAATTATTCACATTTGGCTTCAATTATTTTCAATCACAAGCAAAATATTGAAAGATAATTAATAATTTTAATTTTCACCACGACTTTTTGACAGGACAAGTACCTGCTGAACTGACAGACAATGACATTTGCGTGACTAAACATGGCGGATTTTCGGCCGCATTAGGTATTTACGTATTTTCATGGAACACTTTATGTCCGTACTGAAATACTGTCACCTTTTTTTGCTATGGGTTACAGTGCTGAGTAAAAACGAGATAGATATATATTTATGTGTGTGCCGTCAAAATGGGTGCTATTTCTATAAGCAATTGTACGTATAGAACAATATGTCTTGTCCCTATTATATAGGTCTATGTGAAAAAGTGATACTTATCTGACATGGGACATATTTTTAAGCATATTTGTAAAATATGACGAAAAGTTAGAACGAGCGTTAGATATAAATTAGGTATTTATATATTTTTAGTAATGATTTTTTAATATTGAATTAAAGTGCAATGTTTAAGTTCCATCGTTTATAATATGTATGACGCTTTATAATGTAAAATTATTAGAATTTTTTTTAACGTGCTTCTTAGTCAAACTACAAATTAGCTTATTATTTTGTCGATATCGAATTAAAGTTTAATAAATCCACAACAACATATCTAAATTCTTAAGTTAATAGGCAAGCTAAAAATTTAGAAGAATAAGATATATGCTTTAGAATTAATATGCGTTTTTTGTCCTATAATATCTAATATTGAATTAGAGTCTGTAAAAATAAGTCTATTACTATAAAATAATATACGCAGCCATATTATGGAAAATAAGAAATTTCGGTGTGTAGCTTGCATTGTAATAGTAAAATATATTTAAAAAGGCGCGAAATTCATACATACGCCGCGCTGGTCCGTCAGTGTCGCCGGCGCGGCGCCCGAGAGCCTATCATTACATAGTAGAGATGGGTAACTCAGGAGTGATAGATAAAAAAGATATATATCTTTCTCGTTTCATGAATCACTCTTCTTGTCTTTACGAATCCGAATGTATCAGTATATCCGTACCGCTCACTCCCTCGGCAACGATTTACTAAAGCGAAAGCGATGTCTCGGTCGCGCGTCGACCGAAGTAACACGAACGAGCGACAGCGGTCGTTCAGGCGGATTCGGACGCGTCATTCGCTATTCCGCGGGACAGAGAAGTAGATAGTATAGTATTTTTCGCTCGCGCAGGATGCAATGCAAATTGCAATGTAAAGTATGATGGGAAATCGAAAGGTTGTATACGCAAGACACAGACAACAAACATTATCGTAATATTGGTTATTGGTGTGATTTGTATACCTATTAATAAGTAAAATTAATTCAATAGTGTTAATCTATTCATTTTTAAATTCAAGGTCACGGTTATAGATAGTGCAATTCACGAGAACGCGCAGATTTGTCAAACCTAATCTAATAGCATGAGCAACTGCACATGACAATACGAACCAAATCAAGCTTCTTTGTGAATGTACCAATCTATATCTATCATGATACAAAATTAAAATGAAAATGTCGCCACGTTATAATAACAATTCTGTCTCTCTCTCATTCATAAGATGGCGCAAAGTCAGTAAGTGTCGATACAGTTACGAGCGGGACAACTGATACACACGGATATAAAGATATAAAAGAGTGATACATATCCCAGTGGTAAAAAGATATATATCAATCTTTTCCCTCTACTGACACATTTCGCCCATCTCTATTACATAGCCTACCTATACCTCGCCCCTCGCCTCGCCCCACCTCCCGCTCACAGCACTGTCTGTCTTTTCTTATCATTCATTTGTTTGTTTACTGTGGACATATATAAATTAGATGCGGACATTACGTGAAATTAAAGGGGTCCCTTTGTTTCCCATAAAGTTTTAAGTCATAATGTATTGTTTGTCATATAAGAACCTTCGGGCTCTCGAATTAAGGTTTATTTTTGAATGGCCTTAGTAGCAGTGTGATAGCGTTGACTCGGCTCGGAGAGTTGGCGAATTGGCGATTCATTCGCCGAGTTAGCGGATCGGATACCAAGTTATCAGTTAGTTTAGTGGCCAAGTTGATTAGGAAGAACATTTGAATTTCGAAATTGTAATAAAAATGTACATGATATTCACAACTATTTTTTACCATAGTTTGTCAAAGGACTGTTTCATTTCAAACATAGAGAGAATCATCATACTATCTTTGACTTACACTAGTACTAGCACCCAAAAGAAAAGGATGAATATAGTTTTTTGTTTTTATTTACTGACAAATTGGTTTGACCGACTATACCTATTTCTCGTTCCTATTGTCATGTCCTGTCCTATTCAACGTCAATATCATATTATGTATATTATAAACCAACTGCTCAATATTACACGTATACATATTGAATATACAATAAGGTAAGTGACCTCACCTTATTGTATATTCCGTGTCGGCCGTATATGCCTATATACGGCCCACCTTAAATTAAAATGTTTTTTTTTTTTATAAACAGGATATTAAGTATGAAAAACTCACTCAAATAGGTATCTTATTTATTGAAGTTTCTTCATTATACCAAATTAGTTATAAAAATATTACGATACTCTTGGAAAATATACCTTTTATAAAAGTCCTATTGTGGGCCTTATTGAACACTAGCAGGGTATTACTTAATCCCGCAAAAAATAATCATTTTGACAGTAGACAATAACAGATTTTATTGTTTTTAACTTAAGAGTTATACATATACAAATAACAATATTTGGTACTTCACAACAAGAGGATATTTATAATAAGTTAAAAATAATTCTTTTGGGCCTTATTAACTAAAGATATAAAAATTGTCTAGTTTACGAGAAAATAGTAGGTAACTATAATGTCACTAAACATAAATCTTTATTACTATTATGTTTTAACATCTGGGGGCACGGCAGTGCCCCCGCCAAGACGAGCAAAGCGCAAGGGCACTATCTACCTTTTCTCGAAGTGCTTCGTCGTTTTTTGGAACCCTCATAACTTGGGGTTGGATTATACTAGATAAACAAAGTTCTCGGACTTATTAAGCATATCAATTGCATAGCTCTTATACTTCGATTTCGTCAATGCCCTAATAGCATTTTCTTGTAGGGATTTGGTTGGGCCTTTGTTTACGTATTAGTTGGGCAACCGTTATATTTGGCCGTACGATTTGCTGGAGGGCCCTCGACAAAGGCCCTCCCGAAGATTCCCAACAGAGGGCCATAAGAGTAATTTTTTCGTTGGGCCTATTTAAATAAATCATACAATTATTCAACGGTGGTGGTTTTGGTTGGGCCGTGGTTGGGCCTATACACATTTGTTTGATGGTTGGTTAATTGTTACATTTGGCCGTACGATTTGCTGGAGGGCCCTCGACAAAGGCCCTCCTGAAGATTCCCAACAGAGGGCCATTAGAGTAATTTTTTCGTTGGGCCTATTTAAATAAATCATACAATTATTCAACGGTTGTGGTTTTGGTTGGGCCGTGGTTGGGCCTATACACATTTGTTTGATGGTTGGTTAATTGTTACATTTGGCCGTATGGCTTGCTGTAGGGCCAACTGCAAAAAAATAAAAAAAGGGCAATTTTTTCGTTGTGCTTCAGTTTGCAAATTCAACAATTACCCAACGGCAAGTCAGGTAGGTCGGTAGGTAGTCGTGCACCAGGTTGGAGGCCCAACACAGCTTGTCCCACAAAGGGCCAACATTGTAACTTTAACGTTGGGCCTTGTGTAGGATTCTTACAATACTACCATAGGTAAATAGTTGTGTAATTTATAGTGGGCCTACAGTCTAATTATGTAATGGGCATTTGTTTACGAGTCCTACAGTTACCCTACGTTAGGTAAGTGGTTGTGTAATACGACGTTGGGCCTTTGCTGATAAATATTACAATTACACTACTGTAGGCATTGGTTGTATACCCACATGAAGGTCCTAGGCAGCAGTTGTTGTTAATCTTCTCTGTATCGTTCCAATTGTAGTATATGTACTGCCGAAGTAAGTACACTTACTATACACTCTAATTTGTATATATACTAACCGCACTTCAAAACTTCGTAAGCGAGATTTATGTTTTTTGAGATTTAAATTGAGAAAATGTTGGTAAAATACAATTTTTTAAATTAATGTATAAATTTTATAGTTATAGCTATTAGATTTATAAGTTACTTTTAAAAAATATTATGATTATATCCGGAATAATCGAGACAATAACTATAACTTCGATGTTTGGAGACAGTAACGCCATCTAGTGACGCCACAAGCAAAGTTCCACAGCCAATGTTGGTAAATGCGACATTTGTCGTCATTGGGCCATCGGATAATATCGTTGATTAGCCAACGTTACCAAAGTAAACAAAGACCCATTGTTGGGCATCAGTGCCACAGCCAATGTTGGTAAATGCGATATTTGTCATCAGTGGACCATCGGATGATATCGTTGATTAGCCAACGTTACCAAAATACACAAAGGCCCATTGTTGGGCATCAATGCTACAGCCAATGTTGGTAAATGCGATATTTGTCGTCATTGGGCCATCGGATGATATCGTTGATTAGCCAACGTTACCAAAATAAACAAAGACCCATTGTTGGGCATCAGTGCCACAGCCAATGTTGGTAAATGCGATATTTGTCATCATTGGGCCATCGGATGATATCGTTGATTAGCCAACGTTACCAATATACACAAAGGCCTATTGTTGGGCATCAATGCTACAGCCAATGTTGGTAAATGCGATATTTGTCACCATTGGGCCAACGAATGTTATCGTTGTTTAGCGAACGGTAGCAAAATACACAAAGGCCCATTGTTGGGCATCAATGCTACAGCCAATCTTGGTAAGTGCGACATTTGTCGTCATTGGGCCATCGGATGATATCGTTGATTAGCCAACGTTACCAAAATATACAAATGCCCATTGATGGGCATCAGTGCCACAGCCAATGTTGGAAAATGCGATATTTGTCATCAGTGGACCATCGGATGATATCGTTGATTAGCCAACGTTACCAAAATACACAAAGGCCCATTGTTGGGCATCACTGCCACTGCCAATGTTGGTAAATGCGATATATGTCATCATTGGGCCAACTAATACTATCGTTGTTTAGCCAACGTTACCAAAATACACAAAGGCCCGTTGTTGGGCATCAGTGCCACAGCCAATGTTGGTAAATGCGATATTTGTCATCATTGGGCCATCGGATGATATCGTTGACTAGCCAACGTTACCAAAATACACAAAGGCCCGTTGTTGGGCATCAGTGCCACAGCCAATGTTGGTAAATGCGGTATTTGTCTCCATTGGGCCAACGAATGTTATCGTTGTTTAGCGAACGGTAGCAAAATACACAAAGGCCCATTGTTGGGCATCCGTGCCACAGCCAATGTTGGTAAATGCGGTATTTGTCACCATTGGGCCAACGAATGTTATCGTTGTTTAGCGAACGGTAGCAAAATACACAAAGGCCCATTGTTGGGCATCCGTGCCACAGCCAATGTTGGTAAATGCGGTATTTGTCACCATTGGGCCAACGAATGTTATCGTTGTTTAGCGAACGGTAGCAAAATACACAAAGGCCCATTGTTGGGCATCACTGCCACTGCCAATGTTGGTAAATGCGATATATGTCATCATTGGGCCAACTAATATTATCGTTTTTAGCCAACGTTACCAAAATACACAAAGGCCCGTTGTTGGGCATCAGTGCCACAGCCAATGCTGGTAAATGCGATATTTGTCATCATTGGGCCATCGGATGATATCGTTGATTAGCCAACGTTACCAAAATACACAAAGGCCCATTGTTGGGCATCCGTGCCACAGCCAATGTTGGTAAATGCGGTATTTGTCACCATTGGGCCAACGAATGTTATCGTTGTTTAGCGAACGGTAGCAAAATACACAAAGGCCCATTGTTGGGCATCACTGCCACTGCCAATGTTGGTAAATGCGATATATGCCATCATTGGGCCAACGAATATTATCGTTGTTTAGCCAACGGTACCAAAATACACAAAGGCCCATTGTTGGGCATCTGTGCCACAACGAATGTTGGTAAATGCGATGGTGGGCCAATACAAATTTTAATGTTGGCTACGGAACGAACCTCATCCCAACGTTTTCCCTACCGTTGGCACCGTGGGCCCCAACGAAAATGCTACTAGGGTGACTCACTCACTTAATGATTATCAATACCTTTAGGGTACTTCCTGAAGTCCTCTAAGAAGCTGAAATTTGATATGTAAGATAGTTTTAGTACACAAACAACAAATAAATTCAAAAACTTGAATTTTTTAATCCCTAAGGGGATGATGAGGGGGTTTAATCTTGTATGGGGAATCAATAATCGCTGAACCGATTTAGTTGAAATTTGGTATGTAGATAGGTATTGTTATGGGGAAGGATATAGAATAGATTTCAACCTCAAAGTTTACCCTTACGGGGTGAAGGCAGATTTCAACCCCAAAGTTTACCCTTACGGGGTGAACGGTTTATATGGGGAATCAGTAAGAAGTACATTGTGTAACAGATGCCCCCAGATACTTATTTCAGGATTTTTAATAGTAAATCACCCCCAACCCTTTAAATTAGGGGATGGAAGATTGTCATAAGCAACTTACAAAAAGAAGTGAAATCCCACCAAAAACATTTTGATGTAAAATGTTGCCCAGACGAAACCATAAGGCTCGCACTGTCAAAAAGTTATCAGATCTCTTGCCAAGCTTCTAACTCTACAAGCCCTAACTTCACTAGCTCTACACCTTAGTCAAAGTATGTGGCTCGGCCGTTTCGTTTCTACAAGAACTATTGTATGTATAATAAAAAAACCGCCCAAGTGCAAGTCGGACTCGCGTTCCAAGGGTTCCGTACATTACACAATTTTTAACAATATGTTTTTTTAGTGAAAAGTGAGTAAAATGTCTTTTAAAAACCCGTAGGGATCGGATCAAAAACTAAGTACTTAAGGCCGACTCACGCCACAGATTATACAATAGTTCTTACGAACAGATACTTATCTCTCAAACAAAACGCAAATACCTACCGTTTTGATACCTACACAAAAATACAATGGAGTGACCTTCAACGCGCCGCTCCCCGCACCGCGCGCACCGGCACAACGCTAGGGTGGCTGACGCTCAGAAATGATAAATAAATACCCACTTAAACAGAGGAGTGAAATAAAAGGAAAGCTAAATATTAAATTATACCTAATACTAGATGAAAACCCGGCTTCGCTCGGGTAAAATAAATAATAGTAATAGGTAATACTCATTTTGAATTAAGTAATTATTTACTTTTAGACTTCATACCTTCATCAAGGCGGTTACAAACCTATCTCATCTCAGAAAACTTTAAATCCGTAACATACAATCATAACTCGAAAAATTTACTATTCCGATATATCTAAAAACAAATATGTAATTAAAAAAACCTAATCCGCTTTTCTAGTAGCAGTTCGGTTCTGTAAGGGTCGCAGTTCTAACCTAACTTACTTCTGGTTGCAGTTTGGTTCTATAAGGATCACAGTTCTAACCTGACCCACTTTTCTGGTCGCAGATCGGTTCTGTGAAGGCCGCATTTATAACCTAGCCCACTTTCCAATTTCAAAAGAGGGAACCCTTTTGTACCTACCCTTCATGGCACTAAAGTGAAAGTATGGAAATTATCACTACTATTTCATTCTTTAATATTAATGCCTATCCGTTAATATTAAATTTCGTTTACAAAAAAAAAACTGATTAAGTGCGAGTCGGACTCACCCATCAAGAACGGAACACTTTTTAATATTTGTTGTTATAGCGGCAACAGAAATACATCATGTGTGAAAATTTCAACTGTCTAGCTATCACGGTTCATGAGATACAGGCTGGTGACAGAGGGACAGTGGAGTAAACTGAAATAAAGGTTCCGTCACACCGGCGCGATTTCAGAGCCGGGCCTGAACGTTTTATATGAAAAAGCGGCGCGCCCCGCTCACGCGCCGCACGCGAAACGCGCCTGTGTGACGGAGCCTGAAATGTCAAACCGGGCAAGTGCTCGCGCACGAAGGGTTCCATACTTTTTAGTATTTGTTGTTATAGCGGTAACAGAAATACATCATCTGTGAAAATTTCAACTGCCTAGGCCTATCACGGTTCATGAGATACAGCCTGTTGACAGACAGACAGACAGACAGACAGACGGACAATGAAGTAAAACTGAAATAAATGTCATATACCTACTAAGAAAAACCGGCCAAGTGCGAGTCGGAATCGCTAATAGGTTCCCGTTTTTTAGTTACCCTTCAGGTACGGAACCCTAGTATGAGTGTAATAGATTTGTAACCGGTCAGCAATGTGAGTCCCTTGGAGAAGCAGAGGTCTAGTCTAAACCCCCACTTACCATCGGCATTAACAGCCTTGTATTCTTGTTTGCCACCAACATGTCATATTAAAACATATTAATAAAAATTTACTCGGTCAACAATGTGAGTCCCTTGGAGAAGCAGAGGTCTAATCTAAACTCCCACTTACCATCGGCATTAACAGCCTTGTATTCTTGTTTGCCACCAACATGTCATATTAAAACATATTAATAAAAATTTACTCGGTCAACAATGTGGATTTACCTTTGGAGACTTACCCTTGGAGAATCAGAGGTCTAGTCTAAACTCCCACTTACCATCGGCATTAACAGCCTTGTATGAGTTGTATGCTTGTTTGCCACCAACATGCCATGTTAAAACATATTAATAAAAATTTACTCGGTCAGCAATGTGAGTCCCTTGGAGAAGCAGAGGTCTAGTCTAAACTCCCACTTACCATCGGCATTAACAGCCTTGTATGCTTGTTTGCCACCAACATGTCATATTAAAACATATTAATAAAAATTTACTCGGTCAGCAATGTGAGTCCCTTGGAGAAGCAGAGGTCTAGTCTAAACTCCCACTTACCATTGGCATTAACAGCCTTGTATGCTTGTTTGCCACCAACATGTCATATTAAAACATATTAATAAAAATTTACTCGGTGAGCAATGTGAGTCCCTTGGAGAAGCAGAGGTCTAGTCTAAACTCCCACTTACCATCGGCATTAACAGCCTTGTATGCTTGTTTGCCACCAACATGTCATATTAAAACATATTAATAAAAATTTACTCATTTCATCAGTCATATCCAGCCTAGCATTGCATTGGCCCCGCTTAAATATTTCTTTAATTTGTTTTTAGTATTTGTTGTTATAGCGGCAACAGAAATACATCATTTGTGAAAATTGAAACTGTCTAGTTAATCTAGTTATCACGGTTCATGAGATCTTGAGATACAGCCTGGTGACAGACAGATGGACAGCAGAGTCTTAATATTTAATAGGGTCCCGTTTTTACCCTATGGGTACGCAACCCTAAAAAGTGACCAAGGCCTCCAGTGCCCTAGGCTGGAATCAAAGCAGCGTCCTCTGCTATTGCAGCAGGTGCCTGTGCCATTCTGCCACCGGGCCACCCACGGCGGCATAGGTCGAATTTTTCCAAGGATACTTATGCACTATTTACTGAAGGTTTATGGAGCCTCGCCATCCCTAAGCCTAAATTAAATATTTTCTGAAAATAATTTGTTTTGATCTAATAACATATTGGAGTCCTCGTAATAGGGGTCCCGTTTTTACCCTTTGGCTACAGAACCCTAAAAATCAACCTTGTTTTGGTACTATGTACTATGCTTCACTATGACTCTGAAATTTTAGCAGGAATTAATATTTTTTTTGTTGTCACCTATCAAATTAGAATAGAATAGAATAGAATAGCCTTTATTGACCAAAAAATTAAATTTCAGCACATATTACATTTAAATAAATTCACATTTCATTTATATCAATTAGTTTCAATATTTTTTCCTTAGTAACTTTATTAAATAATTTTTATGTCATTGCTTTTTAATAATTATTTCAGTCTGCCTTCTTGGCATAGGCCTCCCCCAGCTCTCTCCACAGCTCTCTATCCCTTGCCGTCCCTATCCAATTAGGTCCCGCATGCTTCTTTATGTCATCCGACCACCTCATTATTGGTCTCCCTTCTCTCCTTTTTCCATCTCTAGGATACCATTCCGCTTCCTCTCTATTCCACTTATCTTTACCTTCCCTTGCCATATGTCCAGCCCAACCTGTTGCAGTCAAAAGTGTGAACTGGCCAAAGAACTTTTAACCGACAAAAACAGGCAAAACTGCTTTGACTGAGCATGTTGGTCAAAAGTAGTTTTACCTGAAAATCATACCTATTTCTGGCAGCAGTTTCGTTTTTAGGGCGTAGCAAAAAAAAAATAACCCTAACCTACCTATCTCTGGGAACAGTTTAGTTTTTTGGGCGTAGCAAAAAAATAACCCTAACCTACCTATCTCTGCGAGTACTTTTGACTGATAGTAACAGTCACAACACAATTACTATTAACCAATGATTTTCAGGTATAACTACTTTTGACCAACATGCTCAGTCAAAAGCAGTTTTGCCTGTTTTTGTCGGTTAAAAGTTCTTTTGACCAGTTCACACTTTTGACTGCGACATATATACTATCTATATATCTTATTATATTTAATCTTATATTCAACTTACATTGACTCCGGAGATAACTTATTAGCTTTATGCAGTTGACTTTCCAATTCACCGATACACCTCAAATTTGATTCATAGTCTAAAGCACAGTTATTAAATATGTCCACAATACACTGTAGCTTTTTGCACTGTTTCACACTGGCAATGTACTTAATCAGAGTGTGTTACAGTCAGCTGGCACTTAACTCAAAGTTTCTTTGAACAACGTCATTTTCATCTCGCTCACTTATTAGTTTATCACAGCTGCTTCAAGGTTGCTTTCACTTGCATTTCCAGGTAGCTAGTAGTGCCTTGACATGTAAGAATATTTGGAATCATTCTGAAATATTAAAATACAACTGAGAGACCGATGTTTATACTAAACACAATACACCCATGGAACGCTTTGAAGTTCAAATCTCGTTACGTTACGATGGCGTTTGCACTATGTTCGGTGACTATTTTTTATTGTTAACACACACAATACACTATTTAACAGGTTTTTATCACGTCTGGAGTACCGGATAAAGTATTTTCGAATAACAGCCGTCGTTGACGTCTAGGCAGTGTTGCTATCGTCTTAAAAGCCGTAACAGACTATCGCACGTTCTGGCTTAAAAACAAATTTATGTAATAATTATACCGGTATACATATCCATATGAAACGAAACTTAATGCAAATAATAACCATTATACATACCGGAAAGTCATCAAATAAACAGTAATATTCGTCTTGCTTTTTATTAAAAAAAATACGACCAACCTAACTTGTAAGCATGTTTGCAGTTTCTAAACGCAACGCATAGCTGTCAAATGTCAACCAACAAATTGAGCCTTTAGTATTGTTTGTCGAAATTTTTTCACTTTTAAATGCAAAATACGCGACAATACGAATTTTGCGGATATATGTTGTCGATTCAAAAGTGTTATTTTTTTACGCTCTTTTGTTTGAGCATAATTTAATTTGTTTCTACCGTCAAAGCCGCTCGCGTTTATATATGACACCGTAAGATTGCAAACCCGTTAGTTTATAATCTAACGTAGGTTAGGTTAGGTTAGATTATAATCTCCCTACCGTCAGTTTATAATGTAACTAGCGAGATTATAATATGACGAGTGTTTACAATTTTACGGTGACATATATAAAGAAGAAGATTCCGATTATGCTTTAGTGTTTGCGAAATAGTCATTTTAAAAGGTCATATGTCCCTGCAGTAACCGCAGTGTTTACGCCGTTTTATAAACCGCGCAATAATCCCAGCAAGAATTAGTTTTAAAACTTCGTGTAATTTAAAACCAGATAGAGATTAATGTTACATAGTAAAGAAAAATAATAGAAACCCCATGAATAAAGGTAATTAATTATAAGTTAACCAGAGCAAAAATGAGTAGGCACTTTCCGGTGTAAACTTACTGTCGTTAAAATAAACATTTAAGTACCAAAATAAATTAAAAAATTACTACCTATTTCAAATAGATAGATATCTAAATCTATACAATTTGTCACACATATTAAACATTACATGTTTAATTAAAGAAATTCAATAGTAGGTAGGTACCTACTACCCGCGCGATTCGAACTTTAAGATATCGCGCCGTTAGACATTCACTAGATATGAAATAGTAAAGATATGTGACGTTCCACGGCAAAAGGTACCTTATGGCGGCTGGCGCTTACGCTTATTATTATCGCCACTCCAATATTCAGTCGGGGCAATGGTACCTTTTGCCGTGGAACGTCACATATCTTTACTATTTCTTGTCTAGTGCATCTCTAATTCATTTCCCGAATCCCGCCGTACGTGTAACTATCGTAAAAATTGACAGTGCGGCGCGCGGTGACGTGCGTACGTGAGCGCGTGTGGCAACCAACTGGCTTGCTTTTCTACCGTGAACCATGGTATAATAATATACTCCGCCTGGTACTCCATTCGAGTGTATAGTATGGCTACCCAAAATTTTTGTTCCCCATTATTTTTTGTTCCATTCGCGTTTTTCCCCACTTTTTTATTTTCCTATGCAGTTGTGTCACTATTAGGCTACTTTTTCGGACGCATGAATTTCTATACATTTTTGTTGCTACGCTTATTTTATTCCATGCATTTTGTCTCCTAGTCCGTATTGTCTCCATACCTATCATTGTACCTGTAGAACCAAACTTCACTATTATTTTATCATATACTGTTATTCTGTCACACCAAATGACTGAAAGTGAAATGGCGTATGAACCAAAAACTTAATGTCAAAAAATTACCAGTTCATAGTATCAGTTATGCACTTACCACAGACCAACCCCTATAGACCGAGCTTATAGGACGACTCGCGGCCACCGCCCGTATGGTGTATAGGTCAAATATAAGATTGTTCGCGCGCCGCTCCGATCAGTTGCGCCCAAGGTTACGACCTGTTAGCAGTGTGCACGAGTCTAAGAAAATAAATCGTAAACTATTGAATTCATTGGGAAATCATGGGATATTACAGCGTAAAATGGTATGGCAAGTCATCTAAGACATCTACTTACGAAACAGATGGAATAACATCCCACAGGAAAGTCAAATTCATTATTTCATTGAATAATGTTTCTTGTCCGCGGGGTTCATTTTATACTGGTCGTAAGCAGAGGCGAAGTATGTCCGTCCCTTTTCGTCAACTTGAAAATGCAATGCGCTATCCCTTTCCCTTTCGACTAGTGATGTGACGATGATGGTTTTTCAGTTGCGGAAACTTCGTGCTTCGTCATACCATATTGTACCATTTTAGACATAATATATAGGTAATATGTTGTGTAAGTTTTTTAGAATCCTCTAGGCTGGCCTGGCGGAGCAGTTAGGCCGCATGTCACGAGATGGACCTGATGATGAACTTCAAAGAAGTGCGAGGGAACTCGGTGTTGGTTTGTGATAGACATAAGTATGTTGTATGGGTTTTTTAGAATCCTCTAGGTGAGCAGTTAGGTCTCATGTCACGAGATGGACCTGATGATGAACTCCAAAGAAGTGCGAGGGATCTCGGTGTTGGTTTGTGATAGACATATGTTGTATGGGTTTTTTAGAATCCTCTGGTGAGCAGTTAGGTCTCATGTCACGAGATGGACCTGATGATGAACTTCAAAGAAGTGCGAGGCAACTCGGAGTTGATTTGTAATAGGCATATGTTATTGGTCCATTTGAATATGTTTTCAATACAACCTTCTATGACCTTAATAAAACGGACAAAAGAAAATAATTGTATGAGATTTTGGCGACACTTTTTTCTCGTATCGAAAGAGATTGCGATTCTGAGTGGAAATAATTTAAAAAATCTAAACTTTAAAATTCATGTTCTGGGTACTTTAAACAGAAATGCCCTAATATGTTAAGTAAACATTTCAGGTACATTGTTAAATTACTTAATGAAATATTAAATTAATCAATATAATTATTAAGTAAGTTTACTCTAAGTATTCTAAATTGGTAACAATTTTACCACAATAAATTTCGGTATCACTGGTAGCAGTACCCACTACCTGTAATGAACATGTCCCATCCCTACGCTTACACGTGTCAGCGCGCCATATTTGAAACGACCAATCGCAACGCCGTGAGCACCCCTCCCGCACCTCACAGTTTGGTGATTTGCGTCGGGAACAAAATGGCCAATATTAGGTTTCTAGAGGCGGTGTTCTGTGGCACTTACATAGGTCTTCAGGTACCTAGGTAGGAAGTACAGTCAGCGTCAAAGAAATTACACAAATAATACAATACAATTATTACATTTCATAAATACTTTCTTCATAGCAATAAAAGGTAATCATATTTCAAAGAGGTTTATTTGTTTATTAAGTAGGTATGTATAGTACTGTATTACTGAATCGCAATTAGCTGTCAATCCATATTGATTTAGACGTAAGTGTATGGAAATCTGTTATTTCTAATCCCTTTCTGATCGCGGCATGATAATATCTTAACGGTTCGGTAGGTAAGATTGGGCAAAATATTAACCATCTAAAATATTAGTGTTTGATTAAATAATGGTAATAAATTCTACAGGTACATGATAGGTATGGAGATAATACGGACTAGGAGACAAAATGCATGGAATAAAATAAGCGTAGCAACAAAAATGTATAGAAATTCATGCGTCCGAAAAAGTAGCCTAATAGTGACACAACTGCATAGGAAAATAAAAAAGTGGGGAAAAACGCGAATGGAACAAAAAATAATGGGGAACAAAAATTTTGGGTAGCTATACTATACACTATACTATAGACTATGCCGTGAACGGGAGCAGATTCGTAGGTATTAATCAGAGCTCGCGCAGAGAGTTCCATAGGCCTGCTCACGCTTAGTTCCACATTTCTAATAGGTTTTCCTGTCATCTATAGGTAAAGAGCTAATATGTGTATTTTTTTCATAATAAAAAGACCCAGTAGTTTCGGAGATAAGGGTAATGTTAATTTTTTGCCTGTTTTCTTAAATAACTTCTAAACTATTTATTTTAAAATTATGAAAAAAATATATTTGAGATTCTAATTCTAAAATGAGCCCCTTCATTTGATATATAACAAAGATATAGTTTTTTTTCTTCTATTTATCATTCATCTCAAAAGTGACCCCTTTATTTAAATTTATATTACATATTTACTTTACATGTATGTCTTTGGGTTATAGACAAATTTCAACTTATTAGTCCAGTAGTTTCGGAGCAAATAGGCTGTGACAGACGGACAGCCAGACACACGAGTGATCCTATAAGGGTTCAGTTTTATTCCTTTTGAGGTACGGAACCCTAAAAATAATGATTATAATAAGTTTTTCACCTTATGCCCATGTGGCGGTAGCAAAACAGCCAAGCCACATATTTTGACTAAGGTGTAGAGTTAGTGAAGGGGCTTGTAGAGTTTGAAGCTTGGCTCGACAAGAGATCTGATAACTTTTTAACAGTGCGAGTCTTAGGCTTATGGTTTCGTCTTAGCAACATTTTACATGAAAATGTTTTTGGTGGGATAAATATGTATTCGTAACAGTTAGTATTATCTTTTAACATGATTTTTACTGTACATCTGGGCCCTGTTTCACCAACGTGACAGGTGCGACATTTGTCGACATCACTGTTACTGACGTCACAGGCCTTTATAGGCTACGGTAACCGCTTACCATCAGACGAGCGGTGTGGTTGTTTGCCACCAACCAGTGTTGGGCGTAATTAATTACTCGTGTAATTTAATTACTAATTTAATTACATGTAATTAAAATGTTTGTAATTTAATTACATAAAATTTAATTACTTGTAATTAATTTTTCTGTGTAATTTGCAATTGTGATTACATTAATTAGTAATTAAATTACTCAATTACTTTTCATTTACCTTTTTAATAATATGCAAATATGAACAAATTTACTTGTAGTAATTATAAAGAAAAACTTTTATGAATTCCATTATACGCTGGATAACGTTATAACATATTTTTTATCCCTGGAATCATACCTTTACAGGGTACTATGTGACAAACCACGTTGAATATGGCGGTCGGCGCTTACGTCGCGTAGCACCGCATTAGTATTGTGGCGCCGGTAATAATGACGTAAGCGCCGACCTAAGGTGCCTTTCGGGTTGGACTGTAGCAAAGGGGGGGCTGGGACTTGGACAATTGTCACAAGAAATACGACAGTTGTCACGAAATTCCGACACAGAACTCATTTACTGTCAAGAATTACCGAAAGTTCTTTGAAATCTTGTGTCAATTGTCATCATTATCATCATAAACATCACAAGAAAGATACCTGTTTTTTGCCGATATAATAAAGTTTTTTTTTAATAATACAATGATAGTGACAAACAGGAATAAGGCCCGTCCGATGGTAAGCTATAACCGTAGCCCATGGATGCCTGTGACGTCAGCAACAATGAGACTTGTCAAATTGTCGCACCTGTCACGTTGGTGAAATAGGGCCCTGGTGCTACATTACGACACCGGTGCTATAATAAGCACATTAAAACACTCCCTTTGGCCGTGTTTTAAAATTCGTCATTCGTTGCAAAATTTCTATTTTTCGCACTTCTATCGTAAATAACTACCTATGTATTAATAAAAAAAGTTACCTATATAAGTAAGTAGTTACTGCCTTGCCTCAAGCAGATCTTGTCAGTAGAAAAAGGCGGCAAATTTGAAAAATGTAGGCGCGAAGGGATGTCGTCCCATAGAAAATTTGAATTCTGCGCCTTTTTTTACTGACAAGTATTGCTTGACCAGCTATAATGTGAATTTTTCCAAGCCTAATATATACTTGGTCAAGCAGATCTTGTCAGTAGAAAAAGGCGGCAAATTTGAAAAATGTAGGCGCGAAGGGATATCCTTTCATAGAAAATTTGAATTTCGCGCCTTTTTTTACTGACAAGATTTGCTTGACCATCTATAGTAATAGAGTCTGGCTAGCCAAATATTGTTGACAGATATTTCCTTGTTGTATCACCAATTGTCTATGATTTTTAAAAAAAGCTAAAAGTCAGTTCAAATTGATTGCGGGTTATTTTAAGACGAGTTGCTTTATCGACCAATTACTTTTTAACCTATTTGTGAATTGGTCTAGATGATCCTAAGGCAAGTAGCTAAAGTGACTAGTTACATATCGGACAAACCACTTATTTATCGGGTTGATTTTAGACGAGTTGCTCTATAGGCAGCTTACGTTTTAGACTATCTGCCAATTTGCCCAAATGATTTTTAGGTGAGTTGACGCTGTAGACGACCTGCGTTTTTGACCATATGATACTAACCCCTTATAGTTATGCAAATGTTTTCTTATTTCTTCGCAGTAGTCGTGAAAAGCACTATGTAATGCCTCGGCCGGAAACGCTAATGATGGACTCGTATTATTTGAGGACCTCCACTAACGTGTCGGCCCTCAAACGCACTCGTCCATCTTTTAGCGGTTTTCCGTCCTCTCCTACAATGTACTATATATCCTTCAGTCATTGGGGTAATTGGTCCGCAGACGTCTGTGTGTACTAATTCAAGGGGTCTAGTCGCTCTACGTCCAGGCTCCAATTTCACCACGGTGACAGGTGCGACAATTGTAAAACATCACTGTTGCTGACGTCACAGGCATCCATGGGCTACGGTTACCGCTTACCATCGGGCGGGCCGTATTCCTGTTTGCCACCATCATTGTTTTATTTAAAAAAACTTTATTATATCGGAAAAGAACAGATATTTCTCTTGCTAAGTTTATGACAATTGTCACAAGAAATGTCACGAAATTCCGACATATAACTCATTACCTGTCAAGAATTACCTACAATTCTTCTAAATCTTGACAATTGTCAGAAACTTCGCAAAAGAAATATCTGTTTTTTTCCGATATAATAAAGTTTTTTTAAATAATACAATGATGGTGGCAAACAGGAATACGGCCCGTCCGATGGTAAGCGGTAACCGTAGCCCATGGATGCCTGTGACGTCAGCAACAGTGATTTTACAAATGTCGCACCTGTCACCGTGGTGAAATTGGGGCCAGGTCTGTTAAATATATGAATGAAGTTTTTTTTGTTACTAAAATCGATGACATGGTTCCTAAGAAGAGATCGTATCGTATGTCTTATAGTTTCCGATTTTCCCATACTGACCGATCTAAATGGGCCACCCTGTATATTTACATAAATATGATTTACCCTATGCAAAGTTTTACACTGTTTTCTCAGTAAAAATCGATGTTATATTTTTTTACATTTTTTTCCAGAATCAGCAAACAATTACGTGACACAATTATAATTATTATTTATTTATTTCACGCAAAAAGAAAAAATCATGCAAAGAAGGGTTAAAATATACTTAAATAACATTGGTTAGCACAGTCATATATTCGGGTAATTCCGAAAAGTTGAGAATGTCGGGTGATTACAAAAATGGACTCTAAAATTATGGAAATATGGACTCTAATTGTAGTATTTATCCGAATACACCTTATAGGTCAAAACAAAAATAGAAACTACTATAATAATATCCTTCGCATTTTCACGGAAACGTACGAACGTGTCTTGCTATTTCATTCAGTCTCGGTACAAAAAGTACTGAGGTTGACTGAACTAGCATGACAAATACGAACGTTTCCGAGAAAGTACGAAGGAAAACAATGGAACACGCATCGTCTATATGAGCCCTTATATTTATTGTTCCCGCGGGACTTAAAGATTGTAAATGAACCTATAACTCCCTAAGGAGTTCTAACTCCGGGGGTAAGAATATTGCAAACTCGAGTCTTTAATTCACTCCAGCCTAACTTAACCCCTTTGTTGCACAATGTACTATTGTTTGTTTGTATTGTTTGTCACTATATTTAAAGAAATTACTTCGTGTTTAGTAAAGCTTGGTTGATTCATAACAATACTTCATTTAACATTATCAAGTCAAGTGACAAAATACATGTAAGTAAACAATATTGCTAGGCTACTAGGTACAACCAAGAAACAGCTAAGCAAACAAGTAGGTATGTAAAGCGTAAAGGAGGTAACATATTATATTATCTTCACATCTACAATCATTGACTTCTAAAGGTATTACTTCGTAAGGACGGGCCTTACGGGTTCTTGAGGATGACTCACGTTAGACCGGGCCGGAGCTTCCGGAGCTTACTTTTCTATGACATGACAGGCGATCACGTGATGCTTTCCATAGAAAACGATGCGCCGGAAGCTCCGGCTTGGACTCGGCCCGGTCTAACGTGAGTCATCCTTAAGAATGGTGCCAGTACATCGGTGTTACGCACGAATTCGAGCCAATCGTGCAGTCGAACGCAACTAGTTGCGACCAATCGCGCGCATGACGCGAAATCATCAACCAATCGTATGGGGTCAGACTGCACAATTGGCTCAAATTCGTACGTGACACCGCTGTACCGGCTCCATTCTCAATGCCCGTAAGGGCCGTCCTTACGAAGTAATATATAAGTCAATATCCACAATACTTTTTTAAAACTTCTTCAGAGCGAAGTCCCCATTTTACTCCCTGGGTATTAGCAGTATGGAAAATATTTTCACAGAATGTATTGTAAGTAGAATAACCATAGATATAATGCCCCTTATAATAATTATACTTGATGTCTTTCCCATCACGGAACAATGGTGTTTCGGACCTTTGGGAGTGGTGCGCGGAGCCGAAGCCAACACGTAGAGGCGTACACTTTAATGAAATGTAAGGGGTACACCGAGCGTGTGATGGGATGCACGCAGAGGCAGCACCCGCCAAGGTATAAGGACTATTGTGAGTTGATGGAATCTAAAATGAACTAGGGTATTGTGTGAAAGCGATGGTTTAAGTAAAGCTATGAGATAAAACACCGGACGCCTGCCTAATAAAACGGTATCCAATTTTATTTCCGGCAGACGGTGACTCGCTCACAAGATGGGCCCCCACAAAAAGCGACATCTAGGATGGCTCAAGGACAACACCGGATTGAATTGTTATAAGAATTAAGAGCGAAAAACTAAATCCATACAAATGTTTAAAAGCTCTTATAATAATAATAAAAAAAATCAAACAACTATCGGAAATATATCCTGAAGGACGGTACGGTCGACATTTGTCGGGCATGCCGCCGTCCTGGAGAGTCACTCAGGCATATCATTTCCGGGTGTTCTCATCTTGCTAACGGCGAGTACTTGCACAGACATAATCTCGTAGCCAGGATTATTCACCAGCAACTTGCTCTTCTATATGGTCTTGTGGACCGCGAAGTACCGTACTACAAGTACTTACCTGCGCCTGTTCTCGAGAATGGTCGTGCCACGCTCTATTGGGATCGATCTATCATCACTGACAGGACTATTGTAGCCAATAAGCCTGACATAGTGATAATAGATTGATCGCAACGTCGGGCTGTGCTCGTTGACATCACCATCCCCCATGATGAGAATCTCGTGAAGGCCGAGACGGACAAGTCCAGTAAGTACCTAGACTTGGCTCACGAGATAACCGCCATGTGGGATGTTGATTTGACGATCATTGTCCCGATAGTCGTTTCAGTGAACGGTCTAATAGCGAAGAGTCTCGACCAACATCGTGAGAGACTCTCGCTTGGTGGTTGGATCAAGGGTCAGATGCAGAAGGCGGTGATCTTGGACACGGCGCGGATAGTCCGCCGGTTCCTCTCTCTGCGGCCCTGACCACCGGTAGCTTGGGCCTATACATATATTATTATACTCTTTGGCTTGGGCCTTGCCCCGCTGCTGGCGGCACCCTAGGTTAGGTTTTTGACATTGGAAATGTCTTTTCGTTCGCTCCAGTATACGGTCCGATTTCACGAAAAAGTGCGATCCCCTTATATCTCGGAAAGTTGTGAAGATATGATATTAAAAAATAGGCTCAAAAGACGCATAATCACGAGAGCTGTAAGGTGTAAAAATAATTCATCGAGAAAGTCAAAAAAAATAGTACATTTCGATGCTAGTGCGGAAGGTATGTCATTACTTCACGAGTACCGAGATATCTTGCCACGAGCCGCAGGCGAGTGGGAAGACTCGGGACGAGTGAAGAATGACATTTCCGCACGTGTATCGAACGACGTTTTTTAATACAGTTGCGAAAAAATAAGTAAAACATTGTTAATCGTACACTAAACAAAAGTGGTAACAGTGACAGCTCGCTTAGACGTCGTCTTTAAGTATATTATATCTATGGGCGTTTGGCAGCTATTCCGTTCCATTCAGACACCTTATTAAGAACGGAATTTTCAATATTCAATATTAAAAAATAAACGTGTTATAATGATGAAGAAGTAAGTATTAAAATATGAAATATGTATATTTTTCATATTCTTACATTAACAGTAGGTTTTTATGCTGATTACGACGTTTAAAGGAAACTAATATTAACACTCATCAATAAGTAGTCGTGAATTGGAACAAGTATAAATTTAAAAAAATTGGAAAAGTAAAAAGCACTAGTTCGACATAACCAACTTTCCGCACGCTAAACAGCTACGTAAAGTAGCACTTTGTGAGCAACTGTATTAAAAAAAAAGTTATGGTCGAAATAGTGATAATAAAATTCAATTTTTTCCGAATTTTTGATTTTGGTGCTCGATAATTTGGAAACGAAGAATGATATCAAAAATTTGAGAAAAACGGCTCTGGACAATTTAGTAAGCTACAATTTGAGCCTAAAACAAAGACGATCGGGTTAAGGGTTTGCCCTGTAGCCTAACCTTAAAATAGTCAAAAAGTCAGAACGACATTTTTCACAGGACATTTATGACTTCATGTTTCGCAGAGTTCGTTATCGGTATAACACTTTAAACTCTCGCGTTTTGTACACATATTTAATTACACAAACGGGTCTACCGCGATATAATTTCATTGTTTTTACCTTTAATTCCGACGTTTCAGCTGACAACAACAAATTATACCGCGCAAACAATGAAATTATATCGCGGTAGACCCGTTTGTGTAATTAAATATTCGTTATCGGTGTTTGTTGTGAATTATCGGGATTATGACGGCAGAATAACACTTGCACTGCGTGGGCTTTTAAAATCGCTGCAGATTTTTCTTGGTCTAACTCTATCTATCCTGTTTGAGACGGGCGTAGATAACGCACTATTCGACAATATATGCATTCTTGTGGTGGTGGAAATAGAAATAGAGATAGAGGCAGAGGTAGAGGGAGAGGCAGAGGTAGAGGGAGAGGGAGAGGGAGAGGGAGAGGGAGAGGGAGAGGGAGAGGGAGAGGGAGAGGGAGAGGGAGAGGGAGAGGGAGAGGGAGAGGGAGAGGGAGAGGGGAGAGGGAGAGGGAGAGGGAGAGGGAGAGGGAGAGGGGAGAGGGAGAGGGAGAGGGAGAGGGAGAGGGAGAGGGAGAGGAGAGGGAGAGGGAGAGGGAGAGGGAGAGGGAGAGGGAGAGGGAGAGGGAGAGGGAGAGGGAGAGGGAGGGAGAGGGAGAGGGAGAGGGAGAGGGAGAGGGAGAGGGAGAGGGAGAGGGAGAGGGAGAGGGAGAGGGAGAGGGAGAGGGAGAGGGAGAGGGAGAGGGAGAGGGAGAGGGAGAGGGAGAGGGAGAGGGAGAGGGGGAGAGGGAGAGGAGAGGGAGAGGGAGAGGGAGAGGGAGAGGGAGAGGGAGAGGGAGAGGGAGAGGGAGAGGGAGAGGGAGAGGGAGAGGGAGAGGGAGAGGGAGAGGGAGAGGGAGAGGGAGAGGGAGGAGAGGGAGAGGGAGAGGGAGAGGGAGAGGGAGAGGGAGAGGGAGAGGGGAGAGGGAGAGGGAGAGGGAGAGGGAGAGGGGAGGGAGAGGGAGAGGGAGAGGGAGAGGGAGAGGGAGAGGGAGAGGGAGAGGGAGAGGAGAGGGAGAGGGAGAGGGAGAGGGAGAGGGAGAGGGAGAGGGAGAGGGAGAGGGAGAGGGAGAGGGAGAGGGAGAGGGAGAGGGAGAGGGAGAGGGAGAGGGAGAGGGAGAGGGAGAGGGAGAGGGAGAGGGAGGAGGGAGAGGGAGAGGGAGAGGGAGAGGGAGAGGGAGAGGGAGAGGGAGAGGGAGAGGGAGAGGGAGAGGGAGAGGAGAGGGAGAGGGAGAGGGAGAGGGAGAGGGAGAGGGAGAGGAGAGGGAGAGGGAGAGGGAGAGGGAGAGGGAGAGGGAGAGGGAGAGGGAGAGGGAGGGAGAGGGAGAGGGAGAGGAGAGGGAGAGGGAGAGGGAGAGGAGAGGGAGAGGGAGAGGGAGAGGGAGAGGGAGAGGGAGAGGGAGAGGGAGAGGGAGAGGGAGAGGGAGAGGGAGAGGGAGAGGGAGAGGGAGAGGGAGAGGGAGAGGGAGAGGGAGAGGGAGAGGGAGAGGGAGAGGGAGAGGGAGAGGGAGAGGGAGAGGGAGAGGGAGAGGGAGAGGGAGAGGGAGAGGGAGAGGGAGAGGGAGAGGGAGAGGGAGAGGGAGAGGGAGAGGGAGAGGGAGAGGGAGAGGGAGAGGGAGAGGGAGAGGGAGAAAATAAAAACTTATACAGAGAAACATAAAAAAGAAAGTGCCACGAAATGGTCTCACCTCAGTATGTTGCTGGCGGCTGCTAGCAGATAGCTGATGCTGAACCCTGGCAGACCTAGTGGAGCTCGGGTTTAATACAACATAAGCACCACGCTGTTTTGGTCATCGGACTCGTCTCGATGAGCACTTAGGAGAGTAGTACCCAAGATAGAGCTGATGCTGAACCCTGGTTGTACCTTTTTTTTTTTTTTTTTTTACGTGGAGTAATGCATTTAGGCATCGCAGAGCATTCTACCGCGAACACCGCCTGCTGCCGACAGCCGAGGCTGTCCCCTCCTTGGACCCGAAGGCCCTGGAGCCGAAGCTCCCCCTCTCGAAGGTAGTATGCAGGGCGACACCACACACTGATCCCTCATGACAACCTCCACGCCGGGAGGAGATGGAAAAACCCCGGGTTCCACCCCCTCAGGTTGTCTTAGCGATTTTTTATAGAGGTGGTCATCCTCGTGGCCACCACGCCGGCGCCGGCCAGCAGTGGCAACCCCCCCGGCCGTCATCATAGGCCCTCTGCCTAGACAGTTACGGGGACCGCAGTTTTATACAGGGCAGCGGCATTCCTGTGCCCTCACGCGCCCGAAGGCGCCCGGCCCGAAGGCCTCATCCGCGACCGCAGCCGCCCGGCCCGAAGGCCCCCCTCCAGCACACACTCGGGTGAACTCTCCCTCAATGAGAGAACACCCTGTGCGGAACCCCCTCAACCCCCCCACGACAGGACATTGGCAGCACAGGTAAGGAATTACTTGAAAATCAAGAGATTACTTACCGTTGCCCCCGGGGCGCACCGTCCAAGAACCCTTACCTTTCCCCCGGATCAACTGATCAAGAGGAATGACAAGAGACTCGGCACTCTAGGAGGTTTCCTGTCCGTAGCACCCCTCCCTGGTTGTACCTAGCGGAACTCAGGTTTGGTGCAACATAGGCACACGCTGTTTTGGACACCCGATTCGTCATGATGAGCACATGGTAGAGCATTACCCAAGATAGCTGATGCTGAACCCTGGTAGTACCTATTGGAACTCAGGTTTGGTGCAACATAGGCAAACGCTGTTATGGTCATCTCTCGTCGCGTCAAACTGCTGTCAAGAAAATTTCATATCTTGCAGCAAATGGGCCGCTGCCGATCACCACTTCTCGAGTTGACTACGGATTTGCCGTGTAATAATTTTCTTGTACTTTGAACATTAATATAATATATCCTGCTTATTAATCGAAAAATGAAATATGTACCTATACTTATGCGCCACGGCGACAATTATTCAAACTTGGATACGCGTGTGGAAATTTTGCAATTTGTTTGTTCACATGCGTTATGTCCAGGATACTTGTGTTAGTCTAAGAATAAAATAATTATCATTCAACGTTGTAGTTTTATTTTGTAACTTTTTCCTTATCCAGACTTTCTCGTCGCTCAGCGACAATATTTTTTCGAATTCCGTAGATTCATTTCCAATGTGCTCGATAGTCGTGTGAGGCACGAAATCTGTGAATTTTTATAATGTGTTTATATGTATTTTTTATCGTTTTGTAAGTGTTTTTATATTTTACTTTTATATTCATATTATAAATAACCTAACTTGAGATGAAAAATAAATAAAGAAAAAAATCAAACTACTTCTTCGTTTGATTTTTTTCTTGATGTAATTAATATACATGTGTAAAAAAATCTAGGTACAATGTTAATATCCGGAGAGGAAAATATGGACTACGTTTGTATGGAGACCTCTAAACCATTTTCGAAAACCAGCTGTAGGTACGTCTAAAGTGTAAACGAAAAAAAAAAGTGTAAAAGACGCTTAGTGTAAACTCGCTCTTATAAGTCGTAAACAAACTCGCTCGATCGAATGCCGAATGCTGTGAGGTATCTTCCAATAGTCTGTGTTATTCAGCCAGACCGCACGCGCCTCCGCGGTCTTATATTGAAAAAAAAAACATAAAAATAACAATGATCATAGTGCGGAGGTTTTTCGCTTGGAGAAATGGATCGAGGTTCAATCAGTACTTGATGGCTGTAACATGTAAGTTTCTTTTTTGGTTAAATGCGTATCTACCGTCGTTTAGAGCAACTAGTGGTTTAGGGGGTAAGGACAAATAAATCAAAAATAACATAACTATTGTAAATATGGGCCCCAGTCTTACGAATTACTTAGTGGGCAATTGAATTATAAATACTGGAGATTTTGTATATGTATGACATCAAAAGTTTTTTTAATTATTAAGATTAATGTCGGACCGGTAATACCGGTATGGAATATGTTTACCCAATTAATATTTACAAATATTATCCTGCTCGTTTTTTTGGTGTCTGTAATCAACATGGAACCTTAAAAAAATCGCTGTATTCGTCTGTCTGTCAGGCTGAGACGCATATGTGTTACATTTTATTGAAAGTTAGGGCCGATTTATACATTGATTAGTGTTAAATGCGTGTTTATACATTGTGTATGTATGTTATTTCAGCGATAATTGTGATTAAATGTGAACCGATTTCAACATTTATTTTTATTTGAAAGAAGGTGTTTTAAGCGAAATCTCAAAAATATTTGAGGAATTATAAACATATAATATAATATAAACCACGAAAAAGAGGTTAAATTACGAACAGTTTGGATTTGTTTTTTATATAAAGAAATATTATCATTTGTGATTATATTTTTCCTGTAAGCAATAGTATTTTTATTTTTCTTCATAAATGAAGTTTTTTCACCAAATAGATAGGGTGTGTACCAAATTCCTAGAGATATTTATTTCTTAGCGATGTGAGAGATAAACGAGCAGATTTGGCATAGGTCCCACCGCCATTCAGTAATTCATTCCATTATTTTTTTTACGTTTCTGGTACGAAACCCTAAAAACAGGTCGGCAACAGGTATGCATTAGGCACATTTTTATATTGTTGTCCTCTAATAAAGTTTCTCATCAAGAAATTTTGTGGGCCGATTCGAGATTGTTTTTTTTTGTCGATTTACTTTTTGTATTTATGAAGGTATGCGAGGGCTACAGGTTATAGTATTACTTATTTAGTTTTTTATCTGCTCACTTGGTTGACATGTAGTATAAGCTAGTGTACCTTATTGGAATATTTTATCTTATTTATATTACATGCAAGTTGTAAAAAATTCGCATTCGCTCGTGTTTTAAGATATTGACGTTCGTTTGGAAATTATGGAATGTCGTCTACCAAAAATTAATTGTAGGTTATAGGAATACAAAGTGTAGTCTAAAAAAAATTGACAGCTGAAGTAAATGGCACCGTACGCTTTATGTACGTAGCTACACAGCGTCATCTATATTAGTTGTAAAATTCGAATCTCGAATTTGACTCTAAAGATCTTATACAATTAACGAATCTTTACTTACTTATTATACTGTCGAAAAACCAAGGTATTTTTAAAATGTCATTCTAGACGGTTCCACAAGTGAAAACATATGTTTACGTTTGTGCTAATAAATTATTTAAATCGAAATTCCTTGCTAAATTTAGAGGAACCGGAAAGTAAATATGGGTGATTCTTAAATTGTGTCCAAAAAAAATTTTTTTTCATAAACGTTTTTATTTTTCACATATTATTACATATATCAAAAGTAAATACAAAAAGCATATTTTTATTCATATGGTCAAGCTTAATACGCCCAGGAAAGGTAAATAAAATGAGTACATAAACACGGTTGTGACAAAGTGTCCCTCAGTCGTGACATTTCGGCATTTTGGTGGCCAACTCGGTTATTTTGAGTTATATAGTTATTTTAACATAGCCTAAGTCACTCCTATGACTACGACAAACCTAATGACAGCTCAGACGTTGAAATCCGTCAAACTATAAAGGCTGTAGAGCGTGACAAAGAATTCGATACACATCATACATACATACAAGCAAAAAACATTTTTTTTGCTTTGGCAGTCGGGCAATAATAGCAAATGATCTGTAGCTAATAAAAATGCATTTCTGAAAAGTGCATGTGCCTCTAAATTAATAAAACGAATTAAGAATGACACGACCACGTGTCTATATGTCACGAACGTGGACTCAAAAGTCCGTGGCGGTGACAGATTTATGAGGCCACGGTCGTGATAATTTGGAACATGTTCGATATTACATAAACATTTTCTTTGATTTTGCTAATGTTAAATAATTAGCTTAATCTGCAATGTATGAGGTATATCTTATGTTACAAACAATAACATGAAACTGCAACTTACTTTTAAAACTCTAACACGGCGGTGACGCGTTAAGGTTGACCGTTTTTTCAGATGAACACAAATAAATAATTTTCGACAAAACTTCTCCCTTCAGCCATTTGTAAACCTGACAACAACACAGTGCTGCTGTTCTAAAAAAACTTTAATAAGGCTGCCAGTAGTAAAGATAATTTTCTACCGAGTACCGCATGTTTATATTACCACGCGCGGTGGTGACGCGAAAACTAATCACAAAATGTATGTTGTTTAAAATTATAAAAAATCGTTATAAATCCATACAATTTTTAAACAGTGTTGTAGAACAAGGATTAGTGTTTTATATTTGATATAAATTATTGCAAAATCACTTCATATTTTTTCTAAAAAAAATCAAATATCACAAAATCTGGGGAAGTCACACTACACGGTCCGTGACATTTCGCACTTGTAAGTTTTTTTTTATATGTTTATAATACTCTTAGGACAATACATTTAGGTTGACCTAAAACTAGAGGTAAATTGCTAAGTATATTGATATAGAGTTTACTTATTTTCACAAAAATACATGCTATTCTTACGTGTTACACAAAAAATGCATAAGAATAAGAATTACCCATATGCGTTACATCACATACATAATATTAACAAAGTGTAGATTATCAGATATCTATAGCCAATTATTATTAGCATGTCGACTAACAACCGTAAAAGATGACTCACGCTGCCGGGCCGGGCCCGGGCCGAGGCGTCCAACATGTCATTTCCTATGACGGCTGATCGGTGATCACGTGGTGCTTTCCATAGAAAACGAAGCACCGGAAGCTCCGGCCCGGCCCTGGCCCGGTCTATCGTGAGTCACTTTTAACAGATCCTTAATACCTACCTAATAACTACTACCTAGTGGCTCTGTGAACTGAGAACCTCCGCCATTTTGGAAAATTTCCAAAAACTGAATCGGCAAATGAATCATCGAACCGGCTCACAAAATTTCACGGAAATCGGTTAAGAATTGAGACGTGTAGAGGAGAACATCCGGACATACGAAGGTATTTTTGCCCCAGCTGAAACGGAGACTTCGCTAACGCTCGGTCAAATATGTGTGATTCTTGTGATTTACTCGATGCCCGCCATTTTCACCGTCAGTGTTCGATTTCCCTCAAAAAATTTCCCTATGCTGTTTATTGCATAAATCAATCAAGGAATGCATTTGAAATGCAAGACTAGAACACCCAGAAGTCTATTTCAAATACTTTTTTTAATAAAAAATAAATTATATTTCATGACCTTGACATCGAAAAATTACTAAATAAATTCTACAAAAGTATCTGATGAAGAAGTCGCTTTTTAATCAATGTAGTTCGATAAAGAAGCCTTTGGCGCATATTTTCTAGTTCTTAGTTTTGGAATTTACCCTCTGGTTACCGAGTAATTCATATAAATAGCGATTTTTTATTTCATTTTTTTCTCCTAAATAACTCAAAAGTGCGACTTGTGACTAGCACTGACAGATTGCTCTTAACTAGGTCAACCACTGGTAAAAAAATCACGTTCCACTATCGCGGCGTTTGGGAGTTATCGAATTTAAAAATACAGTGTTAGGGTTGACCCTCAACTTGACCTTTAATTTTTAGTCAGAATTAATTCAAAATTTTCCTCTATTACAAAACTGTATATTGTTTAGACATACTCCAGGTACTTACATAAATAAAAATACAGGAACACTAGATTGACGGGGGCAAAAGTGCACCAGTGCTAGTGATTAATTAAAAATCGACTAATAGTAAAAAACAATTTTATCCATCATTATCAAAATGGCTAAGTTTGAATACATTTAATTATGTGCAAACCTCTTTCATTTATACTTACAAAAATCGTCCAGTAGGATTAGTCTACCAGAAGCAGTTCGTGAACTTCTGAAGCCGATTCATGAAGAAAACTTACAAGAGGCTGAAGTCGATGATGAAGATCTAGCTAATGATGGATCTTCGTTAATAGACGGTGATGAAAATCCATCCCATGTTGACGACTGCACGTTAGTTCTCGAAAATGAAAAATGATTTGTATGAGCCACAAAATACATAAAATCTGAGACCAACTTGCGAAAAGAAACTATAACTTGACTTCTGAATTTCTTTCTTTCTTTTCTGAATTTAATGACTTTATTGTTTAACAAAGTGCACTGCACTTAAAAGTTTCTGCGTGGCCCAATGGTTGACTGGTAGAGAATGCCTTTTGGCAAGTCTGCCATTTGTAATTTCTTGTATTGTGCAATAAAGGTTAAATAAATAAATATAAATAAAGTTTCTTATGTTGTTCCTTAATTTAATTTAATCAGTTTTTTTAATTACTCCGACCTTTCATATTTGTTTGACCTTTAAGTAACAACCCTAAAAAGTATAATTTGACCTTTATACGTAACTCCCAAACGCCGCGATAGTGGAACTTGATTTTTTTACCAGTGGTAGACCTAGTTAAGAGCCATCTTTTAGTGCTAGTTACAAGTCGCACTTTTGAGTTTTTCAGGAGAAAAAAATGAAATAAAAAATCTGTATTTATATGAATAACTCGGTAAGCAGAGGGTAAATTCCAAAACTAAAAACTAGAAAATATGCACCAAAGGCTTCTTTATCAAACTACATTGATTAAAAAGCGACTTCTTCATCAGATACTTTTGTAGAATTTATTTAGTAATTTTTCGATGTCAAGCTCATGAAATATAGTTTATTTATTATAAAAAAAAGTATTTGAAATAGACTTCTGGGTGTTCTAGTCTTGCATTTCAAATGCATTCCTTGATTGATTTATGCAATAAACAGCATAGGGAAATTTTTTGAGGGAAATCGAACACTGTGGCGTAGGTGGGTTTGATGAATGATATATTTTTGCATGTGGCCTGCATATTAAAAACAAACATTGCAAGTTAATTAAAAGTTTGTAAAATGAACTTTACTCGAAAGCGTGAAGGGTAGTTTGATAATGTACGTACACTTTAACACTTACAAGCGTTCTTGTCTTGACGATTTGGGCAAAACTGCATGATGCTTCCAAGTTTCAGACTTGCAAGGGTTACTTAAGGTTATAATTATGGCATGTCTATCATAGGATATCTAATTACTAGTTTAATCTTGCAAAACGGTCTGTAAACGATACCGGATACTATTATAACTCAATAGGTCCATTAACTTAGTCATTACTGTTAATTTGATTGTTCCGTGTATGTATTCATTATTAGGCTTTATCGACTTAAAAAAAAACCGAGGAGCATAATACACTCGGCGTCACGGAAATCGCACACCCACCGATTTTTGTTTTAAGCGAATATAGCTCTTATCATATGTATTATACCCTCACAATATATACATCATTTAAAAGCACAATTAATAAGCATTAAAACATGAGTAAAGCATTTTTGGGAAAAATAATAATAATCACGAAATTACGGCGTTCTGAAAGAACACCTACAATACGCGTTGTAAGGGTCGCTAGTTGCGTTACCTTGGATAGGTTTAAAAGGGGGGGTAAAAGTGGAATATGGGTCATTCGGTATCCAGAGTTCACAGAGGTCACACCGGAACAGCTGGAGAAAGAAAACACCCCAAGAAAATGGATACCACGGAAGCAGAAGCAGCTCAAGCAGTAGCCCTGGTGGAATCAGGAATGACGCAGTCTGCGGTTGCTCGGCAACTCAACATAAGCCGTTTCCGAGTTCTCCGAGCAGTTCATCGATTCCAGAGGACTAGAAGCTTCACCAGGAAGCCTGGATCCGGAGGACAACGCTGCACTTCCGAAAGAGACGACCGCTTTATTGTGTCGACGTCTTTGCGGAACCGTTTCTCCAACGCTGTCCAGCTGCAGCAACAGCTGCAAGCAGTTCGGAGAACGGTGGTGAGTGTCTCTACAGTAAGAAGAAGGTTGCGGGAGAAGAAGATCATGCCCCATAGAGCGGCTACGGGTCCCAAATTGACGGCAGAGCATCGGCGAGTCAGACGTGAGTTTGCTCGCGAACACAAGGATTGGACGGTCGACCAATGGAAGGCTGTCCTCTTCTCCGATGAGACCAGGGTGTGCCTGTTCTGCAACGATAGGCGCAGAAAAGTGTACAGGAGGCAAGGGGAACGTTATTCACAGGCCTGTCTTGAAGAAACCGTCGGATACGGAGGAGGATCCTGCATGTTCTGGGGTGGCATTTCCCTCGCCGGCAAAACCGAGCTCGTTTGTGTTTCCCGCACTGGTGGTGGTCGAGGCCAGGGATCCATGACTGCTCATCGGTACATCACAGAGATCCTGGAGGACCATGTGGTTCCATACGCCGAATTTGTCGGTCCTGGATTCACATTCATGCGGGATAACGCCCGCTCCCACACAGCGTTGATTGTTCGGGACTACCTTGATCAGGTTGGGATCACCGTCATGCAGTGGCCAGCAAGGAGTCCGGACCTGAATCCCATAGAGCACCTTTGGGATCAGCTAAAACGGAAGGTGCGGTCACGTAATCCTGCACCTGCGACCCTGGAACAGCTTCGAGATGCCGTCATTGAAGAGTGGGATGCTATTCCTCAAGAATACGTCGTGTCTCTCGTGAGGTCCATGAAGGCTCGCATGGAGGCAGTCATTAAGGCCAGAGGAGGCAACACTAGGTTTTAAGTTTAGTTTTAGGCATTTGTATTCCGATATTTGTTGATTTTATTGTGTTTTAATTTGTTGATTTTTTTGCATGAATATACGATTTTTATTTCTTATTAAAAAAGGTGCCTTTTTTTACTCTTTAGTAACTATTGCATTGTTTTTAAATGAAGGGTTAAATTCTCTTTAAAATGATCCCACACACTCATACTTTACCTTCAACAACATAAGGTTTATAACGGCTTGAAACAAAAATCCGTGGGTGTGCGATTTCCGTGACGCCGAGTGTAGTATATAACATCAAATTGCGTAAAATTATTTTCCTTAATGACTATACAGAGACGAAAATTAAAGGCGTATCCAGACTAGTAAATTTTTCGCCAATCTGATTAAATTGGCCGATCGAATCAGGACGTGCGGACGCAAACGCCAATTTGGCTCGCCGAATTCAACCGCCGATAATGACCGATATTACCGATAAAATGAGGTGCGGACGCAAGAATACCAATTTGTGACGCCAGTATTTTCGTTCTGGGGCATTTTTTCAATTTAGAGGGCTCTAATATATCACCATAAATCTAAAATTGGTGATTAAATTGGAGATTGACGCCAATTTCAATTATGATCAAATCGGTCGATTTGATCATCCCGTCAGGATACCGCTTAAGACTGTAGTTATGTAGAAGCGGTCGTCCATTTTCCTCAAACTAAACCCATTAGGTTTGAATTTAGGAGATACATAACAGAAGTATATTCATGTGTCCTAGACCCATAACCTAATAGGTTTTATGTAAATCAAATGAGTACATGGAATTCATAATTCTAGAATTATATATGACTGGTTTGTGATTGCGGTTACTTTTATACCATTATACTTAGTAAAAGCACAATGATCTATCCAATGATATTATCGACCGAGCGAAGCGATGTTCTCTCACTTACAGGAGCCCGATTTTTGAATTTCGACCGCTCGATTTCGTGTATTTCGTACAATAATATCTCTCCTATTAGGCATTTAAATTCTACTAATAGAATTGAAAACGAGTGGTCAATACCATTCGATTCCCAATTTCTATCGCTCGTATTTCAAAAATTAGCATTTTACCGTTTTCCACCGATTTTCGAATGTCGAAATCGAGCGATCGGAATTCAAAAATCGGGCCCCAGGTCGCATAAGTTCTCAACCGTTATTCGTGAAATTTTGTGATAAGAACCACTACCACGAGTTTTGACATTGACAGATACGCTCGCGTCTAAGTAACTTACTTTCTATGCATCTCGCTCGTACTCGCATATTAGTGCAAGCGAGTTGTATAGAAAGTAATTTACGTAGACGCGAGCGTATCTGTCAATGTCATAACTGGTGGTAGCCGTACAGACCAGCTTGAAAACATGCCTAACGCTAACGTTCGGTAGCGAAAGAAACCCAACTGTCAGTCTGTCACTGTCACACAAAGCGATTCGATTTCGAAGCGCAAGCGATTGTCACCTTGCCTAGGCCGCCAGGTTCGGACCAAGAAAAGTCTGCAGTGGATTTGATAGCTCACGCAGTGTAAGTGTTATTTATACGAGTACGTCATAATTTCATAGAAGTTTGACGTTCAAAATAACACGTGCACTGCGTGGGCTATCAAATCCGCTGCAGACTTTTCTTGGTCTGACTCTAGCAACATTCATGAAAAATGCTTCTAATTGATTTAACTAAATTATGCTATTTATAAAATTCAATTTGTCCATTTCGTTTTCCAGTATCGATCCCTCTCCTCTGCTTCGGCATGATCCAGGGCTGGCTGTCTCCGATGAGGAGGATCCTTGAGTCTTCAGAGAACCCGATAGACCACCCGTATACCAAGGATGAGTACTCCTGGGCGGCGTCCGTTACATATATCACAGGTATGTATATATATTCACAATAAATGATTGATTGATTGATTGATTAAACCATCATCAAGCTAACTGTATTTCACGTGACATGTCTCGGAGAGCTATTCTCCGCTTTTTTTTATTTTTTTGCTTTTTTAATGTATCTTAGTCCAGCCGTTATCGAGACATCGGGATGTCTCGATAACTGCTGGACTAATTCCTCCAATTAGGTACCTACTTGTATTTTTGAAGTGAGAACTTCTTTAGCGGCGCTGAGCACCTTTTGTGATGGGGAAAAAATGTTAAACTCGCGAGAGCGTAAGACGTAACCCTCTAGTTCTACCGCGCGGCGAAAATGTATGCCTGAGCCTGCTGTTTCGTTTAGGCGGCGCATGGAGCTTGCGTGACGTCACGTGTGACGGACACTGTTACAATGTCATTGTGTTTTTCTTTTTTGATTTAAATGCCATCTAGTGAGTTTCCCTCAAACTGGTATTTATATAACTCTAGAACTCACAGTGATGTGCTTAGGGGGTTTTTTTTAAGTAATGTGACGAAATAACGCTAGATGGCGTTAACCTCAATTATACATAGTGCTGCAGACATTTTGTACTAGATGGCGCTGTTATTAATATTTTGAGTTACAATGTCGTTGAGTTTTTGCTTTTGTAATGTAAGTATCTTCCCTGATGTCTCGGTAACGGCTGGACTAATTCCTCCAATTAGGTACTTGTATGTTTTTGGTAAGGGTTCTATTTGGGTTCTATTGTCATTCGTGTGATCTCTTCACAATTAACCATCACCATTATTTGGATATGATTTATAGTAAATCGTACCTTCGCCCTCGAAATGCATCATTTCATAAAGTGAAATCCCTGATGATAACCATTACATATATGATATAAGACGATAGTTATTTCTTGTGCAAATAAATAAACATTTCATTTTGTTTATTTATTTGCACAAAACTTATTAGGTATATGCTTCTGTATTAAAAAGTAAATGTTTTATTTCCAACAGCAATCATACTCGGACTTCCCCTGGGTTACTTCATGGACAGATTTGGTCGAAAATTCATGAGTCTAGTCACTATATCGACAATAATGGTAAGTAATCTCACCAAGTCACTCGGTATAGAAATTACGTTTTAGGATCATTCTACTCTCATTCCCCTGGCTATACACATTCGAAAATTCCCAAGAGATTCCGCTTAGCTAGTTAGTAGTAGTTAGTTATTTTAGGAATGATATATTTATTAATTTTATTATACAACTGTTGACAACCAATTATGAGCATTGTAGCTTGAAATAAATGTTTTTTTTTAGATTTTTTAGCTGTTTTGGTTGTAGGTGAAACTTGGCACGAGTTACAGGCACCAAAAATGAGATGCTATTAAAGCGGAATTTCCTGGAAATTTGCGAATAGGTATGGCCAGGGGAATGAGATTTTTGTAGAATGACCCTTTAGTTAATTTTATTATTCTTAAGTGTAAATGTACCTAAGAAACTCGCAGGATATAAATTTTCATTCAAATTATAATAGGTAATTCAAATATCTACAAGGTATCGAGGTATTAAACATACATACTTTCTTTTCTATATCGAGGCTTACTTTTAGTTGGAATATCCTAAAACGTACCAAAACCTTAAGTCGGTTCAGGCGGAGTATGTCACTTTCTTAGGACGTCACATTCTGAGGACGTCACATTCTGAGTTCGTCACTTTCTGAGTACGTCACTTTATGAGAACGCCACTTTCTGAGGACGTCACTTTCTGAGTTCGTCACTTTCTGAGTACGTCACTTTCTGAGTTCGTCACTTTCTGAGTACGTCACTTTCTGAGAACGCCACTTTCTGAGTACGTCACTTTCTGAGTACGTCACTTTCTGAGAACGCCACTTTCTGAGTACGTCACTTTCTGAGGACGTCACTTTCTGAGAGCGCCACTTTCTGAGGACGTCACTTTCTGAGTACGTCACGTTTTTTAGCATAGGTACGATATCATCATCATCATCATATTTCCAAGCAGATGAAGTCGCGGGTCGAAGCTAGCGCAACATATTATCTACAGTCCGTAGATATAAATCTCTCCATAACTCTCAGAATGACCTTCGGATTTTAGAAAGATACATCGGGTATCGGCGGTAGCACGCGAAGGTGATACTGCTGTTCTGCTTTCTTACTCACTCGCAAAAAGTTAGGGATACCTATTGTCTCAATGTAAAACAAGCCCTAATGTAATGACGTTATGCTTAATATTTGGTTGATGACTATATTGCGATTTGACTTTTTGTCATAATCTAAATAAAATAGAATCAGAATTTGAAAGCAGAACGTCACACCGTCATTTACTACTTCTCGCTGAAATTATACAGAGTGGTAATAATAACAGGCATATTTTTTTGTAGGTAAGTATATTTTTTATAGTTTGTGTTTGTTTTTAATTTTTAATTTTTAAATTCACTTTAACATAAAAAAGTAAATTAAAACAAAAAATTTAAATTTAATTTGTAAATAATTTTACAGTACTTAAAAGTCACATATTTTAATATGAATATAAATATTTACCTACTAGTTATGGTGGTATTAACTACTCTATACAGGTTGGTACAAACCTCGATGTCCAAAATTTTTAAGTGAAAACTTCTTTAGCGGCGCTGTGCACTTTTTGTGATGGGGAAAAAATGTTAAACTCGCGACAGGTCACGTGACCGTAAGATTCGTAAGACGTAAGACGGACACGTGACCTGATCGAAAAACTGTTACAATGTCATTGAGTTTTCACTTCTGCCGGCACTCCCAGAGTGCAACCCGTTGTTTTTTTTTAGATTCTTCACTACGTGGGCTATCAGATTACTAATTTGGGAACTTTCCACCTCGATTCCTTTGAGCGGTGACTCTGTCAAATTATGACTATTGTCACTTTTTTTTACCTTTAAAAAAAACTTAGGGACTAGCAGTTTCTAAAATAACCAAAAGTCGTTGAACTCGCATGTTTTTTTTTAATTAGGTAAAATCTAAACTTGACCTGCTTGAACGTAAAACTTTGACTTTTGTCTTTTTTTCCAACTCGCAGCCAAGTGAGGATGCTGATTTTTTTAAGCAACTGCGCCGTTTGTAAAGGATTATGTTATAAAAAGAAACATTCAAAAAAGTTCAATCGTTTTTTTAAATAAGTTAATTGGTTCGGCCCGGAATTTCTTAACAAAAGTTAAAAGTTCAAAAATTCATAAGTCGAAAGCTACGAAAAACCGGCTAACATATTCTATAATTCAATTGAGGAATCTAAAAAAAATTTGGACGTCGTGGTATAGACCACCCTGTATAGTTTTGAGTCTTGGATTGCAAGTTGCAACTAAATCAGTACGACGCTGTCATTTTCTATTACGCGAATACGTCCGATTTTACCCGAAAAACGAAGTTCATTCTGAGAGTTAACGGACTGTAAGTGGTCAAACAAATTTGTCATTAAATAAGAACAATAAAAACTACACTTGTTACGTACGTGTGCTGGCTTGCTAGCTGGAACCGAACTGGGGGTACCCGCAGATCTTCTCATCTACCCACATGTCAATATATAACATGCCTTTCCCTCTGGATAGATGACACTTCACTACATTTTAGAATCCAATATTTAACGTCAGATTTGTACTACTCTGTTTATGCACTTAAACTATATTGTTCACTTATACCCTAACATGCTTTCATAGTCTTTTATTATTATTTAGTAACTATTTAACTATTGGCTATCTGCACTATAATGTTCATCATCTCCACTATCAGACTCAATGTCTGAACTACCATATTCTTGGAGAGCTATCTTTTTCAAGGATGGTCTGTTGGATGGTGGGCTTTCACTCGATCGGGATCGCTTGTTACTGTTCGGTTCATTTCTAGGCACTGTATCATCCGAATCCCGTACTAAACACTCTTCTGGGCCTTTCACACCAATTATCTCTGCCCACTGACTCGGTGGAGGGATTCTTATTGTGCCAAAACCCTCATCTTCTCTTTCTTCTTCCCCTTGTTGAACTTCTTTACTATTACTTGATGGTCTTGCCTTGATTTCAACTTGTGTTTCTTCTTCTGTGCCACTTCTACTAAAACCAAGCATCTGATTTACATGTCTAATAAATAATTTATTTCCTTGTTTAATTTTATATCTTAACACTCCAATCCTTTTGACTATTGTTCCTTCTAACCATCTAGGCCCAGTTCTATAGTTCCTGAAACAAACTGTCTCTCCCACTCTAAATTCTCTCACACGTTTTGTTTCATTTTCCTGGATATCTTCTGTCTCCTTTTCTTGAATTGAAAGGGGGTGAAGCCTATCAAATTTAGTTCGGAAACGTCTATTGTTCAGGAGTTCCGCGGGTGTCTTACCGGTGACAGAACTAGGTGTTGTCCGCAACCCATACAATATCTTTTGCAGTCTGGTTGACCATGGGAGATGTGACATCTTTTTTAACTTCAATTTTATTGTCTGTACCGTTCTCTCCGCCTGTCCATTGGACGCAGGATGATATGGGGGTACCAGTATATGTCTAATACCATTCTGTTTAAAATATTGACTTATCTCTTCTGACGCAAACGCTTTTCCGTTATCGCTCACTATGGTGTCTGGCAGCCCTTGTTCAGCAAATATCTCATCTAACTTATTAATTACCATACTTGAACTTTGCTCATTAACTATTTTGACCTCCGGCCATTTTGAGTATGAGTCAATTAATATTAAGAAAACTTTGCCCATGAAAGGCCCTGCAAAATCAATATGCAGCCGGGACCAAGCCTTTGGTGGGGTAATCCATCTGTGAGTCACCTTGGCTGGCATATTCCTTACTTCTCTACAAGTTTGGCAATTATGTATCAAGCTCTCTATATCTCTGTCGAGACCAGGCCACCAAAAGTAACTCCTTGCTATTGCTTTAGTGATGACTATACCATCATGATTGCTATGGAGCTCTTTAAGAACGCTTTCACGTAGCTTCAGAGGCACAATTACTCTACCTCCCCACAATATACAGTCATTATATTCTGTTAATTCATCCCGTCTTACATAATAATCTCTATATTTATCTTCTACTGTACTTGGCCAACCATTCCTAATCCAGAACATCACCTTTGCTAATATACCATCGGTCTTACTCAATTTAGCCACATCCTTAGCCGTCATCTGTAACTCAACTGGTGTCTCATTGAGCAACAAAACATTCACCTCTTGCAGCTCTTCTTCTATTCCACTGCTTTCAGGACCAGGCCATCTACTTAGGGCATCAGCATTCCCAATTTTTTTCCCTTCAACATATTGTAACTCGTAATCGTACGAGTTTAACAATAAAGCCCATCTTAACATCCTGGGTGATATCACATTAGGTATTGGCTTCTTTGGGTCAAATATACCCAAAAGTGGTTTATGGTCCGTCTGAATGACTATCTTACGGCCAAAAATATATGAGTAAAATTTCTGTACTGCAAAAATAATGGCAGCAGCCTCTTTATCAATCTGCGAATAATTTCGTTCATGAGAGCTCATTGTCCTGGAAGCAAACATGATTGGTCTCAAAGAACCGTCCTCCATCCTGTGTTCCAGAACCGCACCAAGACCGTACTGCGAAGCATCACATGTAATAACCACTGGTTTCTTTAAATCATAATGTACTAATGTGTTCCCCGTAGTCAACATTCTTTTTAAGAGACTAAAAGCTTGTTGGCAGTTTGGTGTCCATACCCATTTGGCTCCTTTCAACAATAACTTGTACAGTGGTTCTGCTACAGTTGCTTTCTGTGCTATAAATCTGTCATAAAAATTCAATAAACCAAGAAAAGCCTGCAACTCCTTTACATTTTTTGGTGCTGGCGTCTCCATTATAGCCTTGATCTTGTCTCCACAAGGATGCAGCCCATTGGCATCAATCACATGGCCTAGAAACTCCACGCTTGCCTTCCCAAATTTGCACTTCTCCTTGTTGACTCTAAGCCCGGCTTCCTTAAGGATCTGTAAGATGTGTTGAAGTCTGTCACTGTGTTCTTGTATTGTGCATCCGGTGACCACAATATCATCCAGCAGTACCGCTGCTCCTGATACGCCTGCCAATAAGTTGCTCATCATGCGCTGAAAAATTCCAGGACAGGCTTTAACCCCAAATGCTAATCTTTTACACCGAAATAATCCTTTAGGAGTATTTAAAGTAAGTAATTTTGAAGTTGGTTCATCAACTACGACCTGGGTGTAAGCTTGCTCTAAATCTATCTTACTGAAAATAACTCCTCCTTGCAAAACCGCAAAAGCTTCATTTAAAGTTGGCAGAGGGTAAGTATCAGTCTCGGTAGCCATATTCACTGTGGCCCTGTAATCCCCACAAAGCCTGACTTTCCCATTCTTCTTAATGATAGGTACTATAGGACTGGCAAACTCAGAATGACTGACAGGTTCCAAAACATCTTCTGCAACTAATCTGTCAATCTCTTGTAACACTCTCTCTTTAATTGCAAACGCCACAGGCCTACACTTCAAAAACTTTGGTTTCGCCTCGGGTTTCAAAGGTATGGTTACTACTGGGCCGGTGTACTTTCCTAAACCAGACTGAAAAACTTCTTTATATTTTTCCAATAAAGTATCTATATCTTCATCCTCCAATTTCATGTTATATATTCCCTGAATATCTATATTTAACTCTGGAAACCAATCACGGCCCAACAAATCTGGCCCGTTACCTCTCGCGATCAGCAAGTTTAATTTTTTATGTATATTTTTAAACCTTACATCAACTGCCGCTTCTCCTAACAACTCCACCTGGCTCTTAGTCCAGGTTGTTAACCTAACTCTTGACGCATCCAAACTTGGCAAGTTCCCATTCCAAATTTTCCTCGCTGTACTTTCTCTCAACATAGTAAATGCCGCTCCACAATCGACTTCCAACTTGACTAGTCGACCATTTAATTCCACATTTGCATAAAAAGGATCCACTTTGTTCGACACTAAATTACACAAAACATCCTCATACAATCCATTCAACCGACTTGATTCTTTTGACTTACTTTTGTCTCGTGTATCCGAACATACCTCTGCAATATGGCCCTGTTTTTTACACACATAGCACCGACTATATCTGAACCTACAGAAATTTCCGTGCCTTTTGCCACACCGCCAACAATCCTTGCCCGGTTCCAACGGTTTCGCTTTAATTTTATTAACCTCCATTGGCTCGTCACCGCCTGTACCAGCAGGCGCCACGCTAGAGGTCGCTACCGTCGCTGGCGTCGTCATGACTATCACTCCGGCGTCCGCCGTTTCAGCCGTTAACGCCAATTTTACCGCTTGATCAAAAGTTAATGTTGTCTGCTGCAACAATTGTTTTTGCATCTCTTTATCACGAATGCCACATACTAACCGGTCGCGCAACGTGCGATCCAAATCGGTAAAATTGCACTCTATAGCCAATTTACGCAAACTAGCCACGTACTCTTTTATATTTTCACTGCTCGATTGACACCTCATATGAAACTTATACGATGGCACTATTTCATTTTGTTTTGGATTAAAATGATCGTCTAACGCGGACTTTACAGTTGTATAGGTTATGTCTGCGATCTTTTTCGGTGAAATTAACGACTCAACTAGATCATATAAATCACGACCACAAACTGCAAAGAAATTCGCTTTTTTTAACTCGTCCGTTTGAATACTATTCGCGAGCAAACAATATTCGAACCTATTCACGTAATTTTTCCAATTGTCTTTGTCCATATGAAATTCACTAAATTTTACCGACATTTTATTCATCACACTTAAATCACACTTTTAAACATTCAAACACTATGTTTAAAGCACTTTTAGCGTATTCCCGAATTAAATCCCGTCGCCAGAATGTTACGTACGTGTGCTGGCTTGCTAGCTGGAACCGAACTGGGGGTACCCGCAGATCTTCTCATCTACCCACATGTCAATATATAACAACACTCATCCTTTTCTTTTGGGTGCTAGTACAAGTGTAAGACAAAGATAGTATGTTTATCTCTGTCTATGTTTGAAATGAGACAGTCCTTTGACAAACTTTATAACCTTTTTGTAGTTTCGGATTTTAAATAGAAAAAAAATCAGCGATATCAAATCGGCGACATGATAGATTTTTATTGTCAGGCTAAAAGTACAATGTAATATTAATTAAAAAATTCATCGTGTAACCTATATAGGAAGAAAACAATAGTTATTTGTACAACAAGAGATCAAAGTTTGATATTTCTGCGAGTGCTTATTTTGAGTCCCGTGCAAGCGAAAGATTCTATAATAGATTCACGAGCGTAGCGAGTGAATCTAATTTAGAATCTTGAGCGTAGTAAGGGACTCAAAAGCGCACGAGATGTAAATAACTTTGATCTCGTGTAGTACACAAAAATTTTTACACCTTAGCAGTGAGAACATACCTGGTCTATTAGACAACTTGAAAAATGTAATCCTTCTTCGTTTCTTAATACCTATGCACTCATGTTTTCTTAAGATATACAAACAATTAAGTTTAATTACCGCAATCTAACACAAAAACAAAACGTAATAATAAATTTCAGTAAAATAATATGGAAATAAAGAAACATCAACTGACACTTCAACCAACAACTTTTTTTTGTAAAAAAAGAACTTTGTAAGATACGGTCCGAATTGCGGATACGTACTATTTGTCAACTATAGTAGAAATTCTTAAAAGTAAAATAATTAATTTTGCGTGATAATCTGTGTATTTTTTGAGTTCATTATTTTAATTGTACAATAAAATACCTAAAATATAGTATTTTTATCAAATCTTAAACTTTATTTTAATTAAATAATTATTTAGAATTCATACTCGTATGGAGCTCGTACGTGGTTTGGAACGATGCGTTCTGAAGTTTTTCGGGGGTCTATTATAAACAGTCAATATACCGTTGAATGTCGTTTGAACTTTTTTTCGTCTGTTTCTTTTTGCTAACAGTGTGAAAGGGACAGAGATAATAGAACCCAAGTATTTCGAACTTGTATTAGACCCCGCATGTTGAAATGACATTTGACTATAAAGGTCACTTGAATGTCATTTTGTCTCACTCAGTGAGCAAAATCGCATTTTGCTCACTATTTTTAAGAAGCAAAGTACCCTTGTTCGAGCTGCTGAGGTGAAAACAAATAAATTACATTAAATACATATATGCAGAACATGAGAACTATGAGAGTATGGATCACTCCATACGCAGAAGTGATTGATGGCTGAACATATATTCTGAATATGCCGTTGCCGATATGAAGAAAAAATCCTTTGACGCCTATTCTCCACAGGTGACACGAGAAGAAATATTGTCTGAACCAAAACTGCAAGAGCTGATTTTTATACGCAGATATCCAAAATTTACACTATCATCAGAAAAAAAGACGTGAGTTTATGGAGACATGACAGAAGACGCGGTATGTTGAAGAATATGTTGTCACGAAAGGAGCGGCAGTCCGTTTAAATGTAAATATGTGGGAATGACCTTCTACTGGTGTCAGCGAGCTTACCATGATACCTTCACCAGCTAATCACAGCGGCGAATGATAAAATCATGGTTCCTACTGTGCGAAACATTTATGTGTACCTATTCTGAATTAAATAATGATTTAAACATATAATTAGATTGTTTTTTTATTATTTATTTCTCTATTTTTCACTTTATTGCACGAAACATTTTGGACGTTTTGCCAAATGGAATTCTCTACCAGTCAGGCGTAAGGCAAACAGAGATTGGTATTGGTATGTAGGATATAAAAGCGACCGTATGTCGAACAGCTAATCTGGTTGCTGGCAGTATACATTTTTCGTGCAGGTATATTATACTGTTAAATCGTACCTATGCTAAAAAACGCGACGTACTCAGAAAGTGACGTCCTCAGAAAGTGGCGTTCTCAGAAAGTGACGTCCTCAGAAAGTGACGTACTCAGAAAGTGGCGTTCTCAGAAAGTGACGTACTCAGAAAGTGGCGTTCTCAGAAAGTGACGTACTCAGAAAGTGACGAACTCAGAAAGTGACGTCCTCAGAAAGTGGCGTTCTCAGAAAGTGACGTACTCAGAAAGTGACGAACTCAGAATGTGACGTCCTCAGAATGTGACGTCCTAAGAAAGTGACATACTCCGCCTGAACCATTAAGTGGTTCCTTAATCTGATAATTAGTATTTTTTTACACACCAGACCTTGTACAATTTCCGTCGTTACACTATTAGTTATTTACGATACAAGTGCGATTCCTTACAACATACACTCGCTGACGAATTGTAATTTGAATAATATGTATTTAAACTTAAAGACTGCTTTTGTTTTAATGATTTAATTTCACGGAAACCGAAGATAATAACACATTATAGCTACAAAAAGTTTCTTACACCGATTGTTACGGCTTTTAGATATGGTAGATGAATGAAAGAAACGCGCATACAATGACGCAGACATTAGTTGACACTGACGTTTAGGTAGATCCTGCGTAAACTATCTAAAGGATAACTCACGCTAGACCGGGCCGCGCCCGGGCCGAGGCGTCCGACATGTCATTTTCTATGGCGGCTGATCGGTGATCACGTGGTGCTTTCCATGGAAAATGAAGCTCCTTAAGCTCCGGCCCGGCCCCGGCCCGGTCTAGCGTGAGTCATCCAACTCACCCTACACCTCCCTCGTATACTAACAAAGGTGCAAGCGAGGTGCTAGTATAAAAATGTGAGATAGTTGCATAAAATATGGCGAAATCTATATATATAATATAATAGATCCTCCTCTTAACAAAAATAATACAAATTGTGTTTTTTTTTAAATACATTCAAAGATCTCACGTGAGATTTGGATGATGTATATCTCACGACATCTCACCAGATGGGGAGGGGAAAAAAATCCTCAAAAACACCTCACGTAATTAATGGACGCCCCTGCATACGAGTACAATGCGCTCGAAAAACACAACCCTCCTAACTCGGAACTCGGGTAAAAACAGCTTACTATCACCAACAACGGAAAAGGCCATTGGCCTAAGTTTCCGTACGTTTTTACACTTTTTACCAACGTCAGCGCAAAACAAGACAAAAACAGTTCCTCGTTTTTACATCACAATAGAGAAGTCACCCGTAAAGATGGTAACAATAGCTATTAGACTCGATATAGCATTTCTTTAGTTAGTTTTAATTAAGTTTCTTAGTTTTTCCGGATCACACTATACGGGCAGACTTTCGGTAAGGTAAACGTATTAGTGCTCGTCACGGTCCCAGTACATGTCATCTTTAAACTTAAGTCATTGTCAATAGAGGCGATAGCAGCATGTCGAGCACTAGTACGTTTATCTTAGGTACTTAAAAGTTTTATTTAGACATTTTATTTGACTCATAAAAAGCGCCTAGCCGCCTAACCGGGTAGCCTAAGTGGCAAGAACGTGCGCCTTTAAGCCGGAGTAGGTCGCATTTGATATTTACCATCAGTTTTTCGGTGAAGGAAAACATCGTAAGGAAACCGGACTAATAAGGCCTATAAGGCCTAGTTTCCCCTCTGGGTTGGAACTCGTATTAACTAGTGTCTACGCCAATTCTTGGGATTAGTTGCCAAGCGGGGACCCTAGACTCCCATGAGCCGTGGCAATAGCCGGGATAACGCGAGGAAGATGATTTTGTTTCAGTCTAGTGTCTATACTGTCAAGTAATTTATTATGTGTGTAGACTGTACACAACTTACAAGAGGAGTTTTACCTAAGTTTTTTATCTAAAGTGTTTGGAATTTTTTGTTTTCATAGGTACTTTTCTCGTGACCACTCGTAGATAGACATATAGACAACCATTACTTATTTTATGAAAGCCATGTTAAAAGTCAAGGTTTACTACGGACCGGACGGCTGCTATTCATTGCTGAAAACCTTTTGTTCCTTATGTTCCTTTTGTACTTTTTTTTTTTGTAAATCAAAATCTTTTATTTACATCACTTATTTATTTAAACTTTATTGCACAAAAGAAAACTTATCGTAGGTACAAAAAGCGGACTGCGAAAAGCATTACTTATCTATTCTTGTAATAAATCCCTCTTATGGACAATAGAAGATGCTCAAATTATGAATATTTAAAGTGATTCATCATTATTTTGTTCTTAATGGTTTTATCTCTTACAGGCAAATTAACCAGCACGTATTGCAATACAAATTACTTACTATCTTACTAATAATTGCCGTTTATAACGACAAAATTATAAAAAAAACCGGTTGATTATCTTGACGCCACAATGAGTTGCAAATGGAGTAGGTATATAATTTACATACTTATTTTAAATGTTTTGTTCGATCGCTATTCAGCGCTTTTATACTTTACTACATGGTATAGTCCACTGCAACAATACGATTTTCACATCACCTATTCGAAAAAGGGCTTTTTCTTCCTCGCTATGAGGTATCAAAGTGGCACTTTTCTTCCCTGCTAGGAGGGATCAAAGTTGTATTTTTCTGTTCTAGGACACGATTTTTTCTTTCTTGCAATATATTTTTTTTTTGGTTAAATAATACATATTTTGGAACATAACAATTTCCTCATAGTTGATGTGAAAAGCAATATGTGTATGTGTATCAAAATTATTTCATCTTGGATTCTATTGTAGAATCCATCGCTTCATTCAGGATTCAATACGCCCTTGAAGGAAATATATCATTTTGATCCCTTGTAACACAAACTACTATTGTAGTCCCAAAGAGACCTTAAGGGCGTCCGCTAGCTGGCGCAACTGAAGCTACTGAAGCAACTGCAGCTTTTAGGACGCGGACTGGACGCACCCGCCGCGCGAATATTAGATTCAGGCTTTATATATTTATTGACTTTGACTGTTGACTTTGGGTGTCCACAGGAGAGACGTCAATCTATACTCTGTATCTTTAGGTATTTAAATAAAAGTAAACAAAATCTACCCTCAAATGGCTCTTAAGCCAGTTTAGGGTAGATGAAAACATTACATGATCAAATAATGAGTCAGGTCGTTCAGTGACTGAATCAGGCGGTTTTGTATTTGGTTGGTTAACCAATAAATGTTGTAATTACCCGAAAATGTACAAATTGTTTGTTTACTTTTATTTAAATACCTAGAAAGATACAGAGTATAGTTGCCGTATATTATCCATTGACATTCTCGATTTCAGGCATATTGGCTGATAAAAATAATAAGCCTCGAGCCTTCGTCGTTCATCATAGCGCGCGCCGTGGCAGGATTCCCCTGCTCGGCCGTCTACATCATCATGCCGTGCTACATCAAGGAGATCAGCGACATTGACCTTCGGAGTGCGTTTGGCTCACTCTACATACTGATCAGGTAGGTGTTAAATATGGCCATATCTCCGTAAGTGCCATACAGGGTGGTCCAAACCTTAACGTTCAAAAATTATACCCTTCCATAGAAAATGGACCAGCCAAAATGTATGAAACAGCCAATTTTTTTTTTTCGCGATTTCGGGGTTGGTCCAATAGTAAAAGTTGCTCAGTATAATCCCAAAACCTCCCTGATGGCAACGGGAATGCAGTTCTTTTTTAGCCACTCTGTATGGGAACCCCGGAATTTCATAACAAAAGTTAAAAGTTAAAAAAATCATAACTCGAAAACTACGAAAAATTCGGCTAAACATATATACGGTATATTCTGATAGCCCACGTCGTGAGGAATCAAAAAAAAATTTTTGACTTTAAGGTTTGGACGATCCTGTATAAGTATCTTCTTCCTATCCTTTTTTCCTGTTCCTTTTCCCTCTCCTTTTTTTGCCTTTGGTTGGATTATGTTATGAGTGCCTGCTACTAAAGCTTGGATACTAAAAGTAGCAAAAATATAGCTACCAGCCGGCCTAGCATGAGTTGCATTGCCGCGTGCGACTCCATACATCTAGCGCGACTTCAAGTATGAACTTGCGCGCGAGAACGCAACTCGTGATAGACCGCCAGAGCTGATCTTGACCTACTCCGCATTTGCAACGATAATCCATGGTTCAGTGGGAAAGGCCACGTCATCATCGTATTCATAGGCCCGCAGTTGCCCCATGGATCACTTGCCCCAACTGACCTTAATGTTAAATCTTCCCATTCCAGAAACGTCGGTTACCTGACAAGCTACGTGCTCGCAGATCTGCTGAGCGTCTACGCCATGCTGTGGGTAGGCTTCGGAGTGGCAGCTGTTATATTTCTACTGTTCCTTTTGCTGCCAGAGACGCCTGAATATCTTATCAAGACGGGGAAGGTTGACGTAAGAGAATTTATATACCCTTTACACTTAGCTCATGCTTCTGTCGCTGCCGGAATGTTGCCGAGAATGTAGCTGTAATGTCATGCCACAGTTGCATGCCACAGTGAGTATTTACACATTATATTATAGACCAACCGCTTAAGAGCCAACGGGAGTGGTCATTTCTCCATACAAACGTACTCCTCGTTTTCCTCCGTGGTTTTTGAAGCTAGAGCAATGTTTTTTTCAACACAGATTAATATTGTCAATATCTGTGTCGGACCGTTTTGAATTTTTTGATATTTTTGTTTTTTAAGGCGCTAGAGCCCTTCAAAAATGGCCAAAATGGCCTAATTGACTATGCCGCAATGAGAGGCGTGGCATTCAAAACTGATATCAATTAGCCAAAAAAGCAAAACGGTCCGACACAGATAATTTCATAATCATTTAGATTTCCAAATTTGGTTACGATTGGTTAAGTTTTGGAGGAGGAAACAGAGGAGTACGAAACCTCGATTTTTGAGATTTTTACGCAGGATTTTTCGCCTTGTCCTTATCGCACTACTTTTAGGTGCCGCTTCCGTTAGCGAGATGGGTATATTTACCTAAAATATTTAAAACTCAGCTCCTGTTTCGTCTTAAATGAGTCCTCGCCTGCGCGATACGGGGCGACGGACGGGGTAGGACGACTAAAGGCGGCGGGGAAGGTGCGGGCGGCGTACGCCTGCCTCCCGCACCTTCCCCGCGCAGGCGAGGACTCATTTAAGCGGTCGGTCTATACTTACTTATGCTGCAACAGAATAATTAGAGTACGGACATGCCATGTCGCTATGGTCAAATTGTGAACACTGCTCCTACCGCTACTGATGCCGACGGTCCTTTGACAGCCGCCCGGAACACCTCTATAGTTACATTCGGGCTGCTAAGCAGGGGAAGCGTATTGTAAATGGCCTTCCCAGGGCCGTCTTAAACTATGCTGGGGCCCTCGGGCACATAAGAATTTGGGGTCCTTTTGGAAAGTAAAGAAAACTAATTAAACTAATATTTTTCTACTATGATTTTCTATTTAGTATGGGTAATCAAATATACTGTTACTGTCTGAGGATGGTGATGATGAGGAGGATGGAGGATGGGGGCCGTGTGCCCTTATGTTATAGACGGTACTGGGCCTACCTATACTATGGTATGGATTGGTCTTGTGTCGTTGCTACGATACATATAATTAGTTAGCTGCCAAACCAAAGAAAATCCTGAAGTTTTTGTTTCTTGGTGTTCTGGTAAGAAGTTCATTTAATTTCCAATATCTTTACTTACCCGTCATTCTAATTTGAACTCGCAGGAGGCTAAGGAAGTGATGGCTTGGCTCCGTGGCATCAGCGTGACTGACGACCGGCTGGTCCGGGATATTGACACTATCATCTACCGTGATAAGCAGACCACTATGGAAGCGAAGTCTACGTGGGGCACAATTTGTAAGTTTCTCGCGTAAATAAAGTTAAACTCGGACATCTCGAGACATATAATATTTAAAACTTATTAATATTTATTAATATAAAAATAAGAGAAAAGGAAACAAATAATGAAAGAAATGAAAGGTTGAAAGAATGAAGGGAATGAAAGATGTATTGAAGGTGTAGTGAAGTGAAGTATAAAATAAATTCGCGATAGACCTGTCTATAAAATGTGAGCTAATATATATCGAGACATATCGTGACAGCGCCACGCCAGATTTTTTGTTTAATGTATTTTTATAAACCAAAAGTTATCCATATTTGCAGAAAAAAATTCACAACGACCAGCTCGCCGTGCACTCATCCAACGTTTTCTTGCAATCTTGAAGTTGTCGTTGATCCATTTGAGTACTTACCTACCAATAATGTGAACAATTCATTAACCTAATCACTTCAGATGGCATGTACAAGTTTAAATGTTTCTACACACACGTGTTTCTTGCACAAGAAAATGATTGATTGCACAAGAATCGAGTTCTTGTCACTGGTCTGACTGCCTCAACTTTTTTATTGCCAGTGTTATTTAAACGTCATAATTTCATAGACATTTGACGTTTAAAATAACACTGGCACTGCGTGGGCTATCAAAATCGCTGCTAACTTTCCTTGGTGTAACTCTAAGTACCTTTCATATTTATATGTTTCAACTTGTTTCTTTCAGTCCACGATGCGACCACCAGAAAAGCGTTCATTATATCCTGGGTCATCAAAGTGGCCCAGCAGTTCGACGGCTACCTGATCGTGCTCATCTACGCCAGCTCCATCTTCGACGTGGCGGCAGACTCCGTCAACATCAAGCTGTCTGCCAATCAGCAGGTTATTTATTTTTGAGTAAACTTATGCTTATTCGAACTGTAACGTTTAATCAAGATGAGCTCATAAAAAGCAACTCGATCTAACTTAACCTATTTTAATAATAAAATGTTATTCATGGTACAGGAGTACCTGCCGGCCTAGCCAAGGGACAATCTGACAATCGCTATCGCTTCGCCATCGAATCGCTTTGTGTCTATCACTCTTCCATATTAGTGAAATAGTGACAGTTGCGTTTCGTTCGATACGTAGCGTTAGCGATGGCATGTTGTCTACGGGGCCTGACTCCTCGAGAACAGCATATATGCCATTGGTGATCTTGGTTACTATACTTGTGTCTAAGTGTTTTGTGTCTAAACCTGTCCACTGTGCCACTTCAACATTGGGTTGGTAAAAAAACCGGACAAGTCGCCCACCGAGGGTTCCGTACTTTTTAGTAAGTATTTGTTGTTATAGCGGCAACAGAAATACATCACCTGTGAAAATTTCAACTGTCTAAGCTATCACGGTTCATGAGATACAGCATGGTAACAGACAGACGGACAGACGGACAGTGGAGTCTTAGTAATAGGGTCCCGTTTTTACCTTTTGGGTACGGAACCCTTCGCTTCTCTTAACCTGTTATATGTGTTAGGTTAAAAATCGTGGGTACTAAAACATCGGCTGTGCTGTAGAGAAATGAAAAAAAAATTCTCGAAAAAATGCAACAAGATTATTAAATATTCGATCATAAACAAACAGGTTACTATAGGATAATATATGTAGGTACTCATTTTATTGGCGCTGTAACATGTTGACATTGTTTTTAGGTTATGGTGGTGGGGGCAGTTCAGCTGGTGGGCTCCATGTCTGCCACAGCGCTCGTCGAGAAAACGGGAACGAAGGTAAAGCTAGCTAAGATTTTAGGGTATCTCCAGTACGACGAAGACACAATTTTTTTCTTCTTCTTCAATTTAAGAGGTATCCTTTTGAGGTGGAGTATTTTCCATTTCTGGTCTGCCCTTGCCTCTCTTTCCTTTCATCTTGCCTTCTATGATGGTTTTAAAGAAGTTGTCGTGCCGTAACAAATGTCCAATCATTTTTCCCCGTCTGTTGTTGATGGTGCTCAGTAAGTGCCGACTCCGCCTTAAATGGGGTGCCGCAGGATCACTATCAGCATTCGACCGCGTGCAGGCGGCTTAGCACGGTCGCGTTTTTATCCCTTGTCACCATGCCTGTCACGTTCTAACAAGTACGTAAGTGCGAAAGGGACGCGCATAGTGATAGACGATAAAAATGGAACCGTGCTGCGCCCATAGAAGATCAGGAGCCTTGATAACATGGATAATTACTCTGTATGTGGCCTTTATGTTCCAATGGTAATCTGTAATGCGAAGCGCAACCCCAAAAAACTGAATTTTGAACTTTGACAAAAAGTGATAGGTTTTGTTGCTGATGAAGATATTCCGCGAAGTTATACGAATCGTAGCAAAACAAAGTACTTAGGCACAGTTAAGGTTAATTCAGCCCTAAGGTTGACTCGTAGACAATTCCTAAAGGCTTACGTCCTAATATTTGTACAGTTAATGTTTTGTCCAATACATTTTAAAATAATTAACACTTTTTTAAATCGTATATTTTAGAAACTGCTAGTCGGTACATCATTCACAATGGGCGTGGGTATGGGCATACTATCCATCTGGTTCTACCTGACAGCATCAGGCTGGAGTCTGCCTGGCTGGATCCCGGTGCTGGCGCTGTGTCTCGCCATCGTCTCTGACGCGGCTGGCTTCCAGCCCGTCTCCTACATTGTTATCACTGACATGTTTACCTTCCATGTAAGTATTTAGGTTTCTGGAATGAGCCCAAAATTATGAGCAAGAAAGGATGTACAGTCACGCTCCGCGATTGTTACGCCATTTAGGGTTCTAGCTAAATTGGGTATCCCATAACGTAATTATGGATCAACCAATTTAGCTAGGACCCTAACTGGCGTAACAATCGCGGAGCGTGATGGTGCATAGATATAGAAAGACAACGGCGGATTTGTTATTGATTTTGCGGTATAAACGCATGTGAATAAAGTTTTCATGCAATTTTGTAGCTTGGTTCACACCCATTTGCAACAAGAAAAACACCCGCAAAATAATTTTGCCATTTTATTTACTTAGGCGCTTATTATGTACTGTAGACTGTTGATAAGTTTACAGAACTCTTAAGTACCTAATATCTGAGAGCTATGGCTAAAGTTGCTCTCGATTACAACGTGTCAAATTCTAATATAAAAACTACAATTGAGTCGCTTAACTTCGAACTCGGGTAAATCCATCTGTCAGATTATGCGATTTTGGTAAGGTGTATTCGGGTAATACTGAATGTCAGATAATTCCGAAATTCAGATGAAAATCACCCTTAATTCCATCATAATAAAAGTCTCTTTTCGGAATTATCCGACAGTTTTCGACATTCGGAATTACCCGAGTAAACCTTATTAAGAAAAGGTAATAGGGTAGATATTTGCTGAGAGGGTCGAATGGATTTACCCGAGTTTGAAGTTAAGCGACACAATTTTGCGTGAGCCCCCTTAACCATTGTCTATTTCCAGCTCCGTGGTCAAGTGTCATCCTTTATCAACGTGTGCGGGAAAGGCGCCAACTTCATCCAAATCAAGGGCTTCCACGCCCTCAACCAAGCCATCGGCATCCAGTTCACCTTCCTAATCTTCGCGGTCATCTGTTTCGGATCCTGTCTATTCTCCATCATCTTCTTCCCTGAGACTAGAGGGCGGTCCCTTGATGAGATATACAAGGAGCTTGCTGGGCGAAATAAGAAGGACGATAATCAAAATCAACCTCAGGTCTGAGTTTAGCTAGTCTAAAAATAGAAGTAGATTTTGATGAGAGTGTACCAAGAGGTGACGAGCGAACCTACTTATACTCTGTACCTTCAGGTATTAAAATAAAAGTAAACAAAATCTACCCTCAAATGGCTCCATAAGCCAGTTGAGGGTAGATGAAAAAATTACATGATCAAATAATGTAGATTAAAGTCAGGTCGTTCAGTGACTGATCCAGGCGATTTTGTATTTGGTTGGTTAACCAATAAATGTTATAACTACCCCAAAATTTACAAATTGTTTGTTTACTTTTATTTAAATACTTAAAGATACATACTATAGATGTGTGGTACTAAGTTTCCTAAACTAGTAAACCAAAGATGTGTAAGAACATTGAAATTTAATTGAACATTCATACATTTTACATATGGAGCTGTATCACAGTGCGAGCCCATAATATGTAGGAGCTGAGTACAAACTATCTGTTAATTGTGACACAGAACTGTTTAGCCATAAAGTTCTACGCTACGTAAAAGTTCCGTCCATAATTATATTGGAAAATAATTTATTTTATGTTTAGGATATTGTGTAACCCAAAAATATATAATTTACCCGATCAGTGTCAACACACTATATTTAAACATCGAACTTACTTAAGCATATGCTTAAAACATAAATTTAAAAATTTGAAAGTTTTCAAAACACTATAGATACCTAACTAGAAAATTTTAACTGGCTATGTTCTTGACAATGATGCTGCTTAGCGGCATTGGGCAACTATAATTAAGTAACTAAGTTATTTATCATCTTTAATTTAATTCCTGCTTCACCCTATCTTGAACTACCCCTATCCTACTCGAATAGTAAGTATTTAGAATAGAATAGAATATAGAGTGTTTATTCGAGGCAAAATAAAAATGAATTCTATTCACCTATAAACAGAATTCATTTTAGTATAAGGTTTCAATAACTGGCCAGCTTTCAATAACTAGCAACCGTATACTAAAATGAATTCTGTTTATAGGTGAATAGAATTCATTTTTAGTTTAGAGTGGCCAGTTATTAACAGGTGGCCAGTTACTGACGAATTACCCTAACACAACTTAACATATAAGCCACGAAATGGTTCATTAATTGACATAACAAAAACCAGTGCGGTGTGTAGTAAAATGCGCTTTTTTGTCACCATATTTACAGACTTTTACAAGGATTTCATGCATTATTTTCTAGTATGTATAACTTCAGTCCTTGAACTACGTTATTGCTTGTCAGAAACACGACGGCTCATAATTTTCTCGATAGAATCTTAAGTTGAAAACATGCCTAACACTGTCTTTATTTCCTTATGTTAGAAGTACTACGACGAAAATGTATATGAAACTTACTTCAGTCGATAGCTTTTAAGTAAATCTTCATTATTGCTTGTCCTTTTATCGAAACGTTAATGTTTTCATTCATCATTTGATGAATTCAACATTTTGCTTACTAAATTACACCCTACGCGGCAATACCTTGCGCCCATTCCTCACGCCAGTACGCCCGTGACCACTGTCGGCGTCGGACCTACGCTAGTTTAGCGGACGTTTCATAAAATGGGTAATCACAGTATAAATATGCAAATATGTTATACACACAATGTTTTTCAACATGCTTACGAAGAAAAGCAAAATAATTCTTAAATACGGTGACATTTCAGACATTCGTCCGTCATATTGTCATTTTATAACAAGTTGGGCAGCAAAGGCACACACCCATCTAACCAATCCGAAATTCAGTCACGATTGATAAATTGTGTAAACATATTTTAAAAAGCTATAAAATTAATCAAATTGAATAATTTTTAAACATAGATATACAGGATTCAAATATTTTAGACTGGTCATATTTTTCATAATATCGATTTCGCCTGGCAAATCGTATTACTTTTTGGCAACCGGGTTTTTTAACCTAATTAGACCCCGCTGAATCCGAATTTGCCGGTTGCTTGATCGAATTCTTCACCGGAAGTGAGATATTTGATATTAAAGGACCCTTTTTTTAGTTTTTTGTAAATAACTCTTAAACGGTGGCGCATAGCAAAACATATTCTATTACATAAGTAATCTGCATAAAATTGCCTACAAGAAAGATTTAGTACAATTTTTTGCTAGGATCAATATTCAAAGAGATATTAACGCGGTAAAATCCAATTATAATCACTTCTAAGGTCCCTTTTTTTAGTTTTTCGTAAATAACTCGTAAACGGTGGCCAATATCAAAAAATGTTGTAATACGTTAATAATCTACACAAAATTTTGTACAAAAAAGATTCAGTACACTTTTCGCAGGGATCAATATTTAAAAAGATAATAAAGAAGGAAAGTTAATTATAATAAATTCTAAGGTTCCTTGTTTGTATTTTTCGTTAATAATTTGAAAAGTATGACTCATTGCAAAAAAAAAACCCCTCCCCCCTACACCCTCAGCACACCCGCTAAGCTCGAGGACATTAAGTATGGTTATCTGGACACCACAAGGTATAACTGTGCCAATTTTCAAAATTATACGAATTATTTCCGCAGATTTTTTTTATTTCCTTGAGCTATTAACTAACTCGAATGTCGAAGTAGAAGTGTTTTTTGTCATTACAATCTTTAAATGCTTGACTTTTACTAGTCAATTCAAAATTAGAAAAACAGTTAGAGTTATAAATTGTTATAATTCTTTCTTGTGAAGACAGCTAATTTTATGTACTTATTGGAGCTATGCATAACTCAATAGTCCCACAAATTATCTTAGCTTTGCTAGTATTCTTCCTTATTTTCACTACCTACTTGCCCGAAATTGACTGCTAGAGTTAGACCAAGTCTGCAACGATTTTGATAGCATAGGCAGTGCAAGTGTTATTCATAATTTCATAGAAGATTGACGTTTAAAATAACACTTGCACTGCGTGTGCAATCAAAATCGTTGCAGATTTTTCTTGGTCTAACTCTATTACATTTTTAATGTCTATTAGTAAGTACTATTTTTTGTCTCATAATAATTTGGTATCATTTTATTAGATTCTCAGTTTGTCGCGGTATACACTTATATTGTATATAATTAATAATTATTTACACTCACCGTCTTACCTACTACCATTTTTAATTTCATTAGGTACTCATCAAAATTCGAATTTGCTAATAAATCTTATTCAATATTAATTGCCGGAAAAAATCCCGGAACTGACAATTCAGAATACCGATGTCGTCAGAATAAGGACGTAGACGTGCTGCGCGGGAATAGTGCGGTGCGCCGCGCGGGGCGCCCGCCTGCCCGTTCTACCACGCGTCTGCTTCACCCCCTTGAAAACGTAAAACTCGAGTATAAGAGCGCCTTAATATAATACAAATATGAAATCAAATAATATCATCAGGTTATTCAGATTTTCCAATAACTAAGTGATATAGATCGATTCATTCACGAAGACGCGTAGGTACTTTGGTTAGTAGGTATTGTCATGCTATTAAAGTTTAGTTTTGATAAATCATCGTGAATATCTATATCTATCTATCTAATACCTTTAAACGAGCAATTCTTGTTTATCGTTAGAGCCGTTCGTAACGGCTCTAACGATTTCGATGAAATTTGGTATATGGGGATTTCGGGGGCAAAATATCGATCTAGCTAGGCCTTATCTCTGGGAAAACGCGCATTTTTGAGTTTTTATATATTTTCCCAGATATTTAGGACTTGGGGTAGATACCCTATACATCACAAGAAAAAATTACTTAAGCGCCTTACGTAATTCTATTAGCAATACGTTCGTAAAGGTATTGGCGAATTAGAACTGAAGTTCAACAGCGGTAAGATTATCTGTACATTATATATATGCATGTATTTATGTATGTTTGTATCACTATTGCACCGTAGGACCGTAGTATCGAAACAACTGAGCCGATTGTGACGAATGAGGTGGCACGTGATTCTTTTTTTTATTTTGGTGATTATTATTATATATTTATTTTATGTAAGTACCTACAAGACTTAAATGAGTTGCTCCACGGTGTGGTCACAAATGCAACAATTAGTTATTTATATGATTGTATAGTAAATATTTAGAAAAAAATGCTTTTTGGAAACCTTCAAACAGATAAATCGAATTTCAGGTCGATTTACTAGGTGAGGTTCCTAAATAAAAAATGATGTTTTGCGCTTGACACTGAAATATTCGCTAACGTCTGCGTAACTTACTTTCTATATGTACATCTCGCTCGCACTAATATATGCTATACTTGCCGCAATACCTGGCGACTGAGATCATAATGCTCTCTCCTTTACCCTTGTTAAGGCCAACCAAGAGTGAAACAGATGGCATTAAGACCAGACTCGCCACGTTTTGCGGCAAGTATAGCACGAGCGAGATGCATAGAAAGTAAATTACGCACACGGCAGGTCAGTGTCAAGCTCGTGGTAAGGCTACTTAACAATTTTTTCCTGAACTTTGAAATCTGCTCGTGGCATTATTACCGTTACAAAATGAATCAAATGATGCTCCATATGTGACGTTATCTATGAAAAGGGATCTTATTGTCGATGGCGCTTACGCCATTATTAACGATACTCCGAAATAAATACAATGCCGCGCGACGCTGTGCGGCGTAAGCGCCATCGACAATAAGGTCCCTTTTCATAGATAATGCCCCATATGTCTAAGTGAATATCCATATAGGTACCATTGTCCACACTGATAACTGTCCATCGGTGGACCTTATGGCTTTGTACTTAATTGTACCTAAGCACTATATTATTTGCATGAATTGAATTAAATTTTTATTTATTCGAGGTGCTTATTATATGCTGATAAGTATTGATTTAGAAATAAGGATATTGAAAAAAAGATTCAAAGAGGTATAAATAAATTATAAATGGGTTTATCCTATTTAGGTTAAAAATATTTGGCTATTTTTTATTTCCGCATATCTAATTATAGAAATAAGGTCATTGGAACTGTGTGATAAAAAATGTAAATATAATTTAAATCTATAATTATTCCAATATTTTTTCGTTTTAGCCGAAAAAGTACCTACATGTATTTATGTGTAAACATGCCATTGTTATTTAAGTAAATAAATCAAATTCTATCGAACTGGGATATTTTACTACGTTCTAACCGAATCACAAAGAATCAATAATCAATGGATGATGCAGACTGGTTCTTGAGCGGAGACCACGGGACTCTGTATTTTTGGTATTTAAAGTAAACAAATAATTTGTACATTTTCGGGTAGTTTGGTTAACCAACCAAATACAAAACCGCCTGGATCTGTCACTGAACGACCTGAATTTAACCTACATTATTTGATTGTGTAATGTTTTCATCTACCCTCAACTGGCTTAAGGAGCCATTTGAGGGCAGATTTTGTTTACTTTTATTTAAATACCTAAAGATACAGACTATAGGTGGGACCATGGTATAATAATATACTCCGCCTGGTACTCTCTTCCGACCACGTGACTGACACAAGCCTACGTCATCATGCGACAGCGTGCAGCGCTATAAAGTCCATTTCAATAGAACTTGGGAACTATGTAAACAAACCGCCATATTGAAATTGTCTCTGAATGATGAATTTACTAGTGATGGGCAAGAGTCTCACTTAGTCCTTTACTTTATAAGGCCGTAACACACTATCGCACTGCATCACGATCTTGGTGCGTCGCACCCATAAGTCGTTTTTTTTGCATTAGAAAGAACTTGAAAGAAGGTAAGCCATCTTGACATGTCTTTTAATTACGCTTATTAAAAATCAGTAACTATTACTTATGAAAGCAGAAGAATATAAATGATCGCATTGGATTCATTATTGTTACATATTTGCCGTAACTTATTTTTAAAATGTGTTTTTCAATCAAAAACAAAGACATAAAGATTGTTTACCTTATTTTTAATGCTAAAATAAAACGAACTATACAGGGTGGAAAGATAAGTCGGGCCCTGGAGGGAAACTATCTTAAATCCTTAAGCTGGCTCATTTTACTTAAAGGAGACCATCCTTTATTTTTTAAAAGAAACAAAACTGCATTCAAAGTATGACTATACTGTGAGTCGGGTAGTGTGTAGCGGCTTTACGAGTATATCACCAACTTTAGTCACAACACTACCCATCATAGACAATTGTAGAATGTAAAAGAAACAAAAACGTCATTACATCAGGGCCTAATAACCTAACTTATGAAACCATTTTAAACTTTTATTGAAATATCCAAGATACAGTTATATATTGTTGTATTTTACGGTAACGACCGCTTTAATAGTGTATAGTGTATGTGTTTCAATGGTGTTTGATGAGATGATGTGAAAATTCAAGGAGAAACAGTGACATAACAAAGTTACGTCCTTTGTTTACATAGTTTGCAAGTTCTATTGAAATGGACTTTATAATAATACAGTGAAACCCACTGACTTAATATTAGAAATAGACACACAGAGCGGAACACAAACGTCAACAAAATGTGGGTCAGAATGACATTAGCGGCAAATTTGCATTGATGATAAAAACGCTTACGTAAATTTTGAGTCAAGATAAATGTTTTGTACGGAAAAGAACTTACTGCCGTAAGCATTAAGTGTCAAATTTGTAAACATTACTACCAACACTGTTGAAACTTTAAGTCCGATGGCACTAAACGTAACTTCACCTTTGTATTTACGTCAAACAACGTCAAACGAGAATAATGAACGAATGGAGTCCCTTTGGTACATTTTAATAGGTATTACTGTACAGAAAAACCAAAGTAATAAATTAAACAAATTTAATTTGATCGGGAGTTCAAATAAAATTAATTCATGGTAACAACCCGTGTAAGTTATCATAAAACAAATTTATTTTTAATAACTAAGTATACGTCTTTAAATACTATTTTCCTTGAAATAAATTCAATTTATTAAATAACTGTGTATTTTAGATCTATATAATACTCTTCGCACTTTCGTTCTTTGCAATATAGTGCACGGGGACATTCAGGTCGCTACTGGTACTAGGGTTGCCAGATGGCCGGGATTTAGCGGGATTCTCCCGATTTTTACCATGTGTTCCCGATTCCCGACAAAGTGAAAATTGTCCCGAAAACCAGCTTCACGTTATGAAACAATAATTTCAAGTTCCGAACTGTCGTCGAGCGAGCGAGCGAGCGACTCAAGATCTCAAAGAATGTATACTATTCTAATTTAAAAACGTCTATGGGCAGAGCAGCTGACGTAGTGCCAATAATGTAAAATATCGTTGTTTTTAATACAATTACTTTAATTTGAATGTTTTTTTTCCCCGACTTAAGTCCCAAAATCCCGAAAAATTTATATTTTTTCCCGATAATAGCGCCTTTCGATCTGGCAACCCTAACTGGTACTGATTGGTTATGGTCTTTATCAAAAAAATCCTGTGGTCGTCACTGTGTTCAGACAGGTTTAGCATTTACAGTTAGTCGATGTAAGCCCTTATTGGTCGTGTATATGTCGGAAACAGGGAAATGGGCCGAACACACAAGTGCCGTTTTGCCTTGTTTAAAACTGCATCACCCCTATCTCTTGCTATAAATTATAGATTATATTTCCAAGAAAACCTATGCGACGTGCAGAGTGGACTGCTATTATAGCCTATAATAGCAGTCCACTCTGCACGTCGCATAGGTTTTCTTGGAAATCTTGAATTTAAACATAATATGTTTCGTCGTTATTTATATATATATATATAGTATATTTGTATACGTAATTAATATGTTATTCGTAATTTATTGATTGTTTTTGCTGTTGTAATTGTAGCACCGCTCACAATCTCTCTGCTTAGCCTTAAGGTTGACTGGTAGAGAATACCTTATGGCATTAAGTCCGCCTTTTGTACTATAAGGTTTTCTTTTGTGCAATAAAGATTAAATAAATAAATAAATAAATAATATTATATCTTATGAATTCCATATAAAAATAAAAAAGTATTGACCTCACATCGACTCATTAGATTTTTGTTCCTTCACATCCCTTCTTTGGGACTAACAAAATAATTTATTCAAAACCATGAAATAACCACCAGATTACATAAATTATGTAATGCTATCCAAAGAACTAACCGAAAGAAATGCATTCCATGCTTTTTCCTTGTTTTATCTTTGTTGTTTTTGCATATTTTCACGACCATTTTACGACATTGTTGACAACTTCACATTTGAGCGGTCCATACAAGACTAAACGAAAAAGTAACGCGTGATCTGTTTTAACGTTACTTTTGCGGGGCCATTTTTTGCGGCTGATTGGGTATCCAGTTCTTATTCTATATCAATGGTGAAACCTGGTTAAGGCGATATGATTCGACTCATCAACGAATCTGAGGGGGTGAGGTGCGCGGCAAACCGTGAAGCCCCGCCCGCGCGTCCCGCGACCCTCTCGCCGAGCTCGTGAGCGCGCGCCGCGCACGGTAAACATTGCAGACGGGTCACAGTATAATGATCTTATGATGGCAGTATTTTAACTAGACCGGGAAATGGTCACGTTTTAGAGTTTTTATTGTATATGTACGTATGTATTTTTTGCATTACGTATTTCTGATCATTTCATGTAGAATTATTATTTTTATATAGACATGTGTACTTATTATTGATCAGTAAGAACGTTTTAATTTCATGGCAGCGTGTTCGAGTTAAAGTACCTAAAGGAAAGTAACAATTTTAAAGGAGACGGTCAATTAAGGGTTCTATTTATAAAGGTTATTAACCTTAATCAACAATTTTACTTTACAGATTCCTTTAACTCAATAACGCTGCCGTGAAATTAAAACGTTGTTACTGATCAGTAGTACTTATTTATAAGCTCTAAAAACAAAAAAAAAACAGTTTCAAAGTAAATTTCTGATAACTTTTTGGTCAGTGCAAGCCTTATGGTTTCGTCTTGGCAACATTTTACATGAAAATGTTTTTGGTGGGTCTCATTATCACAATTTCCAATACTTTTGTTGCCTAACTTAATAAATTATTGTTTACAATACCTATCGACTTTATACCTACTTTAATGATCACACAATTTTAACGAAACAATGTTTTCAAGAAAATAATTCAATTAAGTGCGAGTCAAACTCGCGCACCGATGGTACCTACATTTTATTAAGTACATTATATATATATTTTTTTTATTAAGTTGTAACTGACTCATCATCATCATCTCAGCCATAAGACGTCCACTGCTGAACATAGGCCTTCCCCTTGGACCTCCATTCCGGTCGGAAGCGACCCGCATCCAGCGTCTTCCGACGGCCTTAACAAGGTCGTCTGTCCATCTTGTGGGTGGACGTCCTACGCTGCGCTTGCTAGTCCGTGGTCTCCACTCGAGCACTTTTCGACCCCATCGACCATCTTCTCTGCACGCAATGTGGCCTGCCCATATATATATAACATTTTCAAGAAGTCTGGTCGCTTGTGGTGAAAAAAAAAATGTATGGAGAACAGAGTGGCCAACTTTCTTAAAAATAGTTTATCTAATACTGATTCTAAAATGGTATCACACATTTAAATTTTCTACAAATAAAGATATGGCCTAGATGGTGTTTAAAGTGAAGTATGGTGCTAACTAGTAAAAAAGACATAAAAGTGCGATTATCTCGAAAACCACGAAACTTTTACTAGACCTATAAGTGCATTTTCTGGACCAGCCTAAGCTGCCCTGTCGATGGTTAGAAGGTTGTCCATTAATTACTGGACACTCTGTATAGAGATGTAACTAACCCAAATGGCACTTGGCACTTTTTTTATCTGATAGTCAGCAAATGAGCCGCCTGATGGGAAGCGGTCATCTGATACTACTTTAAACACTAAAACGTCCATGCGTTATTGATTTAGTGTAATTTCCCCACAACAAATTAGCCTTTTGGCTGCACTTGGGCCGAGCACAAGCATAAACAGTAGCAGTAGGTACTAGGTACAAAGAAATCACGGAGCGACATAACCTCCTCGTTCAAAGCTACCACGATAGGCTCAGCTAGAAAGTCGTAGAGTAACTGACTGCAAATAAATATGGGAGCGATAGCTTGCACTCCGTGGTCCATAACAATCAAACAGATGGCGATGGCGTCGCATTCTTACGCCGCTAAGGATCCGATACAAGATAATTTTAGATATTAGACAAAACAAAAAACCTAAGGTAGGGAATAAACACATTAAAAAATGTTGGCTAACGGCGTATTGCATAGAGTATCATTCTATGGAACTTGCTAACTATGTAAACAAAGGTTACTAGTAAATTCATTCATTCATCAAGTTTGATTATATAGTTAGCAAGTTTCATAGAACGGTTACCGATACGACGGTTATGTCAATTACACAAACGTGCACGGTGCGTAACGGAATGGGTAAGTAATATATAATAATAATATAATTTTACACTAAACAAAATATCTGCAAACAAAAGATTATACGAGTATAGCGCCAACTGCGCGCCTCTGGGCTGTATCTTATTCTTTGAACCTCGTGGCGGTGCAGCGATACAAAATTCACGTACGATCGCAGTGAGCGGGGTAAGTGGGTGGTGCGGGTACAGAGCGCTTAGCTCCACCCAGACGCTCAAGGGCATTGGGCCTACCAATCGTCTTAATAATATTAACTAGATTTTGCCCTGTGCGCAGGGCCCTCAGGGCCCCGCGGTACGCGTGTTGTTTGCTGTTGGTGCTGTTGTTGACGTGTTGTTGTTGCTGTTGTTTGCGCTGTTGTAATTGCGTAGTAGCTTGTTTTCCAAAGGGAAAAAGAAACAAAGTTGTACTTTTGCTAGGACAAACAGATCCGCGTGCGAGCACTTCATTCCTGTAGCTCGGTAGCAGTCCGGTTATGTGAGGGTCGCAGTTCTAACCTAACCTAACCCACTTTTCTGGTAGCAGTCCGTTTCTGTGAGGGTCGCAGTTCTAACCTAACCTAACCCACTTTTCTGGTAGCAGCCCGTTTCTGTGGGGTTCGCAGTTCTAACCTAACCTAACCCACTTTTCTGGTAGCAGTCCGTTCCTGTGAGGGTCGCAGTTCTAACCTAACCTAACCCACTTTTCTGGTAGCAGTCCGTTTCTGTGGAGTTCGCAGTTCTAACCTAACCTAACCCACTTTTCTGGTAGCAGTCCGTTCCTGTGAGGGTCGCAGTTCTAACCTAACCCACTTTTCTGGTAGCAGTCCGTTTCTGTGAGGGTCGCATTTCTAACCTAACCTAACCCACTTTTCTGGTAGCAGTCTGTTCCTGTGAGGGTCGCAGTTCTAACCTAACCTAACCCACATTGTTGGTAGCAGTCCATTCCTGCTGTTGTTATTGTTGTGTAGTAGTTTGTTTTCCAAAGGGAGAAATAAATAAAGTTGTACTTTTGATAGAAAGAAAAGATCCGCATGCGAGAACTTCATTCCCGCAGCTCGGCCTTCGGCCTCGCGTGCTTGGGAAATCGTAACTTTTCCTATTGGGTCGTGTTGCAGCTCCAACTTCCTCCTCACGTGTGACGCTTCGAACAAGACTAAAATACAACCAAGCGCAAGATGAACTGCCTGTAGGCACCTTGAACTCTCAATTATATTTAATTCATGTCGACCGTGGTCAAATATTAAAATTAGTGATATGTATTTAGTTCTTAAATAATTGGATTGCGATATGCCTATTAGGGTAATTTTTTCAATTATTTCAATTTGACATTTTATATTTATTTAAATTTATGATTATGATGATGAATTTGCACGCTTGACGGGCGTGGCGCGTTGCATGCGATCCAAAGCCGGGCGCCTTCGGCACCCTCATACTAAAAGCGTAACACTATACATATATTGTAACATCCCCATACTGTATCAATCCAAATAAATAATTTGTGATTTTCAAAGGAGTCAAAGAGCACGAAGGAATATAATCATTTTACAGATCGGACGTAGGTATATCAGTAAAGGTGAAATACTGTAAATATATCATACTTACATACTCACAATTATATTATCTAGGAATATAATATTATTTACCTACATTGAAATTGGTTGCTGACCTAGTGAAAATACTGAAATATTTTAACTGTTGATGTAGGAAAGCTAGGCGCTTTCAAGCACCTCGTAAAGTATTAGATGCTTCTGTTATCAGAAAGTGTGTTTTTATAGCACTTAGTGACTTTTTCTTACGTTTCATATGCTTTGATTCCCATTGTTTGTAAATGGTAAAATCACGTGACCGCGCGGAACACACTGACGCAGGTCCGTCCTCTACAAGCGCTGCCGCGCGACTGAAGAGGGCGTAAGTGCGTTCGCGAGTGATGGCGGTTGCGGATTTAGTAGGTATTGAAACATAGAAATTATTTTAATGATGTTACCGAGACAAAGTGATCCAAACCATCTAGATTATCTTATTACCTATACATTTATGTAAAAAACAAGCCAATAAAGTTTGTATTGTAGCTCTGAGATTGATTTATTGTTAAAAAAAGGCGTAACTTTGGAATTTTTTTCTATCGAGCAAAGTTTATCTAATCATGTTTTTGAGATCCAAAACATATCTGCCAGATCCTTAAGTATAAGATATATTTTTTTCACAATTTTAAAACATTGTTTCTTATATTTCCGATGGATTCAAAAAACTGGTTCGCTTAGCTCCTACGGGAAAAGCACGCCTTAATTGGCACCTGGATAAATGGAAAACCTCAATAATTGCAACCAAAAGTCCGGTCCCGGTCCCTTGAGACCAAAAGGATGAGAAGAAAGGATTATAGAGATAATTGAAATTTTGGAACCTCTATAATTGGAATTTAGATTTTAGGGCTTTTCGTAATTTTGCCTCTGATTGACCACGTCGCAACTAAGACCTCTATAATTGACACTGTGCTAAAAAAATCCGTTATTTTTGCTCTCCTTTTTACCTCTATTATTGAAACGAGTCTTACTTATTACCTCTGTAATTGAAATAATGTAGTTGTAGACAGCAGAAACAATATTTTAATAGCAATGATAATTTTATTTATATCTTCATCCAGAATTCAATTTATTTATTGGGTATCTATCACAGCCTGTAGTAGGTGAAATATTTTTTATTAAATCAAAAACAAAGTATGCTTTTTACATTCCAATAAAACTTTCTTCTACAATTCAAGGGAATTTTTTAAACCCAAATGATTAATAAGAAAATAAAGTAGTAATTAATGTAGTGTAAAAGTGCAAGTATAGAAGCTATATATAGACCAGAAACCCAGAACGTAAGCGTGTAAATCTACTTTCAATGGTTATTTGCACCTCCATAAAAGAAATTTGTCAGAACGCAACCTCTATTAATGAAAACCTCTATAATTGACACAACGATTTTTTGAACCTCGTTAATTGACACGACCTGCTTAAATGAAAAACCTGGTTAATTGACAAAAAATGGCCGGTCCCTTGAGATTGCAATTATCCAGGTTCCACTGTAGCACTATATAAAGTGGCTATGTTATTGTGACGTAGGCTTGTGTCACTCTGGGAAGAGAAGACCATGTTTTATTAGACTATGATCTCGAAAATAATGATTAACAAATCGGTCAGCATCCTTATTAATTAAAGGTTAATTTTTACTATGCAACTCACGATCCTTGCGTGGGTAGCTCCCAAATTCTTGAAGTGCGATACCTTAAACAAACAGTAGTTATAAAGTTATGATCTGTGAAAAATAAGTAAAGATATGCCAACTTAACTCTTGTTTTTAGGGTTCCGTACCCAAAGGGTAAAAACGGAACCCTATTACTAAGAATCCGCTGTCCGTCTGTCTGTCCGTCTGTCTGTCACCAGGCTGTAACTCAAGAACCGTGATAGCTAGACCATTGATTTGTTAACAAGGGCCTACCATGAAACGCGAAAATCGGAATTTAGTTATCTGCCTCTTTATCTGATGGAGAGGTTGGATAAAGAAATTTCGATTTTCTTGTTTCGCGGTAGCCCCCCAGATTGTGATGGATAGTGGTAGTGGCGCCCCCTACGCAGAGTTCTGCGTAATATTCCCTATTATTTACCTAGACGACCGTCAAAGTCGTATCAAAACCATAAAAATCTGACTCGGACTTCTGTAACCTCGATTGTATGGCAGCGGCTAGGTTCGTGTCACTTAACCGCTGGAGCGCTATACGTCGTGCTCGTATATTGTATTGTATAATATTGTATTGTATTGTATTGCTTGTATGGGGCTGTCCATAAATTACGTCATCGATTTTTGTCGATTTTTGACCCCCCCCTAAAATCATCCAAAAATCAAGCTTCGAATGACCCCGTTTCCTCCTACGTCATGCTACCATCATCCGATGTCCAGACCCCCCCCACCCTAATTTGAAATAAAGAGAAACGTATGCCTATCCATTAAATTAAAACTATGTATAACAAAATTTAGGTTTAAGCTCCTATTGAGATTAAATAGGATATTCTCAAAATGTATTTAAACGAGCAATTCTTGTATATACCTACTATATATATTTCGGGGATCTCGGAAATGCCTCTAACGATTTCGATGAAATTTGCTATATGGGAGTTTTCGGGGGCGAAAAATCGGTCTAGCTAGGTCTTATCTCCGGGATAACGCGCATTTTTGAGTTTTTATATGTTTTCCGAGCAAAGCTCGGTCTCCCAGATATTAATACTTTTAAACGAGCAATTCTTGTTTATGTATATGTAAAAAGTATTTATACTTTATTATTTTACACAATCTCACAATTACATAAATATAAATACAAATAAATCTACAACATTAAACATAGCCACATCAAGCCAAACTCAACCTACCCACTTAACTTAAGGTCCAAATCAAATCAAATTTATTTGGCGGATAAACTCATGGAATCTAGTCACGTCAGGTAAATAATATAAACTTTATTTACCTTCAAAAGCCAGAAGCATAAGATCGGTAGGTATGTAAATACATAAGTAATAAAGTTTGTTATGTTTTGGTTTGTTCATATTTTACGACATTACAGTCAGTTTGGACAATTTTTTTGCAAAAGTGAGCAAAATAAATATCCTATGTTGCTCCATGGTCGAATAAAACATGGTCTTCTATTCCCAGAGTGACACGGGCCTACGTCACAATAACATGGCCGCTATATATAGCGCTATCGCATATTATCATATAGCGCTGTCGCATGATGACGTAGGCTTGTGTCAGTTAGGTGACCTAGAAAAGACGGTAATAGAGTACCAGGCGGAGTATATTATTATACCATGATGTTGCTCTATCTAAGGCAGCGGTCGGCAACCTTGTAGCAGCCAAGCATGACGCGGGCCGCACTTTGTTAATATTTATGACTTTATCAGACATTGTCGTTTGTCAATATTACATACAAAATACCCAGGGAGGCCCGCGGGCCGCAAGCGGAAGGTTCGCGGGCCGCTTGTTGCCGACCGCTGATCTAAGGTGTGAGCTGTCGAGTCGATAGCCTAAGTATACCTTGTGTAAAAAATGGTTCCTTTTTGGTACAGAATTTTAGGGTTCAGTACTACTGAACCCTAAAAATCAAGCAGAGGGCTTACTGAGAACAAACGAAAAATCGTAAATTGTTATCTGCCTCTCTATCTCTATAGTTCGTTTTTTTAGCATTAGAAATAAGGTAAACAATCTTGATGTGCCTTTTTATTGAAAATCACGTTTTAAAAATAAGTCACGGCAAATATGTAACAATTATGAATCTAATACGATCATTTGTATTCTTCTGCTTTCATAAGTAATAGTTACTGATTTTTAAAAAGCGTTTTTCAATTAAAAGACATGTCAAGATCGCTTACCTTCTTTCAAGTTTTTTATAATGCTAAAAAAACGAACTATAGATGACGTTTTAAGATTTTTCCATGTTGGTGGTTCTTCTTCGTGGTCGTGGCCTCATGTCTGAGGGACGTGACTCCTATGGGTTATTCTTCCTACCACGGCTCTCCAGGCCTCTCGATCTTCGGCCATCTGCATCGTTGCCTGGAGCGAAGTCTGGGTAATATTTTGGACCACATCTGACCATCTACGGGTGCACGCCCTCTACTCCTTCGTCCGTCGACACTCCCGGTAATAATGTGCCTTGGTGCGCCGGTAATAATGTTGGTGGTAGGCTCTCAGGTTTGCTAACGACCCATTTATTATAAATTTATTGAAATTACTAAGATTTACTAAATACTAAGATAATAAAAATGCCAGTAAAATTGCAAAAGGGAAGAATTGTCAAAGAAACATCTAGAGTTAGACCAAGAAAAGTCTGCAGCGATTTTGATAGCCCACGCCACGCAGTGCAAGTGTTATTTATACGTCATAATTTCATAAAAGTTTGACGTTTAAAATAACACTGGTCTTTTCTTGACTACTAGACTTTTCTTGGTCTAACTCTAAGATTGTAACTATGAAACATGTATGTTGTAACTTAAAACTTAATTGCGTTTAAATGAGAAAATATTTTTAGGGTTCCGAACCTCAAACGGAAAAAACGGGACTTTTATACGATCCCGTCTGTTTGTCAGTCTGTCAAGACCCTATCTCGGGAACGCGTGGACTCGTGGAGGTATCGAGTTGAAATTTAAACCATATAGGCAATCAGTACGGTTACCATCAGTTTGTCACTGACATCAACGCCGTCGAGAACGTAATTTACTTTCTATACATCTCGCTCGCACTCGCATATTAGTGCAAACGGGATGTATAGAAAGTAAATTACGTTCTCGACGGCGTTTATGTCAGTGACAAACTGATGGTAACCGTACAGGTCTACAGTCCCTTGAGGCTGTGAAAAAAATCAAACTACTTAAGTTAACGTTTAATAAAAGATCCGCCGTTTATGCCGCAAAATTCGTACCTATATTTCGACACTCTCAAGGGAATCAAAATATGTAGGGTACTTCCCGTTGACCTATAACTATGAAACTGGCAAGTAGTTATCGTCTTACGCTACAACTACAGGGAAAAATCTGAGAACTATAAATTTGTAAAGAAAAAAATTAGTTAAAAGTGTTTTTAGGGTTCCGTACCTCAAAAGGAAAAAACGGAACCCTTATAGGATCACTCGTGCGTCTGTCTGTCTGTCTGTCCGTCTGTCACAGCCCATTTTCTCCAAAAAAACTTTATCAATTAAGTTGAAAATTGGTACACACATGTAAATTAGTGACCCAAAGACGGACATTTTACTTAAACAAATGAATTTTAAACATGGCGGCCACTTTTGGGGGGTAAATGAGAAAATTAAAAAATAATGTTTTTTAAACTATATCGTGTTACATATCCAATGAAAGAGCTCATTTTATAAATTTGAAATATATTTTATTTGGAATTTTAAAATAAATATTTTAGAAGTTATTTAAGAAAATAGCCAAAAAATTACCATTCCCGTTTTATTTTATATTGTCATCATAGTCATCATACTTGCGACGCTTGAGGCTTTGAGCTGAGGATTAAGTCAATTATTTTCATGTCTATGTATGACGCAGAATTTATCACCTGTTTTAATATTATACAATTAATTTGTAATTTAATAACATTTTCCAATAAATTGATGGAATGTCTTGTCACTCTTGACACATGACATTCTTTGCGGAAAAACCCGCTGGTAAGATATCTCGTCAAATAAAATCCGACTGCGCAGGGGCAGAGAAAATTAAGCACTTTCATGCCTAATCGGTACCCGCAGGGCATTTCCCCGTTGTTTGTATGTACCTACGTTTTAGAGTACTTTAGAGTATGACCACCGAAACTTACAATTAGTAGGTACTTATAATTACAACAAAATCAATGAAATACGGCAGCTCTGTTGGTCTAAGATGGTCGGTTTTTTATCATTTGTCACCATGCCTGCCACGTTCTAACAAATATGTAAGTGCGAAAGTAACGCATGGCATGACAGGTGATAAAAATGTGACCATGATACCGCTTCTAGATTGGGCAGACAAGGATTTAATTATATATTTTACCATACATAAATATACTGTTCCAACAAAATTAATACCTACACTACATCACATATTAAATACAATATTGAATAAAGATGGCCAAGCAAATCTTGTCAGTAGAAAAAGGCGCGAAATTCAAATTTTCTATGGGACGATATCCCTTCGCGCCTACATTTTTCAAATTTGCCGCCTTTTTCTACTGACAAGATCTGCTTGACCAACAACAAATATACAATCCGTTAGTTAAAGGGGTTCACAGACGTCACTGATACTGCATGAGTTGCATGCGATTTGATCGATCGATTAAATTCGGCAGCATGCTTCTGCTTTGTCAGCAATTGTCGAATATTAATTAAGGTAATTAAAATTAGATTCGCTCATTGACCAACTTATTTTTATATTCCAGAAGAAGTGTGAGTGAATGAATGAATTGCAAAAAAATGTGTGCAGAGTTCTGTTAAGCACCTATAATTAGTCTAAAGTTAATTGATTCCATTGTGTTACCACAGCTAAGCCTGCATTTTTATTTAAGTTAGATGCATGAAAGTGTGTTAGCGTATGCTATATACTTATATGTGTACGAATTAAGTACAAAAATACAATACAATACAATTTACATATGTAGTTAATTTTCGTAACACAAATGAATCAATTAAGTTAAGACTAATCACAGCTTCTTAACTGCGCTTAATTACGTACAATTTTTTTTGCAATTCACTCTAATAATGTTTTCAGTGCTGAGACTACGAAGTCTCTGGGGGTTTTCTGTAAAAATAATCGTTACTTATACCTCTTGTGTTGAATGATGATCGTCTCTATGTCGTTCATTCAAGTCTTTTTTGGTTGGGTTTTACATAAAAAAAATTGCATTAATATTGATTAATTGCAGTTTTTAGCGTATTAACCAACCATACCATGAAGTAGGCACTCAATTCTAAAATGACATATCATGAAAATGATCAAATTCTTTCATCTGGCCTCGACACATAGGTATAGGTACATTGATACTTTACGAACCACTTACATACTTATTATTCTTTCTTCAATCGAACAAAAGAGTGTGTACGCACAGCTGTTGCGTTCTACCGCGAACTGTTTTTTCTTAAACATCGCGCGCGCAGTTAGTGAATGGACGTCGCTCAACGCAAGCGCACGACCGTTTTCTTCATTCTCGAATTTGACGCGCGATCTTCGTTACGAGAAACGATCTATTTCGCTAATTAAAAAGTATTTTTTGACTCACTTTATTGTAATATTTTAAAGTTTTTTTTTGTAAAACTGTATATCAATACAGTTAGAATTATTTAATATATTTTAATTATAAAAAAATATATGTGAAATACTGTGATATTACTGTGATAAGTGCAATTGTGACACAAATTAGTAAAAGTGCAATATATACTGTGCATTCGTTTAGTTTTTATTATTGGTCATTAAAAACCGGTAACGGAATAATCATAACAAATCGACCAGTTTGCTATATTCTGCGCTTATACGACGAAACCTGTTGAAAAGTAAGTTTATTTTATTTTAAATGTGTGTATGAATTGTGGAAAAAACAGTGACAGGAGCGAATGGAAAAAGGGCCTTTGCCCAGCTGTGGGATATTAACTTAAGAGTACCTATAGGTTAACAAAAATATGTCTATGAGCAATTTTTTCTTTTTTTTTCTTAGCCTATTTGTATGTCCCACTGCTGGGCAAAGGCCTCTCCCCTGGTTTTCCATGACTCCAGATTTAGCGCTTCCTCCGGCCAGTTCTTAAGGAAGGCATGAGCAATTTTATGGAACATTATTTTAAAGCCCATAAATAGTAGGTATAATGGTTAGTTGGTTACCTAAACGAAAATATTGGATATTAATTGAAATGGCATTAAAATTTAATTAGCATAAAAGGTATGCTAATAACACTTTTAGTACCTACCTAGTAGGTAGGTCCAACTAATAATTAGCTAGGTAAGACTAAATTTAATAATAACCCGCCAAGTGCATATCAGATCGTACCTGTAATTAAGGGTTTCGTTGTCCAGTGGACATTTTTTCAACTTTCGGAGCGATAATTTCAGAAAATATTTACTCAATATTTTGATGTGTAGGAAAACCTCTTTTTAATTATTTTTTATTTCACACGAAAATTTCTGCTTCAATATTATTTGATTTCTGAGGTAAAAGAATTATGAAATTATACATAATATAGCAGGCTTGAGAGGTTGCTAATTTTCAACGAGAATTTACACAGTAATTACTTAGATAAGTGAGCGTTTCTATTATTTTTTGCGATTTTTTATATTGTGACCTTTTTTGCCACTTTTGTGTTATTTCTACTCAGAATCACGAGCTCTTTCGATAGTTCCGATCCTAATGGGATAAACAAAATGTCCCAGCGTTTTTTTCCTATTGTGTTACCATTTCTCCATATATGTAAGTACTTTGTATGGCGGTAACAAAAAGGAAAGTTTGACAAATGTATGGAAATTTTAGGACACTTTTTTTATCCTATAAGGATAAAAAGGGCTCGCGATTCTGACTAGAAATAACACAAAAGTGGCAAAAATGACACGATATATAAAAATGGCAAAAAATAAAAGAAACGCTCAAGTAGGTCTTGTCTTTTCAGTTTTTATTCGTTCTGCTGATTTCGATGAATTGATCTTGATCCTTGTTTTTATGCATTTAAAATATTAAAGTGGCAGTTCGGTTGCCACAGTTTGTCCTACCGACCGTAATTTTAGTACATTATAGAAAAATAAAACTTAAAAACCCCAACGCACTGAAAAAACATGTTAGAAGCAGCGCTAGTAAACCTGCTTTCAAATAAAATAAAAAACCGTATCCAAATCCGTTTACCCGTATACGATCTACGGTGCCGCAGGCAGACACACGTAGCGGTAAACTTATAAAGTGTTAATAACACTTGCACAGTCTGGGCTGTCAAAATCGCTGCCAACTTAGCTTGGTCTAACACTAACACCGCTCTTTTTGCGTCGGGACTTAAAAATTGGTACAGTAGCAGGATGTTAATTGGAGCACTGGTGGACTAGCGTAAGTAGCGTAGGTAAGAGCGTGTGACTTTCAATCTGGAGGTCGCGGGTTCAAACCCCGGCTCGTACCAATGAGTTTTTCGGAACTTATGTACGAAATATCATTTGATATTTACCAGTCGCTTTCCAGTGAAGTTTTCCTTCACATGGTGAGGAAACCGGATTAATCCCAATAAAGCCTAGTTTACCCTTTGGGCTGGAAGGTCAGATGGCAGTCGCTTTCGTAAAAACTAGTGCCTACGCTAATTGTTGGGATTAGTTGTCAAGCGGACCCCAGGCTCCCATGAGCCGTGGCAAAATGCCAGGACAACGCGAGGAAGATGATGACAGTAGCAGGATGTCAATAGCCATCGCTGGCCAATTGAACTGTCTGTGTTTATTGTCTACTTGTCTATTAGATAATGAACACAGAGATGTACGGTACGAGTATTAAACACGAATACTATTAAATTACTTCTTCAATTAGTTTAACGACTTTAACCATTTGTGGTTTATTAAACTAAATTGATTAACGATTTCATGAGAAATTTTGCTACAGTAAGATTACTTTTAATTCTGAACCAAGTGACATTTTAGTACATTAATTTTTCAGCGTACTTAATTGTAGTTATTGATATATTTTATTATCTGGAAGACATCGCTGACAGCGATAAAACCGCCTGTTGCTTAGTTTACTACATTGTTTCTTAGTTTATTTATTTCGCATGTTAGTATGTAAGGAAATAATTCAAGTTTTTGTACGCCATCAGGCCGCCACCATTTTACCGCCATTGTAATCAGTTTGACATATACTTGACTTGAAACTTGTTTTTGGACCGAGTTCTTTTTAGGTTTTGATTAAATTTGGTAGGCTGAATTTGAAGAGCCTCTTATTCTGGTCGGAATAAACACGAAATCCCTATTTGGGACAATATTTTTTTTGTATATTTTCGTTGAGTTATGAAAATTTTTTGGACATACCTACGGTGAAATTGCGGTTATGTTGTACAGAATAGGGAACTCTATCTATCCACATAATGGTATTTACCTACTTATTATGGGACAATCTGAAACATATCTCACAATAATAAGGCTTTTGTTGTGTGGGTACTAGACGACGATATATACAATAGAGAGATATAGATAAATGTTTAAATACTTACATAGAAAACATCCATAACTAAATTAAAAAAAAAGCCGTACTGATTCCGCTACTTGACGCGAGATGTCGACTACGAAATTAATAGTCGTTTTTAACAAAACTGATGTATGGAGTGAGCACTCTATTCTTACTTATTTGCCTATGCTCATGGAATGTGCATAGCTGATAATAATGTATATTTATTTATAAGAAGCACCAAAAACAGACCTTCAAGATGGCGTTTTGCGCAACCATTTTATTTACACACACGGTTTCACAAAATACCGGTTTTGCATTTATAGCAACATAATGAGATGATCCGTAACCTGATATAACCCCTCGTGAACTAAATTGAAATTGCGGACTTTGAACTGTTTATATTAAGTTATGAAATAAACTTTAAGGATTAAAATAGACAGCGAATCCCATGAAGACTTGTTTAGAAATCAGTGGCAATATTCATCAATTATATAAAATAAATAGGGATGATGACGCATTGAATTTAATAACAACATCTAGTTAAATACGAGTAGAAAATTAGCAATTTATCACAATAAATAAGACCCAAAAAATTTAAATGATAAAAGAATAGAATAAATTAAAAATGAATTAAATTAACTACCTAATTAATTATTTTTTAAAATTTTCCACTTTTAAATTTATTCTACGCTTAATACCATCGTTTCTACTTGTTAAAAAATTAAATTGATAAAAGAATATCTGAAAGATTCCAAATATCAATTTATTTACTTAAAAAAAAGAGTATATAGCATTTATTTAGAATACCTAAGCCCTATTGATGATTCAAATTTTGGGCTAGCTTAAATAGGGTCTTAATTGGTTTTGCGTAAAATAATGGTAGGTACTGCCCCGTGCTTCAGGTAGGTAATACATCAATGTCTAACTACATTTTATTAGTATTGTGTTATTAATTTATTATATTATACGATAGTAATTATTCAATGACTCACTGCTACTGCACTTGAGTTTTTACAATAGTTCATTAGTTATTGGTGTATTACTTAATTACTAATAACCTTAACATATACATGTCACTAGCTTATAACTCAAATAGCTTATAGCTTATAACTCTATTATTAGAGTATCTCTAACTTATACAGGGTGGCCAAAAAATAAGTACATTCCCGTTGCCAGGGAGGTTTTGGAATTATACTGAACAACTTTTACTATGGGACCAACCCCGAAATCGCGAAAAAACATTCATACATTTTCTATGGGAGGGTAAATTTTTCTTCGCGATTTCACTATGCCCGTCACTTTCGCACTCACATACTTGTTAGAACGTGACAGGCATGGTGACAAGCGATAAAAATGCGACGTCGCAGGCCACCTCTTATAGGTGGTCTTTTAAATTGACTATTTATAAATACCTACTTATAAAATCAGAGCTTTCGGATTTGCCAGAATCAGATAAAAAGAAAGCGTGAGACATCGGTAAACAAATAAATCCTTTCGTTATGTTCCTTACCCTTCATTATGGACCGACATTCCACAACACAGATCACTTAACTAACAGATGGTACATGTTATCTTCTTAAGGACGACTCACGTTAGACCGGGCCATGTCCGGGCCGGAGTTTCCGGCGCTTACTTTTCTATGACATGACAGGCGATCACGTGATTCTTTCCATGGCAAACGATGCGCCGGACGCTCCGGGTCGGACACGGCCCGGTCTAACGTGAGTAATCGTTTATTCATAAAACTTAGCAAACCTTAGTTAAATTTTGTCTCTTTCTAATAAACACAAATGTCAAAATGACAGATATGACAAACAATTATCAAGAGTTTGTTAGACTTGACAGGCTCTTAAAGAATTCCTATTCGGAGCAGTCATGAAAGGTTTGAGTATCCATACACATGTAAGTGTATGCCATATAGTTGTTCGTATTAGCGAGCTCGATAGCTTATTTATTTCATAACTAAAATAACACATAAAACTACTTAAAAACTAAACTTAAATATAAATAAAAACTATATATGCATAAAATAAATTATCTGCTGAAATCCGTCCCGGGCTGCCCCCGACGCAAAGGTGCCGATCACGCTCGCTGCGTTGCTTATTTTAGCTGCGTTGCTTATTGTAGGTACCTACCAGAAAACAGTACCTATGATACGAGTGATAATAGATAATAGTAAATTAGAAATCGGACTCAAAACCTAACAATGTTTTTAGAAACATGAGCTGTTGTAGGATATATATAACATAAGTATAAAATGGTGGAGGATACAATACTTATTCTAAATTATTGTAAATACAAGTAAATGGGCGCTTACATACGAACCCACAAATAAGAGCGTAACTTCGATTGTATGGCGGCGGCTAGGTTCGTGTGGCTCTTAATATACGGAGTCTGTGTGTGAAGTAGTCTATATTTCACAAGAAACGTTAAGTGTAGCAAACTTGGATATATAACTTGTTTCTAACGACCATAGACCACACATTCCAAAGATTCCGCACTATCAAACGTTTACAACAGAGATTGTGATTCGTAGTTTCCATGCACGGGAATGTATTTGTGTATGTAGGTACTTGTAAAGTACGCAACGCAAGATATGGCCAAATGAGTATTTTTCTTTTTAAGAGCCCATCAACGTGCACACTAGCGCCACTGCTAAATAATCGTGATTATTTTTGCTCAGTAAGTATAATCCCAAAACCTCCCTGGCAATGAGAATGCAGTAATTTTTTAGCCATCCTGTATGGGAACCCCGGAATTTCATAACAAAAGTTAAAAGTTAAAAAAAATCATAACTCGAAAACTACGAAAAATCGGCTAACATACATGGGTATATTCTGATAGCCCACAACGAGAGGAATCTAATAAAATTTTTGGACGTCAAGGTTTAGAACATCCTGTATAACCAAGTGAGGGAGTGTTATTTGATTTATACAAATATGTTGATAGAAATTAGATATTAATGATGACATTATCACACTTTGTCATTGCGTATGCCATGCAGACTTAATTGGATCCGACTCTATAGTCTGTATCTTTAGGTATTTAAATAAAAGTAAACAAACAATTTGTAAATTTTCGGGTCGTTATAACATTTATTGGTTAACCAACCAAATACAAAACTGCCTGGAACAGTCACTGAACGACCTGACTTTAACCTACATTATTTGATCATGATGTAATGTTTTCATCTACCCTCAACTGGCTTAAGGAGCCATTTGAGGGTAGATTTTGTTTACTTTTATTCAAATACCTAAAGATACAGAGTATAGACGAGCGAACAAAGTGTTTCGTGGTTGTAGTGGGTAAGTGATCTGTAGTAATGCTAATCACTTCTATAGAAACAGGCCCAGTAAGTGTCGGTGCCCTTGTAGGGTTCCGCACTCAATGAGGGCTACCGTTTTTGTGCACCAGTTGGCGCCACTGTTGATTAAGGTCCAAAGTACAGCTGTCAAAGTCATAGTTATTATTGGCGCGACAAAGTTTTTAATTTTAATCATATAAATCATATCCAATACATACTTACCTTAATACCATACTTAGGTACCGTAAAAAAATCTGCCAAGTGCTAGTCGGACTCGCGCCCGAAGGGTTCGATCCGTACCATTACACAAAAAACGGCTACAAAGTCACGTTTGTTGTATGGGAGCGCCTCATTTTGTTTTGTTTTTAGTATTTTTTGTTACAGCGGCAACAGAAATACATCATCTGTGAAAATGTCAACTGTCTAGTCACGGTTCATGAGATACAGCCTGATGACATACAGTCAGACAGACAGACGGACAGCGGAGTCTTAGTAATAGCACAGTACAAGAACAGTAGTGAATCTTCATAGAAATGTGGCGCTGCCGGCTTGAATGTGTGCGTGCGCGCCGAGCGCCGTGTACGCACGCGCTGCCACGCACACATTAGCATAATATACGGGGGAATACGGTGGCGGCAGTGTGGGCCGTACCGCGACTGTGATCGCGCGCATTCGAGTACGCTGCACGCCCGCTCGCATTTGCCTGCTCTTAACGGCCTTAATTTTTTTGATCATGACTTCGAACAGAGGAAAAAAATATTGTAGTGTCTTTGGGTGTCACAATAACGACTCCTCAAACCCGGACTTGTCATTCTTCACAATACATTAATTACAGGAATTATGGTACATATCGAAATTACTCATAGACACCCGATGACTTCGTCGTGAATATAGGAAGGACGGAGAAGGTGTTTCGCAAAGCGTTTGAAAAGGACCACATCAACATTAAAATCGGCACGTCAATTTAGGAACAATTAAAAGACATAGAATTTACGATGCCCTGCCCATGCTTCCCTAAAACCTTTGTACTAATGTTATACGTAAGGATGAGAATTTACTTTACTTTAACCGCTAACAGTAAAGCGTTCCGAAACATGCAGAAACCGGAGGAACTTTTTTCTGTATTGAATTTATAATTTTTTTAATAAATGCCATTTCCTAATGTAAATATTTAAAAAGCGTTTTATTTATACGTAATTTATGAATTGTTAGAACATTTCATTATATTATATAAATAGAAACCTAGTGTTACTCATAATACGCAAATAATATTTAACTAAAAATAAAAGTGACAACCCTAAGCGCCAACGCAAGAGTAGGTAAATAACTTGCCGAGCGGCCTTAGATTCACTACTGTTCTTAGTGTACTGTGGTAATAGGGTCCCGTTTTTACCCTTTGCCTTTGGGTACGGAAGCTTAAAAAACTAACCTTAATAAATGCAAACCTTGGCTTATCGGTGATACTTGGTAATTCGGTGATAATGGGTTGTTATCTTTCGCAGAGCTTACAATGCTGAAATGTAAGCAATTAAATCGCTGCCAACCCAATTGCAAGCATCAAAACTGACAGCTGCCAATGATTTTATAGCTCGCATTTCCTCATGGTGAGAACTGTGTAAGATTATAACGGAGTATCACCGAATTACCATGTATCACCGATAAGCCAAGGTTTGCTCTAAGTTGCTCCTTCGACCCCACACGTTTTTTTTAACCCCCTTTTAAAGTAGGTACCTACTGACACTTATTGAGCCGTATGCCGTATGTTATAGAGAATATCATTTTATGACCCAGACGCTTTTCGGTGATGAAAAGCAACGAGGAATTAAGTCTAATTACGCACTGTGTATGGGATCAGGTCTTGATATAGGTACATATTATTATAGTGTAGAGTCAGACCAAGAAAAATCTGCAGCGATGTTGACAGCCCGCGCAGTGCAAGTGTTATTGTAAACGTCAAACTTCTATGAAATTATGACGTATAAATAACACTTGCACTGCGTGGGCTATCAAATCGTTGCAGACTTTCCTTGGTCTAAATCTATTAGCTTCCGGATCAACTTTCCTTTTTATTGGAACCACTGCCTTCGAGCTATGTGGCTCGAATACCGGTCACTGGTTCAAACTGTCAAACAATGTGTCAACTGATGACGAGATTAAGGGTTCCCCCACATATTATGTCGACGCGGAATCGGCAAAATCCGATAGGAAAAAGCTTTATGTACGCGCAATAAGAGCGAAAAAGTCGTCGTTCGGCTCGGTTTGCATCGGCCGCCGCCTGCCGACGCGTCGGCGGCCTTTTCGTTCTTATTGCGCCGACATAAAGCTTTTTCCTATCGGATTTTGCCGAATGCGCGTCGATATATCTGGGGAGAGCCTAAAATGAAAAATAAAACATTTATTTTAAGCTCATCTTAGGGAGTTTTAAAATGTCTTATTTTCAAATCATTATGTCATAAATGTCATAATATATCTATTGTACAAAAAGTATACCTAATTAAAGTAACTCCAGGAAATTCGAGAGAAACCAAAGATATGGCGCGCCGCACAAAACTTTCGACGAAACCGCTGGACCTGTTTTCGTGACTTTTTTATCATCAAGCCAAGAAGTTTTGGTAGGAGTAGGAGTCATTCCAAATATAGTCTATATAGTTTCCGTGTGAACTTTTTTTCCAACATGTGCTCGATGTTTGAAAATCTAAACCCTAATAAAAACACTAAGGTTTTCTTTCCTGAAAATTCGACAGATCACATAGCGTAATTTACAAGCTCAACGAACTTATTGACTGTCAGCCGTATTTGAACAATGAGATACGTCAAATACTACATATTGAAACGATATGGATCGGATATGTCAGTGTCAAACAAGTGTCAAAATTGACGTTTCTTCAAAGAAAACCGTCACTTTTGACACTTGTTTGAAACTGACATATCCAATCCATATCGTTTCAATATCTATAGTTCGTTTTTTTTAGCATTAGAAATAAGGTAAACAATTTTTATGTGTCTTTTAATTGCAAAACACATTTTTAAAATAATTTACGGCAAATATGTAACAATTATGAATCTAATACGATCTTTTATATTCTTCTGCTTTCATATTTAATAGTTACTGATTTATAAAAAGCGTTTTTCAATTAAAAGACATGTCAAGATCGCTTACCTTCTTTCAAGTTCTTTCTAATGATCATTCTTCGAATACGGCTGTGTATGGCATTTACTAGCCATGACCGCTCCGTTCCGGCTGCCGGCGCGGTTTGATTGCCCGTGTCATCGCATGATACACTTCGATTGCCCGCTCGAGACACTAAATCAATTGATGCACAATGGATTGTTGTGAGCAGTCTGTTGTTGTCATTTTAAAACGCAATGACTTTGTTGACTGCAAGTGTGTCTTTGGCTCTCACCGAACAGAGATAAATTAATAGTGAACTTTACAAGCTTCACTGAAAAGCATCATATACAATGTAATACAATACAAATCCTTTTTTATTGCACCACCTAAAAATCAATTTTCAAGGGCCGGGTGGCCGTTGCTCTACATCTGGGTTGCGATGTATGTCAGCCTCATTTGTATCTCATGCATCATGTGCATCTGCGGCTCTATGCCTCAGCCGGTCGGATGGCAAAGGCCTGACGGCTTGACTGGTGCCATGGGAAAAAGGCAAGTGTTTGCTATGGGACGCTACGTGTGTAAGCAGTTTAGCCCCCTCACACCTTTGTCACACCGTCCGGACGGCGGGCGCAGTCGCTGAGGTGGCGGCCCTACACAAACGACAAAAGTATTTAGCACTCACAAGTTACCTGTTCGTCCTAGTAGCCGTAGAGACGTCCGGTTGTTGGTGCGAAGAGGCAAAAACATTCCTTAGGGAAGTGGGAAGGAAACACTCATGATACATAACGACAGAGGTAAACAACAAACGACCTTATAGCTAAAAAGCGATCTCTTCCAGACAATCTTTAGGTAGTGTAGAAATTACCTCCTAATTCAACTGATTCGGAGTTGCAAAAACTACATTGTAAACTAAATAGCCGTAAAGAAATTACCTTTAAAAATGACTAACAATAAGAATAACAATAACAATATAACATACTACTTATATATACAACATACATATTTAAACATATACCTATAGGTACAGTCAGCCAAGAAAGTGGTCTACCACTTTTCGACTCTATCATCTGATTGATAATAATTGTTGCCAAAAGTAATAATGATAACCAGTAACGCGAACAGAGTTACTAAGGAAGTTCATCATAATCAACATATGTAGGTATTAATTCTAAATCGATTGAACAGTCAAATGACCGTCATATACCTCACCACCAGTCAGACATGGTCATATATTCTAATCTTATAAATATTACCTAATGCATGCACGTTATACAATCTATCGCATGCAATATTCATGATTAATTGATGACATTGCTGTAATTGACCTATTTATGATAATCTTTTAAATACGTACCTCAGAACCTATATATCTTATCTGCCATAGTTATATGACCATAATTGTGTTCATCTTACATAGCACATGTGACAAATCGTTTCTGATATATAGTCATTACTAACCGATATCCGATATGCAATTGACTTAAATGTTCATTACCATAATATTGCATAATACTTTAGACCGTAATCATTATATAATAAGTACATTACAATAACTAACTCTTTCATTGTCGTCAATTAATAAAGAATAATAAATCTGTCGACCTAAGTATGACTCACGCTAAAACATGACAGGCACGCGCCCTGTCCGATCTGATTCTCTGAAATATAATTTAACTAAATTAGTACATATCTATTAATCGTATAATCATCGGACTTATTACATAACTATTAATTTGACTTTCTTATTAGTTTTTAACGAGACGGTTAGCGGTACATATTAAATCATAATCATAGCTCAGACAGATCATCGTAAAACTATTGCAATAGATGTAACTTGTAATTTTGAGTAATTACTTAATTTGGTATGGCGTAGCGCACTTAAAACACACTTAAAATATTGCAGACACTAAATATGGACCACTCCATAAAAGAAACTACCGCCAAAATATACGCTAATCGACTACAAATAATACGCTAACCAAACACAATCGATTGAAAAATCAATCAGTAATAGTAGTAAGATAAGAATGACCTCCCATTATGCATAATTATTACGAACCCAGGGACCTAGTTATGCTATGCGCAATTTTACAATTGCCGCCGTGCCATAATAGATATTGTAAGGTAGGTGGGTTGCTAGGTAGGTATTGTATTAGGTGCGTATTGTAGTCATGGAAAAGAAAACTAATACCTTCCACTTATCTCAGACGGCTGGTAAAGAAGTTGCGTTGCGAGGTGATTTTCCAGTAAACCTATAAGTACCGTAAAATGGGGTGAGTAGGGACAAAACTGACATTCAAGCCTCGATATAACATTTTATTTTTACATTTATGCAAACTTAATTTTATTAATAAATGTTCCGGCTGTTTGTATTTTAGTTTTTTTATGATTTTAGGTGGTTCCATTACAAAATCCCTCCTCACCCCGTAGTCCCTCGTAGTTGGGGTGAGATGAGATTTCATACAAAAGGTGATTTTGAAATGTTATTGAATCGATTTTTGAAGTGAAAACTTCTTTAGCGGCGCTGAGCACTTTTTGTGATGGGGAAAAAGTGTTAAACTCGCGAGAGCGTAAGACGTGACGTCACATGTGACGGACACTGTTACAATGTCATTGAGTTTTTCTTTTTTGATTTAAATGCCATCTAGTGAGTTTCCCTTAAACTGATACTAATATAACTCTAGTACTCACGGTGATGTGCTTAGGGGTTTCAAGTTATGCGACGGAATAACGCTAGATGGCGTTAACCTCAATTATACATAGTGCTGCAGACATTTTGCACTAGATGGCGCTGTTATTAATATTTTGAGTTGCAATGTCATTGAGTTTTCACTTCTGCCGGCACTCCCGGAGTGCAACGCGTTGTTTTTTTTTTATTATGAATATTACTATAGCTCCATTTGTAATACGAATACATTATTTAGGTAGCAGTAGCCTTTAAAAACCATTTCACCCCCCTGTCAACCCTTCTCTCCCCATTCATAACCCGACTCTCCTCGCAATCCCTACTCACCCCATTTTACGATCGCATGACTGCAGCTTAAAAGTTTCATAGATGTCACCGATAATTGCATGCCATTTGCAATACATCGATCAAATGCCGCCATGAATCAGAAATGCGATACCGATGAAGTTTGTAGAGTTAGGCAACTAAACTAATGATATGAATTATTATTCCAGGTACGATGTGCCATTGAGACTCGCTAACGGAACCGGAAGCAAGCGCCATGCTTGCCGTACTGCCGCGCTGGATAGCGCGGCTCCAAGATGGAGGTCTCCTGAATCAGCTGCTTATGGCTGTCATGGGTAAGATGCATTTTAAACTTATTTTTAGGGTTCCGTACCCAAAGGGTAAAATGGGACCCTATTACTAAGACTTCGCTGTCCGTCCGTCCGTCCGTCCGTCCGTCCGTCCGTCCGTCCGTCCGTCCGTCCGTCTGTCACCAGGCTGTATCTCACGAACCGTGATAGCTAGACAGTTGAAATTTTCACAGATGATGTATTTCTGTTGCCGCTATAACAACAAATACTAAAAACAGAATAAAATAAAGATTTAAATGGGGCTCCCATACAACAAACGTGATTTTTGACCAAAGTTAAGCAACGTCGGGAGTGGTCAGTACTTGGATGGGTGACCGTTTTTATTTGCTTTTTTTTCGTTTTTTTTTGCATTATGGTACGGAACCCTTCGTGCGCGAGTCCGACTCGCACTTGCCCGGTTTTTATATTTATTGTAGACCATGCAATATCTTTCTACTAGGTGTGTTCGGGGCACATACGACTCATAAAAATAAAAATCATTTATTTCGGACGATTAAATTAATAGTTGTTACTTGTTAGTAACAAACTTACAAATAGTCTTAAATTACTATGTTAGTATTTAAACCAGTGGTGGGCAAACTTTCTTCATGAGGGGCCAAAACTTGAAGGAATTTCAGAGGAGGGCCAGATTTACAGCAAAAATGTATTTTTATTATATTCCAGCAATATAAATGGCCAGCCATATTATACATTTTTTTTAATGACCGGAGCCGGGCCAGATAGATCCTTTCGCGGGCGGACCTGGCCCGCGGGCCGTACTTTGCCCACCACTGATCTAAACTAAGATGTTGGGAGGTCCAGTGCCTAACGAATGTACTACCTATCCCATCTCCCTGCCACTACGTACGGCCAGGAGACTGTGGCGGCTGTCGCGCACCCTGCCGAGCGTCGCGGCGCAGCGCTTGCGCAGCGTTAGGTCGGACAGATGAGAAAAATGTAGTCACAATTCCTGTTTCATTTTTTTAGTGTTCCGTATTCATCACTAAAGAGCTAGAATATAAGTATATACATGGTATTAACGAAGTTTACTTTTTAAAACGCGATCGAATACAAGAAATCAAGTGTGTTGCGGGCATAATGCGATTGCCAGTTACATAATTATGGGCTTGTGACAATGCCCATTGCATTCTTGCTTTCATAACCACAATGTTATTGCCCTTGCTTATTAAGCAATCGCCTCAATTTAGCTGTCCCTGCTAAGGTAAACGTACTGGTGTTCGACGCGGTCCCAGTACATGTCATCTTGAAACTTAAGTCATTGTCAATAGAGGTGACAGCAAGGTGTCATCTATTGGGCATGTCACGCACTAGTACGTTTACCTTATTTGCTACGGCTTGCAGGGTGCCAAGAAACTTAATGGTATATACATATTAGCTATTTACCCCTATTCATTGAAATCAGCTCAGTATTGATGCCGGACTAAGCAAGCATGTTTTAGAGATTTAAATTCAACGAGACATTATTAAAAAGAGTTGGATTCTCTAGATTCTAGAGTCTAGAACGGTATATTGAAAAGTTTCCAAATCCTGAATCGAATAAACAACATAATTATCGAACCTGGCGGCTTAGCACGGTCGCGTTTTTATCCCTTGTCACCATGCCTGTCACGTTCTAACAAGTACGTAAGTGCGAAAGGGACGCGCATAGTGATAGACGATAAAAATGGAACCGTGCTGCGCCCACTGCTCGTAAAACTTCACAAAAACCGGTTGAGAAAAACGACCTGGGGGCCAATTTTTGAATTTCTATCACTCGACAATCGGTCGAAAACGGCGAAATACTAATTTTTGAAATACTAGCGATAGAAATTGGGAATCGAGTGGTATTGACCACTCGTTTTCAATTCTATTAGTAGAATTTAAATGCCTAGTAGTGGAGATATTATTTAACGAAATACACGAAATCGAGCGGTCGAAATTCAAAAATCGGCCCCCTGTAGACGCGATAACTAAAAACACACGAAACGAACGCATTTTTTGTCCAAGCTGAAGCCGAAACGCGTCACTCACGGCTCACGGTTGATCAATAACAATATCAATAACGATAAATTTACAAACTTACAAAGGCCAGGAATCTCTTACAATGTAGCATGTAAATGTAAAGCATGGTAGAGCATTGCGGTATACCTTTCTTGACTTGTGTTAGCTTAAGGTCAACCCATAGACCACCTTCCAATAGACTCTTCATTGGAAAGCGTACCTTTATGGAGAGAAGACTCACAGTAATCAAAGGCGTTCTTTTATTAGTAAAATTCTATGCGGTATTTCTGTGGTACCCTACACCATTTTATACTACTACAGTTCATGTTAATTCATATAGCTAACTACGTACTATTTAATTAAATTGTTCTTGATTGTTGTAGAGTGAATTGCAAAAATAATTTACGTAATTAAGGGCATTACGAAGCTGTGATTAGTCTTAACTGAATTGATTCATTTGTGTTACGAAAATTAACTGTGTAAATTGTATTGCATTGTGTTTATTGTACTTAATTCGTACACATATAGGTAAGTCTATAGCATACTGTAACACACTTTCATGCATCTAACTTAAATAGAAATGGCTTAACTGTGGTAACACAATGGAATCAATTAACTTTAGACTAATTACAGGTGCTTAACTATGTACAAATTTTTTGCAATTCACTCGTATGCGTTTTGTAGTTTGTTGTCTTGATGACGATATGACGAAACGTCACTTTTTGACACTGCTCGACAGAGGTAAGGTGTTTTATCCCGTCATTATCACGTCGATAACCATAATATCGTCAGGTGACAACCAAAAATCACTAATTACTAAAAAAAAATTAAACTAAAATCGACCTTCTTTTAGTACTAATATGGTTCACTATGGCTATGAACTTGTGGTGGTAATTAGAGAGTTTTGCTTCTCATCTGACGATATATCCTATCCTACACATAATAGGTAATCTACTGGAATGTGGGTTTACACTTTCATAGAAAAATTGCTGTAAATAGAAAAAAAATTAACCGAATCTGCTCACAAAATTTCATGCGAATCGGTTGAGATTGCCAGCTTAAATAACTATAGGAATAACTCCGTCTAATACAGTGGTTCCTAACCTTTTCAGTCCGGTCACCCCTATGACTAACTAGGGAACCTGATTTTACCCCTCCTCCCAATGGTAATATAAAATAAATCGTGTACGTTCGTTGTATTGTTATATTAGGTTAGCTTATTACCCCCGCAAAATACCAGGTTTACCCCCAGGTTAGGAACCACTGGTCTAATAGGTAGAAATCTGTGGCCTTTCTTTCCCGGTGGTAGCGTAAGGTCAACACTTGCCATGCAATTATATTTTACTGCATATGAAAACAGTATGAATGACCTTATGCTAACTAACACTAGCGCAGCGAAAGCTCATACCAGAGCCTTGACTCCTTATAATAATAATAAAAAAAAAAAAAATATATTTATTTTCACCTCACAAAGGATACATTTAACAATAGTGACTTTTAGATAGAGTAAAGGACAACTTAGATTTATATCCTTTGTGAGAGACTGTAGTCTGAACTAGGCATAAACCTGTAATACCTTAGACGGCATAAATCCACAGAGGTAATATTACTATTTACGCACAGAAGTCTCACTGTCTGACAAAACAGAATTTGACGAAGACAGACAAACAGTGCCCCCCCCCCGGGGGCCCCCTCTGTCTCGTTCATTAAACTGTGTCGCGTAGTTCATTAACAAAGTAAAATCAAAGTGTAATTTTACTTTAGGTTAGTATAAAAAAACCGGCCAATTGCGATTCGGACTCGCGGAGTCGGAGTCGCGCACGAAGGGTTCCGTATCATTACGCAATAAACGGCAAAAAAATCACGTTTGTTGTATGCGAGCCCCACTTAAATTTTCTTTTTTTCTGCGTTTAGTACATATTTGTTGTTATAGCGGCAACAGAAATACATCATCTGTGAAAATTTCAACTGCCTAACTATTACGGTTCATGAGATACAGCCTGGTGACAGACAGGCAGACGGACAGACGGACAGACAGACAGACAGACGGACAGACGGACTGACAGACAGACAGACAGACGGACAGCGGAGTCTTAGTAATAGGGTCCCGTTTTTACCCTTAGGGCACAGAACCCTAAAAATGATCATTTAGTGCTGGTGAAGTCAAGTGGAAGTCAAGGTACTGTTGCTCATGTTATCTGTGGTGAAGCTAACAGTAAAGTTTCCTAGGTTAACTAGGCATTCAGTTTACCACATTGTTTAGCTTGACTAGATCAAGCTATTAAGTTAATACGGACTTTGCAGTGACAAAGTGTGGACGTGCCACTGAAGGAAGTGAAACGGTCATATTATTTCATAAACGGTCGTAGGAATGTAACATTTATAGTGGCAAATACTCCACTTCGGTAAAACTTTTTTAATATAACACTTTAAACTCTCGCGTTACATTTTTGTACACATATTTAATTACACAAACGGTTGTGTAATTAACTTTTTTAATGTTATAAGATATTTATACCTCTCGCGTCGAATAATTGTCCCTGTGTGACAGTTCCTTCAGGTTTCTTTGGGTTGGGTTGGGCTTAATTTAGAAAATAATTGAACAAATATGTTTTACCGTAACTATAATTACTTAAATGTAACGTTTCTAAATAATTTTAATGTCCTAAACTTTCATAAAATACTTACAAATATTTTATGTGACAGCTACTCCATAATTATATAAAAACCGGTAAAGTGCGTGTCAGGCATTTTGCCATTTTGGCTACGGAACGGAACCCTAATAATGGACTGTCGCATGGACCATCATTACCAGACATCGTAAATTTTATAGCATTTTTGGTGCAGCGGACTGGTGTTAACGGAATTGGTATAGATAATTCCAACTGAAATGGTAAATTAAGGTTAATATTAACGTAATTAACGCTAATTAATCATTAGGGTTGAAATTGTTTATACCAATTCCGTTAACACCACTCCGCTGTACCGAAAATGCTATAAAATGTACGATGTCTGATAATTACCCACATAGTTTTTTTGACAAAATGACAGTTATAATCAGTCATCGGACAAATCATCGCAAACCATCAAATCATTTATATCTCAAAATAGGACAAGATTTATTAAACTCATATTATGTACACAGTATCTTTTTAAATTTTTCCAGATTATACTCAAAAACTGCAGTTCAAAATTGAAAAAAAATTGTATCATGTAAATACATAAAATAAATAGGGTATGGATACCATATTTGACCGGAGCGTAGCGAAGGTCTACGTTTCGACTGGAGCATTTTGCTTTTGTATGTCCGGATGTTCTCCTCTACATGTCGCAATTCTTAACCGAATCTCGTGAAATTTTGTGACTGGATTCTATGTCTAAATAAAAATTTTTTGCCCGTCCGGTTTTTTGAATTTTTTTAAAATGGCGGAGTCGTGATAGCTCGCGCCTAAACAAATAGTGATATCGGTACCATACGAGTGTTTTCTTTTTGAGATATGTTTATAGATTAAATGGCCAAACATTCAGAAAATTTATTTCGCTGGTTTCGGAGGTATTGAGATATTTAATTTTAACTAATTTTAATTTGAGAATGAGTAGCTAAATTTCGTCAACCCATCTAAGAACTATTTGGCTCAGTTTGTAAACGTTCGCTTTTTCTGTTTGCACAGAGGGTCTGGGTTCGATCCCCAGTAATTGTATGCTGGGATATTATAACTTTTTGTATTTTATTACACATAAATTTCGTATTGTTTTTTTTTAATTTGGGGTCATCCATTAATTACATCACACGTTTAGGGGGTGGGAGGAGGTCAAGAAAATGTGACATGTTGTGACAAGGGGGAGGGGGGGTCAAACTTTGTGACGTCACTTTAACTTCATCAGTAACCGAAAATGTATTTAAATTATTTTATACGCTAATTATCATTTAAATAACAAGGTTTTGAAACGATAATCGTTTTTATTCGTTTAATTTTATTTCTTAATCAGTTTTGGGTTATAAAATTACTAATATTTGTTTTGTCAAAAATATTTTGATAAAATATTAAATAAATATTTGCCGATTTCGTTGAAGAAATGTGACGTCACACCAGGGGGGAGGGGTTTCCCAAGTGTGACAAGGAGGGGGGGAGGGGTAAAATAACCTAGAAATACGTGTGACGTAATTAATGGATGACCCCTTTACTATATTTAAAGCTCTTTTAGCACCATGTTATTTAAAGCTCTGCTCGCGAGGTCTACAGCTCACAGAGCCACTAGTTATTTTTGCGATAAATTGTCCGATCTCTGGATATAATGCGTTGTCTGGTCGGTAATCTGTGATTGTAATGAAGTATTATCCTACATTTCACCGTTTCCTGAGTTTATAAACATGCACAACGTTTCCTACGACGCTTTCATTTTCAAAACGACGCAACCGCCATCAATTTCATAGTGATATACACTCTTTTAACAACATGACATTTAACATAACAGGAAATTGTACCAAGGCCTGGTGAATGGCTTAGAGACGGACCAAGCTGACTCTGCATACATGGCATTTGCAATGATATAGAGTCTGTTCAGAAAGAGAAGAGTCATGGAATGTATGGGGCCCAATACATTCCACGACTCTTCTCTTTCCGCACAGACTCTTGAGTGTGGAGATGTCATCATTAATGTCAAATTTCTAGATAATGATACTTCCACACTTCGTTTATATTACGTTAAAGATCTATATCAAAGAATATAATACTCACTAGGAGAAGAACGATAACTCCATACAAAAAAATGTCCCTTTCAAAAGTTCGTTTATACTACTAGCGCTCTGGTAGGATACCATTGTAATTAGAATTGACAACCCGTTTAGCCTAGCGGGTATTGGCAGTAATACCCGCCTGTTCAGGAAGCTAATGGTCCTGGGTTCGAATCCCGGAGAGGGAATTTCTTTTTGTATTTTTTCTTTTTTGTTGGGGTCAGGTTTTTAAGAGCCCATCAACGTGCACACTAGCGCCACTGCTAAATAATCGTGATTATTTAAATTTAGCGACAGGTATTTCAAAAAGGGGGCCGCTACTGACTGTATTGTGTATTTAAGTACCTTTTGAATACACCAAACTAGTTTTTATGTTGCTGGATTCGCCGATCTATGAGCTCGAAACAAAAACGGCCGTTTTAACTTTGGACGCGTAGATTGACGAATCCAGTAACATAAAAAGTAGTTTGATGTATTCAAAAGATACTTAAATACACAATACAGTCCGTAGCGGCCCCCTTTTTTAAATACCTGTCATTCCTCCTTCTTCCTTCTTCCTCGCGTTATCCCGGCATTTTGCCACGGCTCATGGGAGCCTGGGGTCCGCTTGACAACTAATCCCATGATTTGACGTAGGCACTAGTTTTTACGAATTAAATTTAAATAATCACGATTATTTAGCAGCGGCGCTAATGTGCACGTTGATGCGCTCTTAAATTAGCATATCACAAATAAATTAAAAAATACGTTAAAAGATAATGATTAGGTACTATATTTATAGTTAGGGAGGCGAATAGGGGAATTTTCGGCAATACTCGAGCGTGGCAGTTTAAGATATGAGAGATACCTTAGACCTAATAGAACAACCTTGTAAAGTATTTAGCTCTATATGTAGTGACGCGCGCCTAGGATAGACGATCAGATTAGTAAAAAAAAATGGATAGTCTGAAATACTCGAGCGCCTCAGATTAAGATATTGGGGGTTGATTTTAGTGTTTAAAGACTAAATTTAACTAATCTGACGATAAGTCCTTGACGCCGCCGAGTTATAGGGTCGCGAACTTGTAAAAAAAAAACGTCAATCCGGCATTCTCGAGCGCGATTTTTTTATTTTTTATTTTGAAGAATATAATCTAAAACTTACTAAAAATACAAAATCTGCCGGTTTCCGCATGACCGGAAGTGTGGAGGAGCCATTTCGTCTTCCTAAGAACGCGTTGCGGCATATAAGTCGCGAACGATACATTTTACAAAAAAAAAGTTTAAATAAACAAAAAAGGTAATTTTATTGTCATTCTTAAATTCCCCGTTTTATCAAGGAGAAAGAAAGGAAAAAAAAGAAACCAAAAAACCTTTTTCGGTCAGATTAAGAGAACCCACCAACATTTTTGTCAGATTAAAAAAATATGCTTTCAGGATACCGAGATAAACCTCCCCTATGAAAATCTGACGCGCTCGAGTATTTCAAAAAAACTTTTTTTTTTTGCATTTTCAAAAATTCATCGTAACTTATCGTCACGCCGAAATCGTCAGTTTTTTTAAAGGAAGCTTCCTTGGGGCCTACTTAACACCCCTTCCGAAAATCTGACGCGCTCGAGTAATTTTTTTTTTTTTGCATTTTTGACTACTTTATATGCCTACCCTCACCACGCAAACCGGCAGATTAGTATACCGTTGTTATCAGAGGCACTCGGGGCATACGTAGTATGAATATCTGACGCGCTCGAGAATGCCCAAGTAACTGTTTTTTTTTAACATTTTTGAAAAACCGTACACGCCAAACCCACCGCTAAAATGGTTTTTGCCATACGAGCTTTTCTTTTCGAAATTATTTTATCTTTCGATTTTGATAGGTCTCGACGGCGCCGTTGAATTACGCCATTTAGCTACCTCGCCTCCCTAACTATTAGAAATTCGTCAAATATAAAAGGTAACAAAAAAGTATATTAAGATATAAATATTTTCATTCCTATTAGGATTACTGTATATATGTTAGGAGCAATACATATGAATACATACATTGATATGGCAAATGGTTACAAGTTGTTATTACATCTATCCGGTTATCGGACATTTTCTGCTTCACAACTCCGCGCAGCGTTCTTGGTCACCGGGGTACTAGTCTGGATATGCGGCAGATACGTGCCCTTTGAGCTTTTTCCAAGAAATCATATGACGGCCCAGGATTATAGTGTTATCTCACGCTCAAGCCATCTGCTGATTCCCTCTCTAAAACAAAACAGTCACAAATTAAACAATATAATCTAACTGCCTAATTACTAACGTCGCTAATTGCTACCGGGTCTAAATTTACCAGCTTTATCAATGTGAGGTTTTACATCTATGATGAATTTTGATTAAAATTTCGGACGCGATATAGCGTCCGCGGGACTTACGGGGATAATTAGATTAAATTATTATATTTGAATTTGGCAATTAGTACGCTCATTTTTATTTAAAGATTAATATATGTATTTCTTACCTTGAAATTATCGCTGTTTCTGGTTTACTACAGCGGTTTAAATTTAACTAAGTCTGTGCGAAGACGTATTTAGATATGTTGCTCGTACATATGAATAGTTTTTATTTTAAAATTAATAGGTAAATAAATATATTTCAAGTGAATAAATCGTTTTATATGAAAACTGATATTTTTGCGTTAAATGACTTTAATGACAGCATTGACATTACAGACTTTTGTCTTGCCTATGTTCTTACCGGCCAGACCCAAATCAAGGCCTATCAAAGAGGCCTATTGACAAAGATTTTTTTTAATTTTATCATGGAGGGTAGAGGCACGTCTACCCTTCATAGATTTTATGAACATAGACAAAGACAAACTGAAATAGATAATAATTTACATATGACTTCGACTACTTCATAAAATACTAATCAAAATATATTTGATAAAATAATTGGATTTGTTCCTAGAAATCGTATAGACAAAGCCAGTTCTAGCAATGTTGCTGTAGTAAAATATTTTTATGGTAATTACTGGCAATCTTCCTCTAGGAACGGAGCACACATGTACAATTATGAAGGGTCACGTCATTCCAAGGAAGTCAATAGGCCTTGATCTATATAGTTAGATCGTAGGAGTCTTAGACAAACAGTACAGATTAATAGGGCAAAGCACGACACGACAGTTCGTTGAGATCTTTTGTCCAGCAGTGGATAGTGGATACCTTCCAGCCCACCATACTCAGTTTAAGACATTGAGATTTAAACCAAGTTATTTGGAAAATAGAGTTGATTTTCCTTTGGTTCACGTTTTAAGTTAAAAAAAAAGAATTTACAGTACATATGGTCCAATTTTCCCGCACTAAGTAGTGCGTAAAATAGCACTTTTCGTGCGATGTCAAAAGTTTAAACGGCCATATGTACTGTAAAACCTTCGGTCGTGTTTTAATTTTATCGCCACTCGTTTCGAATCTCCTCTTTTCCGCACTTGTATCGTAAATAACTATTTTAGTGTGACCTCAACCTATCCAGGCGATTTATTCATAACTTGCTGAAAATGGGATATGTCCTATAACAATCACATTGGACAGGACGAGGCTATGCTGATATGTTGATGTGTTTCTTTGCTCGTCGTTATACTCATTAGTCCTTTACAAAACCTTGCCCTCTCCGTCCGATGACTCATCGCAATGTTACTTAATTCACACTTGCATTATACCAGTCAATGAAGTCTGTGGCACAGCTACCAATATAAAATATCAATGCTCAAAGTAATAAGAGTACAAATGTGCAAGTGGCCCAAAGTTCTCAAAAAGTTTGAAAAGCTGTCGAATCAGTAGTATCCAGGGTGTATTCCCGGTACTAGTTCTATATATAGAAGCTCAGTTCCGGAACCGGGAATTCCTGGTCCTCGCCATACACATTCAATCCCGGGAACATTCCCTAGTTGTATCCTAAATAAGCGCGTGTCTGCTTAGCTTAATCTAGATTCCAACACAGCCTCTTTTTGGATTACTCCGATTAGGCCACAATGTTATCTTTCGGGGCTCTATCGCAGAAGAATTTAAACGCGTGTGAAAACAATTACTTAAATTAAACTGTAATAAAAAACTTTACATATTATGTATTTATACTTATGTAGCACAAAAATATAGAGAATTAAAAGAAGAACCTACCAAACATTATCCTAAAGTTTGATCTTTTGACCTCAATTAATATATCCACTAATGCTATAAAAATCGGCATAGGTACCTTTAAATCAAAATGTCACACTGTGTTGATCGGGATAAAAGAAGTTCGTATGAGTCAGAGACGAGAAATGCAAAGATTACAGGCAGGTATACAAGAGGAATGATACAAAAAACGTGCCAAGCACGAGCTGTGCACTCATGTCAGGTTACGTCACATTTACGTGGGAATGTGCATTATACATCCATACATCGGTTACTTTCTTTTTAAGTAGGTATGTACCAGTGTTGGGCATTCAAGAATAAAATCATTATTTGAATAAGAATTTGTAGGAATAAAATCATCTCGATTTTATTCCCGTCAAAAATATTCAAATAATTTTGGTCGGGAATAATTCGTGTGAGAAAAAATTGAATGAGAATAACATATTCTTAATCAAATAAATAAAATCATGATTTTTATTCGAAATAATATTCCACGAATAAAAATGTGGTCTGGGTACCGTATAGGTACTAATTACGTATAGTTAGGTAGATGTAAAAGTAGTTAGTCACTTGTCTAATTTATACCCATTTTATGGAATAAAATCTTACAAATTGACTATCGCATACTTTCAGTAAGCGTATTATTTTTAATTTACTAACCAAATCATTAGGTTCAATTTAGCTGGTCTAGGGGCCTAGCCAAGATGTCAATCGCTTGCGCTCCGACAACGAAGCGCTTTCTGTCTCTATCACTCTTACATATTAGTGCGATAGAGAGCCAGAGATAGCGTTTTGTTGTCGTAGCGCAAACCATTGGCATGTTGGCTACGCACTCAAGGTGCCTAGCCAAGATGCCAATTTTTGTTTTAAATTTAATAACCAAATTAGTAGGTAAATTTAGCTTTCTGGGGGCCTAGCCAACATGCCAATCGCTTGCGCTCCGACAACGAAGCGCTTTCTGTCTCTATCACTCTTACATAATAATGCGAGAGAGACAGAGAAAGCGTTTTGTTGTCGTAGCGCAAACCATTGGCATGTTGGCTACGAACCCAAGATGCCTAGCCAAGATGACAATTTTTGTTCTTAATTTAATAACCAAATCATTAGGTAAATTTAGCAGTTCTGGGGGCCTAGCCAACATGCCAATCGCTTGCGCTCCGACAACGAAGAGCTTTCTGTCTCTATCACTCTTACATATTAATGCGAGAGAGACAGAGATACCGTTTCGTTGTTGTTGTTTCGGCGACCTTGCGTGTGCGCGCCGCATCCCTGGTGCGCCGGGTGCGGGACAGTCCCAACACCATCTTGAGAATGATAGCGGAAAAACCAGACTGTCCCATAATGCTCCACTGTGAGGGACTACATTCCCCTACAAGTGTGATACAGTGGTAGCAAAAATTGAGAGTTTGGCTAGCACTGTATATGTTGTGTCAATTTTAATGTGTATATGTTGTGTTTATGTGTAATTCTTGTAAGTTTATTGTTTATTGTTGTGTATTGCTATGTGTGTACCTAAATCACATGAAATAAATAATTTTGAATTTGAATTTGTAGTAGCGCAAACGATTGGCATCTTGGCTAGGCCCCCAGAACAGCTAAATTTACCTAATGATTTGGTTATTAAATTAAAAAGAAAAATTGTCATCTTGGCTAGGCACCTTGGGTGCGTAGCCAACATGCCAATCGTTTGCGCTACGACAATGAAACGCTCTCTCTGTCTCTCTATCGCACTATTTAATATGTAAAAGTGATAGAGACAGAAAGCCCTTCGTTGTTGGAGCGCAAACTATTGGCATATTGGCTAGGCCCCTAGAACAGCTAAATTGTACCCAAAGATTTGGTTATTAAATTAAAAACAAAAATTGGCATCTTGACTAGGCACCTTGAGTGCGTAGCCAATATGCCAATCGTTTGCGCTACGAGTACGAAACGCTATCTCTGTGTCTCTATCGCACTAATATGTAAGAGTGATAGAGACAGAAAGTGCTTCGTTGTCGGAGCACAAGCGATTGGCATCTTGGCTAGGCCCCCAGAACAGCTAAATTTACCTAATGATTTGGTTATTAAATTAAAAATTAAAATTGTCATCTTGGCTAGGCACCTTGGGTGCGTAGCCAACATGCTATTCGTTTGCGCTACGACAATGAAACGCTATCTGTGTCTCTCTATCGCACTAATATGTAAGAGTGATAGAGACACAAGCGATTGGCATCTTGGCTAGGCCCCCAGAACAGCTAAATTTACCTAATGATTTGGTTATTAAATTAAAAAGAAATATTGTCATCTTGGCTAGGCACCTTGGGTGCGTAGCCAACATGCCAATCGTTTGTGCTACGACAATGAAACGCTATCTGTCTCTCTATCGCACTGATATGTAAGAGTGATAGAGAGAGACTACATGCAACTCTACGGAGCGTTAACGTTTGGCATATTGGCTAAGCACCCTGATCGGATGATAGAACTAGATAGTGTATAGCGGAACTCTTCAGTTTGTACTGTACCTAAACTAAAGTAACGAATATCAATTCAATCCGACTTTTAAATAGAAGGGTGAAAATCAGCTTACAAAATATAACCGATTGTACTACACAAATTAACTTAATTCTAAATAGCATTTTAATTGAATAAAACCTTATTTAGAATAGTCCCACTTCTAGAATAATTATTCTGTTTTTTATTCCGCATTTAAAATAAAAGTCACATGATTTATTCACCTTAATTTTATTCTAAAATAACTAGTGCAAGAATTATTCTATTTCAAATCGATTTGAATAAGAATAAAATTTCTGTTTTTATTCTTATTCTTATTCAAGTTAATTTTTGCCCAACTCTGGTAGGTACCTACTTAAAAAGAAAAACAAAAATTTACTCCCGTAAGGTCAGTGCGGTCACTTTGGGGCCTTTTTACACATTGAGTTTATTGCCAAATTGCCAATACATACAGTTGCCACTAAACGCAGGTAAGAACTAAACACTAATCAATGTGTCAACAGGCCCCAATGTTAAGGCTATCACAGACCCGGATTGACCTTACCGGAAAGCAAAGGTTATGAAGCCTAATATCTGGTGTTTCGTTCCCGCGACATAGACTTCCTATTCTAGCTTTTGTACTCAGGGTCCGATATTACCCATATGAGCCATATTGGAAAAAACATAGCCACAACCGAATACAGAACCTCCTCCTTCTATGAAATTGAAGTCGGTTAAAAATTGACAGTGTGCGAACGAGACGTGATTGATGACAAAAGGGTGCCCCTTAATACGCCTAACATTAATTGTCATAATATGAATTCGCATAACTGATTTGGCATAACATAATTGTGCATAACATTGAACAGGCATAATATTAAAAAAGCATAACACTTATTGCGCATATTAATTAATCCGCATAATTTAAATATGCATAACATTATTAACTATAACTTTATTTGGCACAAAATGAATTAGCATAATTTAATAAAGCAAGAGAATTAGATGGATCAGGGCAAAACCAACTCGGTAAGGTCAGGTTCACAAGGCTAAGGCAGGATCGAGCGAAACGAAGCAAAGCTTTTGTTACAAATAATAATGTTTTTGCTGTAAAACATTATTAAGGAGTAGTAAATTTGTGTTCTACTTTTTTTTTAATAATTTTAGATTATTGGTTTTTAGGTTTTAGACATAAAAAAAAATGATTTGTGCAAATTTTTTTAAGTGCATTTTAGACCTATTTTAGTGATTTTTTTTATCGAGCCAAAGTCAAAAACTCAGGATTCGAATCGCTGAAGTCCCTAGAGAAAGGCCGCAAGGTTGCTAATTAAATTTTTGGCAACCGTATTGTGATATTTGTGAACTAAAAAAAGCGCTACCCTTGATTTGAGCCGCTCTGTCTACATTTTTATTAATTTGCCTTTTATATTTATACCATTTAATAATTATGCAAAGTAACTTTATGCTTATTATATTTATCCCAAGTCATCGTTATGACAATTTACGTTATGCGCATTAACATTATGCGTACTCAGTTATGCGGAATAATGTTATGCGATTTAGAAATTATGCGTAACATACGTTATGCCAATTTGAATTAGGAGTATTACGTTATGCGAATTAATATAGACCCATGACAAAACCCTTACAGGTAATATTTAGGATCAAAATTGTAGAAAAATAGGGTTTCTTAGAGCGAAAAATTAGTCTACGGGACCCTAAGAAGCGGTTAGAAACGCGCTCAGGCAACAAACATCACCTGCCACCCCAGGGCGCCTTACATCCTGTACCTGCCTCCTCAGTATGCATATATATCCACACTAACAACTACTATTGACTCACTCGTACGTAACTTTGAAGCGGTGAAGCAGTGTAGGTATACATATGGGGCGTTATCTATGAAAAGGGACCTTATTGTCGATGGCGCTTACGCCGCACAGCGTCGCGCGGCATTGTATTTATATCGGAGCATCGTTAATAATAGCGTAAGCGCTACCGACAATAAGGTCCCTTTTCATAGATAACGCCCCATATAAGGTGCTACCTTATTAGTTGCAGATATTTACAGCTGATAGTACTCGGTTCCTGGAGTACTTATATTGAAGTATGAAACATTACAACTTTTACGATGTTTTTTTGAGAAAACTGAAAAACAAATTTGCAACGTAAAAACACCCTGTTAATGTGATTATTAAATGTAAAGTCATTGGATTCTACTACCTCTTTTACCTAACACGTAACTGTCTGGCCACTTCATCCTAATAACCTTTTGCAGTTTTCCCGCCGAACCATAATGAAATTTAATATTTAGTTCGGTAAATTAAAACAAAAAAATTAAATATTCTTAATTTCTATTTAAAGTTAATTGTTTTAAAGTAAAGTATCGTCTGTTAAAATATCTGCAAATAATAAGGTAGCACCTTATATATAAAAGTAAAAAAAGTAATGTAAACAGTATATATTTTCAAGAATATAGGTTACAGATTATGTCAGGGGTCTCCGCACTAGGCTTTGCCTGTACCGCGGGGAACCAGGAACAATAAGTTTTTAACAGAACTAGGTTACTTAATACCTAATACAAAATTACTTAATAGTTTAAAACTAGTTGCACAAACATATTGCAGAATATTAACTAAACATTATGTAAAATATCTTCAGTCTCGGCATAATTTAGAGAGGTCAAGAATTTGAATAGGAGTTTCTTAGCTTCTATAGGGGAACTAGATTTGAGGTTTGAGGAGTAATATCCAAATGGCGAGGAAACACCAATAACACCACCTTAGAAACAACGAGGGCGGTTTTGTAGATAAATAATAATTACCAACATTACGATACATGGACAGTGGACACTAAAAGACCCATTAGGTAAGTAGAGCTAGACCAAGAAAAGTTTAAAACGTCTAACTTCTATGAAATTATGACGTATAAATAACACTTGAACTGCGTGGGCTATCAAAATCGCTGCAGACTTTTCTTGGTCTAACTCTACACAATCGTCCTGTAACCATATGACGGTGACACTTTGCGACCATGTTAGGCCCGCTGGCCTTGTTCTCTTGAGAGGACGCTCCGTGATTACTTTAACAAATTGTATATTGTATGTTTGACAAATTACAGCTCCCAAAACTAATTTTCCTATTCTCAAATGTGTGTAGTTATGTAATTTTGTGTTTATAATGTACCCATGTCATTATATCATTATCATTACCAATTGTTCGTAACAAAAATAAGGATTTGAGTGGACATATTTTAGTAGTTAGTGTCAGCGATTATTCTAGTAAAAAAAACTTTAACATTTTATAATTTTCAATCCTAACTTTTAAAACAACTGTTTAAAAGTTTTCCGACCCTCTATACACGGTACTATGTAACTTTTAGTACGTAAAATGTGTTTTACTACGTATGTATGTAAAAGTTACTCAGTATAATCCCAAAACCTCCCTGGCAACGGGAATGCACTTGTTTTTTGGCCACCCTGTATATCTCTATATGGTTAAATCTATTCAAAATGTATTTGTAATACCTACAGTGCCATTAAAAATGTATTTGTAATACCTACAGTGCCATTAAAAATGTATTTGTAATACCTACAGTGCCATTAAAAATGTATTTGTAATACCTACAGTGCCATTAAAAATGTATTTGTAATACCTACAGTGCCATTAAAAATGTATTTGTAATACCTACAGTGCCATTAAAAATGTATTTGTAATACCTACAGTGCCATTAAAAACTTGGTAGCTGGGTCGGACTCTCAGGTATTTTAAAGCAATAAATGTCAAAGGATCAAAGTTGGAGATATGTAGGTACCTTGGAGAAATCCCAAGTTAAAGCTTCTCGTTCAACTTAATATCTCGTTTGCATATTTTTAAAGCCGATAAATTTACAAGGAAAATATACCTTTAAAACGATTGCAATCTGATATTGGAATATCGTTAAATTATATATATATACATAGTACTTAAGCCATATGCAATTTGCAGAACATTCTAAAAGGTTTTAGAAACATAAACATACATGAAAATTTTAAGCAAGATTCAATTCAATAAAGATAGTTGTGGGATTTTTTCAAAAAAGTATTATTTATACCTATTATATATCACACATTAATAAGACAGGCAGAATTTCTAATAATTAAAATCAATGAGTTTTTGAATAGCTGTTATGGCTGTTGTGCTTGTAGACCTGTAAAAAACACGATTTTTTCATGATAGAAGTGTCGATAATTCTAATGTTGGAAATAAGTTCACATAAGTATAATATAATAATATTTAATATTATGGAGGACCTATTTTAAAGCATTGGTAATAGGGCTAGCTTCCCAGACACCAAGGGACTTTATCAACTGACAATCGTCTAAATAATAATCAAAACTTAGGTAAATAATGTATAAAAATGACCAAGTAACTTTTCGTTCACATCTCGCTGCCCCAATATTACAGGGTTCTATGTTTCACTTTTATCGAACTGAAATTTGAACATTGTCATAGTGACATTAAGTCGAATTTCAACTATCTTGAAAATGTAACATAGAACCCTGTAATATTGGGTTGACAGATTCTGTCAACCCAATTTTTATATGCCGTTTGTCCGACGCACAATTGCTGTCTTGGCTACCGGGTGGTTATGGTTATTAAGGCGTTGTCACGACCATGTACACGTTACGCACGAGCTAGTGCGTGCTTCGTTTACTAAACGCTCTGATGTAACTCCATTACCAAATCCATATCATTAAAGTCTCAAGAGATAAACAAAAAATGCATTGCGGCATTAATATGGGGCATTATCTATGAGGGACCTTATTGTCGATGGCGCTTACGCCGCACAGCGTAGCGCGGCATTGTATTTATATCGGAGCATCGTTTATAATGGCGTAAGCGCCATCAACAATAAGGTCCCTTTTCATAGATAACGTCACATATAATAACTGCGAACTCTTAACTAAAGGCAGGCGTGGCTCACTCCGCGATTTCGTCGCTTTGCTACAGGTAGCTAAAAGTATACATCCGTTGCACACCAATTTTGGTGGCTAGCCATAAGCCGCGCGTGGCGCTGTCGCCACCTAGCGGCCATACCTGTCCTGATCGTAACAGACACGTTTTGTTAGAGAGTGAGTCTACTGTAACATAGTACTACTATTTATTCTGTGCTAAAGGTAATGTTTCAAATTTCAAAGATCTACCTTTAACGGGGCCCACAGATTATCCTATTATATTATTTTCCAGATGACAAGTAGGAAAAAACATTTTTGCATACAATTTGGTGACCCTACTCAATGTGACGTCTTGTCGCTTTCCATACAGCGTATGTCAAGTCATAGGGTGACCATAATTACTTAGTATAACATAAATTTTACTTGAAAAATAAGAATAATTCAAGTAATTATTTTTTAATCAAACACTACCATATGATAATGTGGATCATTTATAGAGTCAGAAAAAGTGGTTCTGGATCACGACCCCGTAATCACCCTGTATAGTATAGAGCAGCGGTCGGTAACCTTTTTTTGCGTTTAACGATGAGTAAGTTGACGCGGGCCGCACTTTGTTAATATTTATGACTTTATCAGACATTGTCGTTTCTCAATATTACATAGCTAGAGAGGCTCGCAGGCCGCAAGTGACAGTTTCACGAGCCGCATGCGGCCCGCGGGCCGCAGGTTGCCGACCGCCGGTATAGAGGATGACTGTCGTAATAAATTTTGTAGTCACAGTAAATTTACTGCCATCTACACACGATTAAAACTAAAATTAAAAATATTAAAAAATGAATGTAAGTATGGATAAATGATTTTTTTATATTTATTTATTTTTTATATGACTTTGACCCGTGTTTTTTCAGTGATATGTGTTAAATTTTGTTAAATATCAAACGATGTCGTCAACGCCATCTAGCCGAGTATAGGCCAAAGGTGTGGCGCCATCTATTCGAGAATGACTTTTTATTGATTTCCGAGGCACGTTTTTTTTCCTTAGACTTTACCTATCTTTTACGGAGTTACATATATAAGTGCGTCAAGCAAATCTTGTCAGTAGCAATGTAAAGCAAACTAAAGTAGGGCAACACTCAAAGAGTAGTATTGCGCTAAGAAAAGCAGCAATGTACAATGTTCTTCGAACCAAAATTTTTTTCCGCTGAGCGCGCCCGTCAATTCAAATTGTCACTCGCGGATTCTCTATTGAAAATGTTTGAAATTGTTATTAATAGGTATGGACGGACAATTTAAAAGCGGTGTGTGATGTTGATAAAAATGATTAACTAATTTGAAGATCTCAAAATAATATTAGAAGTGGACTATGCCGTTAAACAAGAATGTACTTATGAATAAAATCATTGCTTCAGCAGGTAGATGTCCTACTGGATTTTAATATTTTATTAGATTTCTCAGTTGGCACTGTAGGCATTGTAGGCATCTTAGCTTTGATTAAGCACAATCTTATTTAATATATTGGTATTTAATGGTGACACAGCAGAAATATCTCTTGAAATAGAATCGATTCAGAATGTAAACAAAGATGATGGCTGTCATTCGCGATCCACATTCCACAGATAAAACACAGATGACACGCGATTTTCGAATTATTCGAACACAGTCACAGAAAAATTAATAGTACTACCGTACAGAAAGGAAACTTCCTACAAAAACGAAGTTTGACAGCGGTTCAGGGTCGAATCATGCTGTCCCTTTCTAATATATGGCACTATCCCTTTCGGCTATTTAGGGTTGTCAAAAATCAAGTGATTATCTTATCTGTGGTCGTGCACGCAAAAGGAAGTCAAGTGGTGCCAACCCTAATAATTGCTCGGAGCAATGCTGAGCCGAGCGGAGCCGAGTTTGACCGAAGTCAGGAGTTTCGCACCCCTGACACAGTGTTGCTAACCCGCGATTTTTCAAATTTGCCGCCGTTTGCTACTGACAAGATTTGCTTGACCCAGTTATCTTTGCTATCAGTATCTATAAATATATGACGGAACTATTTACTATATTATGAAAGATATAAAATAAAGCAATTAATCACAGTTCTTTATCTCGGAAGCTGTATCTGTTATCACTATCAGTTAAACCTTGACACAACTAATTACTCATGCACACACATAATCTCGGCTTATCTCTACCGTTCATGACTGACGCTCGTGCTTGACATTTCTACATCATTTCACACAATGACGTTACTTGTGCAATGTTATTGTTACATTACTACATTCCGCCCTGCGGGCCCTGTGGCTTTACACTGCAGTTTCCAACCGAAATCGAATTTTACCGAAACCGCAATCAAGCTCCGAATTCGGGCCGAAACCGACCCTTTGGACGAAAAATAATGTTTCGGCGCGTCCCAAAAGATTCGGCAGTTTTTTGACGAAAACTGTCCTTCGGCCGAACCATGTTTTTTTATGCCGAAATCGAAAATTCGTTCGTATACGACTTGCGCTAGATAAGGTCCCTGTACACAATGGGCCAGCGTGGGCCAGTCTGGGGCACGCATTTATGCGTTAGAGGTAGCAAGTGATATTGCTATCTCATTCTACCGCATGGCTGCGTCCCTTGGACTGGCCGGCGCTGGCCCATTGTGTACAGGGGCTTTTATAGACTAAAAAGACACGAAATGCTAACTAGAGGATCCTGAATGGTGTTTTAACGTACGACGAATAAAAATTAAACAAAAATGTAGGTAAGTAATAAAAAGCGCCAGAAACATTAAACCAAGCACTAAACTTTCTAAATTCCAGCACAACTGTAAACAAACAGTATCGATTAAATCTCAATGGCATATCAGACAAGGAATTCATTAAACGTATTGTATAATTACGACCTACATGCGTTTGCGCAATTCTATTCTAAAGAACGGCAAATTTGCCCGCGATTAACCAGCATAGTGTGACCTGTTGTATCTTATTGTTCTTATGAAAGTCCAGGTCAGGATATACTAGTTACACATATTTACGATTGTTCTTGTTAATTGTAGCTGATAAGCGAATGAAATTACTTATACGTGTGCTTTAATGGAAGTTTAAAATGTCTCGGGTGACGCTTTAAACACTGCTATTAGTCCTTTTTAGGGTTCCGTACCCAAAGGGTAAAACGGGACCCTATTACTAAGACTTCGCTGTCCGTCCGTCCGTCCGTCCGTCCGTCCGTCCGTCTGTCACCAGGCTGTATCTCACGAACCGTGATAGCTAGACAGTTGAAATCTTCACAGATGATGTATTTCTGTTGCCGCTATAACAACAAATACTAAAAACAGAATAAAATAAAGATTTAAATGGGGCTCCCATACAACAAACGTGATTTTTGACCAAAGTTAAGCAACGTCGGGAGTGGTCAGTACTTGGATGGGTGACCGTTTTTTTTTTTGCTTTTTTTTTGTTTTTTTTTTATATGGTACGGAACCCTTCGTGCGCGAGTCCGACTCGCACTTGCCCGATTTTTTTTAAAGTTTTATAGAAATCTGTCTCAGTTATTGAGTAGTTACATGATATCTCTATATGGTACTAATTAATACTTATAGTTAAAATACGAAAAAATAACCATAAATAAGTAATAATTATTATTAATTAACTGCTCTTTTGATGCTCTTGTACCTAATTCAAGATAAATATAGGTACCTACTTGTATTTTATGTCATTTTTCTCATTAAGCGAAATGTAATTTTCTTTGAGAAATAAAGTTCTTTAAACCTAATAAGAAAGCATTATGTACTGTTTTTATAGTATTTTATTCTAACTAACAATAAGTGCCTTTCAAACAAAATCTTGTATGTATTGTTGATGAATACCTAAATATGATTTGATATGATATATTGGACATACCTATTACCATTGTTAGGTATAGGTGCATATAATTATTGTTCCCTCGTGCTTCTCGCTCGGTCAGTTTTCCTCCATCTTCCTTCCTAAGCGAATAAAAATTTAATAGAAATAAAGTTGTTTGACAAAATTTGTTCCTTGTGTATAAAAATTCCTTGAACTTTACTGTGTGGTAACAGTAAGATATGAGCACTCGCTTCGCTCGGACCAACAAATCCTTTAGCTACTCGTAAGATTGGTTGTAGGTATATAGACACTGTATTATTAATAACTAGCTTTTGCCCGCGACTTCTTCTGCGTGGAATTAGTGACAGCAGCTAAAGTAGGTATAGCGCCTGGATAATGCTAATAGCAATCATTCAATTCGCGCACTGCTTATTCAATTATTAGGCAATGCATTAACTCTTTCAATTCCACCCCCTTTGCACTCTCTTCAGGGATGATTTCCGACATAAAAACTATCCTATGTTCTTCCCCGGGACTCAAACTATCTCTATACCAAATTTCAACTAAATCGGTTTAGCGGCTTAAGCGTGAAGAGGTAACAGACAGACAGACACACTTTCGCCTTTATAATATTAGTATATATATGGATTTATTATGAGATGCCGCTTTGACACCCGATTTTGTTAACTTAAACCAACTTCTAACCTCACTTTCTTTTCCAGTGACCATCCCAGTCCTCAATTTCGGCATGCTAATGGGCTGGCAGTCGCCCATGACGCCGCTTCTCCAGTCACCTGACGGTCCGGCGCCGGAACCGATATCGGACGACACCATATCATGGATGGCATCCGTCACATTCCTACCGCCAGTGTTTTGTGGGTGCCTGGTGGGGGATCTGGCCGATAGATGGGGGAGGAAGGTTACTACTATGATGACGTCACTCATGCTTGTGGTGAGTAACTTTTTTTTAAAGAATTATTTAACTATAGTGGTGTCACTAGCGCGGTGCTCCTCGAGAATATGTCAGATGAACGTTGCTCCTATAGATAATTTATTATGGTACCTCAAATTTATGATCTTTTTAGGGTTCCGTACCCAAAGGGTAAAAACGGGACCCTATTACTAAGTCTCCGCTGTCCGTCTGTCTGTTTGTCCGTCTGTCTGTCTGTCACCAGGCTGTATCTCATGATCCGTGATAGACAGTTGAAATTTTCACAGATGATGTATTAGGTCCTTACCTATGAAATTGGCGTTTTTGTTCATAGATATAAGTCTGATCCTAGTTTTTTTTTTTTTACAAAAGTACATACACAATTACAATAAAACTACAGTGCACTCAATAAACAACGATTTTACATACAATTAATTGTTATTTTTTATTGTTAAGTGTTCAGAATTAAGCCTTGAAAATAGGTCTTTTCATGTGCTGTCGGTTCGAGTATTAAAATTACTTATATTTTTCTAATGGTACCAATTTTCAAGAAATGGAGATATTGAAAACATACCTTAAAGGTGTCAAAAATTACTGGAAAAATTTTGTTTGGTTTGAATTAGCCATCAAAAAAATATCCGCAAAATTAATTGTATGGAAATTCGTGTTTCGTTGAAATTCTCCGAACAAAACGCCAATTTCATAGGTAATGACCTAATATTTCTCTTGTCGCTATAACAACAAATAGTAAACACGAAATAAAATAAATATTTAAGTGGGGCCTATACAACAAATGTATTTTTTTGCCGTTTTTTGCGTTATGGTACGGAGCCCTTCGTGCGCGAGTCCGACTCGCACTTGGCCGGTTTTATATTATAAGGTGTCTCAAAGCGTTTTTAAAGCTATTATAATATTTATAATGGTAGGTACATACTTTTGACGCGTAGTTTCATCCGTTAGGTACTGCCTATAGATGCTGCCTTACTGCCTGTACGTTATTGTTCTTTTTTTGTGAGACCCGAACGACACTGTCTCGTATATAAAGTATTAAAACGTGTCGTAAAATAAGACAAAACACTTTGTTACGATAAAAACACGTTCAAAGAGATTAATAGAGTGTCAATGTTATTGTGACATTTATGACATAGGTACAGTTCCTAATGACATCATCGTGACTTCATAACTGTCATTTTTGACGCATTTTCCATTGTTATTCGACAGCGTGTGGCAAGGTATAGCCGCCCCAGTATTTTTTAAATTTAAAATCGTTTACTACAGTTTTTTACAAATTTAGGATTTTTTTATGGTACCTATTGTTTGGAATCACGAGCTCTTTCGGTCCTGATGGGTAAATAGTGACCCTAAATTTCCATACAGCTAGGTATTAGGTAATCAATTTATAAACTCTTTGCCTTATCTGTCCACGACATTTAAATTACCTACAATCGATAATTTTGCTTAAAAATTATATACATTACTTTTATGTAATTTCATATTTTAAGTTAAAACAAGCAATTGTCGAACATTTTATTGATATGACAACATTACGGATATAAATTACAAATTAAAACAACAAAAACTAAAAAAATATTTCTACAAACAAACCGCTCCGTACCATTTCCGGTGCGAAGGTGCCCATGATGCTCGCAGCATTTCCACGTTGTATTACTATTTACAATTGCCTTTGCACCAATTTCTACCCCAATTACAAGCAATATGCTCTCTGGTAGAACTAAAATATTAGACAAATATTATATTGTAAACGTGATTTCTTGTTAACTTCAGACTCTTCAGAGACATTTTTGGTAACGCCAGAGACGTGACAAGTGTCTTTCTAAAAGTTGCTTCGCCTACCTATTTTACCCAATATATTTGTGCCTAATATTGCAAGTACATTAATCATAATATTTGGACTACAGATTCTTCATAATTCCAAATGTTCTATCTAACTTATGAGTTTATTTTATCCATGACAATAATAAGATCTCATTATTCATTACAAATAGTTATTTTTAGATAGGGCACGATTTTGTCACATCAATATGAACGTCATTTGTCTTATCTTAATTTAGTTTATCAGTTGAGCAACGGAATCAAATGTTTGCTCATGTGTGCATGTATAGTAGCCGGTTGTATCTCGAATACAACAGTCATTGACGTATATGTAATTTTAATCTTAGAACCGTATCACATTTACTCTTATATTAATTTTAAATGTAATTGTTGACTTTTGTTTTTATACTATTTTTATACTATTTTAAATTTTGATCTCAACATTATTTAGACATGTAAATCGGCTTTGTTTTTAATATTAATTGTAATTTTAATATTGATCTTAATTTTATATTTTCAATCTTTATTCTTGATCTCAATTTAATTTTAAACTTTTTCTAATTGTAATTCGACATGTGAGTAAGTTTTGTTTTAATTTTCGATTATAATTGTACATATAATTTTAAGTTTAATTTTAATTTTTGATCTCAATTTTAACTGTATAATTCTAATTTTATTTGACATGTAAATTGGCTTTATGAATAAATGAGTATGAGTATGAGTATGAGAGTATGAGTATGTAAAGACTGGCCTGACGGGCAATAAGAATGGGGCTTCAATGGACTCAGTACAGCGGTGTGACACCGCTACAACGCGTTTGGTTGATGAGTTCGCATCACGCGCGCGATTGATCGCAACTAGTTGCGTTGGACTGCATGATTGGCTCGAATTCGTGAGTGACACCGCTGAACTAGTACCATTTTTAGTGCCCGTAAGGCCCGTCCTTAGATATTATATTATACGTCAATGACAACAGTCTAGAAAGATCCCGACGTTTTATACATACAACGTGTGTTTGTTGGGATTCGATAACTTCAAGGAGAAATTAGTTCCTAAGAACTCTAGAAGGGACAGAGACTGACTGTGAATGACCTTTTTGGTCATTGGATCGACCAAGAAAAGTCTGCAGTGATTTTGATAGCCCACGCAATGCAAGTGTTATTCATACGTCATACTTAATTGCATAGATGTTTGACGTTTAAAATAACACTTGCACTGCGTGGGCTATCAAAGTCGCTGCAGACTTTTCTTGGTCTAACGCTAGCCCTATTTCCTTTAAATCTTGTGACGACAACTATGAATGACCACATTTTTGTACTATGGCAAGCTTGACTTGATTCAATTTATTCGTAAGTATTACTAGACTCTTATAACAAACATCTTAAGCTCATTTTGTGCCCTATCTCCAAGAAATAAAACTCCTATTACGTCAATTATTTTTAATACTTTTAGATTTGCCCACAAGCAATATACGCATATTTCTAGTAACTCTCAAACCAACGTAAACCAGTTAAAGATAAGACACTAGGAAATCCAAAGACACGCGATTCATAGTTACGAGTATTCGATAGCCTATTGACATTTGTATTGGATTATCGCTATAATGGGACCTTTTCACGCCAAACTGTCATGCCGGCTATAGTTTGTCAAATGACTGTCTCATGTCAATCATAGACAGAGAGAATTATACTATCTTTGTCTTACACTAGTACTAGCACCCAAAAGATAAGGATGAGTATAGTTTTCTTGGTTCTTACTGACTGACAAATTGGTTTGACCAACTATATTTAATTTGTAAATATAGTTGGTCAAACCAATCGCGTGTCTTTGGATTTCCTAGTGTCTTATCTTTAAGAGCGCTATTACATTTCGGCGTTGAGCGAGTTTAGGTATTTTACGCGCTGCGGCAGGCCGTGCGAGCTCAGTATGCCGATCCCTTCTACCACACTCGCACTACAATGATGGATTAAACATTCTTGATCCTTCGCGAAGCATATTGAAATCAACCATAACAACACTAACTGTACTTAACTTTTAAAGTTCTAAAACTGTTATTTGGTAAGTACGAAAATACTAAATGCAGTGCAAATGTACATAGGGGCTGTTCATAAATTACGTCATCTATTTTTGACGATTTTTGACCCCCTCCCCCACCCCTCAAATCATCCAAAAATCAAGCTTCGGATGAATCTGTTTCTTCCTACGTCATGTTACTCATCCGATGTCCAGACCCCCCCCCCACTCCTCCCATTTGAAACGACGTAATTTATGAATAGCCCCATACTCGTACTTATGAAGGTATATTACTCGAAAGAAATTATAGGTACCTACTCGCTTATTTACATGTTTCGTCATTGCATTTGGTACCTATAGGTTGTAAAGTTTGTATCAACGAGGGTTTAAAAATGAACTGGTACTGAGGATCTGATGATGATTAAGGTGGTCACGGATACCAATCAACCATGTAGTAACATGATTAGGCTCGTTTGATTCGTCTCAACAAGATCTTTGACACTGAAGATACACAGGGTCTGATGATGGAGCTGGAAGGTGGCCACGGGTACCAGTCTATCATGTAACTAAACAACTTCGTGTTTGGGCTCGTTTGATTCGTCTCAACAAGATCTTTGACACAAGACAGTACTCAGGGTCTGATGATGGAGCTGGAAGGTACCATTACCAATCAACCATGCAACTAAACCACATCGTGTTTAGGATCGTTTGATTCGTCTCAACAAGATCTTTGACACTAGGTGATACTCAGAGTCTGATGATGGAGCTGGAAGGTGGTCACCGGTACCAATCAACCATGCAACTAAACCACTTCGTGTTTAGGCTCGTTTTATTCGTTTCAACAAGATCTTTGACACAAGATAGTACTCAGTGTCTGATGTTGGAGCCAGAAGGTGGTCACCGGTACCAATCAACCATGCAACTAAACCACTTCGTGTTTAGGCACGTTTTATTCATCTCAACAAGATCTTTGACACAAGGTAGTACTCAGGGTCTGATGATGGAGCGCGAAGGTGGCGACGGGTACCTGTCTATCATCATCAGCTCCATCATCAGACCCTGAGTAGTATCTTGTGTCAAACATCTTATTGTGACGAATCAAACGAGCCCAAACACGAAGTGGTTCAGTTACATGGTAGACTGGTACCCGTGGCCACAGTCCAGCTCCATCATCAGACCCTGAGTACTAACTTGTGTCAAAGATCTTGTTGCGACGAATCGAACGAAGCCAAACACGAAGTGGTTTAGTTGCATGGTTGATTGGTACCGGTCACCACCTTCCGGATCCATCATCAGACCCTCAGTACTACCTTGTGTCAAAGATCTTGTTGCGACAAATCAAACGAGCCCAAACACGAAGTGGTTCAGTTACATGGTAGACTGGTACCCGTGGCCACCTTCTAGCTCCATCATCAGATCCTGAGTACTATCTTGTGTCCAAGGTCTTGTTGAGACGAATCAAACGAGACTAAACACGAAGTGGTTTAGTTGCATGGTTGATTGGTACCGGTGACCACCTTCCGGCTCCAACATCAGACCCTGAGTACTATCTTGTGTCAAAGATCTTATAGAAACGAATAAAACGAGCCCAAACACGAAGTGGTTTAGTGGCATGGTTGATTGGTACCGGTGACCACCTGCCGGCTCCATCATCAGACCCTGAGTACTATCTTGTGTCAAAGATCTTGTTGAGACGAATCAAACGAGCCTAAACACGAAGTGGTTTAGTTGCATGGTTGATTGGTACCGGTGACCACCTTCCGGCTCCATCATCAGACCCTGAGTATTATCTTGTGCCAAAGATCTTGTTGAGACGAATCAAACGAGCCCAAACACGAAGTGGTTTAGTTGCATGGTTGATTGGTACCGGTGACCACCTTCCGGCTCCATCATCAGACCCTGAGTACTATCTTAAGTCAAAGATCTTGTTGAGACGAATAAAACGAGCCTAAACACGAAGTGGTTTAGTTGCATTGTTGATTGGTACTGGTGACCACCTTCCGGCTCCATCATCAGACCCTGAGTACTATCTTAAGTCAAAGATCTTGTTGAGCCGAATCAAACGAGCCCAAACACGAAGTGGTTTAGTTGCATGGTTGATTGGTACCGGTGACCACCTTCCGGCTCCATCATCAGACCCTGAGTACTATCTTGTGTCAAAGATCTTGTTGAGATGAATAAAACGAGCCTAAACACGAAGTGGTTTAGTTGCATGGTTGATTGGTACCGGTGACCACCTTCCGGCTCCATCATCAGACCCTGAGTACTATCTTGAGTCAAATAAATACATATAGAATGTCAGGTCGTTTCAAATATTTTTAATCCTGTCCGGTAGTTTATTAAACTGTACCATTATAAATTATAATACTATAAAAACAGTGCTAGGATCAAAGTCTCTCGTTGCGGTTTACACGCACACAGTATAGCGTTTTACACGGCGCCCGCCGCACACAATGATAAAAAACCTCGTCGTCGCCGTTCAAAATGTGCGGAGCCGACCGACACACGTCCTACCTCTACAAGCTCTGCCGCGGCACTGAGCTGGCGCAGCGCGCGTCATCGGTAATATAGAGTAGTTTTCAAAAAATTGCCAAAAAATTATAGTAGAATTTCATAAACACTAATGTATACCAACAGTATAAGCAAACGTTGCAGATTGCTTAAGTATGAAAATGACTTCGATATTAAGTAGATTTTCGTAGGAATTGACACTTGTTTTGGAGAGAAAATCGAGTTCGTTTTACTTTGATTTTCTCTTTCTCAAAGGTATGTAGGAAAAATATAGTTTGATATGCCTAAAGTACAGGGTATTAGTAATACAAAATAGCCAGGTTTAGCAGAGTAAAATTCTCAACATTTCCAAATAAGAGCTCGCCATTCAGTGCTTCACGGGGTTTTTCGGAAACGACCATCAGAAAAAAAATCATTACTAATTTAATAAGTCCTTTTTCTAATATTTACAACGATATTTATAAAGATAAGAAGACGCTTTTACTGGAACAAGTACTCATTGTTTCTAATAATGAGCGCAAAGTCCTGAATTTCGTCGACTAGTATCATCAATTTTGCATTATTTCGACTTTTCTTGTAAGAGCGCTCTTAACTGGTTTACGTTGGTTTGAGAGTTACTAGAAATATGCGTATATTGCTTAATTGCTATTTATAGTGCATTTATAATATACTACTGTAGGTACCACGACCTAAGATGCCTAAACTACCTACATACGATTATTGTAATAGTTAAAACTGGATCTTGGACTTCATTGGATCTTTATAAATATGTATTTATATTAAAATTATCAGGTGCGTACATGTCACTAAAACTAAATAAAAAAAACATGTCAATAGTAATTAATCTACTGCATTCATACTGCATTAGGGAAACATTCCTTGACTGGGTAATAAAATAAGGTCTGTTAGTAAAGTAGGTAGTCTTTTACTTTTTGGTCACATATTCTACTTAGAGCATTTAATAACTGGAGTGGGCATTAAGAGCTTACCCCTCTGCCGAAAAACTTGCACAATTGTGCAAATTTCTGTATGGACTAACATGGCTATTTGTACGTTACGTACAATTCATGTAGAAATAGCAATACATGACGTCCCCTACTCCCCCGCAAAAATCGGCAGACTGTTTCGTAAAGAAGATGACAGCGATGACATCTCCAGTTACTAAATGCTCTAAGGTATGTTACAATTGATGCTGTACTCGTGAGAAGATACAGACTGGATAAGAATGAAAATCAACATCAAATCCATCACTAACATGGCCCACTTCGCCCAGACACGCAACGTTGGATAATAATGGTCACTGCCAATAATTGTACTATTGTCCGGGTTGATTAGCTAGCAGTAATTACTCATGGCACCGGTCATGAGATTGAGCGGAAATTAAAGTTATTAGGCAAACTGTTATTTATGAACATTACGCGTTTTTTCTAATGTATACCTACTGGGGTAAGCTAATTATACGGTTTTTTTTCTTTAGCCTACTTTGGTGTCCCACTGCTGGGCAAAGGTTAAGGATGACTCACGTTAGACCGGGCCGTGTCCGGGCCGGAGCTTCCGGCGCATCGTTTTCTATGGAAAGCATCACGTGATCACCTGTCATGTCATAGAAAAGTAAGCCCCGGAAGCTCCGGCCCGGACACGGCCCGATCTAACGTGAGTCATCCCTTAGGTGTTAGTATGACTCACGACAGTTTAAATTCGATTATACTGAGGTATTGAGATTGTACAAGTGCGTTATTATTAAATATAAATAGTAGGGGACATCTTACACAGATCAACCTGGCCCCAAAGTAAGCAAAGCTTGTACTATGGGTATTAAGCGAATGTGCCAATGTTATTGCTAATAATGTTACATACAAGTAGGTACTACGCATTACTTAAGAGCCAACGGGAGTGGTCATTTCTCCATACAAACGTACTCCTCGTTTTCCTCCGTGGTTTTTGAAGCTAGAGCAATGATTTTTTCAACACAGATTAATATTGTCAATATCTGTGTCGGACCGTTTTGATTTTTTTGATATATTTGTGTTTTAGGGCGCTAGAGCCCTTCAAAAATGGCCAAAATGGCCTAATTGACTATGCCGCAATGAGAAGCGTGGCATTCAAAACTGATATCAATTAGCGAAAAAAGCAAAACGGTCCGACACAGATAATTTCATAGTCATTTAGATTTCCAAATTTGGTTACGATTGGTTAAGTTTTGGAGGAGGAAACAGAGGAGTAGGAAACCTCGATTTTTGACATTTTTACGCAGGATTTTTCGCCTTGTCCTTGTCGCACTACTTTTAGGTGCCGCTTCCGTTAGCGAGACGGGTATATTTACCTAAAATATTTAAAACTCAGCTCCTGTTTCGTCTTAAGGTGCAGTGAGTTCAGGCTGCGTAGCCAAGATGCCAATCGCTTACGCTCCGTAGCGATCGAAACGCAACTGTCACTGTCGCACTAATATGGAATAGTGATAGAGAGACATAAAGCTTTTCGTTGTCGAAGCGATAGCGATTGTAACCTTGGCTAGGCCGGCAGGTCCTTCTCCGAATGCAGCTCGCTGAGCACTGAGCGAGCGGCATGCGTGCCCGGGATCGCAGATATCATTGTTATTGAATTGTTACATATTTTTAATATGTACGACTACTTATATAAGGGTTCCGTACCAAACTTAGTAAAAAAACGTCAAAAAATCACGTTTGTTGTATGGGAGCCCGACTTAAATATTTATTTTATTCTGTTTTTAGTATTTGTTGTTATATCGGCAACAGAAATATATCATCTGAGAAAATTTCAACTGACGGTTCATGAGATACAGCCTGGTGACAGACAGACGGACAGACAGACGGACAGTTAGGTTTTAGTAATAGGGTCCCGCTTTTTTGGGTACAGAACCCTAAAAAACCGGGCAAGTGCGAGTCGGACTCGCGCACGAAGGGTTCCATACCATAATGCAAAAAACGGCAAAAAAAACGGTCACCCATCCAAGTACTGACCCCGCCCGACGTTGCTTAACTTCGGTCAAAAATCACGTTTGTTGTATGGGGGCCCCACTTAAATCTTTATTTTATTCTGTTTTTAGTATTTGTTGTTATAGCGGCAACAGAAATACATCATTTGTGTCTATTAGCTATCACGGTTCGTGAGATACAGCCTGGTGACAGACGGACGGACGGACAGCGGATTCTTAGTAATAGGGTCCCGTTTTACCCTTTGGGTACGGAACCCTAAAAAGTAATCAATGAGTACGATCAGCAATAATCTTTTCATGATAAGGCTTTCCGTGGTATGTTGCGAGCATCATGGGCACCTTTGCACCGCGAACGGCAAGGAGCGGGCTACTTTAATAAATGTATTAGTTTTAATTATTATTTGTAAGCTTTACTTCTAATTTGTATTATCCTTTGTGTTAATAAAAATAAGTATTTTTCATGATTACTTTTGTGCACAAATAGTAACAAATTTTTAATGGTTCGTTTTAGACTATGTTCGTGATTTTTTTCTGTCGAACTACCTACGTAGTTGTTTAATCAGGTTTCGAATCGAAGAAGTTACTAGATACTGAATAGGTATATAATATTTAAATGAGCGCACATATTCTTTTTAATGAATTATCCAAAAAGCTGGTCGATACCACCGGTGACCAGAGAGCTGGCAGCTTTCTCTCGCAGCGCATCAGTATTGCGATTCAGCGAGGGAATGCTGCCAGCATCTTTGGCACAATGCCGCGGGGGCCTTTTTTAGATTTATTTTAATTTAGATTAGTTTAGTTTTTAATTAAAGATTTAACTTTAGTTTTTAATTTTAGTTTTAATTTTAGTTTTTAATTTTAGATACTGTACCCTAATATTTAATAAAAGGAATATTTAAACAATTATCCTCAAACTATCCGTCATCGTAAAAATATCGTTTAAAATTCATTTAAACAGGGCTTAAAATATTAAATATACCAACAATGTGTATGTATTTACCTACCGATTTTCCTGTTCTTACAAAAACGGAAGTTTAAATAATATTGAGTTGGATACCTAAGTTTTATTCAGTATTTACCTGTTAATCCTGAGTGGCATTATTTTGTTGAAGGATAATTATAACAAAAAAGTTATGTTTAACCTTTAAGGCCCACTTGCACCATCCTACTAACCCGGGGTTAAGCGGTTAAACCGTTAACCTAGTGTCAAACTGTACTGGTAACCATGGTAACTCCAGGTTTAACCGGTTAACCCTGGATCAGTGGAATGGTGCAAGTGAGGCCTAGTGAGTTGAAAATGTTAACCAAAGTCAACAGGTCAATAAACCAAGTGCTTAGAAACACTTACAGTTATTTTTGAAAATGCTGATCCGCAACAGCTTTTATATTTTATTAAACTTTATTGATTTTCGAAAAACTATTGTAATATTTTAAATAACTAACTGGTTCAATTTAAATATTGAACTTTACTGAGATTTACTGAGTTTACTGAGAGTAAATTTACTCTCAGTAAAGACCATTTGGTGAAGTAAAACTGTAGGTAGAGATGGACACCATTAACCTCCTAAGGCCCAAGGTCCTACAGTACCTATTCAGTTCGGTGAAATTTAAATCATATTCAATTGGAACAGAGTCGTATTTGTTTTGTTTCGTTCAATTTTCAAACATAACCAAAATCAACTCTATTTCCTGCACTAAAGGTGTGTAATTCAAATAACAGTGGCAAATTCTGGATTTTTCATTTGTAGGAGGTTAAAAAAAGTTTTTTTTTTAATATTTCTTATTGATCTGATCCTCTGTAGGTTTCTGACTTGACCCCTCATTTCCGTACGCAAATAGCAGCTGCGTTCAATCGATTGTTTATCTGCTGAAGTGGTACCAAATTGGTACCACTTCTTGGTACCACTTCTTGGTACCACTTCTTGGTACTACCAATGCGTCACCTGTTACATCGGCACTTTCACTTGAAAATTAATGATCGTTAAATCCTGTTTATAAATTTAGCGGCGAGATTTAAATATCACGTCATTTTGATTAATTTGAGACAACAAGGATGTTAAAGATAAAAATACGTTTTTAATATATTTGCATACGATATTTTTGTATGAAATGTATTCGACTACGACTACCACTGTAGGTCACCGTTTTAGGCTTTCTTAGAACTAATATAATATACATACATGCATAGTAGTTTATTGCAGAATTAGTATTAATATACATAATATTATATATTAACATACATACCTATAAGATAATATCTTACATTTACAAAACAATTGAAAATTTAACCCACTACTTATTACGAATCTGAAACATTATTCGAATAAGTGTAATACGGTTTCGGTGTATACGTGTACAGTTTATAGCTTTTAAGTTAAATAATAAAACTGTACTAATCAACCATAATAAAATACTAACTACCCAAGATTAGTTAGTACAAATGGGTATAGTCTAGTTTACTCTCGGTTATCTCGGTTTATTGCCACTAATTATGGCGTAGCTATCAATTAAGGAGTTGGATTAATGTGGATAGCATTAGAATTATCTGCTCTTGATATCAACAAGGATTTTTATTTATGAACATACTAGCCTCTGGTTGGAGGGGATGAGTCACGCTAGACCGGGTGGGGGACGGACCGGAGCTTCCGGTGCTTCGTTTTCTATGGAAAACACCACGTGATCACCGATCAGCCGTCATAGAAAATGACATGTCGGATGCCTCAGCCCCGGCTCGGCCCGGTCTAGCGTGAGTCATCCTTTAAGGGTCGTTAACTGTTATGCCGGCTGTACACACTAGTCGAAAGCTTCTCGCCGAGAGTGTCGGCAAAAAACCGACACAGTCGGAGAAGGGCGAGACGAGACGAGTAAGGGCCACCCGCCACCCCACACTTTATCTCAAGTTAGGGTGGTATACCATTTGTCCAATATCTTGGTCCAATCACTCTCACTAAGCAAAGCTCACTCTCTCATTAAGCAAAATGTGAGACAAAATACACATTAGACAAAGAAATTGGGCATGTGGAATACCACCCTTACCAAAAGAATTACTTATAGGTATTCAATTCTCAATCGCTGATTCATCAGCGCATAAAACATTTATACTTATAGCAATGGCTTGTTATAGTTTGAATTAATTTTAATATAATTAATAGTAAATAGACACTTCAAGGTTTTCCTAATGAATGAGCTAAAAACTGTCTGCAAATTGAGATTAGGTATGTAGCGCTAAAATGTTGTATATATGTTTGTTTTAAGCCACTTTTCCCGATCACGTGTTTTAGGCATTTTGAATACCTAACTAGTAACATTTACGACTGTTTTCTGTAATTGGTCGCGGGAGTTTTAATTAATCCCCGGCAGCTGTTTTGATTACATAATATTAGTTTGAGTAAAACTATGTATAGGTTTTTTGTAAAAGTTTATTTATAAAATAACATAAAATTAATTTCCCCGAGTCCCTCATATTTTTAAATGTAAGTATGTAATAATAATCTTTCAGGACACAATTTAACATGAAATTTCTGTTGTTTCAGATCAGCTGGGCCATAACTATGTTCTCTCTAGCCCCATGGGCGCTTATAACGTCGCGCGCCGTCGCCGGCCTGGCTTGCGCTGGATGCTATGTGGTCACCCCGCTGTACCTGAAAGAGGTTAGTATTATATTATACTAGCGAATCTGTGAGCTGTAGAGCTCACGGACCCCCATGGTTTTGCCATTTGAGACGTAAAGACCTGTGGCCAAGAAGAGCGGAATAGAGTCTGGCTAATGAAAGTTGAACCTGAAATAAGTTTTTGGCAAAAATTTCATTTTTGGTACACGCTTTTATCGCTGACTGTACTTTTCTTTTCACAGACAACGAATACTCGGTATCGTCTTGGGTCGTCCCATTCGTTTTTCGTCAAGTTCTTAAATTAGTCCTATTCTGCTTTCGTCACTCATTCTACATTCGTCACAATCGTCGGTGGCTTTCAATGTAGAATGAGTGACGAAAGCAGAATAGGACTAATTTAAGAACTTGACGAAAAACGAATGGGACGACCCAAGACGATACCGACTACTCATCGATCGACAATTCTAGAAACTCCAAACACAATTAGGTTGCGTTGTTTTATCACCAAGTTCCTATCGCCACGGTATCATAATATTGCATTGTCACCAGACTTACATATGTAAGCAAATTTTCAGCTTCATTGGAAACCGGGAAGTGGGTCAAATTTAACTTGCAAGATTTGACCCGTACAAACCTAGTTACATAGGTACATGGACCCAAGAGCTGGCAGTTACCTCGCTCAACGCTTCAGTCTGACAGTTCAGCGGGGTAACGCTAACGCAGCCAGCATCATGGGGATCTTGCCACAGGGGCCTTTTTTAGATTTAGTTTAGTTTAGTTTTATTTTATTTTAGAATAGTTTGTATTTAGTTTAATTTTAATTTATTTTTTGTTTTTCGACTTGATTTTGTACCATATATATGAATAAATCACTTACATATTATGTACGAGTACATTGCAAGTTAAATAAAAGCTTGTAAAACAGCAGGGCAGGCTCTTTGATTACAAGGATTGCATATTTTTTATACTTTTTATGATTTCTTTAATATGAAAATTATAAAAAGAATAATAATTATTACCATTTCCCATTATCACATTGCTAAAGGTAAGTCAAACCAATAGCAGATGAAGTCAGACTGCAAAATTCTAATCGGCTTCAAACATTCATATTATCAACAATACACGTTATGGAAACGTCGGCATACTGTGTCAAACACTTGAATTATGTAATAGAATTCTAAACATTCCTGCCAATCGATATGTTATGCATTGCAGACGTCTGATAGGTATAATAACCTAAGTCTTGTCTTGGGACATTTTTAACTTAATAAACGTATACCGTATTGCCAATATTAAGAGACTAGTTCATATTAACTTTCACATTTTCGAACATTAAAGAATTAACTTAATTATGTGCAACTTAATAATAATATAAAATAAATAATAAAGCCATTTATTCCATATTTTCATAAAGTTACATTTTACAGTTTTTGTTAGTAAGTTGTAGTAAAAAAAAAAAAGAATAGAAAATAGGTAATTAGTATGTTAGTTCTTAATGTTTAATAAAATATGGACCCCTTCTGGGTAAAGGCCTCCTCCATCCTCTTCCATGCCTCCCTGTCCTTGCCTAACTCTATCCAGTCGGCTCCTGTGACTTGTGTGATATCATCAGCCCACCGTGTTATTGGTCGACCTGGATTCCTTTTTCCAATTGGTCCTTTCCAACGTGTGGTTTCTATAGTCCATCTTCTGTCTTTGAGTCGTGAGATATGTCCAGCCCATCTCCACTTGAGTGAGAGCGCGTGCCTGAGAGCATCAGTGATTTTCGTTTTTTGTCTAATGTTTTCATTCTTTATTTTTTGAATTCTTCTAATTTTTAATATACTTCTTTCCATTGCTGTTTGGCTACATTTGATTTTCTGTTTTATTTCGTCTGTAAATGTCCAAGTTTGGCAGGCATACAATAAGCAGGGTAATAGACATGTGTCAAATACAGTCTTTTTTAGGTGCAAACTGTAGTTTCCTTTTAGAACTTCTTTCAAAGACCAAAATTTTCTCCAAGTTGCGTTGATTCTTCTTGTTATTTCCTCTTCGTTGCTAGACTTTTTAAATGACAGCTGCTTCCCCAAATATATGTAGTCACTGACATATTCTATATTGTTTCCTTTAATCACGATAGGTCTTTTGTGATGGTTGGTCATAATCTTAGTTTTATTTATGTTCATTTCTAAACCAATTTTTGAGCTTTCGTAGTCAAGTGAGCTCATCATTTCCTCAAGGTCTTTAGCAGTATCAGCAATTATGACAATGTCGTCAGCGAACCTGAGGTAGTTCAGATAACGTCCATTTATCCGCACTCCCTTATTTTTCCATTCTAATTTCTGAAAGATATTTTCGAGTACTGCGATGAAAAGTTTCGGAGATAGGGGGTCCCCCTGTCTAACTCCTCGTTCTATATTTATTTCATCTCCTGTAGTTTCTAGTCTAACTCTACTTTTACTGTGCGTGTAAATATATTTCAAAATGTTGATATATTTTTGGTTTATATTTGAATGTTGTAGTGCGTTCCATATTGAGCTGTGACTAATGCTATCAAAGGCTTTGCTGTAGTCTATAAAAGCCAGATACACAGGTGTATTAAACTCTCGGTGTTTTTCAATAATTTGGTCTAATGATTGTATGTGGTCTGTTGTGCTATAACCGGATCTAAATCCCGCTTGTTCCTTTGGTTGCAGTTTATCAATGTCTTGAGATATTCTTTTTAAAAGTATGGATGAGAACAGTTTGTATATACTTGCTAAAAGGCTTATGGGTCTGTAGTTCCCGATATCTAGAGGGTTTCCTGTTTTGAATAGCAAAATTATATCTGATGTACACCATTGTTTTGGTACAATTTCTGTATCCATTACCATATTGAAAAGTTGGCACAGCCGGTGAACTAAAATTGGTGCTCCTATTTTTAGGACTTCATTACATAATCTATCTGGTCCGGGGCTCTTATCAGCTTTTAGCCTTTTTATGTGTTCATAAACTTCGGGGTCTTCAATTGGTTTTATGGGACTAGTATTAGTTATGTGAAAAGTTTGTGCCACTATTTCAGTGTCATTTTGTCTCTTGTATAGTTCCTTATAAAAGTTAGTTGCATGGTTGATTACATCTTCCCTTGACTTGGTTTCCTTCGAATTTTGTTCCAATTTTTGAATCCATATCTTACTTGTAGTTAATTCTTTATATGCTTTTTTTGTACTTTTGAAGTTCTTGATATTTCTTGATATAATTTCGTATCTGTGGTTACTATAGTCCTTCCTGATTGATTTATGGGTTATTTTATATAGTCTGCTAAGTTCCTCTTTCATCTCTTTGGTTTTATTTTTTGTCTGGATTAGTTCAGTGCGCCTTTTTATTAGTTGGACTGTGCTATTACTGAATATTTTATGTTGAGCTGGTTGGGTGTTGCTTTTGGGGGGCAAGCTCTCTGTTATGCCTTTTTCCAGGATGTTGTAGTAGGTTTGGATATCAGTGCAGTCTGGTTCTATATTTCCTATATGTGATTGTAGATTTTTGATGTAATTTTTGATTTCTGCTTCCGTTTTTGGTATATTAGATGGTGTTCTAAAGTTTTTTCTGCTCTTTTTAGGGTGATTTAGAGCTAGAGTAGCTCGCACTGGTCTGTGATCAGATGGGAATTTTATATTATTTAGAATTTCAATGTTAGTTATTAGTTTATGGTTATTTATCATTATAAAATCAATTTCATTTTTGACATTTTGGTTGGGAGATATCCAAGTCCATCCACGGCTCTCTTTCTTTCTGAAAAATGTGTTCATTATTGACAGACCATATTGAAAAGCATAGCTTACAAGACGATCGCCTCTTTCATTGCGCACTCCATAACCATGTTGGCCCATAACCGGGTAATGATCCGTTTTGGGGCAACCTATTTTGGCATTGAAGTCCCCCATTACTATAACATTATCATCAGACATAGTATGAGCAGATTCAAGGTCCTTATAAAATTTATCAAAATCTTCCTCTGTTGAGTTTTCTGTTGGTGCATATGCTTGGATAATTGATAAGGGAAAGCATTCAAATTTTAGTTGTAAAAGTGCTACTCTTTCTGAGATTCCTATAAAATTTCTTATTTTGTTTTTATATTCTTTCATGATTAGAAACCCCACTCCGTGAAGTCCTTTAGTTTCACCAATGTAGTAAAAAATATAATCAGCATGCTCTTCAATATTACAGCCCATTCTGCGGACCTCTGAGAGGCCTAAAATGTCACAATTGATGTTTTTCAGAGCATAGGTTAGTTCAATGTATTTTTCTGTTGATGCTAGCGATCTTACATTATAGGTACACACTTTTAGAGTTGTTTTTTCATTGTCTATTTTGATTTTTGGTGGAGGGTTGCAGTCTAATTCCCCGCGATGACCAGTCGGATTGGGGAATGTTTTGTTTGTAATATTTAGTTCTTGCTTGTTTAATGTTGTTTCATTCCGGTGGCTGATGGCTGTATCCTATGCTTTCTGATCCGATGGCGGGTTTGGAGTAGGCAGAGAGTTGCACCTGTTCCTCAATACGTCAAATGCATTCAATCGATGTGTTTTTGTTGTTGATTGTTGTTTGCGGGGCTGTTCCGTTAAGTTCGGCGATGATGATGCAACTTATAGGTACTTAATAACTTACTGACGTTTTTAATGTGATTATATTTTCTTGGTGGCAAGTCCAAGTTAATATTGAACTTTGCATTGCACATTTATGTTGTTGATGGATTATTTCTTGCTCACCAGATCGCATCAGACAATGTCCGCGGCGCTCTGGGATCCCTCTTCATCCTGTCCCAAAACCTGGGCTACCTGGTGGTCTACGTGGCCGGGGACGTCCTATCCTTCGGCAGCGTGCTGTGGCTGTGCACGGCGGTGCCGGTGCTGCATCTGGTGGCGTTCCTGGCGATGCCCGAGACTCCTGTGTTCCTGGTGAAACAGGGGAAGATTCAGGTCAGTTTATTTCCCAAAACCTGGGCTATTTTGTATTCTGGTCTTTTATTATATTTATTACTGACAGCAGCACACATTACGATCCATATCACTATTTGTTTATGTACTGTACGTTATTTTTATGTCTTTTTCTTCTTGTCTGTTACCTTCCATGATTCTTCTCACCTGATGGTCTCATCGGAAGATCAGCGCTGGAAGCCACCAGCAACATGCTGAGATGGGGCCATTTCGTGGCACTTTAATCTTATCTTGTGTTTTCTTTTAATATTATGTATTGTCTCGTTTGTTTGTGCTTACGAATAAATTCTATTCTATTCTATTCTATCAACAGGTACAATTATGGGCATTCATATTCATATTATAAAACCCTTATTACTTGGCAATAGGCACTATTATTTGATATTAAAAATAATACAGGTAGGTTGTCTGGAAGGGATCGCTTTAAGGATGACTCATGCTAGAATAGTCTGGGTCCGGGCCGAGGCGTCCAACAGTTTTGTTTTGTATAGAAAGCATCACGTGACCACCGAGGCTTTCTATGATTTTTTAGCTTATTAAATAAATTTTAATGAAAGTGGACTTTCAAGAAGAAAATAAATTAAAGCGTTGACAGGTGAAAGCCCCAAAAAATAATCTCCTTGTAAAAGAGCTGCTTGTACATGTACATAAATAATGTGAATAAGAAATTCTTTGCGATAAGATAAGGTTTCTAAACAAGTAGACGACGGTGATCAGTTGACAAAATCTCATATGTATTTTAAGATAATATGGTCTAGACGAACATTGGTAGAGTCTGTGCGGAAAGACAAGAGTCGTGGAATGTATGGGGCCCAATACATTCCACGACTCTTCTCTTTCCGAACAGACTTTAACAATAGTAGAGAGGATATAGCCTTTGGGGTCAAAATAATTCCCACAAAGACGGGGTTTGATGTTTTTAGTTCTTTGTGTGTATCTTTATGACATACTAAAAATATATCAAAATATATTCATGCAAAACGCATTTATTGACATTTGAAATTTGAAAAATCAAAAATAATATTAAAAATCGTGTGTGGTATCAAATAACAGGAAATTACACGCTAAAAAAGATTGTGAGATTGATTTTACAAAATAAAAATAAAAAACAAAAGTAGTGGCTTAAAAACTGAATTTTTTTCAATGTTGAAAGTTATTTTCTACACTGAAAACAAAACTAAACTATTATAGTTTTACACATCAAAATACATTGTGTAAAAGAAAAGAATATTTAATTCATGAATACTTATTTTTAATTATATTATTATAATATGAAAAATATAGGCTCACAGGCTCTATATTTATTTAAAAGTTTTATCAATAAACTGAACGCACTTCAAAGGAGGTGATTGGCAGAATATAAAAAACAAAAAACGATTGTAGACTAGTCATCCGAATTTGCTCGATCGAATTCTTGGCCGGAAGTGAGATATTTGATATTAAAGGACTCTTTTTTTAGTATGTTGTAAATAATTCTTTAGTATGTTCTAAAACGGTGGCGCATAGCAAAAATGTTCTTATACATAAGTAATCTGCATAAAATTACCCACAAGAAAGATTCAGTACAATTTTTCGCTAGGATCAATATTCAAAGAGATATTAACGCGGGAAAGTTAATTATAATCACTTCTAAGGTCCCTTTTTTTTAGTTTTTCGTAAATAACTCGTAAACGGTAGCCAATATAAAAAAATGTTGTTAAATGTTAATAATCTACACAAAATCCTCTATAAAAAAGATTCAGTACACTTTTCGCAGGGATAATTACTTAAAAAGATAATAAAGAGGGAAAGTTAATTATAATAAATTCTAAGGTTCCTTGTTTATACTTTTTCGTTAATAATTTGAAAAGTATGACTCATAGCAAAAAATACTTATACATAAATATTAAACATAAAATTTCCTACAAGAAACATATGGAACACTTTTCGATAGGATCAATATTTAAAAAAATAAAGCAGCGAGTAAGTTAATTATAATAAATTTAAAAGTCCCTTTTTAGTTTTTCGTAAATAACTTGTAAACTGTGGCCCATAGCAAAATAGGTCATACTTTACAAATTATTTACGAAAAACTAAAATAAAGTGACCTGTGAATTAATTGTTATGAACTTTCTTCCTTTAATATCGTTTCTAATATTGATCCTAGCGAAAAGTGTTCTACATGTTTCTTGTAGGAAATTTTATGTTTATTATTTATGTACAAGATTTTTTTTGCTACGAGTCATACTTTTCAAATTATTAACGAAAAAATAAAAACAAGGAACCTTAGAATTTATTATAATTAACTTTCCCTCTTTATTATCTTTTTAAATATTAATCCCGGCGAAAAGTGTACATACATACATGTCGACGTTATGGTGTGGAATGTACCGAACTATGTGTTAACTGTTCTGGTAGCGATTGCACCAATAGTGCACAAAAACAAACTGATTCAGAAGAAACCGAAGATTTTTAGATTTATATTTATTATTTTATTATAAACGCAATTAAAATTATGATTTTGAACACTGCACAAGCTTTAATTTTTTCTTCCACCATTTTGATATTTATTTTTAATTAGAAATAACGTCATTACCTTTTTCACTATTTAATATCCTGTAATTTGATACCACACACGATATAAATTTTTTTTATTTAATTTACGAAGTTAAAAATTTTGGTGGTCAAAAAAAAAGCGTTTTGCATACATATATTTTGATATATTTTTAGTATGTCAAAAAGATACAAACATAGAACTAAAAAAATCAAACCCCGTCTTTGTGGGAATTATTTTGACCCTCACCTACAAGTTTTCATACAACTCCTCTACTAAACTCCGTCCGAATGTTATTACTTAAACCCTTAACTATTTACATGTCATAAAAAATATTTGTTTAAACTTTAATAGCTATCAACACAGTTGAATATTAAATAACTGCTATCTGTGGGTTAAGAGCTATTCCTCCAATATGCCCGATTCGAACTTTAGGATACGTCAAATAAAAGTCAAATATTACTTCTAGATACGATATGGATTAGATATGTCAGTGTCAAATGTGACGTTTCTTCAAACAAAAAAGGCACTTTTTACACCAACATATCCACAGAAAACAAAAGTATTTGCGTGAACATATCTAATCCATATCGTATCTAGACTTACTTAATATTTGACGTATCCAAAGAGGATTTGAAGAAGAGAGTTACTGTCATCATTTCATTTACTGCCATCTTTCGACTTTCGAAAGATGGCAGTAAATTTACAGTGGCTACATAATTTACTTTGACAATCCGTCTCTATAGACTTTATTCTCTTTGACGTATCTTAAAGTTCGAATCGGGCAGCTAGAATCTGTCTAGAGCCCGTCTAAACTAACTGTGCATCGAGTTGAATATAACAAAGCGAGCGAATATCATTATACCTATAAGTGTCATAGATATATTCATAGAATGCGGAGTTACTGTCGCCCAATGTCTATCTGTTCTTTGGCATTTCGTAAATATTAGCGTAAGTATTAGTATAGTAATTTGACTTGTTAGTAAAACAGCCTACCAGTTCAGTTACACCAGCAACCAGCGGCCCGCGAACCTCTCACTTGCGGCCCGCGAGCCTCCCTGGCTATTTTGTATGTAATATTGACAAATGTCAATGTCTGATAAAGTCATAAATATTAACAAAGTCCGGCCCGCGTCCACTTCGTTAACTGCTATGTGGCCCTTGGCTGCTAAAAGGTTGCCGACCGCTGTTCTACGTCAAGATCAGTTAAAGCATGCGCATACGCAACCCGAAAGTGGTTTTTAGCGAAGGACTCGACACTAATGTATGGCTTGTGTGATGTTTATTTATGCCTTTTATGGTAATATGACAAGATTTGCAGAAATCTGCGAACGCAGATTTAATTTGTTAGAAATTAAAAGGCAGTTAATTTATTTTTGTTATGTAGGTACCTATATTTATAATTTATAGCTAAAGTAGGCATACATTTTTATTTATATTGGTAAGTTTACAGGTTATTTAAGGAAAACCGTTATACTGTCGGAAATATATGTTTTGACAGAATTTTCCTTTACTTTGCTTAATAGTCAGTTGACTCATTTAAAATTATACAGTAAAATTATTTAGATATCTTAGTTAACTATTTTCCGTCTTAGCAACAATGAGTTACAATTGTTATAGAAATCATTAAAACCGTTTGTCAGAACCGATTTTCAAAATTATTATACATTAAATAGATGACATATGTAATTCCAAAACGACTAAACTAAATAAACAAATACACACCCTACAAAATACCTCTTATCATCGCTAGAGACTTAAATATATAGCAAAGAGAATAGATAGTATAGAGGGGTCCTGTCATAGTAAATTTTGTAGTCACAGTAAATTTATTGCCATCTATCGTCACACGACCAAAACTCAAAATGAAAACGTATAAAACTATCAAAAAATTAATATATATGGATAAATGATTTTATTATTTTTATATCATTTTGACCCATGTTCATGCACTGATACGTATGTGTTAAAATTGTTAAATATGAAACGGTGTCATCACCGCCATCTAGCCGAGGATAGGCCAAAGGTGTATGCGCCATCTGTCCGAGAATGACTTTTTCTTGACTTCCGAGGCACGTTTTTTCCTTAGACTTTATTCATCTTATACGGAGTTACATATGTCTTTGATATATAGTGAAATCGGAAATCTCACATTTAACTCAAGCCTTACATCTATGTTGCAAAGTTTTAATAACCCTAACCAGGCTCTGGTTGAGCTAAAATTAGAATCTAATTACCTATACTGGTTTGCTTAGTTAAAGTACTAGGTAAGACATGACGCACGTCCAAATTCATCAATGAAATGGACCCAAGAACTTAGCAAGTGACAATCGTACAAAACGTCTAGATAGTCATAAGCAAAACAGCACCCATTGATAGTTTTTTAGCGTTATCTATTGAGGTGGCAAACTATGAGGAAGCAATTAGTATGCGCCCAAAGTATACGGAAATTGGGGGACAACTCACGGATAGGTTTTTTGTATGACTTGTCGACTACGCCGAAGTGAAACAGGGTAATGTGGTAACCCTTTAAAGTCAAAATTGACAGTTGATAATAGACTTTGCACCTATACCTAATGTGATTAAGGTATCTTACAATAAACAACGTATAAGATTGCCAGTCAAATATCAAAAGTGCGATCGAAATCGGAATGATGCCAAGTGTCATTGAAAGTATGTATTTAATTTAGAATGAATACTATTGCGTATATTATTTGCTTTTGTAGGTGGGTAGGTATTCCAATATACTTAGGTACATACTTATACAGGATTTTTTGGCCACAGTGTCTACAATCACCCGCCGTATACCCTGAATGCAGCTTTTAGTACTTTCCAGTCCGCTAACCTTACGTTTTGGACATGCACACGGCTGTTCGCGGCCGCAATGAAGCTCATCATAAGTGGTCATGTTTATTCGTTTTTAGTCTGCCTCTTTATTTTTAATTAAATGATGTATTTTATTCCAGGAGGCACGTGAGGCTCTAGCGTGGCTGCGTAACACCAGCACAGACAACAAGGACCTGGAAGAAGTCATCCAACAGCTGGACAGAGAGGAGCAGGTGGCCAGGTCCATGCAGAAAGCCACCTGGATGAGCATAGGTTAGTTAACCGATCCGATACAGACACCTGCACTGATGACTAGAAACAGCAGCTGGAGAAAGAAACAGCTCGCCAGGTCCATGCAGAAGGCCACCTGGATAAGCATAAATGGGTTTGTTACAATCTAATACTGATTAAGAATTTAAGACCTGCGCCGACGACGAAGACCTGGTTGTAGCCAAGACACCCTATATTATAATATCTGAAAGTATATATTTTAATAGTCAGTAAAAACTATTGACGTCATAATGTGCCAAAAAATACTAATAATTAACAATATGCTCATTTCGTGACATTTCATCTTAGTTGGACTAAATATAAAATAATTAATTTGAATTTTAAATTTAGCATTCTAACTTATTTCTAACTCTTTGCATTTATATATACCTACTCTGATACTCAGATAGACTCTCAGACATCAAAACAAAATGTAAAAAATAGACAAGTTTATTTTTATATCCTGAAGATTAAAACGTGACTGGTAAAAGGTCAAATCATCAAATCTAAATTTAAACTATCATCTTCAATAAGTAGGTATAGAGACCTAACCTAACTACAGTGGTACCGTACGGAATTACGGATATGATGGTCGTTCTTTTACATACGATTGTATTTTTGCCATACAAATAAATAATTTTAATCGTGTGCGTACAAGAAAAGCAACATTTTGGCATTTTTTGCGTTTCAATTTACTCATTAAATATCTTGTTACTAAAGAGGTTACTATCAGGCAATCTTAACAAATGAGCTAGACCTAGGGCCTAAAGCTGTCTAGTAGATAAATCGACGGGCCACTTAGATACTCGTATCTGGCTAAACAGGATTCGAATACAGTTCTAGAATCTATTTAGAATGTTATCGACCACTGTTATGGCTAAGTAAGTGGTATTAAGGGAAAAACAAGTAGCGTTTAGAGTCAGCTATAGGAATAGCTCAATACTCACTTTTTAGGTATCGTAGTAATCTTTAAACAAATATCCAGTCCATTCCATAATATGTACCTAGTACTTGACATACAAAAAAACTAAGATGAGATCTTTTTGAGAGTTTGATGCCGGTTAAAATAATCACAAGTTTACAATGTTTACATATCTACACGTATACTGGATATGTTAGAATACACTAAAATTAGAAAAAAAATTCAACCCTCTCAAACAGTTTTTACACATTTATTGTTTAATCATTTATTTTACAAGGGGTCAAAGTTCTTGTTCTTATTATGAATCTTCAAAATTGAGCCACGAGCATAGCGAGTTTCTTGAGGAAACTAATCAAAATTAGACTCAAATAACTTTGCTATTCGTATTACATGTCCATCCCCATCTGGAAGTTTGCTCTTTTTAAACCGATATAAAATAATATATTGCATATACCATTGCATATAATAATATATAATTGGTACAACATATAACATATGCAACAGATGGTAACATCTGGTATTGGTACCTATATTTAAAATGCAAAGTTACCACGATCGAGGATATCTATAAAATTTATGAAGTAATTTATAAAATACACGTGCCCAGTTTAATATTAATTTATGAATACTAGATTCATAATATAGATTATTATAGATATTATTTGTAAAACCCCTGACCACACAACCATTTAAAATAATTACCTACCTATCATTTAGGTACTATACCTCACTCTGACTCAGATCACTTAAGTCGATAGTTATGGGTCAAAACCGTTCGTGAAAACCGGCGTCTTTTCTGTGGACGTTACAAAAGTGAACGACTTGAATCCATTTTTATCATACTAATTTAAATAAGCAGAAGCTTAGAGAAGTTTATTTTATGATGTCACAAGGAAAGTCGCATAACCTTAACTCGAACAAAAAAGTTTTTGATACTCTCACTAAGATTAAGATAGATAAAGTAACCATTTATATGCAGTTATAATTTAATGGTGCATGAAAGCAGCATTCGACTGGTTTTAATGATAGCTGAGGACAAGAACTTTTAAGCAATAGGTACCTATACGTTTTTGGATCGACCATATCACCGCTGAGCTTTCAAGTTTTGAACCAATTTTTAAACATGCAGATACGTCTGCAAGCAATTTCCGTAGCTCAATTGGTTTGAGCAAACGCACGGATTGCGGAGGTTGCGGGTTCAAGTCCTGCCGGAAGCGTAAATATTTCCATTTTTTCCTTTAATACAAAATTTTCAAGTTTTGCTTTTCGGGATGCACTAGGAGATTAGGTACTTACGTTTCAGTAGAAATTATGGCCAGTTTTTATCCGATCGCAAACAGTTTTAATACGAAGTCAAATAAGGTGGTGGTACTAGTGCTCGACACGCTAATGCCCAATAGATGACACCCCGCTGTCACCTCTATTGACAATGACTTAAGTTTCAAGATGACATGTAGGTACTGGGACTGCGTCGAGCACCATGTATGTGCAGTACCACCACCTTACAGTTACCAGACAATATTTTTAACTAGCATTTAGCTATTGGGTTATAATACACCGTGTTTTTATTGAATTCCGTTAACTTCGGGGTATAGTTAAGTACGTTTATAAGAACTAAATGGCATAGTTAATTTAAAAAAAAATTTTTTTTTTTGTTTTCTTTTTTGTTTTTTTTTTGTTTAAATAGTAATTAAATGTAGCATATAGCGTTGTTGTAACACGGGCATTACATTTAACTCAACCAAACAATTGAAATCTGTGACATATCAATGTCATTTCGTACATCAATCCACCGAGATTGTACTTAAGTTTAGTAGCAAATGTATGAACTCATTCTAAACACTAATCAATATGTAAGCCGGCCCTAAGGCAAGTGTACACGCTTGTAGAGGCCTTATAGGAAAAAAATAAATTATGGATTATCTCCGAAATGGACTTAATTAGAACATCGGTGTCTTTGAGAAAGTTACTTGATTTAAGCTCAGGAATGCACCCTTGAAATTAACGGAAATCAAAAAAAAACACGGTGTATATAAATAAGTTCTTCTTATTCTGTAACTACATAAACGTACCCACTTAAATACTCAAAAGTTAACAACGTTAGTGATACAATGTCCAAAATTTTGATAAATTTCAAGCTACCTATGACGGGAATCGTAAGGCGATATTATTTACAACTATAAATCTCTCAATTTAGAGAACAGGAGAACAACTTTTTTGGCATCTTTAAGAACTTGCTAAGAGCTCTCCATGCATATCACTTTTTAAAAACATCTTTGAATTTCCAGTGCGCGACAAAACGACCTTCAAAGCATTCCGGATATCTCTCAACGTGATGCTGTCCCAAGAGACCTGCGGTTACCTGGTGGTCCTCATGTACGCTGGCTCCATCTTCGAGCAGGCCTCGGAGTCCATCAGCTTGAAGCTCAGCCCTAACAAGCAGACCATTGTAGTGGGGGGTATTCAGCTGCTTGGGTCTATAGTGGCCAGCTGTATTGTTGAGAAGACAGGACGAAAGGTAAGATAGAGATGGACACAATCAGATTAATGTTAGGGGCCATGCTATCTCAAGACAGGCTTGGTGATCGTGTATGCTAGTTCCATTTTAGAGCAAGCCTCGGAGTCTACCTGCTTAAAGATCAGCCCTAACAAGCAGACGATTGTAGTGGGGGGTATTCAGCTGCTTGGGTCTATAGTGGCCAGCTGTATTGTTGAGAAGACAGGACGAAAGGTAAGATAGAGACGGACGCAATCAGGTTTATGCTAGGGGCCATGCTATATCAAGAAAGGCTTGGTGATCGTGTATGCTAGTTTCATCTTAGAGCAGGCCTCGGAGTCTACCTGCTTAAAGATCAGGCCTAACAACCAGTAGACCATTGTGGTGGGAGGTCTTTTTGGATCAATAGTGGCTAGCTGTATGTATAGTTAGAAGACTGGACGAAAGGTAAAATAGTGACAGATGCAATCAGGTTGAAAAATGAAAATGAAAATGAAAAATGATTTATTGGTTACACAATAATACATTTTAACTAGAACTAAAACAAGAACCTTCTTTTAAGTAAACAAATACTTGTGCCAGAAGGCTCCGCTCTTCCATTAATTACAAGGTTTACCATAATTATCTTAAGTCTTAAGCTTATACTTAATATAAGGTAAGATACTTTAAATTAAAAACTAAATCAAATTTTAATACAAATTACCATGCATTTTGACAATTTTCTATTTGATATGCGTGTATGCGTGTGCGTGTTGTGTGTGTGTGTGTGTGTGTGTGTGTGTGTGTGTGTGTGTGTGTGTGTGTGTGTGTGTGTGTGTGTGTGTGTGTGTTCATGTGTCTGCGTGAGTGTTTTTTTTTGTTTTTTATTTTTATTTAATTGCAAGATAGATTCCATTTCTTTGTATGTAAGGTTGATGCTAGGAACCTAACGCTAATACAATAAAATATAAATATTAATACTATTGCACATGTCAATTAAATATACTCGTAATATGACTTAAGTCAAGTTAAGTCAAGGTGGTCCCTAATCTTCATTTTTCAAAAGATGGTTAATTCGCTGACTATCTATTTGTTCGGTTCTAATCTTTCTTCTCTAATCACAGAATAAATCAACTAGGAAAATTGTAACTGTTTTATCTAAACGTACCTAAATGCATAGCAAGGGCAAACCGCATTCACTCGTAATTGTAAACACCGTAAGGAAAAACCTAAACAAATGTACAGGATACTACGAGTACGTTGCTCTGAATGACAATACCTCAAGCTTAGGGAAGTTTTTCCCCTACAGCCTACTCATTCATCTTTTGAAGGTCAGGTGACAATAGCCTTAAGTTAAGGAATCCCCTTGACAAGATAAATACGTCAATTGTGGTTGTATTGTGATATATTTCGATGAAATTGAGTCAGTCCAGTTTGAAACTTGCACAATATTTTGTCGATTACCTAATCCCAATGTGTCAGATAAATCATAAAATTAACAATTAATCATTTCTATCATACCTACCTGTTGACGAACATCGGCAGATATATAACGTAAGAGAAATGGCGTCTTGAAATAATTACACTAAACGAAAAACGGGCATAACCACACTGAAAAAAAAACACATTATGATCAGTAGGTATGAAGCGTTTATCGACCATACAGTAGGCATATTATGGATGGTTTTATCCATGTGATAAAATAACTGTCACTTTTTAACAACGCGGGATAGAAAATGACGGACACCGTTTTATCACCCTGTCACGTAGACAAGAACAACCATCATATCCGTGCGGAAATGTAAAAGTAGGTGGTCTCATCTATCAGCTAGAAGTTGAACAGTAAAGTCAGATTCAAATTTAGTACATAATATTCTGTTTTGCCACCGGTTAGGCCAAAAAAGGCCGACTAAGATGGATATTTCTCTGCCTGTTCCTTTATTTATCATCACATTTTGAACTCATCTAATCCACATTGAATGTTATTAACTGAAAAACCGTTCCTCCAACGTTGTTGGGACGTCGTGGGCGTCAAGCGGATCTTCGATTCCCTGATGACAAACGCTGTTGGTGCAGATAGGGCCAGACTAAACGCAGCTTCGAGGCCTGAAAGTGGTGCTTGGTTACACGCCCTTCCATCTCCAAATCTTCGCACCCTGCTCGACAACGACTCACTGCGGGTGGCCGTTGCTCTTCGTCTGGGCTGCGATGTATGTCAACCTCATTTGTGCATCTGCGGCTCTATGGTGGAGAGTAATGGTCACCACGCACTGAGCTCTTGCCGCTGCGCTGGTAGGTTCCCACGACACCATGCCCTGAACGACATCATCCGCAGGGCATTAGTGTCGGCAAACATCCCCTCCACGCTAGAACCGCCAGGCCTCAGCCGGTCGGATGGTAAAAGGCCTGACGGTCTGACACTGGTGCCATGGGAAAAAGGCAAGTGCTTACTATGGGACGCTACGTGTGTAAGCACTTTTGCCCCCTCACACCTTTGTCGCACCATCCGGACGGCGGGCGCAGCCGCTGAGGTGGCGGCCCTACAAAAACACCAAAAGTACTCAGCACTCACCAATTACCTGTTCGTCCCAATAGCCGTAGAGACGTCCGGTTGTTGGTGCGCTGAGGCAAAAACCTTCCTTAGGGAAGTAGGTCGCCGCCTGCAAGAAAGGGGCCTTGACCCGCGCTCCGGGTTTTTCCTGGTGCAAAGGCTGTCCATCGCAATTCAACGCGGTAACGCAGCGAGTGTGATGGGCACCTTTGCGCCGGGGGTAGCGCGTGGAGGCCTCTTTCAGTAGTTTTTATATTCCTTGTTTTATTTTAGATATATTTAGGGTTGTTAGTTTTAATTTAGTTTTATTCATAGATGTATTTAGTTCATAAGTTATTTATTTGTCCATTAACTATTTCTATTTAATATTTAAAACTTTCGCGTTTTAAACACATATTAACTAACATATTTATAGACAGGTCTATCGCGAAACGTCGGTAAATATAGGTAATTAAATAAATTTGCGATAGACCCGTCTATAAATGTAATGTGAGTTAATATATTTCTACTTACTTATATTGGCTACACCGATCCGATCTTTGATTCCTATAATGATGCCATAAAATGCTACGAAACTACGAATGTGCAATTTTAAGTCATTAAACGAATATTGATTTATTATTTAAACGCATTACCTTGTCTTTCCAGTGGCTCCTAGCCGGAACCTCGTTCGCAACTGGCGTCTCCATGCTGGCCCTGGGCGCCTGGTTCTACATCACAAGCGTCGGTTTCTGGTTGCCGGGCTGGTTGCCCGTACTAGCCATGTGTCTGTGCATCTTTGCTGATGCAGCAGGATACCAGCCTGTGCCTTATGTCATCACTTCGGAGCTGTTCTCGTTCCAAGTAAGTAAAGTTTATTTTCCTTATCCAAAAATGTAGAAAAGTAAGGTTCGGGCTGTGTTCTCTTCGGGAACGATTCTCAACTCCAGCAGAAGAAGATCAGCCATTTTGGAAGAAATGATTCCACGAGTTATCCCATGCAATTGCTATGATATTATAAAAGTGAATAATAAAAGCATTTAATATTTAATAATGTATATCTGCGGGAAAGCGAACTACGGAAAGGGTGCTATTCTAGCGCGTAGCGCGGTTTCAATAACCCTTACCGGGATTGGAACCCAGGGCCAGCGGCTTCATAGGCAGGGTTACTATCCACTCGGCCAGACCGGTCTTCAAAATGTAAGACCCATTACTCGTATTTTTTGTTATTGAGAATCAAGAAAGAAACGGTCATTTACAATAATGCGTAATAGTATAACATTGCATCTTAAGATTAGACCTACAGTTTTCTTAATTAAATATAAACGTTGCTAAACTTTATACACTATGGTTTTTTATTACATTTCTTTTGCTACAGAAAATAGTATTTCATAATTTTAAATGATAATTTCAAACATTGAACATTTAGACTCTTTAGAGGGTAATTTAAAGATTTTACACAAAAACACCTCAAATTATCTATAACTCTTTTTGTAACCACAATAACACATTTATCTATTTTCCAGCACCGAGGCATGGTAACCTCCTTCGTAAGCAGCGTCGACGCCCTCAGCGACTTTCTTCAAACGAAAGCCTACGATCCCCTCCTCAAACTCCTCGGCATCCACTGGGTGTTCGTCATGTTCTCAATAGTCTGCTTCCTCGGCACACTGTACACAGTATTATGGGTCCCTGAGACTAAGGACCGCAGCGTAGAGGAGATCTACGCCATTTTAGAGGATTCTAGAAAGAAGGAGAAGAGGAAAGATGTGGAGACGGGGAAGGAGGTGTGCCGGTTATGATTTTTTGAGTAGGTTGTTGTTGTGTGGTTTTCTGAGGTTGTAAATTTCAATTCTTTGGCTGACCCCTCACTATTATGTCTTGTAAATCTATGGACTACTACCAACAGACACTGTGATCTGTGCGATTATTAGATGGAGCATTTAGACTTGAGGTCACCACACTTTGGCGCACACTAATTAAGCAAGCGCGCACTCACTCATTTAATATTAGTTGCGTCAATCGAATACATAATATAAATTAAATATATTGCTAATATACAAAAACAACATAATAAAACAGTAGGCTTTTTGTATAATGTACCTACCTAGGTATATACCATAATACCTATCTGAGTATTGCGTTTCGTATAATACTATAGATTTTACAAGCAAAAATAGCGCTTATGTGTTTACGATCTTTTTAACCCTTAAAGGATGACTCAGTCTAGACTGGGCCGGATCTGGGCGGAAGCTTCCGCGCTTCGTTTTCTATGGAAAGCACCACGTGATCACCGATCAGCCGTCATAGAAAATGACATGTCGGACGCCTCGGTCCATACGTACTACAGGCTGTTTGGTACATCGTTTGCCAAATTAAAACGGCAGATAGGTTGAGTCATTTGCTATCTTCTCAGGCCTAGAAATTTTTAATTTTGGGCACTTTTTATTTTTCAGCCCTATGCCAATTTTTCGTAAATTTCAAATTTTAACTTGCGCAGTAGTAAAAAAAACCATGGCCAATTTTTTTTCTAGGCATGAGAAGAAATGACTCAACCTATCTGCCGTTTTAATTTGGCAAACGATGTACCAAACACCCTGTATACTCTTTGGGTCCAGTCTGGCGTGAGTGATCTTTAATTCCATAGCAGCAACATACTTAAAACAAAAACGCATCTCTACAATAAATTGTATTTGGAACTTTTTATTTCTTGAATTTGTTGAATAAGTACGATGGGACTTACGAGGCTAACTTAGAAAATCACACAGAATCTTGTGCAATCACATTTTGCTCAATCCACTCGTGCCTTAATACGTATGACGTAATGTTTAATATGACAGGGTTCTTAGTTATATAATGACTCCTCTGTGCATAGATGATATCCTGCGAGATAGAGCATATAAGATGGCTCGTTGGTTCCACTTATCGGTGCAGTTGTACTTATTAAGTTATTAGACAACGCGTACTTACACAAAAAAATTACAATGTAAGACTAAAACGAGCATTTTTGTGTTTTGACTAGATGTATATATTGTATATGTATGTAGGTACTTACATTCAAGGATTTTAATGTATGTACCACTTTGTACCTTGTCATAGTGACAATCAATATGAAAACCACTGATAACATTAATAATATTGTCACTATGTGACAAAATGCGGAGTGGCATTGAAATAAAATTTCTTGACCGTACCTGGCGTACCTACCTACATCAATGGTGCCTTTACATGCTTGATAATCTTTACATGCTTGATAAATCTTCAACTACGATAACTACTTACGTTAGAATGAGATGGATGTCGGCCTTGTCGAACATTCGAACGAAACTCTCTACAGAAGCTAGAGCATTTTGTCACTTTTCAGTACTTTGGAGACCAATTTCTCCCAGTAGGGTGAGTATGGCCAGCTAAAAAAATACGTGTCCGTTATTTTAGACTATATACTCTATAACATATATAAAAATTAATCAAATCGGAGCCGGACAGTTGGGTACCCTTCCTTGTAAGACTTATTATTGTTTTTTTTTATAATAATAAAAAAAGCTCTATATTGATAAGCTACTTAATTAGAATTATAACATTTTTGACAACACGCCGATCAGATTGGGTTGAGAGCGCGTCTTATATGCACTATTTAGTGGGAGGCAATCTACGACTGAGCAATGAAAATGAATTACTTTGAATGAACCAGGTGACCCATTTTTATTGCTTACGAGGGTAGTTTGATCGAATGTATTATAGAACTCGCTTCGCCTAATGATAACGATTGTGATATTATTGACGAATATTAATGTTTAATGTTGGTATTTATATTTTTAAGTCTATTTTTATGACAATAAAAGTATTTTATTTATAACGATGTATGATGTTTATTATTTCTAAATCCTACGTACCTTAAGTAAATAACTAGACCAGCGGTCGGCAACCTTTTAGCAGTCAAGGGCCACATTAGTAGATAACGTAGTTGACGCGGGCCGCGCTTATTAATACGTGCGGCCCGCGTCACGTTAATATTTGTGACTTTATCAGACATTGTCGTTTGTCAATAGGTATTAATTATCGAAAATAGACAAGGAGGCTCACGGGCCGCAAGCGATAGGTTCGCGGTCCGCGGGCCGCCTGTTGCCTAGAACTAGACTAACTGAGATCCCTCTCTATGTCATGTCGTCTAAACCTTTATGTACGAACGATTATAATTAATTGAATGCCAAAATTCCTAAATAAGGGCTTTTGAGTTAGATTAGGTTAGCTTTATACCATGGCTCGGCCCAGAGGGCCTACCGTTCCACGTTCGACGTGTTGCCTCTCTGTCGCCCTTGTAAATTCGTACGTAAGTGAGACAGAGAGGCAACACGTCGAATGTGGTTCGCGGTAGGCCTTCAGCGCCTAGAGACCGCGCGGCACTTAAACTTTAATCTCAAGAATTTGCATTACGAGCAGGGCTCGGAACCGGTATTTTAAAAAACTTCGAAATATACCAATATATTGACTTATTTTATAATCTTTACGTAGGGACTGAATCATGTATTTAGGTACCGACTTTGTGTTATAAGATTGTCCAATTAAAAATGAAATAATAAACCAAAGAAAGAAAAAGAACTTAATAATACCGGTATTTTTGTATGGAGCAAATACCGGTTTCCGACCCCTGATTACGAGTATTATTATGGGCCGGTACAGACAGACTGGAACTTGTATGGGAACTGCACGCCGACGTTGCAGTATGCGTGCAGTTCCCATACAAATTGCAGTTCGTCTGTATCGGCCCTAAGTGTTTATTATGAATGACGAATGTTAGTTCTTGAGTTTTCGACATTGGAGTTATATTACCTACATAGAACTACAATGTCGAAAACTCAAGAACTAATATTACTCTTACCAGTCTTACCTATACATTTAAGTTAGTGATCCAAAAGACTCGAGCCCTGTTATTAGCTCATTTTTTTTTGGGGTCGCATCATCTCTTGACGCCTAAAAGGCTAACAGCCTATTTTACTAATGAAATAAGAAAGACTTTTAGCCTTTCAGGCGTCAAGAGATGAGGCGAGTCAAGGCTCACAGGGCTCGAGTCTTTTGGATCACTAATTTAAGTACATATATCTATATACCGGTTGGATGCGGGTCGCTTCCAACCGGTACGAATGGAGGTCCAAGGGGGAGGCCTATGTTCAGCAGTGGACGTCTTATGGCTGAGATGATGATGATCTATATCCCTAGGTAAATTTCTGTAAGATTTTCCAACATTTATTTAACTAGCACGAGTGCACTGCGACGGGGCTCGCGCGCGAGAAAGATCATCCATCTTTATCCAACTGCGAGATACTGTCCCGGCGAGCTTATTTATATATTTTTACTTTTAGGTGTTCAAATCTAATACAATTTCAGCATTCGTACTCTATAAGGCCATAACTTTTTACGACTCTTTCAACACGGCTTGCCCAATATGTATTTACAATAGGTGTGATTTGGAAGGCAGCCGTTGTGAAATGATGAGATTATGTGGCTTGGTGTGTCTTTTATTCGTCTTTGGGAGTTTAGATGGCGCCGAGGAAAATTGTAAGTACATATATATATATTATCATTAATCACTGACACCTTGTTAACCACCAAAAATGTTAACTAAAAAACCGGGCAAGTGCGAGTCGGACTCGCGATCGAAGGGTTCCGTACCATAATGCAAAAAACCGGGCAAGTGCGAGTCGGACTCGCGCACGAAGGGTTCCGTACCATAATGCAAAAAAAAAAAACAAAAAAAAAAGCAAAAAAAAAACGGTCACCCATCCAAATACTGACCACTCCCGACGTTGCTTAACTTTGGTCAAAAATCACGTTTGTTGTATGGGAGCCCCATTTAAATCTTTATTTTATTCTGTTTTTAGTATTTGTTGTTATAGCGGCAACAGAAATACATCATCTGTGAAAATTTCAACTGTCTAGCTATCACGGTTCGTGAGATACAGCCTGGTGACAGACGGACGGACGGACGGACGGACGGACGGACAGCGAAGTCTTAGTAATAGGGTCCCGTTTTACCCTTTGGGTACGGAACCCTAAAAACGGCAAAAAAAAAACGGTCACCCATCCAAGTACTGACCCCGCCCAACGTTGCTTAACTTCGGTCAAAAATCACGTTTGTTGTATGGGAGCCCCACTTAAATGTTTATTTTATTCTGTTTTTAATTAGTATTTGTCACCCATCCAAGTACTGACCCCGCCCGACGTTGCTTTACTTCGGTAAAAAATCACGTTTCTTGTATGGGAGCCCCACTTAAATCTTTATTTTATTCTGTTTTTAGTATTTGTTGTTATAGCGGCAACAGAAATACATCATCTGTGAAAATTTCAATTGTCTAGCTATCACGGTTCGTGAGATACAGCCTGGTGACAGACGGACGGACGGACGGACGGGCGGACGGACGGACGAACGGACGAACGGACGGACAGCGGAGTCTTAGTAATAGGGTCCCGTTTTACCCTTTGGGTACGGAACCCTAAAAACAAGCCTATGATTACTAGTACATCTACACTACACTAACTAAGGCAGGCAGTCTTCACATTGGGTGCGGATTCGCACGACGCTCCGGTGTGTGAGCGAGCGAGACGTCGCTATATAGCCATCCCTCCTAATTTAACGTTAATAGAGTTAGACCAAGAAAAGTCTGCAGCGATTTTGATACCATACGCAGTGCAAGTGTAATTTTGGTCTAACTCTAGGTATGACGCGGAAATTGATGTCAATACCTAGAGTGCCAGATCGGTGGCTTGGTCTGAGTCTACTACTAATAAGAAGTAGTTTATAGTGACTATCTTTTACACAGCCCTAATAACGTTACCTTACCTTCCATAACCAGTTGAAGTTTCGGGCCCCATAACGGTTGCCGTCCCAGTCGATCTACGCCGACACCGACCAGACAACTCACAGCTACCGAATGACGCACAGCGCCCCATACCCGACGCACAGCGCCCTCAACCAGACGCACAGGGCCCCGAACCCGACGCACAGAGCCCTCAACCCGACGCACGGCGACCCAAACCCGACGCCCAGCGACCCAAACCCGACGCACAGCGCCCCAAATCCGACGCAAAGTCCGGGTTGAGGAGTCCGAAAATATCGTCGAAACCTCACAAGTCCAACTCGAAGCGTCACCAAGTTAACTTACAGCGTTACCAAAGTATATTGGCGCGGGGTACGTATTGTAATATTTGACGTATTTACAAAAAAAATATAAACACAATAAGTATAACTTTTTAACCGACTTCAATTTCATAGAAGGAGGAGGTTCTGTATTCGATTGTGGCTATTTTTTTTTCTATGTACGTTCACCGATTACTCCGACATCCGTAGTCCGATTTAAGTAATTCTTTTTTTGTTTGAAAGGAGCTACCTCCGAGTTGGTCCCATTTTAATTTGGTTCTTTTCTGATGATGGTATCCATGAGAAATTGAGGGAACTCCTCAATGTTTAAAGGCACATGCATGGTGTTTTGGGCGTTTTCTTAAGCAACTCGAGCATTTTCTCCCGAAAACCACAAATTTGATGAAGTAGACCTGATGATGATGATGATTATTTTGGTGATAATGATGATGATTTCTTTAAATGTAAGTATATGTTAAGCGATTACTCCGGCACCTGTGATCCGATTTGAGTAATTCTTTTTTTGTTTGGAAGAACTTACCTCCATGGTGTTTCCGTATTACCTATTTTTGGTTCTGGTCTGATGATGGAATCCATGAGGAATTGAGGGAACTCCTCAATTTTTAAAGGCACGTGTTAAGTGATTTCGGGGTTTTCTAAAGTAACTCGAGCATTTGCTTCCGAAAACCACCAATTTGATGTACTACAACTGTACCCTTACCACGTGTTTGACATTGACATATTCGCTAACGTCTTATGCATCTAAATGTAACTTTTTATGCATCTCCCTCACACTAAGGTTAGTACGAGCGAGATGCATAGGAAGTAAGTTACACACATGCTAGCGAATATATCAATGTCAAACTCGTGGTAAGCTGGTAAGGCTACTGATCGGGGGTTAGGGTTAGGAGTTAAGGGGTCAGGGATTAACGGGTCGGGGAATGGCGGTTGAAGGGTTGCTGGTTCAGGATCGAGGGGTTCCTGGATCAGGGGTTGATCTGCTGTGAGGTTGAGTGATCGGGGGGCTGAGGGATTGGGTCAGTGGCGGGGCGGGCGGATGGATTTAGTTGACAGGAATTATAATTTCCCAGACGGACTCGAGAAAATTCCAGATTACATATTTACTAAAGTACACGAATTTTAAACATGATCTTGTTTTTCATTCATGCGTCGCGCTCTTAACAATGCGTTAAAACTAAAAATGGTAAAATAAAAACTTTTTACAAAAAAAATGAAACCGACTTCAAAAAGGATGAAATAAAATATTATCCTTTTTTATGTCTATGCGTTACCAACTGATATGTTTGAAGTCGGGGCCAAGCCAAGTAGTAACAATACCAGTCAAAAATAATCAGCTTTATGGCTATAAATCCCATTAGAACTGTACTAATAACTATTATAAATGTGTAAAGAATTCTGTCTGCCTCTTTGTCGCCTTTTCATGGCTAAACAACTGAACCGCTGTAGGTGAAATTTGGCAAGAAGGTATATTCCTAGAATTGTTTTATATTTTGAAATGTAGTCCTCTGGATAAGGGACGGGAAATAACTCAGTCCCAATCCCACACTTGCGTGCTATAGACTGTTCGAGCATTAGTAAGAAATGCTCTTTAAAAAATACGACGGCAAAAAAATGCATTTATGTTTACACTAATGTGCCGACAAATATGGTACGGACTCCTTTGTAATAAGGCGAAAAGTGTAAACATATTTTCAACGTCGACTGTACCTACAGAAAGTACGTTCATTGTAGTCGTGTAAAGCAATCCAACGTAGGTAAATCCTTATCGAATCGCACCAAAGTCATGGTATGCTTCAAAATTTGGCTTGGCACCGACTTCAAACATATCAGTTGGTAACGCATAGACATAAAAAAGGATAATATCTTATTTCATCCTTTTTGAAGTCGGTTTCATTTTTTTTGTAAAAAGTTTTTATGGCATACCTATATATATAATTATTATAGGTAAGTAACCAGTCGTTACCCATAAAATTATTCCTTACTTATACAATATTTTAAGCTAGACAGGTAACAAATAGGTATTTAGGGTACCTACATATGTTGCGTTATCCATTGGAATGTATTTAAAAACAATTATAGGTACTTAAATAGGTAGGTATATCTAGAGTAGAGCTATGTACAATGTACTAGTGCACTAAAAGGAATTCCATCATAAGCGTCAAATTTCTTTGAATTGTAATTTGTAACATTTAACACTTGTGACACAGCAAAGTCGGAGCAGAGATGGAATCAATGAATTCTATTAACCCCTAGGGCGTGCCTTAGCAGGCCGTTCATCATCATCATCATCATCATAGGCCTTTTCGTCTATAGCAGACGATTTATGGTGTAACACCGGAGAAACACCGTTTTTGGTGGCTGAATAGACCGATGCGAAACCGACAAGAGAAGTTTGCGGAAACCGGTACTGAGACACCTTGTCGTCGTCTTTGCCTCTTGTCAGCGAGTGCGGCGAACCAGGTCTCGTCACAAAACTTGCGACCCTCCACAACACGTTTGCGCCATTCCGTCCGCTGCTCTGCGAGCCTCTCCCAGTCTCGGTGGTCGATATGGAAGGCAATCATGTCCCTCTTTGCGCAATCTTTAAAGCGAAGCAATGGCCTCCCAACGTTCCGTTTTGCATTCGCAACCGCACCAAGAAGAACACGACGAGGTAGTCGAGAGGGTTCCATCCTGTGCACATGCCCTAGCCAACGCAAACTGTGCAATTTCTAGAACCCTTTCGTTTGTCACCTTCATGTCTTGCCATGATATTCCTAGGATCTTACGAAGGCAACGCATGTAGAAAGAGTTAATACGACGTTATATTTTTGAATACGTCGTCCAGGTTTCAGCTCCGTACAAGAGTATGCTTAATATAGAAGCCTGAAAACTAACATTTTTGTCTTTGTTGTGAGATGCTTGTTTTGCCATACTCGAGTACTAAGCCTCCCGAACGTGGTCGCCGCTTTGCCGATACGTATGTCGACCTCCGCATCAAGCGAGAGGTTGTTCGTTACGGTCGACCCTCGGTAGCAAAATCTGTCAACTACCTCTAACAGCGTGCCATTCAGTGAGATAGCTGGTGCCACAGAAGTACCTTGTGCTAGCACAACGGTCTTCCTCGTGTTAATGGACATAGTAAACAGGGAACACGCCTGTGAGAATTGACTCACCATTGACTGAAGCTCGCGTTCAGAGTTAGCAACGAAGGCTGCGTCGTCGGCATATAGGAGGCTGTCAACGAAAAGATCCTCGCGGTTTCTTTTGGACTTGAGGAGAGAGATGTTAAATATCTTTCCGTCGGCCCTCGTGTGCAGATGGATACCCTGTTGGTTATCGCCGAAAGCGGTACGTAAAATAAGCGAGAAGTATATATACCAAACAGGGTAGGAGCCAAGACGCAGCCCTGCCGCACTCCTCTGGAAACAGCAAACGGCTCTGATGACTTGCCATTAGAGACTACTGTGCCTTTCATATTATCGTAGAAGGATGCCACTAGCCTCAGAAGCTTAGGTGGACACCCAATGCTCTCGAGCGCTGTGTACAAGCCCTCCCGGCTGACCATGTCGAAGGCCTTGTTAAGGTCAACGAAAGCCATAACCAAGGGGGTCTTTTGTTCACGACACTTCTCCTGTATCTGGCGAAGTGTGAAAATCATGTCTTGACTCAAAGTTTATTTTACTAAACACAGATCACCCTTCACGCGACAACATCCGCCGTCGCCCACCCAAGAAGGACGCCGGCCGCATCCGGAACGCCTACGACGTGAAGTATGAAGTCGACCACCAGTACGTCCGCAGCGGAAACCTGACGGACACTCTGAACTACCCGTACATGGCGGCCGTGATGATCAACGGGAGGTTGTGGTGCGCGGGGGCCATCGTCGATGTCGGCTGGGTGCTCACGGCGGCACATTGTCTTAACTAGTAAGCTTTGACTTAGAAAGATCCCACATTAACGTCCCTATCCCTCTTAGCAGCAAGATTACAATCACATTGCAATTTACTCATGTACCTATTTTCTCATATGTTCATTCACTCACAAACTTAATGATTCTCTCACCTCTCGATCACATAATCACCTACCATTGATTATGTCACTCACTCATGGTCAGCAGATTTACAGCTTGGCAAAAAAGAGTAGAATTAAAAAGTGGCAACACTGTAGTGACTATAGTGTCGTCCCGTTTTCTTATATAAATTGGTTTGAAAGGGACGACACTACAGTGTTGCCACTTTTTAATTTGTACTCTTTTTTGCCAAGCTGTACTTGCCTAAATCCTCCGAACAATCTCAGTGTGTTATCAGTGCTCTCCGTGAAGCAACTGAACCGCTACGTGAAGGTCCGCGTCGGCAGCGTGAAGCCTCACGAGGGCGGGGAACTGGTCGATGTCACTGGTGCCGTGAGGCATCCCAAGTATGAGGAGGAGCCGGTGCCACATGCTGACGTGGCGCTGTTGAAGCTACAGGACAACCTTCGTAAGCATGTGCTCTGTAACACATTACCTGCGGTTGGCGGCGTCCTATATCTTTCTTACTTACTTCGCGTGTAGCAAGATTACGGCTCGGTCACGACATTGAGCATAGGTTGGAGCGAGACACAGCGATCGGACCTTTCGTTCCCACCTATGGTTGTCGCTGCCGCCGTCGCCAGTCGCGCAAAGGATGGCTCACGTTAGACCGGGCCGTGTCCGGGACGGAGCTGCCGGGGCTTACTTTTCTATGACATAACAGGTGATCACGTGATGCTTTCCATAGAAAACGATGCGCCGGAAGCTCCGGCCCGGACACGGCCCCGTCTAACGTGAGTCATCCTTAATGTCGTGGCCGAGCCGATGCAGGATAATTTACACACAATCAAATAATGGGTCATTATTTGATTTGGTGTAAATTGGCAAGTCCACGGTAAAAAATTAAAAAAGGTTAACAACTTGAAATGTTTCAGAATTCTCGAAATACATAAACTTGATTCGTATATATGATGGGACCCGCGAGCCGTTTGCGCAGAGCTTCATCACCGTGGCAGGATGGGGGGCCACCTCAGTGAGTTTAAACTACCTACCTATTAACTATGTACCTACCTACTTTTACCTATTGGGTATCTTATTGCAAACTCATAGTACAGTCCACTGAAAGTCAGTTTAGAGCAGCCATACTCAACCTTTATTTAATGAGGCCCTCAAAAACGGTTGCCTTATTATAGCTCCGGGCCGCAAGATGAATTTATCGGATTGTCAAAGTAAATAATGTAGCCACTGTAAATTTACTGCCATCTTTCGATAGAAGATTGAAACTGTTAGAACGCCATTTGACTCTGATCCTTATTCTTTCACTGATATGTGTTAATTTGTTAAATATTGAAATTAACGCCATCTACTCGACTGTAGGCCAAAGTATATGGCGCCATCGCTCGAAAAGATTGCACCATACCTTTGGCCTACTCTCGAGTAGATGGCGTTTATTTTAATATTAAACAAGTTAACACATATCAATGAAAATTTAATGATCAAAGTAAAATGGCGTTCTAACAGTTTTAATCTTCTGTCGAAAGATGGCAGTAAATGTACTGTAGCTACATAATTTACCATGACAATAACTCTCTATTTCAAATTCTCATGTCATATCTATACCAGGCGGCTTAGCACGGTCGCGTTTTTATCCCTTGTCACCATGCCTGTCACGTTCTAACAAGTATGTAAGTGCGAAAGGGACGCGCATAGTGATAGACGATAAAAATGGAACCGTGCTGCGCCCACAGGTTCACTTGGCAGGCCACCTAAAAACCCCGCGGGCCGCATTGAGTATCGCTGGTTTAGTATTGTTTGAAAAGATTAACAAGTTTTGGAAAACAAAGAGGGGTGGATGCGAATCCATAGAGTGCCTAGTGTACAGCTAAAAGCCAAAATGACTCGATCACGAGACAAATTATATGAGGTGGACGGGTGGGATGAAGAAAGCCGTCGAAATGTCGACACGTAAGATCACGGTCAGTCTTTTGGTTTTCCCCGATGCCTTGTCCTTTGGTCGCCTACTGCCGATACACTGTGAAATACATACGGTGAAAGCCAAGAATTCGTTACCGTATTAAATTTGGCAATTTAAAATGATAAGTTTACTATACTATATAATCTTGAATCTTGTATAATGTATAAACAGCAACACACTTAACTGTCCATCGATGGAAGTTATGCTTTTTGTAATAAGGTTTACCGATGGGCAGTTAACAGTGGGCGATGGTATTGTACCTATATATGTTTATTCCAAGAAGTGTTTCAACACCAGGGTTCAGAAACAGCGTTCCGCGAGCAGTCATCCAACATGCTCGTGGCCAGGCTGAAGGTCCGCACTCGCCATTACTGCGAGGATGCCTACCAGCTGGTGAACGGCTTCCAGTTCGGTGATGACATGTTCTGCGCGTCTCTGAGGAACGGGACCAGGGATGCTTGTCTGGTAATCTTAAAACATATTTGTGGACGAAGCCATCGTACATCTGTCATACATTTTTTTTATCAGAGTAATTTCATACTAGGTTTGCGAAGTAGTAGGAGTGAACACCCGTTCTTCTCTCCAACGTCCACTGTCTTCCAATATCTCTTAGTATAAGGCCTGAGTGGACGCTCGAAGCGGAGCGTTCAGCGGGGCGTGCAGCGTGGCCGCTCCTATACGTTTGCATTTGTTTAACATGCACGCCGCACGCCCCGCCACGCTGCACGCTCAACTCGAGCGTCCACTCAGGCCTTACACTTAGTGATGTTGTCATTGGAATAGTATGTGATAGCATAGAGAAAAAAATACATAGATTGCTCACTCCATACATGAATACATCAGTTTTGGTACCAAAAAGACTATTATTTTCATAGTCGAGTAGCAGAATTATCAGTACCTACTGCTACATCTATTGTCAAGTAGCAGTGCTGTACTCATAATTCCACTACTCGATGCTAGATGTCGACTAAGAAAATAATAGTGTTTTTGGTACCAAAACTGATGTATGGGGTGAGCACTCTTGTCTTACTATATTTCTCTATGGTGATAGTTCGTTAACTATTACCAAATCGTTACATGAATACCGTTCAAGAGATGAGTCCTAGTCCGATCCGAGGCCTGACACTGGTCTGTAAGTAAAAAGCAAATCTGAAAGAGGACTGACCGCTATTTCGTATTGCCGAATATAAGCAAGTTAATGTTTTTTCTGCCCTCCGGCCAGAACGCACCAACTTTCGGCCCGCTGCGCTAAACATGGCTAAACGAAGTGGCCGCTTTTCGGCCCGTCGAACAGAAAAATACCCCGGTCAGTAAATAAGAAAAACTCCGATCACATGTTTGTCGACCGAGGCGAAGCCGAGCTACCTGTGATCTGAGACATTTCTTACTTTACTGCCCGCTAAAAGGGCTTGAAACGTCTATATGCAGGGCCGGATTAAGCATGTCGGGGCCCCTAGGCAGTGCGAGGCTCGGGCCCCCTACAGTCAATTCTGCACACAGCATATTCAGTACAGGGAAATAAGTTTGCGTTTTTAATTTCAATCTTCAGGCGTCGGACGAGCCGATCCAAATAGAACGATGTCTTTTTCGCTCTTATTGCGTGGACGTAAAGCTTTATTCTATCGGTTTTTGCCGATTCCGCGTCGCGTCAAGTGTGGGGCGAGCCTCTAGGCTTAAGGCCAATTCCCAGTGGAATACCAAAGATGTGAGCTTCAGCGTCACTTTCCTATCTAAGTACCTCTAATGGCAAATTTTAAGCGAGGCTAAAAGCTAAGCTCAACTGTTGCCGTAAAATTTATTTTTTCAATAAGTTAATATTTTGCGAGCCTGAACAGCGATTGTCCGACCATACGACCAAACGCCGAGCCACATGATTAGAATCAACCTAATAATAAAGAATTTTCATATGTTTAAATTACTAGAGTTAGACCAAGATAAGTCTGCAACAATTTTGATAGCACTCGCAGTGCAAGTGTTATTTTAAACGTTAAAACTTCTATGAAATGATGACGTATAAATAACACTTGCACTGCGTATGCTATCAAAATCATTGCAGACTTTTCTTGGTCTAACTCTACTCATTCACCAGTCAAGCTAACATGTAGATACAGCCGATACAGGGTCAACTAAAGAACCAAAATATAAACGCGAGCGCAGCGAGCGCGAATTTTTTTGTTAACCCTTCAGTTAGCGAGTTAGAGAAGGATAGCATACCATAAGAAACACAAAAACACTTGGTATAAAATTTGTTGGTGAGGACCATTGATTCGGGAGCGACCGCCTAGTCCGAGGTCAGTCTCGTTTATTAAGAGGTTGTTTTGTAAAAGAAATTATATCTTAGGTCCCTTTTATTGATTTAATCTTAAAGATAAAAGTCTTCCTTTGATAATTAAATAGCAATTACCTCCAATAATCAATTAGTTTTATGGTGGCAGTCATTTTTAACAAGGAAGCTGGAAAACTGTCATTCTTCCGGAGTATGATTAGGTCTGGCCAAATGTATAAACATTAGAATAATTTAATTGCTATATTCAAATAGCCTATATAACTCTGATTCTAACAATATGTGACTTAATATACTTTCAAACATAGAAAAGCTTAAAAATTTTAAAATTTTCTTAATCTGCGCTGACCACCCACCGGGGCCCCGCCACTTGACTACTTTTCGCGTTTTCGCTGGCGCCACTTGAAGGGTTAACAATATCGCAAATTGTGAAAGCGTGTTAAAAGGCCGGGTATCGATCTTCATTTGGGCCTGAAGTGCCCCAGTGAGGCGAGCTTTCATGCGAAGTCAAAGCCGTGCTTCATCAGGCTTCAGGATAAATAGTTGAGCACAGACACGAACCAGCAATGTCCATTGTATTAAAAAACGAGACCGCAGGCCGAGCTTGGCGCTACGAGGCCAAAGGCTAAGCTGAAGTAGAGGAGATGTGGAACACAAATCAATGGTAAATTGAGGTAAAAAGTGAGGCTGAAGGTCGAGCATTCCTATGAAAAACTGGGGACAGTTTTGTCTACTTTCTTTTTCTTTGTTTTAATCAATAGTCCTCGTGATTCAGAGTCGAAATAACCCAAAAGTTGTTGGTTGTTCGAAAAAAAGTGAACCTTTTTTCCCGAAAACTCCTATTATTACAACTTTACAACAGGTACGCACAATACGCCCCGTAAACTGTAACGTATTGCTTCAATTTGATTACAGTAGGTATTTCATTAATTTAAATGGGTCGATAAAAACAATAACAAAGCATATAAATTTTTATAATAATAAAAAAATTACGCATGAATTTTGACCCTATGGAACAAAATATTATTTGGTGCGCGCTGAGCCGCCGGGGCCCCCTGGCCGAGGCGGGGCCCCTAGGCAGTTACCTACTTTGACTTAGGGTTAATCCGGCCCTGTCTATATGTACCTACTTTATACAGTGCATACACATTACACGCGACGTTAATCAGTTTAAATGTATTACTAGTAGTTCGCCCCGAACTAAGAACTCGCGGTTCGCCAAAAAGATCAATTGTTTGCAGTGCTAATTAGTGCGAGATGGGCATTTCGTGATTGATTCCTGATTCCACGATTACTTGAAATTACTTTTTAATCTGATTACCGATTCCCAGATTACTTGTTACAATTTCTCGAATATTACAATTACTAGTAATGACATAGTGCATGGCCGCCATTTGGTAATCCAGAATGGTCATCATTTTCGAAATCTGCGCCCCCCAAAACCTATAAAACGACATCCATGACGACTTTTATGACAGTGCATGGTCGCCATCTTGGATTCCAAAATAGTCATAATTATCGAAAAAAAAACAATATTATAAATGTGTAAACCGAGCACTTTCATTTGATACCAAACTCGACCATACTTTCTTGCAATTAAAATGACCAGAATAGCAAGACCCCTCACAAATGGCTTTTTAGCATTTTAAGCTCTTCTAGCTCAATAACCTATTGTTCGAGCCAGCTCAAAATTTAATGACTAAAATATAATGCCCTCGACTATACGTTCACCCGATTTCATTTAAATTAGAACAAATTTACTTAAGTTGTTGAGTATCAAACTATCCTCTGATAGTTCAGCTTAAAAACATCGAAATGACGGGACGTGCCCCTAGCCAGCCGTGTGTTCAAAGTCGAATGTAAGAACTTCACTTCGCTTCACTCGCTCGTTCGATAAGAACTGACTATACATATATGATCACGCGCCATGTTTCGGAATTTTACTGAAACTATTACTATACTGAACTGTCACTCTATACAATTAGAATAACAGCGCCCTCTAAACAATAATCAGTAATTACCATTTGTTGCTAGTTTGATGCAGGCGCCCCGGCGGTACAACACAACGCTCTTATGGGCATCATGAGCTTTGGACCTGAGCGCTGTGGAGGCATGCAGCCTGCGGTCTTCATCAGGGCTTTATACTTCAGGTATTGGCTTAAACTTTCCAGCAGTTCAACACATATTGGCGTCATAAGCTTCACACACTCACATATAAAGCGGTGAAACACATGCAGGGTAGGTACTGATACTTCAGTATTATATTGACTGCATCGATTCCAACAGGTCAACACCGTGCTCTGATGGGCATTTTGAGATTTTTGAGCTTCAACTCCGAGTGCTGTAAGAGCGGGGCCACACTGGCGATTTGCGAGTGAGTTGAAAGCGAGGCAAGCGTGCCGCGAGATCGTTGCGCGCTCGCGTCACTTTCAACTCGCTCGCAAATCGCCAGTGTGGCCCCGCTCTTAAGTAGGTACTAGCTGGTGCGGTGAAAGTTTATTTTTTATTTTTCCAGGGATTTCGTGAAATACACCATAGTACAGTACAAGTCGACCAGCGACATCATCGACGCCATGAAGGAAGCGGAAAGCGCTCCGATTCCGCCCGTAATGGACATTCCAAGGACATAGCGTACTTTCCTTTGAATGTTATATGGGACATTGAAATAATAAACCGGATTGGAGTTTACTGTGGAGTCGAAAGATATTTTTTTCTTGGTACAATCGCCAATATATCAGGGGGCCTGGCCAAGATGCCAATCGTTTGCGCCGTAGCGAACGAAACGGTAATATCTCTCTATCACACTTCCACAAGTTTAATACTAAAGTGCGACAGAGAGACATTAAGCGTTTCGTTCGCTACGGCTATTAGGCCCTCCGAGTATCCAAGGTGCTCAAAATATCTGAGCGTGCACTTTAATGTCTTGATAATACACGCTTTGTTCAGATATTTATGAACACCTCGGCCGCTCCGATATATCTGATGGCGACTGTACCGTAGCCTAAACTGCGACAAACAAATTGGTATTTATGATAAAAAAAATAATTTCCAAATCCATACTAGTTTACTTTCTTGTACAGTCAGCAGCTTGTAAATCTTAGCTTGTACAGTCAGCAGCAGAAGTTGCTATGCGCGCGAGGTTTTCAAAATTACCTTGACATGCTCTTATACTCTTGATAATATATAAAGTCGCGTCAAGATAATTTTGAGCACCTGGCCCGCTTAGCAACTTCTGCTGCTGACTGTATGTGTATACTTTACGTTTACTTTCTGTTCAGTATGGATGGTACAGTCACCAGCAATAATATGTTACACAACGAAGGCCGCAAAAATATGTGACGCCCTCTTATTGCACTACAAATAAGATCGTGTCAGATATTTTTGCGGCCTTCGTTGTGTAACATATTATTGCTGGTGACTGTACAGTACAACCTTTGATCGGGTCAGCAACCGAAATTAAATTCTAAATTAAAAATGTAAAGGTCGAATTTGGCTGGCTAATTTATATCCTGGGACTCAAGGAGTTAGTCCTAGATTTTATACAAAAAGGCTAAGATATGAGGAAAAATAAAACACAATTCACAAGCAATGGAATGTTTATAAATTGCAATGATAAAGTTATTACAATATCAATATGTAAGTACATGCCTGCCTCGTGCAGCGTTGTTTTCGCGTACCTCGGTTAGTAACTGTCCCTCATAGTCAACATTATTGAAGTAGTAAAATATTTTTTTATTGATATCAATAAAATTGATGATGCAAGTAAGTAATTTATATTGAAATCCGAGCCAGCAAAGGATTCCATAATTAAACCACGAGTGTATCAAGCAGTTAGTAGAATCCTAAGCGTAGCGAGGGCTTCCCAGCACGATATGCAAAGATTATTTCGAGCAGATTGCATTTTTCTGCAAATAAAACTAAAAGGTTTATAGGTAGACAATAAATTGTTCTATGAGGGATTTTACGCCTTTCCCGACACAATATATACATTTTTATCATAATATATAACTCTCAGGGGTTATTCGTTGGGGTCACAACCGTACTATTAATAGGAACAAACAAATATAGGCCTCAGGGTAGATACATTAATAATATATTCATGAGTTATTTTGATTTACAAACAGCATGGTGGAAAATACTGGTTTTTACAAATATTGGAGATAAAATTATTTTGTACTAGTATTTAGACGAAAATATCGTCATATTTTGAAATTCATGCACAGTAATGTTTGAAAAACCTTTTATAATAGCTATATCACACTAGAAATAGACAAAAAAAAGTATCATTGCCAGGCGAGATGACTATGCAATGAGGAGAGAACAGTAGATCCCGAAGGAGTTAATAATATAATTTGAAACATACTTTAATTATTTGACTACAAACAAATACACTCAAGAGCCAAGAAATTAGGTCATTTGGAATAGAAGTTGCAAACACAATGACCGATTTTGATAGCTCTTCAGTGTATATTGGGCATACATTTAAACATTCAAAACGCGCCACAACGCTGCGACTTGCGAGGCTTCCCATAAGGTACGTCCACACCGCGTTCTTTAAAAAAAAAAGTCAAAGTCAAAGTGTTTATTTGTAAAACATAGGTAGGTAAAACTGTTACTGTGGTGTCAAAAATTATAAATTTAAATTCCAACTTACTTCTTTTTAATCATGTGTCTGACGCACAGACAAGACATCCTCCAGACTGAGCATAGTAGCTCTACCACCTACAAATACGGTAGTTTTACTCCATTTTCGAGTCGAAAGTGTCTTTGTGTGACGTCCGCGTCTTTGAACGGACCAATCACGGCACGGGACCTCGCTCACCTCGTCCCCCGCACCCCCGTATTTTTGGCAGCATCGGTTTCATGAAATAATTGCTCTAAACTCCGTCTAGAGGATTCCTAGTCTATGGTCTGACGCCATAACGTGCCATCATATTATGGATGCGTACGGCAGCGTGCACATACTCTGGTTGTAAAGTATTAAATTATATGGCAGATGTCACTTCAATCGCGTCTCGTAGCGTAAAGCGTAGGACACGCATGCAGGAAATGTGACAGTCGATATATAATACCATACACTACAACCGTACATACGTAGCCTAAGACGTGTTGGTACAGTTTAAAAATTCAGCTAAAAAGGTTCGCAAGGCGTATTAAACTCAAAATCGCAAGATGTAGTAATAAAAGTGCATGGTGTGGACGCCCCTATACATAAATACAAAACTGTATGAAGGCTACAATTACACATAATATACATATCGATGTACATGTTGCCTACACGAATACAACACGATTATATAAAACGTATTTATATAAAAACGACGATACCATATATAGAAACTCGAGTGCCTTGAATTTTGTGCTTTCTTATAAGTACATAAGTATATATTATGGTTACTTATAGACATATAACTACGACTATATCTATCAAAATCTATGTCGAATGGTACAAAAGGTTAGTTTCATACTTATATAGTAACTTGTGATGAATATAATACAGTTTAATACATTGTGGTATAAATATACTTGTCCTTTATTTCGGTTTATAAGTTATCACGTGTTTTTAGGTTCCTTTTTAAGACAATATTATTCAGAAAACGATTTTCACACTGAAAAATATACCTTAAAACTATAACATAAGGTACAAATTTCAAAGCGTTGTAGGTTTTCGAAATAATACCGTCGATTCTAAAAAAATACACATTTTAGGTAATTATGTATATTTTACGAATTAAAGGTTTTTTTTATGGTGTTGTGTGTGTGTCGTATAACGTAATGGTGTGATGTAAGTAAATAACCATAAAATTAAGTAAACTGATAAAATACATTTTTAATAAAAAAAAAAAAAGTAAAACAATAATTCATTTCAAAGCAATTTTTAAACTCTGAGATATTTTATACTTATTTTGACAGAAAATATTGATATATAAATATTATAATGAGTACCTATATATGTATTGTAAAAGAGCTGTCAAATAATACAACATTATATGTCATTCTCAGAATTTTCTTGGTAGTAATAGGATAAGCAAAAGTAAAACTTCTTAACTAAATAAGTATAAAATAAATAATATATAAAACAGTATACCGTGTACGTGTTTGATAAGCAAGCTGGGTAAGTACAAGGTGTTGCAAAACCTTAACATATAAAACTTAAGCTTAGTTTCGAGCAAAATCAACAATAAGGGTTGATTTAGACGGCGCGCGAGCTCGCATGCGATGTTATATTGCGGACTGTTGATTTCATCCAATTCAACCTAAGATCTAAAACCGCAATGTAATGAACCTCTCGTGCGAGTTTTTTGCATCGTCTAAATGAGCCCTAACTCGTATTACTAGGTCTTTTAATGGTAACATTAAAATTAAAAACCCACTACGGCGCACGGCTAAGCTGCGCCCATTGAGGCGGGATTCCACCAGCGTACGGCACTGTGTGGCACAATCATGTTCAGTACAAAAATGCTGATGCCGCACAGGGCCGCATACTGGTGGAATACCCACATTTTTGTTAACTACTTGCAAATTTCTCATCTGTAAACATCACGGCAACCACCAGTTTGACATTGACATATTCGCTAGCGTGTGCGTTACTTTCTATGCATCTCCCTCGTACTCGCATATTAGTGCGAGCGAGATGTTACACAAAAGTTAGCGAATATGTCAGTTTGACAGTGGTAAGGCTACAGTAGACTTCATCGAAAGACTCATCATGGCAATCAACGCATTAAAAAAAATACGCTAATGTCAATTGTACTCGTACTTGTCTAATTAATCTATGATTATGCTTTGGATACAAGTCGCTGGCCCAATATTACAGGGTTCTATGTAACATCTCAAGATAGTTGAAATTCGACTTAATGTCACTATGACAATGTTCAAATTTCAGTTCGATAAAAGTGAAACATAGGACCCTGTAATATTGGGCCAGCGAAGTTACAAAATAACCTAACTTAAACTTAACGCGAAAACCATCACATTGTCTTGGCAAGACCAATCGTAACAATATTGCACTTAATACTCGTAACGCCCAAAGGGCTATAAAAAGGACATTTTTAATTCAACTGAATTTTAAGTAGATAAAGAAGTTGTTTAGCTTCATTTTAAACTTTATTTTGTGTTCGAATTTAAACTGTCGTTAGTAATACTAACATTAATGTTGTGTTATGTTATGTTAGCTTAAGCTAGTTTTACGATTTAACTAACGTATTACTCACTCGCGCGACATATTTAGCATGTGTGCCCGCCGACAACGACAGCGCAACCGGTTATATCATCGCACGTCTAGTGCGCTGAGCGACGAGCGACAGTACGCGGCGCGCGGCTATCGTGAACGTTACTCATTGTTAGAGCTTGAAAATGGAGACCTAGGCTTTCCAAAATATGTCGCGTGAGTGACTAAAAATACGTGAGTTAAATTAGCTTCATTTTTATTTTGTGTGTTTCATGAAGCGAGCGTTACGAATCTATACTTATATCGCACAAAGCTAAAACAGAAAAATACAAAAAAAAAATATCAAAATATTTTCGAAATTAATCATTTTTCGATTTTATCTCATGCTTTGAATTGTTTAAAAATAATTTTATTTAAAAAATAAAAGTCATGCAAATTGACTCTGACGTTAAAAAGTAATACAAAAAAAAACGGTTACATATCAGAATACCGAAAACTGATTTACCTAATGTTGAATCACCTATGCTTGATTCAACTATTTTTAAATTACCTATCAATCATTTTACCTAAACATTGACTGACCTAAGTTTATAATACCTAAGCTTAAATAACCTAATGGACGAAATACCTAATGCACGATATACCTAATGCACGTTTTACCTACTGCACGTTTCACCTAAAGCTATTGTACCTAATGCACGAATCACCTATAGCTGATATACCTAATGGACGATACACCTAAAGCTGATATACCTAATGAACGATGTACCTAAATTTGATTTATCTAATGGACGAAATACCTAAAACTGTTAAACCTATCGCACGAAATACCTAAAGTTGTTATACTTCCTGCACGCATTACCTAATGTCGATATGCCTAATACACGGAATACCTAAAGTCTATATACCTAGTACAAAATTCATATCATTTTGCCGAATGATCAAGTCGCAACTCCACCCAATAAATCGTATGATTTCCCAACCTTACAGTAGAAACTGTTTGTCTGGATAACAACTTAAAAATACACTTTTTGAAACGCTTCTTTTTAGGTAGTAGAATGATTTCTGAAGTCTAATACAAAATTAGTTATCTTATCTTATCAAAAACTTAATTTTTGTAAGTTAGCATCATGACGATGAAATAAAAGTCGGTTTTGGCACTGTTTGGTCGCAGTTAACCTAACACGCTCCTCCTCGCTTTGCTCGTCGTCGCACCTATCTCGACTCTGGCAAATGACTAGACCTTATATTATAATAAAAAATAGTAAGTCAATTGAATGATTTGGCTAAAAAATTTATACCAAATGTTGTAAGTATGTCCTAATAATATTCTACTAAACAATAATTATATTTTTGATTTTAGGTACATATTTTGTTCACTAAGTGCATCGAGTTCAGGTATTTCGTGCATTAGGTGTATCGAATTTAGGTATTTCGTTCATTAGGTATGTTAACTTTAGGTAATTTGATCATTAGGTATATCGACTTTAGGTAATTCGTGCAGTAGGTATGTTAACTTTAGGCAATTCGATCATTAGGAATACCGAGTTTAGGTATTTCGTGCATTAGGTATATCAACATTAGGTGTTTCATGTATTAGGTATATTAGCTTTAGGTATTTCGAGTATTAGGTGTTTCAACTTTAGGTAAATCGAGCATAGGTATTCTGAGCTTAGGTAAACCAATTGTAGGTGAAACGTGCAATAGGTAATTCGTTCATTAGGTGTTATGAGCTTAGGTTAATTGGTCATTAGGTATTTAAAAAAATAGGTGAAACGAGCATAGGTGATTCAACATTAGGTAAATCGATTTTCGGTATTCTGATATGTAACCAAAAAAACTATTAACCAGTTGCACGGTAGTGTGCCAAGCCAAGTTTTGTATTTATATTTTACGGAACATTACTAACAAAATGGTATTTTACTTTTTACGCTTATATATGGTCAGTTACTCATAATTATTTAAATTAAATCAAGCTGCCAGGTAGAAATAATTAATGAGATTATTAAAAATAAGAACTACCATTTTTGGACAGTTCAAATCAGTACATAACACAGGTATAGACAAGAATACAACAAATATACATAAGTACACGTCAATGAATAATCGACCTTCGTACATTTAATTAAGGTACTTTATTGACTATACCCAACTAAAATTAACGTTTTGGTTCATAACAATTTGGCATTTCCACAAGATCGGTGGTCGACATCAGTCTTAGCTACCGCGTAATGAGCAATATCAAGGGAATCCGCAAGTGCATTAACTAAAAATTTTAATCATATATTAATTCATTGTATATAGATATGTAAAGTGTCATTCTATGGAACTTGATAACTATGTAAACAAACCGCCATATTGAAATAGTCTCTGAATGATGAATTTACTAGTGACTTTTGTTTACATAGTTAGCAAGTTCCATAGAATGACACTGTAGTCTATGATAGTCGTTCTTCGAATTTGAGCGCTAATGTACACACAGCTGCAAAAGTACATACTCACTTTATGAATTGAATTTATTCGTAATGTGGGTAATCATTTTTGCAGCTCGCTGTACATGGCACTGTATAGGTCCGTACATTATGCGAAAATTCTGGTTGCAAAAATTTGACATTTTGACAATTCAGTTATCACAAAACATATGACGCGGTAACAGCTTTTCAGCTGTCAAACTTGACGGCACAATTTTTTCCTTGACTTTACATATCTTACAATCAATGAATCTTTGTTAAAACTAAACGTGTTAATACTACTTACTAAAAATACTAAGCAGAACACACTGGAATGTTTCGAAGAAATAAGTATAATGATGAGAATTAAGGGTATGATTAGAGCTATTAGTATCATTATAGAATTTATCTATTAGCTTGGGCACGGTAATAGCAAAGACAATTTGAAATAGAGGCGGATTGTCAAAGTAAATTTTGCAGCCACAGTAAATTTACTGCCATCTTTCGACAGAAGATTAAAACTTGGAACGCCATTTGACTTTAATCCTTATGTTTTCACTGATATGTGTTAATTTGTTAAATATTGAAATAACGCCATCTACTCGACAGTAGGCCAAAGGTTATGGCGCCATCGCTCGAAAATATTGCACCATACCTTTGGCCTACTGTCGAGTAGATGGCGTTAATTTCAATATTTAACAAATTAACACATATCGGTGAAAGAATAAGGATCAAAGTCAAATGGCATTAGTAAATGTACTGTGGCTACATAACTTACCATGACAGTAACTCTCTATATACTCTATTCTCTTTGGTAATAAATAGCCACCATGTTATAAATAGGGTATTATACTGTATTTAAAATAAATTATTTTACACCATGCATGAAATAATAAAGCACCAGATAATTATTAGAAAAACACAGATAGGAGTTATTTTTAAATACAAGTTCTATTTAATAAATAGAATAGAAGTATAAAAAGTATGTGTGCTGACCGTGACGTCACGATGTAATGTTTCATATAATTTCCATATTAGCAAATCGTTTTGACAGCTCTAAAAAAGTAACTGATTTGACTAATAGGAAAATACCCTATTGTATACATATGACAGCTGTCACCGTACCAGAGCTATGTGAAAAAAACTATAATAAATCTCGCGATTTAATTAAATTTTTTCTCACTTTCTACTTTTAGCTCTAATCACACCTTGTGAGAGGAAGTATCAATTGACTTATTTGTACATTTTGGAAGGAATTGACAAATGGAAGACAAAAAACGAATAATATGTTAAGATAATAGACATAGGACAATAGATTTAAAGGACCGAAACGGGCGGCGACTTGGCCCGTGTTTTACAGTCAGAATTATTTAACGCAATAGCTTGGGGACTAGACACAATAAGCAAAAAAGGTATTTTACAAACTAATACTTAAATTTAATTTAATCGAAGACTAAGAAATTAAAAGACTCATAAAGTATTGCAAATTGTAGCCGTAGTTTTTTTTTACTAGATGCCAATTCAGTACTTAAGTCATAAGGTAGTTAATCCTGCAGCTGTTTAAAGTTGCAGGTTTGGATCGAGAGTTGTAGTAGGTGGCGATCACAATGGATCAGGAATAGTCGCAGTGATACATAGGCTTTGGAGCCTTATGTAGCCCCTAACATGAAGAAGAAGAAGTCATAAGGTTTGTGATAACTAGATGATAAAAACTTAATCTTGCATAGCGCCATCTACTTTAGCTATTAAGCAGCGGCTAAAATATTTTGCACGACTTTGTGAGTCTTCTGATTTCTTTGGTTTTTAAATTAATGATAGAATCTCGTTTTTATTAAAACAATGGAGTCGTATTTCCCTTTCCGAGAAGGGAGTAACACTAAATTTTTTCAAATACGTCGTTTTCTCACAGAACCGACTACGGCGAATATTGGAGGGTAACATTATGCGTGTCACTTACTTTAAATCATTTTCGTTGAAACTACGCTATAGAATGCCTATCCAATTTTTTTAGGTGTCATTTTTACCTTAAAGTGTCATTCCATGGAATTTGCTAACTATGTAAACAAACCGCCATATTGAAATTGTCTCTGAATGATGAATTTACTAGTGACTTTTGTTTACATAGTTAGCAAGTTCTATATAATGATACTTTAAGTAAGTAGCACTGTCTATATTTCATTATCCATTTATAGTTCAGTGCTAGATATTGCTGTCATTTCAGTACAGCCAATAGCTTTTAAGTTAGACTGAATTAAAAAAAAAAACAGTTTGCATTATTTTGCGAATCTTTGAATTAGCTATCTATTTTGGAAGTATTCAATAGCGTAGTTTCATCGCGGTTTTTTACATTATTGCAATACAAGGAACAGGACTTTCATACACAAAGAAATATACAAAGACGCGTAAAGTAGTGTAAAACGTTGTGACAACAATTTTAGAAATACAGATGGCGCTCTAATGCCGTTACCGGTATAACTAAAAATCAAAATATCTCAGTTTTCACATTATTTCTTTGATATTATAGTATTTAGGTAAGGATAATGATTGATCAGATTAGCTAAATCAAGAGCAAAAATATACATAAAGAACTAAGATACCGAAATTGAATAGCGGTTAATTTGTATGAAAAATATACCGGTATTCGGTCCCTGCTCTAAAGTGGTATAATTCGTGGTAACTAGATAACATAATGTACTGAGCCATACAGCACCATCTACTTCAGCTGTCTTTGCGGCTACAATATTTTGCACAACTTTACTTGTCTCACTATTACTTTGTCTATGTTTTAATCATTCAGACATTTAAGTACATAGACAATATATATCTAAAACATTAATTTTAACAGGCCCGTAACAAATAGGGGGCACCTTTAAATACGCATACGTATGTTCATATTAAAATTGCTTTGATTTCAACCTGTTTGACAATCACCAAGCTAAAGTAACTAGCGGCACATTTGTGAGGTTCCCAGGTAAAAGGACCACCGTAAAACACATAGTTTTAAAATACCAGGCGCCGAATTTGTCTAACACATTCACTGCCAGCGGTGCTAGGCGGGTTTTCTCTCTGTTCGTAGGCGCTTTTCGTTACATACGGGTTTTCCTGTGTTATCGGCTACGCGCGAAGCTCACACGGGCACTGAATGTGTTAAGATCTGGTTCAGTTTCAAATTACAAGAAATAATAGGTATTTGAAATTCATGTCACAGATTGTAGCTTTTTGTGACTATCAATTGATATGAGGGTCTCATATATTCTATGAGTAGTATTCTACAGAACGTAACTTTATTTTAATGCTGGGAGGAAAAATTTGCGGTAATTTTTCCATTTTAGACCATTTTTTTGACCGTTCCTATGAGTCCAGGAGCTTAATGATAAAAATTGGTTTTTGAATATACATTTGATTACAAACCGGTTAGTTCGATGTAGTGTTGCCAGATGTCCCATATTTTTCGGGACGTCCTGATTTTCATTGAAATATGCCCAATTCCGAAATTTGAGATATTCTATTAGAACGAAACATTGTCACGCTCCAGTATTTTAATTACCTATTCAGTATTTTTTATAAAGCGACTAATCATTAAAACATTATGATTGACAAAATCTAGTTTGTATCTTTATTTGCTTTTAAGTTCATAGGTATGAATTGGACTGGAGGACAAATTAATAGCATTGAAATAATTACAATGAGGATGCGCCAAAATATAAAGTTAATATAAAATTGTTTCATATTGCAGAAAATACATCTATGTAGATATGTACCTAGATGTCCAAAGCCAAATTTGAACTCAGAGTCCCAATATGAATAAAGCAATCCCGAAAATCTGAAATCGGATCTGGTAGCCCTTACATCGAGCGCGATCCGAAAAGAGCCACAGGCAAGAAGGATAAACCGATATTCTTTTAATGTTTCTCCAAGTCTTTTTGACTAAGATATAAACCAGATAAGACTCAAAAAGCTCGAGAACTGTTCAAGGTTTGGTTTTAAAAGTCAACGTTAATGCTAAATGTAGTTAGTTACACTATGTCCTTGGGAAGTAATGGCCAGTACGCGCCGGGAGTGGTGGAGGGGTGTCCTGCAATAATATAGATAGGTTTAGAAATATAATAATAATAAAATTATTTATTGTGCACAACTAAAGAAAAGTACATAATACAAAAAGACAGGACTTAAATGAGTAGGTAACAACAGGCGGACTTATCGCTATAAAGCGATCTCTTCCTTGAAGTAGCCAAGGCTCGGAACCGGTTTAAATAATAGTGGTAAATACCGGTTTATTTCGGTTTTACTCCGAACGTTCATAAGAACGCGAACGTTTCAACAACTTTACTGTAACCTAAATGAAGCGGTTTATTCGACGAGCGACGAGACGACCGGCCGGTTCGGTGGTGTGTCGCGTAAACAAAGACGCCGATACAGGAAGAAACCGGTGTTTAGTGTTCTAAACCGATTAATATGACAAGAACTTTATGGAAGTGTTCTCCTAGGTTTAAAAATAACGGTTTAATGAACGAAACCGAAATTGAAAAGGTTTTGCGCAAAGTACATGATAACGGTTTGAACGGTTTGGAAATTTAACCGGTTTCCGAGCCTTGATAGTAGTTTTTGCTTGAAATTGCTAGTTTGTTAGTGCACGACACCTTGCACTTTGTGACTATGCGCTGAAACTTGGCACAGTTGATTCTTAGCTGGTCATGAGCAGATACAGACCGGGAGACCTCGAGAGCCACGTCTCATTTAGTGGGGGGGGGGGGGGGGGAAGTTCGACGCCGCCGCGCTTCACTTGGAGCAACATTTCTCTAAAACTGTACCTATTAGGGCATGTGATATATCATTTTCGGTTAAATTAAGGATGAGGAATTTTTTTTTGGAACCAAAACAATGCACTTTCTAACAAAAAAAAACATAAAGTAGAAAAGACATAAAAACGTATCTTGGATTTTTTCATAATTACCAATTTTTTTTTAAGTGTAGTAGGAATCTGAAAACTAAAAATATAGTTGTAAAGCTACACTTATTACGTTTAAGAAAATATATAGTTTATTATACAAAACTGTTGATAAATGGGAGATAAAAAATAATATTAAGCGTGGGCAGAGTGATCTCAATACAAAATATTATGAATGTGGGAAAGTTACTTATAATTTGTTCTACAATCGTTTATTTTTTAGTTTTTCGTAAATAACTCGTAAACGGTAGCCCTCAGTAAAAAAATATCTTTTACGTAAATAATCTGTTTCAGATTTCTTATAAAATAAGTGCTCCTTTTTTTCGCTAAGGTCAATATTAAAAAAAATATTGAAGGGAGAAAATAAATACTAAGGTCCTCTTTTTTAGTCATTCGTAAATAACTCGTAAAGGATGTCCAATAGCAAAAAATATTTTAACACAAGAATAATTAGCATAAAATTTCCTACAAAAAAGGTTATTCAAACTTTTTCGCTTGGATCAATATTTAAAAAGGGGACCTTAGAATTTATTTTCTCTCTTTAATATCGTTTTTAATATTGATCCTAGCGAAAAAGTTCGAATGACCTTTTTTGTAGGAAATTTTATGTAAATTATTCATGTCCTAAAAATTTTTTTGCTATTGGCCTTCGTTTACGAGTTATTTACGAATGACTAAAAAAGGGGACCTAAGTATTTATTTTCTCCCTTCAATATTTTTTTTAATATTGATGGTACTGAAAAGCAGTAGTACTTATTTTATAAGAACTCTGAAACAGATTATTTACGTAAAAGATATTTTTTTGCTGTGGGCTACCGTTTACGAGTTATTTACGAAAACAAGAAAAATAAACGATTGTAGAACAAATTATAAGTAACTTTCCCACATTCATAATATTTTGTATTGAGATCACACTGACCCACGCTAAATATTATTTTTTATCTCCCATTTATCAACAGTTTTGTATATTAAACTATATATTTTCTTAAACGTAATAAGTGTAGCTTTCCGACTGTATTTTTTGTTTTCAGATTCCTGCTACACTTTTAAAAAAAATTGGTAATTATGAAAAAATCAAAAATACGTTTTTTAGTCTTTTCTACTTTATGCTTTTTTTTTGTTAGAAAGTGCATTGTTTTTGTTCCAAAACTAGATTCCTCATCCTTAATTTATCCGAAAATGATATATTACATTCCCTAATAGGTATAGTTTTAGAGAAATGTTGCTCCAAGTGAAGCGCGGCAGCGTCGAACTTTCCCCCTCCCCCCTCACTAAATGAGAGGTGGCTCTCGACGGCTCCCGATCTGTATCTGCTCAAGACCAGCTAAGAATCAACTGTGCCAAGTTTCAGCGCATAGTCTCAAAGTGCAAGGTCCCCATACAACGGTGTGCAGTAACAAAGCAGCTAGAAAACAGGCAAGCTTTAACATAGTGCCAAAAGATCCATAAAATAGCAATTTGTTTCACCAAAAATTTAAATAAAATACAAAACAAAATAAAATAAAACAAACCTGAACTAGACTGGCAAAAAACTTAAGATTGTGTCTCTACACTAGCTGCCATGCTCTGGAAACGAAATAATAAAACATAATCCAATAAAACTCACAAAAACAACGAAATCACAACACAATAAATACAAAAAAAAAAAGCGTCGCTTGTCTAATAAAATATATAGAAATACCATATATTACTGTGTTACTAGTTACAAATACTGGTCACCTAGATTGTGCATAACTAATCAAGTAATCACATAAACTATACAAGCTATAAAGTACGGCTACCACCAGTTTTGACATTGACATAACGCTCACGTTTACGTAACTTACTTTCTATGCATCTCGCTCGTACTGGCATATTAGTGCAAGCGAGATGTACAGAAAGTAAATTACGTAAACGTGAGCGTTATATCAATGTCAAAACTGGTGGTAGCCGTACAGGAGGTTTTCAACCTTTAGCCTTTAGTCATATTCAGCAAAGTATATCTTACCTAATAGTAAACAACTTTTTCTAAGGGACCTACCTCGAAATCGCAATAAAATTGTCAGTTTCATAGATTGTAGTTGTAGTCAGTTATTTAACGTGATTTTTAGGTTGTTCCCTTACTAAAAGTCATCCAGTATGAGTAACATCTATACTCATTAGCACATTATTGTCATGCAGGTAGTGACATCTCGCGGATTATATAACTACCCTGTATATACAGGATGTTAACAAATATGTTAATTTACCTGCACATTGTTGTCGTGCAGGTAGTGACATCTCGCGGATTATGTCTGCCTTGAATAACTACCCAGTATATTATACTGAGTGCTAACAAATATGTTAATTTACCTGCACATTATTGTCGTGCAGGTAGTGACGCGGCGGCTGCGGCCGCGGCATCGGTTCGTCGCTATCGTCATCCTCTTCAAAATCTGGAAAAATAATACGTCTAGTAAAATAAAAAGTTAAACAGAAGGCTACCCTAGTATACGTTGTGCATCGAACAATGATATTATACATCTAAAGATGGTTATACTCATAGATAAGGAGCACAATAATGACTTCCATATTTATTTCATTACCTGCGAATTATTCTGTTTTTGGTGATCAATTTTCGCATACCATATTTATCTTTCTTACACTCGTTGTTGAACCTAAACTTGTCTCTTTCTCTTTTGGTATGCAAAAGCTTCTTATACGCTACATGATCGCGCACTGAGCGGTGCGCAATTCGGTCTCTGGTCTCTGGTATTCACGAACGATGGGTCTAAATTATTTTCGTTGTCATGTTTCTGATCACTCTGTCACGCTTGTATTTGTGTCTTCTATCAAATAAATAAAAAACCGGCCAAGTGTTATTCAGACTCGCGCACGAAGGGTTCCGTACCATTACGCATAAAACGACTAAAAAATCACGTTTGTTGTATGGAAGCCCCACTTAAATATTTATTTTATTTTGTTTTTAGTATTTGTAATTATAGCGGCAACAGAAATACATCATCTGTGAAAATTTCAACTGCCTAGCTATCACGGTTCTCGAGTTACAGCCTGGTGACAGACAGACGGACGCACAGACGGACAGCAGACACAGTTGGGTACAGAACCCTAAAAAGCCGATTGCTTTTGCATGTCTTTCTAGCTGTACATTATATTTTACATGAGACAAATTTAAAACTTAATGTCATTTCATACAAAAAGCTTCACTCACTCCTTCCCTTTTTTTTGGGGACAAAAAAACATGACAACATAAAGAATTCTGACCCTTCTACGGAACCAGTGATTCCATTTATTTCATGCACAAATAGTGGAAATGTTAAAATTTGCTGCATTATAAAACAGTAAAACTGTGCATTGAACATGCAACATAACCATGCATTGAATTGGAATGAAAATCGAATACGAAACTCCGTTTTATTGCACAGCATTATGGTTTATTTTCAAATATCAGGGTTAGAGATATTTAAATTAAATGATGTAAGTATACATTTTCAAGTCTTGCAGAATTTCAAAACTGGTAAATCTTTTACACAAAACATACATTTGATTCCGAGTATTTTCTGTCTTAATATAATGTCAACAAAAAATCCATGTAAAATCGCCATCAGATATATCGGAGCGGCCGAGGTGTTCAAAAATATCCGAACACGCACCCTAACGCCTTGACAATAGAGGCGTGTTCAGATATTTCTGAGCACCTTAGCCGCTATAATATATCTGACAGATACAGAATTTACCACATTGGCCGAACATCGAATTCTTGTGGATGTTCAGTTTAAAATATCAATATAGAATAGACTACAAATGGAGTGCATAATTGTTTTCCATCGTATTTTCTCGGAAACGTTCGTATTTGTGCCTGTAACCTTAGTAGTTCTTGTGCCGAGACTGACTGAAATAGCAAGACACGTTCGTACGTTTCCGTGAAAATACGATGGAAAAATAATTGTGCACAACTGTATAGGTTTAGTTTTTTATCCGTTCTCGCAATTTTAAAGGAAATTAAACCGTAATGCCGTACAATAAGGTTGCAAATACTTGCCTCTCTGCTTTCTCGGTCCAACGGCCCCCTTGATAGTGTCTTCAGTATCGGAGCCCTCTGCAAAACATTTATAACATAAAACAACTAAATACATGTAGAATGAAAGTGAAACATTACAAAATTTGTTGGAAAAAATGTTATGCGGGTGTACACACTCGTCGAGAGCCTCTCGCCGAGAGTCTCGGCCAGGACTCGGAACCGGTATTTTTAAAAATCCCCAATATTTTGAATTATTTTATGCTCTTTACGTAGGACTGAATCAAGTATTTAGGTAACGAGTTTGTATTATTATATTGTCCCATTAAAAGTGAAATAATAAAGCAAAGAACGAAATAATACCGGTATTTTTGTATAGATCAATTACCGGTTTCCGACCCCTGGTCTCGGCACCGCTCCGATCCAATCGTAGGGGCCCGAGACGTGAAGGGAGCAGTACGTACATTTCGATCTCGGCCTGTCTCATGGTGTCTCGACGAGTGTGTACAACCGGCATTAGACGTTTGCAATTTTTATCGAGAATAAGCAAGTTTAACACATATAAATTTATTTTACAACATTCGTGAAATTATTATTACAGATTTACACGGAAGAAACAAGCATTAAACATGTACTTTCGATGAGTAAGACTAAGATTCGATTGTCATTTTTGCTGAAATGTCAGCCTGGTAAAGGGTTAAATCAGTAGGTAGTGACGTCACTCTTACTAGTCTTACTAAATGCATAGGAACAATTCGGTTTTATGTTTCATATAGGATACTTTGACGAATTTTAAAACTTTGGGACCATTTGCGGGAAACTGGATAAAGCCTAATATAGATTAATTGTTTCTCCTTGTGTTACGGCTCATCTCGAAGGTATATATATTCTTAACTTTATATAAAAAGAGAAAGCAAGAATTAGTGACGTAATAAAAATGTAAAAATTGAAAAACAAGTACTTTATCTTCGCATACCAGAAGTTAAGGTAAAAAGGGCAAGCGAAACTAGAATATATCCTCCTAGGGCCCAAATTGTTATTTAATTTGGTTGTTTTTGAACCCTTAGTTTAGTTGTTGAAAGGTCACTGCCAATTTTATATTTGTTCCAAATATGGAACATTGGGCCGTACGAGGTTGATAGTGTGCAATAACTACTATCATAGGTGTTTAAGTATTCAAAAATTCTACTAAGACTGATCAAAATCCTAACATAACGCATATAATTTATAATCGAAGATCATATTTTTATTTATAAAATATAAATGGGTCAAATATGAAAAACACACAAACAGTGAAACAAGCTGACCGAAAACACACAAAACTCAGATAAAAAAAAAACTTGACACTAGAGTTAGACCAAGAAAAGTCTGCAGCGATTTTGATAGCCCACGCAGTGCAAGTGTTATTTATACGTCATAATTTCATGGAAGTTTGAGGTTTAAAATGACGCACTGCGTGGGCTATCAAAATCGCTGCAGACTTTTCTCGGTCTGACTCTATACAGTTCGTTATACTTATTACCGGCAGGGGCTATATTCGACACGCATTAAAGGCATCAGCTGTTTTAGATCCAAAATTTTAGCCGCAAGCTTTGAATTATGATGTAAACGTGACTGTGAACGTCGGTTGCCTGTGCGTATACGTGCATGTGCGCGTTGTAATATACAGTTCCTTATGAGAGACGGCACACCGCTTGCGTGACGTATGCGTGCACGGCTTCAACATTTTAAGGCCAGGGCACACCGGCCGCGTGTGCGTAGACGTGAACATGCACGTGCGCTAAAATGTTGGAACCGCGCACGCACACGTCACGCAAGCGGTGTGCCGTCTCTCATAAGGAACTGTATATTACAACGCGCACGTGCACGTCTACCCACACGCAGCCGGTGTGCCTTGGCCTGTAGTATAAGATGTAACTGACCGGAGTTGAGTTCACGAACGAGCGTCGACATGGCATTGGTGACCGAGTCCGCCGCGTACAGTAGGTCGCTCCGCAGGCTTCGGTTGTCTATGCCCACTGAAAAAAAAAACTATTAATAGTCAAAAGTATTAGTTTCTTGAAAGTTCACGTAATATCATTTGACCCCAAAACCAATCAATTCACCACCACCAATCCAGGGCACGGAACCGGTTTTTTTGTAAAACCCGAAATAGCCCAATATTTCAAATTATTATATGCTCTTTACGTAGGACTGAATCATGTATTTAATTTTAATTGATTTAGTTTATACTTAATTTTAATAATAGTTTATAAGTTTTGTTATTGAATAAATCTTTTTATATACTGATTTATACATAAAAAAACAACTTGGTAACAATTAGATTGTCCCATTAAAGATTAAATAATAAAGCAAAGAACGAAAAGGAACTTAATAATACCGGTATTTATTGTATGAAGAAAAAACCGGTTCCGAGCCTTATTCACCACCGCCAATCAACCCAATCCACGCATCGTATGATGGAAAACGTGAGAAAATCGGATTAATTCCAATAAGGCCCCATTTAGACGATGCGAGAACTCGCATGCGAGTTTCATTACATTGCGGTTGTTGATCGGTCGGTCGAATTGGACGTAACCAACAATCCGCAATGTAACTAAAATCGCATGCGAGTTCGCGCGCCGTCTAAATAAGGGCTAGTCTCTCCTCTGGGTCGGAAGGTCAGGTGGAAGTGGGTTTTATAAAAACTATTGTCAGTGTCAAGTGTCAATTCTTGGAATTAAGTTGGAAGTTTGGAACGGACCCCAGGGTTCCATGAGCCGTGGCTAAAAGCAGGAAAAACGCTAGCAATACATGTGTCATTTGATAATTATCAGATTTGTTGTGCAAACATTTTGATGAGTAGGTATAACGCTCAAAGGTTTGACAATAGTATTACTGCAATGTTCTGCCGCCAGAGTGCAGCACTAATTTGTTTAGTAAACCATAGAGTAACTTAAACATACTAGGCCTTAAACAGTTTTTTGACAGGTTTTCACTATGACATTGATGCATCAAGGCGGTTTGTTTACAGGTGGCCTACCGCGAAACGCGAAAATCTAAATTTCTTTATCTGCCTCTCTATCGATCGAATAAGCAAGAGTGATAGAGAGGCAGAAACCGAACTTTCGACTGTCGTGTTTCACGGTAGGCCATGTTGTTGGCCTAGTAACGCCCTCTACGCAGAATTTTGCATAATATTAATATAATATAATATTCCCTATTCACTTTACATTTGTAATAAGAGAATTTTCGTCATCATTTCACGAAATCATACCATACTTTCAATATCTGACAGCAGAATCAAATGTGTAGGTACAATTACACTTACTGTTAGTTGGTCTTTGGTTTTGATGATAGTTCCTGCCGTCGCCACCCATACTTTCCATGCCTCCTGTGAACAATAAATACATACGACTCAAATACGAATGTACCATTGACCGGGGTGACTTTCAAATGCAGGGGCGACTTTAAAAAACTAGTTTTTAAGCCATAATATATATTTATGCGAGATTTTTTACAGTAGGTGAATATGAATATATAGTAATCTAACTAGTTACAGGAACATTTTCAGTAAATAATGAATAATGGTCATTATATGGCCGTTTTAAATCTATCTAAGTAACCCCAAATTTTCCAAAGTCTACGGTAACTGAGATGAGTTACCAAAAACGTACACGTCAAGCGTAAAATGTTGAATCTCATGATTTTAATTTCTAGGTCCAATAAACTCACACAGAAAAACTTACACACACAAATTTACCGCGTGAAGCAGCTAGATTTGTTTAGACGTGCCACATCTTAGGCCCACTTGCACCATTCCACTCCAACCTATTCCAACCCGAGGATAAGGGGTTAAACTGTTAACCCAGTGTCAAATTGTACTGGTAACCACGGTAACTGCAGTTTTAACCGGTTAACCAGGGTTAGTGGAATGGTGCAAGTGGGCCTTAGGTATTACGACACATATCAGCTCGGTCCGAATCAAGGTGCTTCGCCAGAGGGAGTTTACCTTGGGTCGCAATTCCTTCGCGAGGCGGCGGGTTATTTCCACTAGTTACCACCATATTGTTACCAGTGGTAACTACTGGGAATTTTTTTCCAACTTTTTACCAGTGGGGTTTTTTTTTATTTACCACTAAAATTGTACTGGTAGCAACTTGGTGGTAACTACTGGGAATAACTGTGTGAACGCACCCCATACGCCACACGCAGGGATATAGGCCCCGTGCATGAACTATAGGGGGCAGCATAGGAGCCGTAAATTTTTTGGCGCGAGGCGTAAATGTGTCGTTCATGCTTCCGATGTAGCCCACAAGATGGCCGAAATTACTATGCACAAGGACACGTACCGACGAGAACGGTAGATGTTAGCACTTGCTTTGGCAATGTACATGTGCACATATGTTTCCGATTCAGGCCACAAGATGGCAGACCCTCTAACGCGCACGGTACCTATATGAATCATGGCTATAATATGGAACGGATCTTACCAAGACTGTGCGTCATGTCAATGCGTTCTCTCTCACCGAGAGATGGCGTTTGCGGCGCGCTGCGTACCGTCCCACGGGTGCTCGTCTCCCTGATAAATAATGAGAAGGAAAATATTATACGTCGATCTTACACAAATCGTCCTGATTTCACAGTAAGGGCTGATTTAGACGGCGCGCGAACTAGCATGCGATTTTAGTTGCATTGCGGTCTGTTGGTTACGTCCAATTCAACCGACCGATCAAAAATCGCAATGTAATGAAACTCGCATGCGAGTTCTCGCATAGTCTAAATGAGCCCTAAGCCGTATTGTGTTGTAGACAAAAATATGTTTTATACATATATATAGATACTTAAATTATCAGAAAACATCCATAACACAGACAAAAGTCTGTTCTGATCATAAATAATTGCCTTCACGAGGATTCGAACCTAGAACTGGCAGCAGTGCGTCTTGACAAACATTATCCTCGTATCCAGAATAAGGTAGACTAATCGTACAGTTGCGGTCGTGTACAAGAGATTATCGGGTTAGTACAAATTTTATATTTTTTTATGACAATAAAGTTACTTCTATCACTCCATGTCTTGTTTATCAGATTTTTTATTTAATAGTTACAGATAATTTCACACCTAATACATGAACATATTAGCATGTAGCCCTTAAGGCTGATTTAGACGGCGCACGAGCTCGCATACGATTTTAGTTACATTGCGGACTGTTGGTTACGTCCAATTCAACCGACCGATCAAAACCCGCAATGTAATGAAACTCGCATGCGAGTTCTCGCATCGACTAAATCAGCGGTCGGCAGCCTTTTAGCAGCCGAAGGCCACATAGTAGTCAACGAAGTTGACGCGGGCCGCGATTTGTTAATATTTGTGACTTTATCAGACATTGTCGTTTGTCAATATTACATACAAAATAGCTAGGGAGGCTCGCGGGCCGCAAGTGAGAGGTTCGCGGGCCGCATGCGGCCCGCTGGCCGCCTGTTGCCAACTGCTGGTCTAAATGAGCCCTTAATGGTTACCCATAAGAGCTCGCTTCACTCGGTCGGTAACTATACCTTTCAGGCGCCGTAGGTTGTGGCTGGGATCCCGGCAGAGGCGGGCTCTTGGTAGAGCGGGGTGAAGAGTTGGGGGTCGAGCGGGGCGAGGACTGCTGCGTCTGTTGGCAAAATTACTTTGGTCAGACATTTTATAGTCATTTTTTACTGCGTTACTAACCGAGATAGAAAATCACAATAGTACTTAGCGCCACTTGCACCATCCCACTAACCAGGGATTAAGCGGTTAGACCGTTAACCAAGTGTTAATTTGTATTGGTAATTATGGTAACTTCAGGTTTAACAGGTTGACCCCCTGGGGTTAGTGGGACGGTGCAAGTGGCCCTAAGTCTATAAAATAAGTTTTTTTTGTCAAAAATTACATTTATAAAACAATTTCTTATCGCGAACTGGCCACTTTTCTTTCAATACTTAGAAATAAAGGAAAAGTTGAACTCCACTATCGCGGGCGAGACTCGGACTCGCTTAGCTCGTTGCTAAGTTGGTCGAGCGGCGCGGCGGACTTGTATCCGTCTGGAGTCGCGAGTTCGAGTCTCGCCCAAGATGTCCTATGAGTACAGTTTACACTTCCACAATGTGTGTTGTTGTCGCTTATATTTACCACGCACATCGTACTAATACCAATTAAATAATGTAAATAGGCCAGACAGTGGTAGTTGCAGCACAGAATAAATAATAGTACTAGGTACAGAAGACTCACTCCCTAACAAAACGCGTCTGTTACGATCAGGACAGACATGGCCGCTAGGTGGAGACAGCGCCACGCGTGGCTTATGGCTAGCCACCAAAATTGGTGTGGAACGGATGTACTTGTAGCTACCTGTAGCAAAGCGATGAAATCGCGGAGTAAGCCACGCCTGGTTGCAGGTGAAATACGGCGTTTCGTGAACCGAAGATTTCCTATGGCAGGATTGGTCCTTAGGAACCAAGGATAGATAGAAGTTTGCTTAGTATTCAAGAAGGAAAATCGGGACTACGTTTGTATGAAAAGGCGATTTAGCACGGCCGTGCACTTTCGTCTTAAGCCGAGTGGAGACAGTGGGGAGACACTCCTGACTTCGGGCAAACTCGGCTCCGCTCGGCTCAGCATTGCTCCGAGCAATTATTAGTGTTGACACAACTTGACGTCCCTTTGCGTGCACGACCACAGATAAGATGAGTTGAATTTTGACAACCCTAAATAGCCGAAAGGGAGAGTGCCATAAGTTAGAAAGGGATATCATGATTCGACCCTGAATCGCTGTCAAACTTCGGTTTTGTAGGTGGTGTCCTTTCTGTACGGTAGTACTATTACTTATTCTACTTATGGTGGAGGTCTATTCAGTGACTATTAATAATAAGTTGTCTCTTTACGTGTCATGTTTCATGAATAAAGATTCTTCTATTCTATTAAATACCTACCTACTTCCTGTAGGACGCAGGTGCGACAGAGAGCGCAACATACGACGTACTGTTCCCATATTTTATGACCTGACGTGGTCCAAAATAATTATGTTTATGGCCCATTGTTCGCAGGAAGAGGGCGTCATTCGACATTGTTTGTTATCGTTTCGCGACATAGTGTAATTTGGTTAATCACGTTATATGACTTAAGACGAATTCGGTTCAGTAGATTTCTTTACGAGGAATTAGGTTCAGTAGATTTCGTTACTATGAATTAAGCGGCCTACTGATTAACAGTCCGCCGGACGGTATCCGCCTGTCAGTTAGAACAAAATTTTGACAGTTCCGAACAACTGACAGCCCAACACCGTCCGACGGACTGTTAATCAGTGGGCCCCTTTAGGTTCAGTAGATTTCTTTACGATGAATTAGGTTCAGTAGATATATTAAATTGCTAATTCCTTAAATCAAATTTGCGTTTATGCTTGTCTGGTAGACAAAAACCTGTGCCTGATGGGTCTCGAAATTTGTAGAGAGCATGGTATAATAATATACTCCGCCTGGTACTCCATTCCCGTCTTTTCTAGGTCACCTAACTGACACAAGCCTACGTCATCATGCGACAGCGCTATATGATAATATGCGATAGCGCTATATATAGCGGCCATGTTATTGTGACGTAGGCCTGTGTCACTCTGGGAATAGAAGACCATGTTTTATTTGACTATGGTAGAGAGATGAACGAAATGAATGATGTATGAATGAAATTACCATACATCGGGGTTTTCGGAGCGGGAATGATTTCGTGTAAGTATTTATAACTTTGTTTATTGTAAAATAATTACCAAACTATGAATTAAACGTAGGTAGTAAGGTCCAAATGTGTTTAGAAATGTTAAATTAGTATCGTTTTTTACAGTTCTTACCTGTTATTTGGCTAGTGTAAAACATTCCCGCTCCGAAAACCCCGATGTATGGTAATTTCATTCATACATCATTCATTTCGTTCACCTCTCTACAAATTTCGAGACCCATCAGGCACAGGTTTTTGTCTTGAAATTACACACATCGGTAAAAGTTGCAGGAAATAAGAATTCCAAAGTAAGTAAGTATCAAATGTTATGTTATGTCAGACACAGCAGATAAGTATAATTCGCCAGTAACTGACCACTGTCAGTAACTGGCCACCCTTAACTAAAAATGAATTCATTTTTTAGAATTCATTTTAGTATAAGGCGGCTAGTTATTGAAGGCTGGCCAATTATTGAAACCTTATACTAAAATGAATTCTGTTTATAGGTGAATATAATTCATTTTTAGTTTAGGCTGGCCAATTACTAACACTGGCCATTTACTGGCGAATTACCCTACTTACCTATCTGCTGTGTGACAACATAACTTTTTTCACAACAGTCATGTCATCAGTTACCGTTAAAACAAGTCAAATCAGCACCTAGTTCCCGATAACGTTGTTTAAAGTAACCAGAGCCACATAACCGTTGGCAGTTATAGTACAGCCAATAGCACTATCTCTTTCAAACTTGCTAAGACCAGGAAAGAGTAAAAGGGATGTCAGTATTGCTGTTATAAACTGTTCTTCCTAGAAGTAGGTTCTTCAGTTTTACGGAAGAGTTTGAACTCTATTGCTTAAGAGTTCTATAACAACTGGCGACTGAGATCATAATGCTATCTCCTTTACCCTTGTTCAGATTATCCAAGAGTGAAAGAGATGGTATTATGACCTCAGTCGCCAATGCCAATGCGGTAAGTATAGTTGAAAGGACAGACGGGGAGTTACCGGTGCTGTGACTGCTGTGTTGCCATATATCCAGATTTATCTTATTTTTCCGAGTATTTTGGGTAATTTTCGGCACTGGGCAAATAGATAATGAAAATAGGCTATTTTGTATGGAATTTTATATACAAACTGACCTGTAATTATTGCTTTGCAATGTAGATTTTGGTTCCTATTAGTTCCTGTTCCTAGTTTTTTAGTTGCGCTCATTTCAAAGTAAATACTGTGTTATTTGCAAGTGATAAATTCGGTGTATTTTCTTAAAATGAATTATTTAAGGTTTTTGGACAATCATTAAATCATCAATATTAAGGTAATTTTTCACACATCATATTAAATCACTGAGCGGGAGCTTAAGCTTTCACGATAGCCTATATTTTTCAAACAGCTTGGGTACGGTGACAGATGTCATCTGAGTCATCTCTATAAAATGTACAACCTAAAAACGCAAATTCTCGCACAATAGTATTGAGATGACATCTGTCACCGTAGCCTAACTAATAACTATATAATTGCATTTTGTGTAGCCTTATTGACTAAGTAAGGTGTGAACGCAGGTGGGTATGTAAAGTTGTTTTAACATATATTTTTGAAGTGAAAACTTCTTTAGCGGCGCTGTGCACTTTTTGTGATGGGGAAAAAATGTTAAACTCGAGACAGCGTAAGACGTAAGATGCTTCGTAAGACGGACACGTGACTTGATCGAAAAACTGTTACAATGTCATTGAGTTTTCACTTCTGCCGGCACTCCCGGAGTGCAACCCGTTGTTTTTTTAATTGTGTGTGAAAAGTGATGTGAAGAACTTCTTTTTTATACCACAACGGTGGCAGACAAGTATACGGCCCGCCTGCCTAAGTAGCCTATGGACGCCCCGCCTGATGATAAGTAGTCACCGTAGCCTATGGACGCTTGCAACTCCAGAAGTGTTACATGTGCGTTGCCGACCTTTTAAAAACCTGTACACTCCTTTTTTGAAGAACCCCATACTGTAGACCCTCGGGAAAGACTCGGAAGGGAGCTTTAAAATGACTCAGGGAAGAATATACATACTACATAGAAAAAATAAGTCGTCTCATATATCAGAATCTAGAAACTTTCAGTATGGCCCGCGTGTAATGTGGATTGGGGACTTCACACACTCGTTAACCGATTTTCACACACTGCACTGCAGACATTTTGTTACAGCGCACGGCAACATCGTTATTTTTAGTAGCTAAAGGATATCGCCGCGTGTAGACGCTTGTGAGTTGTGTGTGACTTTTAAATTAATAAACGGTAAGTTTTTAGAAATTTAAATCTTTTTAACAAAATTAACAAAGGATCTAAATGTACCTGCATAAAAGTATTAATTGGTAACAATTTTCGATAGTTCTATTGTTATTTCAAAATTGAACCGCCTGAAGTAGGTCGTATCGCCGGGTCTTATCTTTTAGATTTCTGTTGGTAAAAATGGAGAATCTTTTTAGCTGTATTAGATTTTTTCTTTGAAAGCTTTTTTTGAAAATCTGTTAGCTATATATTTGAAAACTGAATCCGCCGAATGGCCTTTTTTTGTTAGAACATTAAACATTAATGGTAGAATCATTGGTTTTTTTTCTTTATATTTTCTATAGATAGTCGGAAAAGGACCGATGTTGGCCGATTTATGTCATTCAGTAAATTATACTTCCCCCGTTTGTTACTAGGTACCTCTATAGAAAACGTGTACAATACGCAATTTGTAAACTTTGAAGACAAATTAGATAGTTTTACATAAATACGAACATTGAAAGTTAAATAAACGCCTGTAATAATAATTGCATATGGTTACTGTAAGAAAAGTCATAATTTTTATTTAATGAACTTTTCGCTAAACTACCTCCAATTTAGGATGAACAATATGAACAAATTTAGCATTCTTTAGATTATAATGCGGACTCCGGTGCTTCCATATTGACTGTTATTAGTACATTACTACAGAGGCCGGGACAAAAGGGGTTGCCGGCCGAAGACATATAGACGGCCGAGCGAAGCGAGGCCGGGTAGGTCTGAGGCGGGCAACCCCATATTCCCGCCGAGGTATGTATAGTGCTTTTCTCAAACATGCAATGAAATAATAATAAAAATGGATGATGATGATTGTTTCATGTCCTAATGTGATAGGTTGTTCAGTGCGTGGGATTCCTATGGGGAACGAAAATTTAATTATTTTTGCGCTACGACGCACGGTTTAGGAGATACAGCCCTATAAATATTTTTCTTTCTTTTTTTTCTTTTTTGTGTTTCTTAAATATGACTTTGGGGTTTCATAAAGGGAAACGAAAATTTGATTATTTTTGCGCTACGACGTACGGTTTAGGAGATACAGCCTTATAAAGTTTTTTTGTGTTATTTTTTTTCTTTTTTGTTTTTTTTTTTAAATATTAATTAGGGGTTTCTTACAGAGGAACGAACATTTTATTATTTTTGCGCTGCGACGCACGGTTTAGGAGATACAGCCCTATAAATATTTTTCTTACCCTTTTTTCTTTTTTTTTTTCTTTATTTGTGTTTTTTAAATATGACTTAAGGGCTTTATAAAGGGGAACGAAAATTTGATTATTTTTGCGCTACGTCGTACGGTTTAGGAGATACAGCCTTATAAAGTTTTTTTTGTTATTTTTTTTCTTTTTTGTTTTTTTTTTAATATTAATTAGGGGTTTCTTACAGAGGAACGAACATTTTATTATTTTTGCGCTACGACGTACGGTTTAGGAGATACAGCCCTATAAAGATATAAAAAAAAAAGAAATCGTACCATAAACCAAATACTGCCTATATTTTTTTTAAGTGGTAACACACCATCGCACCGCACCGCGACCCTGGAGCGTCGCACCCATAAGTGAGAGCGAGAAAGCGAAACAAATATCTCTTTCTCGCTTTCACCCATGGGTGCTACGCTCCGAGGCCGCGGCGCGGTGCGACAGTGTGTTACAACTTTAATGGCTGAATGCCACGATGGTGTGTCACAAATATCTGTGAAATGGAAATTAAAAAAGAGGACTTTGCCGGCCTAGGCCTGCAAGATTTGTATGAAATTCCATTAACGACCTCTTGTCCTAGCCGCACCTGAAACGTCATACTTCGCAGCCTATTATAAGGAACATAACATCAATATTTAATTGCATGTTTGAGAAAAAAATGTTATACAACATTGTGTGACAAGGACAACATAATATTTTATAACGTTATACAAGAGCCAGTGTGGGAGCGCCATACATACTGCCGGATTCGAACTTTAAGATACATCAATTGATAGATCTAGAAACGATATGGATTAGATGTGTCAGTGTCAAAAGTGACGTTTATGTTTGAAGAAACGTCACATTTGACACATATCTAATCCATATCATCTCTAGATCTATTAAGTAACGTATCTTAAAGTTAGAATCCGGCAATATGTATGGCGCTCCCACACTGGCTCTTGTATAACGTTATAAAATATTATGTTGTCCTTGTCACACAATGTTGTATAACATTTTATAACAGTCAATATGGAAGCACCGGAGTCCGCATTCTAAAGAATGCTAAATTTGTTCATATTGTTCATCCTAAATTTAAAAAAAAAGTGTTGAACTTCCCAAGGCGCGCACTGTAACCGGATACTCATAACATTAAACATGTAACAAAGTGTATTGAGATTAAACGAAACCGTTCACAATAGCTTTATTTATAACCGTGCACAGTAGGCTTAGCCATTATGAATAATTTCTTTTTACTAAATCAGCACAAAAATCAATAGGGAAGACTGGGATAACTTGGATCCTGCGGGAGATTTGTCCCCTAAATTATACAGTTATATTAAATTTAAAATAGATCTAAAATATAAATTTTAACTCTACTAAGTACCTTGGTAAAATAAGAATATTACAGCGATTGGTTCAGTTTAGGACAGCTATTTTTCATTATTTGCAATTAATAATGGTTTTATAATTTAAGTGACCAAATCTACCATATAATCAAGTCTTTCCTATATATTTAAAAAAATCGCAAAAAGCTGTTGAGGAGAACAGCCGTAAAGTCGGACATTTATGTAAGCTATTTCGCAAAAGTTGAAACGAGAACGCTACGCTCGCGCTTCACTCTCGTTCGGACAATGAACTTAAAATGCAATTCGAAACCGAATAGTCATAACACCAGACATGTAATAGCAGCCACTGTTGTCAAAAGTGTCAAAACAATCGATGTTAATGTCGTCTTTCAATCGGTATCGACAATTTATTGTTCCATAAGCGATCGGTCAGCATACGCATATTCAAATGTGTTAGAGCAGCGGTCGGCAACCTTTTAGCAGCCAAGGGCCACATAGTAGTCAAGGAAGTACCTATGGACGCGGGCCGCACTTTTGTTAATATGTGTGACTTTATCAGACATTGTTGTTTGGCAATATTACATACAACACAGCCAAAAGGGCTCGCGCACGAAGGATTCCGTACCATCACCCAAAAAACGGCAATATAATCACGTTTGTTGTTTGCGAGCCCCACTTAAATCTTCATTTTATTCTGTTTTTAGTATTTGTTGTTATAGCGGCAACAGAAATACATCATCTGTGAAAATTTCAACTGTCTAGCTATCACGGTTCATGAGATACAGCCTGGTGACAGACAGACGGACAGTGGAGTCTTAGTAATAGGGTCCCGTTTTTACCCTTTGGTACGGAACCCTAAAAAGAAGATTGAATTTGTCTTGAAGACTGAAATTTGACAGCTAAAAATCGGGCTCGCTGTACGGCCCCGAACTACAGATCAATTGCATAATTATTTACCATCGTATTTTCACTGAAACGTACGAACGTGTCTTGCTATTTCAGTCAGTCGCGATACAAAAAGTACTGAGGTTGACTGAAGTAGCATGACAATACGAATGCTTCCGAGAAAAGACGATGGAAAACAATTATGCATTATTGTTATTGTTTTCGGGGGCCCTTGCGGATACACTTCGACCCATAGGGATCTTTATTACGCATTACATCTGTAGTATGTTGGCTGTCAAAAGTTGACATTTGACAATTCGACTACCACAGCTCGACTGTCAATAGGCACTATTTTTACTAGTAAAGCCTAGTACAGTCACCTTCAATAATATGTTACACAACGAAGGTCGCAAAAATATCTGACACGATTTTATGTGTAGCGCAGTAAGAGCGTGTCACATACCGGATGGTCCAAACCTTGACGTCCAATAATTTTTTTAGATTCCTCACGTCGTGGGCTATCAGAATATACCCCCATGTATGTTAGCCGATTTTTCGTAGTTTTCGAGTTATGATTTTTTAAACTTTTATCTTTTGTTATGAAAATCCGGGGTTCCCATACAGAATGGCTAAATTATAAGTGCATTCCCGTTGCCAGGGAGGTTTTGGGATTATACTGAGCAACTTTTACTATGGGACCAACCCCGAAATCGCGAAAAAAAAGCCCTTTCATAGAAAATGGACTAGCCAAAATGTATGAAACAGCCAATTTTTTTTTCCTAATTTAATATACAATGATATATTTGCGGCCTTCGGAAAGTAACATATTAGAAGGTGACTGTACGATTTTTATTTTTTTACTAGGCTTTACACATGTTCTAAAGTCAATAAATTTGGTTAAAGAGATACTTTTTTTTTTCAGATAACTTACAATATGAAGTTCATCACATTTTCCATGATCATATTCGGAGCTATCGCCATCAGTGAGAACTCAATAGTCCCCAGCAACAAAGATATATATGTTATGGACAACCCAACATCAAATAACATATATATATCCCTATTACCAATAGAAAACCCAAGCAAAAATACTGAAAAAGAACCCAAAGAATTGAACATTTTACGTCAAGAAATGAAAGAGATTATGAAAAGGATGTGCGGGCATGATGTCAAGTCGGGAGAAATGGAATCGGACATGTATACATGTGCGATTAAGACCGTTACTTCGTTCATTGGATGTATGCATATGGATGCAGATGGTTTGAAAGGTAGGTGGCTAGCAATAGTTTATTTGTATTCACCACACCAGCTCGGAAAGGCTTACTTTTCACTTCAAAAACTGATAGCAAAGTTGCATTTTATTCACATGTAAGGCAAAGTAATCAAATGCAAATGTTGAATGGTTTTCTTTGTTTGCTGGTAGAATTGACTTTTAAATGATGATTTTGGATGATAAATATTTAATAACATTCATTTGGATTTGATTTTGTTTAATGTTTTACATTTAATATTAGCTTCGGGTTGGTGTGGTAACTATGTTTGTACGAGTGAAATCTTGCAGGCTAAATTTGACCCATTTTCCGACTTCCAAATTCCAATGAAGCTGAAAATATGCATAGATATGTAAGTCGGGTGATAATGCAATATTATGGTACCATCGAGCTGATCTGACGATGTAGACAGGAGGTGGCGATAGGAACTCTGTGATAAAACAACACAACCTAATTATGTTTCGGGTTTTTAGAATTGTCTCGATGAGTATTAGTTGTCTGTGGAAAGAAAAGTACAGTCAGCGATAAAAGCTTGTACCAAAAATGGAATTTTTGCCAAATACTTATTTTTTCTTTTCAGATACAACTGTAGCCGACCCGTTCATGAAATGCCTCAGCCAAGCCGTGAGCGTGTTTGTGAAATGCCTTATATCAAAACCATCGGCCGCAGTACTTGATAATTACGCTCCCGATAGCATTAATTAGTTATGCATATGAAATAATTATTTCTTATCATTAAACATTTGCTAAGTAATATTGTTGTTTGAAATTTTGACGACCGGGATTTTATAAAGCTACAAGTTGCAAATTAACTGTTTGCCTCTCTTTCTAACAACCGTATTTGTTAGAAAGAGAAACAACGAACTTTGTACCTTAATAAAACGTGACCCTGTTGAGGCTATTTGGTTCACAAAGGAACAACCTAACTTAACCTAACCTTTGGCTCACAAAAAAAAAATATAAATTGGATTTCAATATAAGTACTTAAATATTTTTTTAACCCTACTAATATTATAAATGCGAAAGTATATCTGTCCGTTACTCCTAAAGCTTAAACTTAAAACGTTTTTTAGTTGTTTTTTATATCCAACTTCCATAGTACTTAAACTCCACCCCACTAATAGATAGGGTTGTTGTCACATGTTGAATTTTATTATTAAATCTAGTTATATAGATAGAAAATTAGCTATTTATCTGAATACATTGGAAACTTAAAAAATATTTGGGAATAATAAAAAAATACAAGACACTTCCAAATAGGAAAAAAAATATGATACCTTACATTTTATTAAAAAAAATATTGTACAGCAACAATATACATAAACGCAATATTTCACCGACAAAATCGCAATTTCCTTGTTTTCCATACATCGAAACGGCTTCTAACGTTACATGCTGACGTCACGATGTATTATGTATTGCCATTTTGTTAGAAGCGTTTCGTCAGTAAAATGCGGGTGCCAGACTTTGACCGTCATTTGTGACTTCAGTATAGGGTTTCTAGTTTCTCGACCTTTTTAATTTCTCGAGGCACGGGAATTCTCGACCAGGATTTCTCGAGTTTCTCGAGTATCTCGAGAAATTTTGAAAGTTGTAATAAACACCATGTTATTTGTTTTTTTTTTTGCTTTATTACAAATCAGACTCATACGAATCGTAGGTGATCTCAATAATCAAACATATGATAAATTTATAGTTACCATAAATTGCATGAATAATCAAAAATTCAACAATAACTATAGGCGCAGACGTGTGATATGCTATAGTGCATTTCTTTAGGTATTTAAAAAAATGTAGACAAACCAGCAAACCACAATATAGTATTTTATTAGGAAAGAATATTCAAGTCAATAAATTTAACTCGATGTGACAAACTTACAGAAGTTACTAGGTACGTAATATTAATACTTACTCAACGTAACAATGAAGCTGCTAAAATTGTGATATTTTGCTAATAGGAATATATCGGGATGATTTGATTTATCAATAGTAATTTAGACTCAGTGGCGTAGCGTGAACTAATCCAGCCGTGGGCGAAGTCGCATCTGCGAGGCCCTTTTCTTACACTGTGCCCGAAGGGGCCTCGCGCGAGGCCCCCCTAGGGGCGCGAGGCCGTGGGCGACGGCCCACTTCGCCCACGCCTAGCTACGCCACTGAATTTAGTTTTGAGATATTTGTTATTACATGGTCCTAAAATTCGTTTTTTTAACATTAGAAAGAGATACGTAATCTTAACGTGTCTTATTATTAAAAAAACACTTCTGAACAATGAATCCCGGCAAATATGTCACAATTAATAAATCATATTATACATCTGATCATTTACACTATTTTTCTTTCATAAGTAATAGTTACAATTATATTTAAAGCGTTTTTCAATAAAAGACACGTCATGAATGTCATGATAGTTCAAAAGTTTTAAATCATGAAAATCGGTTGGAACCAGAACGATAGGGGACGGATCAAGGCAGTTTTCTATTTGGTTGGTTAACTACCTAAAAAATGTTTTAAGTACTTGAAAAAAAAAACATTGTTTACATTAATTAACCTCCCTAAAGAAATACACTATAGACACATGACGTGTTATACGCGAGTTTTCTTTTTACTTATCACAAGAGATTGATTTCTCGAGTTCTCGAGGCATTGAGTTTTTTTTCCCGTCTCGACTCAGGACAAATTTCTCGAGATTTCCCGCCTCGAGAATTCTCGAGCAGAAACCCTACTTCAGTAGACTTTAAGACAATGGGTCCCATACAGACATTTGATCCTCAAAACAAACCTGATCGACTGATGTCATTCATAAAAAATTGTCAAATACCCTATTCATTAATTATTTGACTAGCCTACCTTGAGCATCCTCATGAGCCCCTCGAGCTGCTGCATGAGGTGTTTCCTGGACTCCTGCAGCGAGGACAGATGACCCTCGAGCTCGTCTTTCCTTTGCCGAAGGGCTCTCAGCTCTAACACCAATGGGGGGGAGCCGGAGACACTGATTCATTATTTGACTAGCCTACCTTGAGCATCCTCATGAGCCCCTCGAGCTGCTGCATGAGGTGTTTCCTGGACTCCTGCAGCGAGGACAAGTGCCCTTCCAGCTCGTCTTTCCTCTGCCGGAGGGCTCGAAGTTCAGAAACCAATGGAGGGGCGGAGCCTGATCCACTGGCTGAGGCTTCCGCTTCCTGCTGACGTCTGTTGAAAAAAAAAACAGTTATGGCACATTGTAAAGAGTAAGGGTCGTTTGCACCAAACCGTCTGTCACCGTGTAAGCGTTCGCTAAATTTTATTGTACGGGATGTTTCATAGTACACTGGCGAGTGACGTTGATCAGTCCGCTAATTGTGGTTGGTGCAACTGGCCCTAACAGTGGATGGGTGCGTAAATGCCGACACCGCACAGGAACACAGTTGGGTTGTCACAGACTTTTCAACAACTGCCCAAGACTTGACTTACTATAAGACACGCTAGCCCTGTTAGTAGTACTGAGCTACTAATAATGGCGTTGTATGCAGCTCGGGTGCGCGCGACCCACCCCTCGCACCCCGCACGATTGCCCTGTCTAGACGGCTTCGTCGAATGAGTGTATTGTTTTATAGACTGTGGTTATGGTTAGGCCTCATACACATGGCTTTTAAAACTTTATGGTTTATGGCGGGCACATGTCACACGAACAGCGTATTCATACCTGAGCCTCGCGATTTCCCTCATGATCTCTCTATTCTTGGCTTCGAGTTGCGAGATCAGTTCGCGCTGCTGCCTCGCCGCGTCAACCTCTGATCCCTCTGATGATGATCGACCCTGGAAAACGGATGCTATTATAGTTCGTTTTTTTAGCATTAGAAAGAACTTGAAAGAAGGTAATCGATCTTGACATGTCTTTTAATTGAAAAACGCTTTTTTAAAATCAGTAACTATAACTTATGAAAGCAGAAGAATACAAATGATCGTATTAGATTCATAATTGTTACATATTTGCCGTAACTAATTTTTAAAATGTGTTTTTCAATTAAAAGACACATCAAGATTGTTTCCCTATTTCTAATGCTAAAAAAACGAACTACTTATAGGAAATGGTATTGAGTTGAGTACAATCAAACCCCCTTATTCATAAAACTTCACTGGCCTCATTTAGTTAAATTATGTTTTATCACTTTCTCACAAATACATCAGTCAAACTGACTGATAAAGACAAACGGTTCATAACTAATTCAGGCCAGTAACGCGTTTATGACATCGGTTACACGCTAATTCTGGCGTCAGTTCAGTCCATCAGTCTGGTCAGAGTAACGGGAGAATTATCGTGTAACACGCGGACTGATGGACTGATGGTCTGGACTGATGAAAATTTAAATTTTTTGATAAATTTCATCAGTCCGTTTTGAATGACAGAAAACTGATAGGACACTGATCGTGTAACCTCTTTGTGTCATTCTCGCGTCAGTCACCGTCCATGCAACAATGAAATGATGGACTGAACTGACGCCAGATTTAACGTGTAACCGATTTCTATTGTCGTAATTTTATCAGTCTGTTGTCAGTCTGGACTGATCGTCTAACCGTGTCCATTTTCCATCATTCTGGCATCAGTCAAAACTCGAATGAACTGATGGACTGAACTGACGCCAGAATTAGCGTGTAACCGATGTTTATGAATAACGCCATTTGTCAGTAAAGGTGTAATCTATTGGTTATGGTTGTTAGTTAAATCACTGTATTCATTGTTATTAAAATAGGAGCATGTAAAATGAGTAATAACTTACAAGTTCTGGAGTAAGCGACGCTGACCGTCCCGCTCGCGGCTGAAAACGGACATTTTATAAATCAGTTTACACTAGTTTTTACGAAAGCGACTGCCATCTGACCTTCCAACCCGGAGGGGAAACTAGGCCTTATGGAGATTAGTCCGGTTTCCTCACGATGTTTTCCTTTACCGGAAAGCAACTCTGTTTCTCGGTTCCGAAAAACTCATTGTTACGAGCCGGGGTTTGAACCCGCGACCTCCGGATTGAAAGTCGCACGTTCTTACCCGCTAGGCCACCGGCGCTTCACTATTATAACTTCAAAAGCGAAAACGGGCAGTTAAATAATGGTGTTCGGAGGCAAAGAAGTTGGTAAGGGGCCCACTGATTAACAGTCCGCCGGACGGTATCGGCCTGTCAGTTGTTCGGAACTGTCAAAATTTTGTTGTAACTGACAGGCCGATACCGTCCGGCGGACTGTTAATCAGTGGGCCCCAGAGACTTGGGGCGGCGTCTACGTGACAGAGGGTGCGATCGTTCAGGCTCCTACCTAGTCCAACAGATATCGCTTGCCATCCTGCGCGGTAATGCCGCTAGTATCTTTGGCACTTTTGGGCTGGGCGGGGGTCGGAATGGGACTGATAGTGTAAGTAGGATGGTATATTAGTAATGTGTTTAGATTTTAAGTTGGGACATTTATTTTAGTGTGTATGTAAATTGTTATATGTATAAGTTTAAAATGTACCATACATCGCTGAATTAAATAATAACATATTTTTAAAGTTACTTACCATAGTGCGATTTTCATGCGCCAATCGCGCAGCGTATCTCGCGATGAGTCTGTGCTCGTCGTCTACCCCACGCGACAAGTGCTCTGCTATGCCTGAATACAAATTATAGTACATTACTACAGAGGCCGGGACGAAAGGGGTTGCCGGCCGAAGACATATAGACGGCCGAGCGAAACGAGGCCGGATAGGTCTGAGCGCGGGCAACCCCATTTCCCGCCAAGGTATGTATAGTGCTTTTCTCAAACATGCAATGAAATAAATAAAATGAAAAATCCACGAAACCCAACTGTTTCTAATAAACTGTAAGCCATTTTTCTTAGTTTCTCAAATAATAAAATTGACATAAGCAACCATATACATACTTCGTCTTTGACTTGGCGGCAGAGGCAGCAAGTTATTAAAATCAATTCTGCTTACGCTGCCAATTCCAACACCTACGATTACAATTAATATTAATTTCATTATTTCGTCGGAACTCATATTAAAGTCAAAAAATCAACAACGCACCATAAATCCAATAAAACAGAATGAATATTTTTCAACTTTACCTCCATAACAATTTAAAAAATATAACTACGCGTGTTTGAGTAGACCTTTTTACCGCTAACGTTTAGATGAAATATTTTAAATGTTTTTATTTGTGTAGTTAAATTTATAATTTAAAATTATAAAATTATTGAATGTATTATTTATTCAGTTCATGTTGATTTTATACAAATAAAACTGCAAATTATAGCAAACATTGTTTTTTGTTTTTTTTTTATAGGCGTGGTGGCAGAGTGTCATTACGAACCATAAAGCAAATACTGCCTCTAGTTTTTTTTAATGGATGAATGCCACGATGCTGTGTCACAAATATCTGTGAAATGAAAATTAAAAAAGAGGAGGAAAATTAAGGAAGAGGAGAGAAAAAATATTTTCTCAAACATGCAATGAAATATTGATGTTATGTTCCTTATAATAGGCTGCGAAGTATGACGTTTCAGGTGCGGCTAGGACAAAAGGTCGTTAATGGAATTTCATACACATCTTGCAGGCCTAGGCCGGCAAAGTCCTCTTTTTTAATTTTCATTTCACAGATATTTGTGACAGAGCATCGTGGCATTCATCCATTAAAAAAAACTAGAGGCAGTATTTGCTTTATGGTTCGTAATGACACTCTGCCACTACGCCTATAAAAAAAAACAAAAAACAATGTTTGCTATAATTTGCAGTTTTATTTGTATAAAATCAATATGAACTTAATAAATAATACATTCTATAATTTTATAATTTTAAATTATAAATTTAACTACACAAATAAAAACATTTAAAATATTAATTCATCTAAACGTTAGCGGTAAAAAGGTCTACTCAAACACGCGTAGTTATATTTTTTAAATTGTTATGGAGGTAAAGTTGAAAAATATTCATTCTGTTTTATTGGATTTATGGTGCGTTGTTGATTTTTTGACTTTAACCCTTGGGACGCCTAGTGCCATATCCGTACCAGTCCTGTCAACTGCCGGAGGGTCTTCAATTTTTGTACCCGTCAACTGCCTAGTCCCAGATCTGTACAAAGTGTCTCAACTGCCTTGTGCCTTATCAGTCACCAAACTTATTGTATTATATTTTTACAATTTTGAGATCTAAACACTTACAAATAGAGTTTTATATCATTTGCACAATAGCACTTTTTTTTTTATCGCGGCAGTTGACGGGTGCACGTACGCGAGCCTATCCGGCATTTGAGGGGGATGGGACGGATCCGGCACTAGGCATCTGACGGGTACAAGTACGTTTGTCGGTTCGGCGTTCCAGGGGTTAATATGAGTTCCGACGAAATAATGAAATTAATATTCATTGTAATTTAGGCGTTGGAATTGGCAGCGTAAGCAGAATTGATTTTAATAACTTGCTGCCTCTACCGCCAAGTCAAAGACGAAGTATGTATATGGTTGCTTATGGCAATTTTATTATTTGAGAAACTAAGAAAAATGGCTTACAGTTTATTAGAAACAGTTTTGTGGCATATTTTAAATGAATGTAACTACAAATTCGTCAACACTGTGGAAATTATACTTATTTACTCCGTGCATAAAGCAACGATGTATGTGAAATATGATATCAACATGAAAGACTATGTAAACTTATGTGACGAAAACGACAGTCAGACGGATACAAGGCGAAAAAATCAAAGATACATGAAAATATACGGGTAGTAAAAATACACGACTCGTGTAAAACATACGCGTGATAATGATATAGGTACGTGTTGGTTATATTTTGGGTGTACTTTACTTTTAGTTTTTTCTATAAATAAAATTTGGGTTTCGTGGATTTTTTATTTTATTTATTTCATTGCATGTTTGAGAAAAGCACTATACATACCTCGGCGGGAAATGGGGTTGCCCGCGCTCAGACCTATCCGGCCTCGCTTCGCTCGGCCGTCTATATGTCTTCGGCCGGCAACCCCTTTCGTCCCGGCCTCTGTAGTAATGTACTATTAAACAAAATACAGATGAAATAATCTCAAGCGTACCACGGTCCTGGTATTCATTAGTATTAATACTTTTTAGGGTTCCGTACCCAAAGGGTAAAAACTAGAGATGCCCCGAATAGTGAATTCGGCCCCTCTCTCGGCCGAATATGCGACCGAATATTCGGCATGACATGTGAACATTTTGAGTCACAATTATTATGAAAACTGTTCGCCAACAAAGCACAACGTTTGCTAAGAATTATATTTTTATGATGAACAGATTTAATGAATGCAGAATTAATCAATCAAGCTCACTACCCCGTACCTCGCTGTAATAGTGCATGGTCTAAAAGGCATTTTTCATTTTTGGCACCATACTTATATAACAAAGCACACAAAACCCTTAATATAAACAACATTAGTAATTTTCAATTAAAAAACAAAATTAAGATTTGGTTAAAATCATTAAGTTATACTGAAGCAGAAGAGCTATTACGAAGCGTGTTCTAGTACATACAATCTAAAATAACCAGACACACACGCGCGTAAACACACAGAAACACACACATATTCTAAAAATCAGACACACAGAATACTCACACACGCGCGCGTACACACACATCACAGCTTTTTCATCTTTCTTTAAAATTAATTTTAATATTGTTGAATATGTAATATAAAATGTCTAACATTGTAACATTACCTACGCTTGTAATTGGGAAGGAACTGGCTCTTGAGACACAGGGAAACCTACTTTGAGAGCCAGGAACCAATGTTATGTAACAACTCAAAGTTGCAATAAAGATTATTTTTATTTTTATTTTAAATCAGACCCATGATAAAAATAAAATATTTTGTAATCAACAAATGCTGAAAAACGTGCCTTCGTATGTAGCTACTTTCCAAGACTACATTTTAAATATGAAATATACCTAGTCTTTGGTTATTTTTTTTTGTGTAATTTTTCTTTTTAGGTAGGTGCAACAGATATTCAAAGTGCAAAGGGCAAAGTGGCCGAATAGGCCAAATACCGAATAATTGCCGAATATTCGTGGCATCTCTAGTAAAAACGGGACCCAATTACTAAGACGTGTCCTCTGTCCGTCTATCTGTCTGTCACGGATGTATCTCATGAACCGTTCTACAGTTGAAATTTTCACAAATGATATATTTCTGTTGCTGCTATAACAACAAATACTAGAAACAGAAGCTCATAGGCGAGCAATATACTCACTGCGATGAGTAGACCTGGACGATCGGGAGTCCAATGACCCCGTGTTGACGTACCCCGGCGCGTATTCGGGAAAACCATTGTGAGCGGGTACGGGAGAGGGGGGTCTGAAATAAAGATGTTTCATATTAATAAAAAGGTTTTTAAATGAAATGATAATCTTTAATTTCAGGCACAGACAAGACATCCTCCAGACTGAGCATAGTAGCTCTACCCCCTCTGCCACAATATACGGTAGTTTTACTCCATTTTCGAGTCGAAAGTGTCTTTGTGTGACGTCCGTGTCTTTGAACGGACCAATCACGGCACGGGACCTCGCTCACCTCGTCCCCCGCACCCCCGTATTTTTGGCAGCATCGGTTTCATGATATAATTGCTCTAAACTCCGTCTAGAGGATTCCTAGTCTACGATTTCAGGCAACTATTGGCCCATAGATAAATTACCTTAAAACTAGCATACATGTTATTATAAAATATATCTAAAAACTAAAAACACACTATACCAAAAATTTTCATTTTGATACATGCTTTTTATCGCCTATGTACTTTTCTTTCCTCAGGCACCTGATACGCTCAGGACGGTCAGGGTAGCGTGGGACTTGGGCTCAAGCCCATTCAGGCACACAGATCCTCAACCTTATTGCAACTCTATAAAGTCTATTTTACAAGATAAAGATAATCATTTATTGCATAATTATAGGTAGGTAGGTAGGTTATATGTACTTTACTTACGCGATATGACTAAGATTAAGGGGATGCTTTCTTCTATCCGGCTGTCCTCTGCAGGTCGCATTTCTCTACCGATTTTCGTGAAATTTTGTGAGCAAGTTCAATAATCACATGTTTTTTTTGTTTCAGATTTTCTTTTTTTTTCTTAATGACGGAGCCAGGGGATCGCCAGATTTACAGCTCAAAAAACAACTAGTTTAAGTACTTACACGATATGACTGAGGTTGAGTGTGCGTTCAGGGCGGTCAGGGTAGCGCGGGACCTGGGTTCGAGCCCGTTCGGGCACACATCGGAATGACTTGCGCAGCGTTGCTCCGATTTGCTTTGATGGAGATTTCTGGAAAAGATATGATTATTTAGAAATATTCAAATAACGAGACTTAGCGCTCAAAGTTGGCGTTACAGTGAACAGGGGGCTTAGCCAAGATTGCAATATTTGATAGAAAATGCCAATCGAAACTTAAATAACGTATGGAAATGTCATGTGACTTTTCGTAGCATCTCCGATACATTTTTTCCGTCGTCTTATTAATATGTATTTATTTATTTTTATAAGTCTACTATTCCAATGTGCCGAAAGTCACAACTCGAACTAGTCGAAAATATGGGGTCGAAGAGTCGGAATTGCGAGATTTTTTAATTTATTCACAACGAAAAAATAAACAAACATAATGAAATGAAACTTACTGAGTACACAAATCAAAAGATAAATGCGACATCGAATTTGTTTGAGAAGATTTGATTTGGTTCTGTTTGAGATTTTGTTGGATTTGTTTGTCTGAGAAGGCTTTGATTCTACTAGTTCAATTTCACTTTTCGACAAATTCGATCTCGCATTGATCTATACCCGAATAGTCGAAAATGCGGGATCGAAGTTGTCGAAATTAAGTCGAATTTAAAAACATGACATATTTTATCAATCAAACTGAAATATATAAGGCCAGTAAGGGCATTTATTTGTGTGATGAACACTAATATTTGTTCCTGACCCTGTTTTCTATGTATAAGTATATATTTATAATATATATAAGTATGTATGTAGTCGCCTAGCACCCATAGTACAAGCTTTGCTTAATTTGGGGCTAGGTAGATCTGTGTAAGATGTCCCCAATATTTATTTATTTATATATACATATAAACTTACATAGTGCGAGTATTCCTTGACCTCGTGCTCGTTGGTGTGGCCCTGGGAGACTCTGCCGCGCCAGAAGCAGTCCTGACAAAGTGTGTAGTTGGCACAGCGCGCGCAGCGGTAGCGGAAACCAGTTAGGGAGCTTAGACGACACGCGGAGCAGGCTAGCGGGTGGACCACTGTAATAAATATTTAAATACATAATAGAGGGTAAGGTACGTTAAAAGCGCTGATGGCCTAGCGGTAAGAGCCTGCGACTTGCAATCCGGAGGTCGCGGGTTCAAACCCCGGCTCGTACCAATGAGTTTTACGGAACTTATGTACGAAATATCATTTGATATTTACCAGTCGCTTTTCGGTGAAGGAAAACGTCGTGAGGAAACCGGACTAATCCCAATAAGGCCTAGTTTACCCTCTGGGTTGGAAGGTCAGATGGCAGTCACTTTCGTAAAAACTAGTGCCTACGCCAATTCTTGGGATTAGTTGCCAAGCGGACCCCAGGCTTCCATGAGCCGTGGCAAAATGCCGGGACAACGCGAGGAAGAAGAAGAAGAAATATAAGTAAGGAAAGAGTAACTCCATACATCAGTTTTCTTACCAAAACGCGAGTGATTTCGTATTCGACATCTAGCGTCAAGTAGTGGATTTATCATCTATCGTCAACTAACAGTACTGATAGATCCGCTACTTGACGCTAGATGGCGACTACGAAATAACTCGCGTTTTGGTAAGAAAACTGATGTATGGAGTTACTCTTTCCTTCCTTCCTTTCTTATATTTCTCTATGAATATACTCATAGGGACTCAGGACCCAGAGTCATCTTTGAATCTCCATCAATCATCTTTTGCTTCTACGTATGAGTCGCTTAACTTCAAACTCGGGTAAATCCGTCTGTCAGATTATGCGTTTTTGGTATTAAGAAAAGGTAATAGGGTAGATATTTGGTGAGAGGGCCGAATGGATTTACCCGAATTAGAAGTTAAAGCGACACATATTTGGATTTACATACCATTTTCAACACTAGCAAGCCGATGGAGCAAAGGCAGCCACACGAGACAAGGCGGACCGGGATCCGACATCAATGTGTCCAGGAAATCGTTCACTGTTATCTTGCCGTTCTGTTGACAAACAACACACATTTATTAATATCTAGGAGACCGAGCTTTGCTCGGAAAACATACAAAAACTCAAAAATGCGCGTTTTCCCAGTGATAAGACCTAGCTAGGTCGATTTATCGCCCCCGAAAACCCCCCATATAGGAAATGTCATCGAAATCGTTAGACCCGTTTCCGATATACATATAAATAAATAAATAAACAAGAATTGCTCGTTTAAAGATTTAAGATTATTAAGTTAAGACAAAAGGGGAGACCGAGCTTTGCTCGGAAAACATATAAAATCTCAAAAATGCGCGTTTTCCTAGAGACTATTTGCCCCCGAAAACCCCCATATAACAAATTTCATCGAAGTCGTATGTACAACAAGAATTGATCGTTAAAAGGTTTTACGACACATTGAAACAATATCAGACTGAAATATCTTCGAAATCGATTCCGTCAGATAGTTGACAAATGGACAGCAGCAATTAGTCACGGGCTGTAGTTGTCAGATTGCTTACGAGATTGCATGTAAACACAGACAGCGCCCACAATTAGTCGGAGCCGAGTGACGGAGACTCTTATACGTGTGTTACGTGTTGTTTTCTTCTATTTTGACTGGAATAAACGCTCTCTATTCTATTCTATTCTATATACGGCTGTCAGCGGAGCCAGTAAGGTGGTGGTACTGGTGCTCTACGCGGTCCCAGTACATGTAATCTTCAAACTTAAAAGTCATTGTCAATAGAGGTGACAGCAGGGTGTCATCTATTGGGCATTAGCGTGTCGAGCACTAGTACCAACTACCGCCACCTTACCTCTCAGGTAGTAGGGAATGCAAATCGGTTATTTTATGTATGGAAATAACCGCGGTTTCGGTTAATAACCGATAATTTCCATACAAAAAATAACCGAAAATAACCGATTTGCATTCCCTATCAGGTAGTCAGATGACTTTATTAGCAGACTGTCGCCGTCAGATATCTGTCAGATTTATTACCTGGTTGAATATAGACAGCGCCAACGAATCGTCATAGCTGAACGACGGGGATTCGTACACGGCTGCCGGCAAAGCCAGCACTTCTCTTAGGTAGTCAGATAGCCTCTTCATCAATAGGTGGCCGTTGCCGTCAGATAGTTGCGAGAAGATATCTAAAAAAAGAAAACAAAGTTTTTAATTGACTTAGTCCTTTATCTGTGTAGTAAAAAAATCACTTCAAAAGGTTCGATTGTGCTAAATTTTAGTTTACTAGGTCCGATTCCTATAATAATGTAATACTGTGTCAGACCGTGCCCGTTTGAACATCGTATTAAAACAAGTCAGTTCATGAGTTACAGCCTGGTGACAGACAGACGGACGGACAGACAGACAGCGGAGTCTTAGTAATAGGGTCCCCTTATTTTACCCTTTGGGTACGGAACCCTAATAATCAAGTTTATGGTCGTTATAATTACCTGGGCCGCTAACAGTATTGTTACTATGCAAAAAAATACAGTCAGCAAGAAAAACTCGATTAAAATAAGCACTCATCAACTTCATAAAGTAAATTAAAAAAAAAATGTAACTCACATAGCACTTGAGATTAAAAATAGCATCTAAGAATAATTTTCATTTCAATAAATACATTTTATCATCAAAAGATATATGAGGAATTTTAGTAGCACGCAAATATGTTGGCAGCACGCCAAATTGATTGTTTGGCGTATCAAAGTCAGCTTAAGACAGTAATGTGCATCATTACTGGCATAATAAAGTATGATTTGTTTATGTCTTACGATTTTATGAAAAAACCGCCACTTTGGACAGGAGCCAAAGTGATTAAATATTTTTATAGTACATGAAAAATGTATCTTTATTTATAGCACATCAGATCCAATTTATTTATTTATTTATTATTTGTGAAGCAGGCAGGCAGTTGAAATAACTGATAATGCCTGTATCCAGAGCCATCAACCGAGTTTTCAGTGTTGAGTCGAGTTTGCATTGTGCTTGTCTAGTTTATTCTTAAACTCATTGACACTTTGGGCCGATACTACGTCCTCTGGGAGTTTGTTCCAATTTTTAGGATTTTTATATTATTGAGAAGTTGTACTTTGCAATATAATAGGCCACAACTAAAAACGAAGGGTGCTTTGACCCATTTAAATTTGAATATAATGACCTAAAATCTTCTCAGCCTACACTTCGCTGTAAAAATTCCAGCAAATTTCTTAACAATTATTAGCTGGCATTAAGTGATAAAATTTCATTTTCAATACAAATTTATATAGCTGACTTTTCTTTTCTTAAAACAGTCGACTTCTACTCGCCAAGTAAATATTTACGAGCCCAAATTCAACGAGATTACCTACGTAGTTGTAGAACAGTACGGTTTGCACTAATATGCGAGTGCGAGCGAGATGTATAGAAAGTAAATTACGTTCTCGACGGCGTTTATGTCAGTGACAAACTGATGGTAACCGTACAGGGTCCATAAGGCATTAAGTTCTTTGGTGTATACTGCATTATCACTGAAGTTCCATAAGTATGTTTAATTCTAGCTCAAGTGCTCATCGGGAACTAATAAAAATCTTGCTTGGAATATTGAACGTAAACACTAACAAAATAATAATAATTCAGCCTCTATACGTCCCACTGCTGGGCACAGACCTCTCATGCGTGAGAGGGCTTGGGCTATAGTCCCCACTAGCAAACTAAATAAAAACACTTACATCGTAATTTATCCATTAGCTTTCCTGCACACATCGTAGCCAACGCGACTTTTATTGAGAACACCCTTATTTTGCCAACATTCTCACTGAAAAAGAAGCAAAATATGTTATTTGTTATTCAAAAATAAAAACATTCCAAAACCACAGTCATTCAACAACAAGTAGAGTTTAAAAATCACGTTAAAATTGTAATCAATAACTGGAATAATCATTTATTTACATACAACAAATATACAGTGGTACTACTAAACGAAATAATGAATAATTAATTTCCTCGCTGTATCGCAATTCTGATACGTTGTGCGAGGTAGCCGCCAGCTCTTTGGTCACCAGTTACGTCAACCAGACGCTTCACGATTTCTGCGACCAACTTGTGCGCGCTGGGACCCGATGGACCTAGACTTTCAACTCCAAATGGTACAAAATGGTACTCTCTACCGAGGCTCTTAAATTGATTACGTTTTAATCAATAACATGAAATTCTTCCATTGAAATCAGCTGTTTCAATGGCTTAGTCGTTTTGAGGCTACGGTGGAATACACGATACATGACGATAGAAACAATAATGCAAACAATCCCAATACGATTCACAAACTGTAGTAAAGTTATCTATTAGTAGCACATTGAATAGATATAGAAAATAGTATGTATTTATAGTAATATGGTGTCAATTTCAGCCGACGAGGTTAAATGGATCTGATAACTATAGTTGTGGTCTGCAGTGATATATTGTTATTTAAATTCAGCCTCATAGCAGATTTGCACCAGGATTTAAATCTGGGACCTCCTGCTTTGTAGGCAGGGTCACTACCTCACTACCCAATATAGCCTCCTAAGGTAATACAAATGAAAAATCCAAAATTTGCCACTGAAATTTGAACCTATAATGCAGGAAATAGAGTTTGAGTTTGTTTTGTATGAAAATTGAATGAAACAAAACAATTGCAACCCTATTCCTATTTAAATATGGTTTAAATTTCATCGAAATGATTAAGTACTATAGGTAGGACCTTGGGCCTTAGGAGGATAGGGCTGGGACCAAGATAGGGGCCGGGACCGGGATAGGAGGCCATCAACATTCTTCAACAAAGTCAAATAACTCACCCAGTGCTGTAAGCAGACAGCAACCAATTCAGCAGCAATGCTGAACATGCTTCCACTGACACCTGATGCGCTGGCGGCAACCGCTTGTTCAAATTATGGTACAGCGAGGACACCAGCGTCTCCAGCCGAGTGACATTCACACAGGCGTTGGGCTCAAGAGTGTTCAGAGCATTCTCTCTGAACGCTTCTATTACGTTCCATATGTCTATTACGTGTACTGCAAAGAAAATAATTAGTTAGTGAAGCCTATGGTTATAAGGTACAGAATGAGCTGTATTGTTGCTTACTTTAAAGAAGTTTTTAGGCAATACACAAATGTTATTTTATTTACAAGCAGGGTTCAATTTCAGGACTCACGGTATGTTATCAGTTAAGGAAAGCACTTTCAAGTACTTCTTGTCATAAAAAGAGAGCTATATTATGTAAAGGCTGAATCTAGAATCACATGCAAATAACTTCCTAATGAAAAGAAAAAACAAGAAAAGAAACAAAAGAAAACAACGGGTTGCACTCCGGGAGTGCCGGCAGAAGTGAAAACTCAATGACATTGTAACAGTTTTTCGATCAGGTCGAATCTGACGGTCACGTGACCTGTCGCGAGTTTAACATTTTTACCACATCACAAAAAGTGCACAGCGCCTCTAAAGAAGTTTTCACTTCAAAAAAAAATAAGATGAGAAGAAGGTTGTCTGGTTGTGTGCAATAAAGAGTATTGTATTTTATTGTAAAAGAAATACCTTGACAAGAGAAAAATAAGTAAAATCGGTACATCACTCACAGTTACACTTCTTCTGGACATAACGGAGTTTGCAAGCGGTTCGGTAAGATGCAAATCTGATGAGATCAAAGTTCTGCTCCCTCATCTCCTGGTGCAGCTGAGATCGGGGGTCGGAGGCCCCCACACCTGCGTTGGGCATTACGCCCATACTGTCACGCTCGAGGGACATTGTGACTCCTAAAAGTTTTGTATAGTAAGTAAGTACATTGGAAAACATTTTTTTTAAAGGGGTTTTGTCACGCAGTGACGATGTCACCCCCGTAATGAGATCTAATAGTAATAATAATAATGATGTAGAGTAAAGAATTAAGAGAAATAAACAAAGAATGGATCCCGAAAGTCAAACGAGGAACAAACACCATCACAGAAAGAGAGGATATAATTAGAATGGCCACGCAATTTTATGAACAACTTTACACGGACTTCCCTACATTCCAAACATTGAACCAAGGAGAATATATACAACCTCAAGAACTTGAAATAGAGCTTGAGCCGGAAATATTGCAATGCGAAGTAACCAAGGCTATCCAGAGCCAAAAGTTAGAAAAATCAGCAGGACCCGATAACATCTACAATGAACTTCTAAAAGGCATGGCCGATGAACTAGCTCCGGTACTCACAAAACTATTTAATAGAATTATGAATAGCCAATGGATACCCACACACTGGGAAACATCACACATCATCCTATTGCATAAGAAAGGCCCAAAGGAAGACATAGGTAACTACAGGCCCATAAGTCTGATGTCTAACTTATATAAAATCTTCTCGAAGGTTATACTGGATCGAATAAGTATAAAAGACTTGATGAAAACCAACCAATGGAACAAGCTGGCTTCAGGAAACATTTTTCAACAGTAGACCACATCCACACAGTAAAACAGGTAGTGGAGAAATATAATGAGTACAACAAAAATCTATACATGGCATTCATAGACTACAATAAGGCATAGCATAAGCCACAAAGCCATGTGGGAAAGTTTGTCAAGTCAAGGTATTCCGGAGATATATATTAACATCATCAAAACCATATACAAAAACAGCAAAGCAAGAGTTCAACTAGAAAAAATTGGCCCAAAATTCAGAGTAAAAAGAGGTGTGAGACAGGGAGACCCAATGTCCCCCAAGTTATTTTATGCAGTACTGGGGTCACATGGGTCTCAACATAGATGGTAAAAAACTAATCCACCTTAGATTTGCAGATGATATTGTATTATTTGAAGAAGATCCAATCAAACTGCAAGGTATGATCGAGTCACTGTGCAACGAAAGCAAAAAAGTTGGGTTAACAATGAACACCACAAAAACAAAATTAATGACCAATTCAATAAAAACAGAAATAAACATAGATACGATCGTACTAGAATATGTAGATGAGTATACATACCTTGGCCAACTAATATCTCCGGTAGACCTCACTAGCAAAGAAATAAATACAAGAATAACCAATGGATGGAAAAAATATTGGTCCATGAAAGAAGTTATGAAGTCCACTAATCTCAGCATTACCATAAAAAGAAAATTCTTCAACACATGTATCTTACCCTGCATTACATACGGATGTGAGACATGGGCACTCAACAAAGAACACAGAGACAGGCTTAAGTACTGCCAGAGGTCTATGGAACGTAGTATGACGGGGACACGAAGAATGGACAAAGTGAGAAACGAAGACCTAAGACAAAAAACAAAAGTGACCGACATACTCACCAAAATAGACCAGCAGAAGTGGAGATGGGCTGGCCACATGCTGAGAGACAGGCGGGATAAATGGAGTAAGATTGTAACGGATTGGTACCCAAGAGGCTGTACACGGAGCCAGAGGAGACCTCGAACAAGATGGGAGGATGAACTCAAACTCACAGCGGGCCCGAACTGGAGAAGAGTGGCCCACGACAGACCTCAATGGAAAGAGCTAGAGGAGGCCTTTGCCAAGCGGCACACTGAGCTTAGAGATATACTCTAACTTAGAACAAAGGGGCTAGATAGATAGATAGATAGTAGTACAACTTTATAGTAAAAATATTTAGCTGGCACCCAACCACAAACACCCAATACACAAATACTTAATATTGACATAGGACAAAGCAACTCTTATCTTATCACTCTCTCCGTAGGCTTTGTATCTTCACAATGCTAATGAAATGACCCATCTCCAACACTCACCATCAGGAGAGATTAGGGTTAAACGTAAACCCATTACAAATTATTTTTTCTACCAAAATGATCATGTAGGTATGCGAGTATTAGCTTTGTTTACGTATTTTTATCAACGAAGGTCGTTGCCGTTTACGGAAAAACTTGTAACAATCTGATTACAAACATTATATTTAAAAGCGACCGCTTGCCCCGAAAATTAGCGTTAGTTACAACTGTTACCGACAAGCATTGCACATACCTGCTCTTAGCGGTTAACTCATAATTTTGTTGACATAGCGATAATGAATTCGCGGTGAGGCGAATAATATTTTCGTAGTTATATCGATTCTAAGATACTTTAGTGCAACGATATTTTTCTTATATTTATTCCGCGGTTAAACACTGTAAGTCCACTTTCACTCACAATCACATGTATTTATTCAATTAGTACAAACATTAAGTGTTTATCCGGTGTTTAATGTAATGAATGCGTAATAAAACACATTACTTTGGCTAATAAATTAAGAAATCTTGGAATCAACATGACAAGTCTGCCATTGAAGGTACGTTCCAAATCCTGCCGTCTATTTTTAACGTTTAATCAATGAACATTCTATAAATAAGTACAAGGTAAAATATAATTTACTATTTTGATTTTAACGATAAATATTTCTTAAATTATATAAAAATAACTTTTATAAATTACCGGTATTTTTATATGCTTCATTTGTATATTCATGGTTATTAAGTAAATGCGTGAAATGTAACGTAATGTAGCTTGGTGTTGCTATATGTCTAATACCGTCCTGGGGTCTACCGCGAAAACCGAAATTCGCGAATTGTCGGTATCTTTCTCTTTTACTCCAATGAAGGCGTAACAGAGAAAGATGCCCGTAATTTGCAAATTTCGATTTTCGCGATTAGATAGCCCAGGTTAGTCCGACCAAGGTCAGCCTGGCCTTGGACCGTCGAAAGCTTGTGGTTGCCAGCAATGCACAAACTACTCAAAGAAGGCTAAGAAGATACTGCTGCAATGCCAGCCATGTAGTACGGGCTTTATTCGGGGCATCATGGGGGCATCAATGAAACCACAAACCACTGCTTTATTTTACAACCCTTTACCCTACCACGCAGGCTTCCATCGATAAACAGCTGCCAGATATTTGAATATGTATATACATTTATAGGAAACTAGAGGGTTTTTGTTACTCTCAAAATTGGACTACTACTGCCATCTAGTGCTGAATAGCCTACTAAACTTATGTAAGTATACTTGATTTTTCGGGTTCCGTAGTGAACTAGGAACCCTTATAGGTAGTTTCGCCATGTCCGTATCCGTATGTCTGTCTGTCCGAGACTTAGCTCCGTGATCGTTAGTACCAGAAAGCTGCAATTTGGCATAGATTCAATCAATGCGACAAAGTGGTAAAAAAATAGTATGTATCCTTAGGTATTTAAAACGGAGTAAACAAAATCTAATGGCTTCTTACTCATAAGCCAGTTGAGGCTAGATGAAAACAGATCCAGGTGGTTTTGTATTTGGTTGGTTAATCAATAAATGTTATATTTAACTACCCGAAAATGTACAAATTATTGAAGTGAAAACTTCTTTAGCGGCGCTGTGCACTTTTTGTGATGGGGAAAAATGTTAAACTCGCGACAGGTAAGATTCGTAAGACGTGACGTCACGTATGACGGACACGTAACGAACGTTACGTGATTTAAATGCCATCTAGTGAGTTTCCCTCTAACTGGTACTAATATTCGAGTAAGTACTAACAGTTCTGTGCTTATAGGGGTTTCAAGTAATGTGACGAAATACCGCTAGATGGCGATAACCTCAATTATACATAGTGCTGCAGACATTTTGCACTAGATGGCGCTGTTATTAATATTTTGACGTAAGACGTAAGACGCTTCGTAAGACGGAGTCAACCCGTTGTTTTTTTTTGTTTACTTTTATTTAAGTATGTAGTATATAAATACTAAAGATACAGGGTATACGGTACCTATACGTAATTTTTTTTTCGCCTTAACCGTAGATGTGGGGTGTCGTTAAATAGGTTTTTAAAATTAATATATGTAGTATCTTTTTTAGTAGTTTGTGAATATAACTTTTTTAGTAAGTTAAATATTTTCGGAATAATCGATCCGAAAAAAAAAAGAAAAAAAAATGCTATCTGTCCAAAAAATATGGAAATTATTACCTAGGTAAACCTTAGTAAAGACTAAAAGTATTTTTAGTCTTTTCAATGAAAACTAGACTAACTTAGACCAAGATATTGAGTTTTCGCAAAAAGCCTTCCCTCCATGTTCTTAGTAAAATAACGTACAAGCGCTGCGAATATACTCCCTTTTACTTAATAGCCGCCGCTGAACAACATTCGGTTACTACGGAACCCTACACTGAGCATGGCCCGACATGCTCTTGGCCGGTTTTCAATTACAAAGAATAATAAAACCAACAACCATACAGTTATCTAAGACATTTATTTATAAATGAATGAACACAGTTTTACATTTACATAATTCTGCGGAAACCTCTAAAATATATAATTATTTACAATATCTAATATTATATTGCACAACATTAATATTCAATATATAGATTTGTTTTAACTCTCCCGGAGCATTGCTATTCCATACACGAATTAAATACAATAAAACATTACAACATTGCCCTCGCAGTTGTAACTTTGCCCACAGAATATATTAAATATTTTTCTAAAGTACTACACGCTTCATTTTGTAGAAAAATAGAGTTCGAGAGTATAATACTTTTTTTTTAAATTGTTAAGATGATACGTAAAATATGAAATTTTATTGAATTGGAGTAAAGTTACAATAGCTGACAATGTTGTAATATTTCACTGGAAGTAACATTATAAATATATATTTATTTAAACATTTTTTGTCACTATTAGGCATACATTTTTCTACTTAAATGTTTAATTTTGTATTTATTACAATATATCTATCAAAAATTAAGGCTACAGAATACAAAGTAACAAGTTTTACGAGATGCGAAAAAAGCGCTCTTCTATTAAGTTTAGGCAGAGAGATCTTCGTTTAACCGACAAACATTATGATAAAGAAAAAAAAACTTGGTACCCAAGCCAAAGGATAGGATAGATGCTAGAATAAATTCGTGTACCTAGATTTTAGACTTGTAAATGTCCCCCAAAGTTCATTTCATAATTATAAATAATAATACAATATGACTTCTTACCTTTTACAAATAAAAAATACCAAAGTTTTGATTAACATATTCATTACGTAACAAACTTTGCACTATGAAGTATATTATCATATTTCTTAAATTTAAACACTGCATCACGTCAAGTACGCAGAAATAATGTTAAGTATTTTGTCGTTTCAATTAAGTATTTACTTTATCCATGCAAAAGTTTGAATAAAAAACGTATCAGAAATATTATAAAAATATTTGTAAGCATAGAAATTGCAAAATATAAGTATATAATTTGATTAAACATGTGTTTATTCAGGTAAATATTATATACAAAATTATTGTGTACGTCACAGATTTGTTAGCGATATTGGTCCAGTACGGGACGAGTATTTGGTTCCAATAATATATAAATGAGTATATTGTTGTATTTCATATTTACAATATTAACATTAATGATTGAATATGTACGGTTTTTTTAATTACAGTGTTACGTTCCTACTTTGCCCTTCTCTTAACATTGCCCGCCGATTAAAGCTAGTTTCGTTTTATTAATGAGTTTATGCAATTAATTATATTAGTTTGGGAGTAGTATTGTTATTTATTAATATAAAATATTAATAACTGACATTGAAAGAATTCTAAAATGTAGGAATTAATTTCAAAATAATATAGTGTAAATATAATATGAAGAGAACGAAGACCTTATAATGTTAGTATCTTCTACTTTACGCTCTTAAAAATATTTTAGCCTGTCTAAGTCTATTATTGGGACTTTTAGTAAATCGCTGAGGGCACAGACATTATATATACACTATATAAAGCTCTCTTTTAATAAATAAATGATATAAAAATGTTTAAGAAGACGGTGTTATGAAGAAGAAAACTATACACAAATTGTACTTATATTTATAATGTATAATATTTTAATTACTAACAAGATACTTGAAGTACCTAAAACTTTACGTAACTAAGTATTTTATACTTATACTTGCTTATACTAACGTTTTGATCATCAACTACTGCTTAGACATGTGTTTTTTCTCTATTAAAATTTCAAATATATACAATTTCTTAAATATCATAGTCACTATCTACACCTCAAGGTGTAAAATAGATAGTGAAGTAAATTACAATCATTAAATTAGTTACATTTTCTCAATCTCTTTTACTCTTACCGCTGGATTGCAAAAATCTAAATCGCTCCCACTAACGTTCATGTAGAACCATTAATCGAGTTAATAAGAGCACGCAGAGATACGCAACTTTACCCTGGAAGGTAAAATTGCCCACCAACCCAATATAAATATCAGTGAGTATACAACATTGCCCACCAATCCAATATAAATATCAGTGAGGATACAACATTGCCCACCAATCCAATATAACAGTGAGGAAACAAACTGTAATGTTTGCATCAATTTGTCAAATAGTCATGTACCGTATTTAGTTCGGGGTTATTATCATTTATACATAGAGCCAATGCCGCCAAGAGAAACGGGAGACTGGAGCCCCGGCCCGAATAGCTTCGTGTTCCGATTCAGGAGATATACAGCAGGCAACGCGCTGTAAACAAAAAAAAACGTAAAATGTCAGCTACCTATTTGTGCTTGAAATATTTTTGTAGGTGGTGAGCCACTAAGTATGTATTTAGGAATAATAAAAGGTAGACTAATGATAACAACTACTAGGTATTAAATTTATATAATCGTAAGGCTTCAAATTGTGCAGCTGACACAACTCACGTATAAGCTTAACATTGTTACTATAGGTAATATTACTCAAAACTCTGCGTAGGGTGCGCCACTAGCACAAACTGTAAATAAATCGGTTATTATGCATCAATGTCATATTTATTCGTCACAAAAAATCAAAATACTGTTTTCTAAGGCATAGTATATACATACTCTTTAGTTGAAGGTTTGTGCCAGTGCCAGTGCCAGTGGTGCCTCTGGCAGCAGAGCGTTGCAGTATTACTCTCTGTTACTCAAGATACCACTGGATCATAAATATCTTAAATAATAAGATAACATACCTGTCGAAATGTCCCCGGAGTGCTGAGCAGCTTATAGATGGCTACGATGGGTATCATCAGGATGGAGGAACAGGCCAGGCCCCATCCCAGCACCTCTGCCCACTGGGGGTACATGTACTGCTGGTATTGCAGGGGCTGCTGGTACAGGAGTCCGAAAACTACAACACCCTGTAGGAATTAGAGATTTTTAGTTAGTAAGCTATAAACATGCTTATTTATTTTAATCAGGCTAAATTTTAAGTTGAATGCATTATTTTGGTCCAAATAATATGTATATCAAAAATTTGGTATTAAGCATATACCTAATACCTATATACCTAATTAAAAATATATGAATGGATTGTATTTGGCTAAAGTGTGTCTTTCAGTAGGTACAGTAGAGTGACTCCACTTACAATTGGGTATCATAACACATTCTATCTTAGTATTTCGAATATAAGGTCCATTTTAACTTCAATAGAAGCAATACACTTCTTTTATCACACAGAGTAGGTACTTTAATGATCTTAAAAAATATGTAAAAATAGTAGTGTTTTACACTCACTATGATAAATATTGGACTGACGAATTTCCAGCATATCCTCCAGTATAATCCGGGTCTGAAGCCAAGCATTTCTTCCACATCATCTGAGAACCTCTTCAACCCTATAAATATAACATTAAAATACATTGTAAATTCAACTGCATTTCGCATCAACTTACGTTATATGTTTAGTTTTAATGTTAGTACCGTAGACTAGATCACCATTGCCCATCAAGCCAAACATTTCCTGGCTTGATAAAAAGTTAATCTCTTTCTCTACCCTACAGGCTGTCTATCATCTTCCTATCGTTTTCTCGGCATTTTGCCACGGCTCGTGGGAGCCTGGGGTCCGCTTGGCAACTAATCCCAAGAATAGGCACAAGTTTTTACATACAGGGTGGCAGAGGTTGTCTATATCTAATTAATTACTAATAATGATCGCTGTTCATCCAAAAAAAAAACATGTTTTTTTCATGACAAGCAATATTTATCATGGTAAGTAATGTTAAGCAAGTATATATATTTAATTATACATTTTAAACTTGTACAAATCCTACAATTTTGTAACGGAACAACTCCTACATTGGTTGCTTACCGTAGAACCACGAAACTGCCACGGCCTCAAATAGTGCAGAACAAAGAAGCGATATGCCGGCAGCGTACGTATCCAGAAGATGGAACATGTAGATTCCACCCTGACAAACAGAAAACAATTTTTATAGCAGTGTTATAATACTTATTAAACTCCAACTTTGCCCAGGTGGGCAAAGTTGGAGTCTAAAGGCAAAGTTGGAGTTTATTTTATAGATTATGGTTTCATTCATCTTAAGATGGTATAATAATATGTAGATTTCACCCTGCCAAATAAATGACGAAATATAAGAGTAGTTTCTTTTATATTAAAAATTAAAAGGACCTGGGCAAAGTTACACAAAAAAAGTTTACTTATTTAGGTACCGTAAAATCAGGTAACTATAGTCCTTAAGTACAACTATGGTCCAGTGCTTTGTATAATGGAAGTCACTCCTGGTCCACAACAAGCATGTCAGGTAACTAATCATTCGGGACAGCCTGATCTCAACGCTGTAATAGGCCGCCTCGAGCAGCTCACACAGCAGGTTGCTGCCATGACTACAAGAGGGCAGCGTGGCAGATCCCGGAACAAGTCATCATCGCGCAGCAGAAGCTGAACCAACTCCCCGGCCAGCGGCGCGACTCGGCTGTGCTGGTACCATAAAAAGTTTAATACAAGAGCTACCAAATGCAACCCGCCTTGCAACTGGAACAACTCGGAAAACTCGAACAGCGGTCAGTAATGGCGGGGTCTGACTGCTCCACGGAATCACTCAGCCGCCGCCTATTCGTCACCGATAAGGTAACGAAACACCAGTTCCTGATTGACACAGGGTCAGATTTGTTCTGCTATCCATACCGCTGGCTCAGGGAGCAGCAGAGACCTACAGAGTGGGATCTTAGAGCAGCGAATGGCAGTATAATTTTGACCTACGGAACAGTCCACCTTAGACTTGATTTTAGATTGCGGCGCGACTTCACCTGGCAGTTTGTGGTGGCAGAAGTTAATTCAGCCATCATCGGTTCAGATTTTTTGGCCCATTACCATCTTCTACCAGATTGCTACACTCAACGCCTTGTGGACGGTAAGACTGGACTTAAGGCCATTTGCTCAACTGCTACTGTCACGCAGCCTAGCATCAAATCTATCAGTCTATGGGACTCTCATTTTGCACAAGTGCTCGCTGAGTTCCCTGACATCACTAAGCCTCCTGGATTCCAGCGGTTAGTCAAGCACAACACTGTGCACCATATTAGGACCACCTAAGGCCCACCCATCTCCTGCCGTCCCCGACGTTTGGCACCTCAGAAGCTATCTGCTGCCAAGACCGAACTACAGGACATGGTGCGGACTGGGGTGGCTCGGCCATCCGAGAGTGCTTGGTCCTCTCCCTTGCACATGACAACTAAGAAAGACCAGTCTTGGCGTCCCTGCGGGGACTATCGCGCCCTGAACGCCAGGACCATTCCCGACCGCTATCCAGTGCGCCACATCAACGACTACGCGAATAACTTCGCTGGTGCTACCATCTTTAGCACCCTTGATCTGGTGAAAGCCTATCACCAGATCCCAGTAGCTGAGGACGACATACCCAAGACCGCCATCGTCACCCCGTTTGGCCTCTTCGAATTTCCTTTCATGACATTTGGGTTACGAAATGCCGGTCAAACCTTTCAAAGGTTTATCGATGAGGTCACACGGGGTCTCTTTTTTGTTTTTCCATATATAGATGACATCCTCGTCTACTCAGCTGACGAGACTCTACACAAGGAACATCTGCGTATCCTATTCAAGCGGTTGCAGGAGTATGGGCTCGTTCTTAACCCTTCCAAGTGTGTTTTAGGCGCAAGGGAAGTAGTGTTCCTGGGATACCACGTGAGTGCTGAAGGCACTCGCCCTCCTCAGGACCGCATTCAAGCTCTCATTGACTTTCCTCCTCCAAAGAACGTCCAAGGCGTGCGTCGTTTCCTCGGCATGATGAATTACTATCGCCGTTTTATTCCCCACGCCGCGAAATGTCAAGCGCCTCTCGTAGATGCAGTAGTCGCCATCAATGGTAAGGGTGCCAAATCATTTCCATGGACACCCGAGCTTCTGGCGCACTTCGAGGCGTGCAAGTCAAGCTTGTCCAACGCTACCCTACTCCAACACCCGGTCAACGACGCACCTCTGGGACTTTTCACGGATGCCTCCAGCGTCCACGTCGGATCCTGCATCCAGCAGTTCGTGAATAACCAATGGTGCCCTCTTGCCTTTTTCAGCAAAAAGTTGACCCCCCAGCAAGCTGAGTGGCCAGCATACTACCGAGAACTCTTCGCGGTGTACGAAAGCGTACAACACTTCCGCCATATTCTCGAGGTCCAACATGTGACCATCTATACTGACCACAAGCCGCTGTTGTACGCTTTCGTACAACGCAGAGAAAAACTCCCGCCATCGCAACTGAACCAGCTATCGTTTATTGGCCAGTTTACAACGGACATCCGCTACATAAAAGGAGAGGACAACGTTGTAGCCGATGCGATTTCGCGGATCGAGGCCGTCTCGTTAGAAGAAGATTACGAGGCCCTCGCTAAAGCACAACTAGAGGACCACGAGCTTGCCGACTTACATCAAGGTAACTCCAGCCTTCAGCTCTCACGCATCGCTGTACCTGGCACAGACGTCTACATCTTTTGCGACGTCTCCACTGGTAAGCCTCGCCCTTATCTGACCCCTTCTTTTCGTCGTGCGGTGTTTGACAAGTTGCACAACTTGAGTCACCCCGGCGTCAGAGCCACCACACGACTGTTGGTAAGTCGTTATGTATGGCCCTCCATGCGGAAGGACTGTCGTAGATGGGCCCAGTCTTGCCTTGCGTGCCAGCGCAGTAAGGTTTCAAGGCATACCTCGTCACCTCTAGGTACGTTCGAGCAACCATCTGGACGTTTCATGCATCTTCACATCGATATCGTTGGTCCCCTTCCTGTTTGTGACGACTATCGTTATTGTCTCACAGCCATCGACAGGGTTTCCAGGTGGCCAGAGGTGTGGCCGATGCGTTCCATCACTGCCGATGAGGTGGCCGATACTTTCGTCCAGGGATGGATATCCCGCTTCGGTGTCCCTACTACAATAACTACTGACACCAGGGCACGCAGTTTGAGTCTGATCTTTTCAGACGTTTAATGCAGACTTGCGCCACGCGCATTCGTACAACCGCGTACCATCCCTGCGCGAACGGAATGATCGAGCGCGTGCACCGCCAGCTCAAGGCCGCACTTATGTGCCACTCTGGCTCCTAGACGCGCGCTCTACCACTCGTCCTACTCGGCATGCGTACCGCCTACAAGGAAGACTTGAAGGCCACAGCTGCTGAGATGGTATATGGCGAATCTCTCCGCCTACCCGGCGAGATGTTAGTCTCCGCGCCGGACGAAAGCAGACTCGACGATCCCGCTGATTTCGTCGTCCAGCTGCGACGCAAGATGTCGTCTCTTCGCCCAGCTCCAGTTTCACGACACTCGACTCGTCCCATCTTTATCTCTAAAAATTTGCCTACAGCAACACACGTGTTCCTACGTGACGACACCGTACGACGCCCATTGCAACCTCCTTATACAGGTCCTTTTGCCGTAGTGAGGCGTTCCACGGACGGGAAAACCCTGACCCTGGACATTAAGAACAAAGAGGTTGTAGTGAGCGTCGATCGTGTCAAGCTTTCAGCTTTCGTGGACTCAGATGAAACCCTTAGTTCTGGTACACCTGCTCCAGCGGCTCTGCAGCCTCAGGACGTACCTCAGGCGCAGCCGGCTAAGCCCGCTCCTCCTATTACTATACCTGCGGATACCACAAGCAATTCACGACCTTACACCACACGGTCAGGTCGTAACGTTAGGTTTAAGGACAGCGACGAATACTGTTATTTTTAAATTGTAGTTTTACTATGTCATTGTTTGTTATCTTTCTCCGTGGGGGGGTGGTGTGGCGTGTTAATACTTAGCTTAAACAGTTTATCTAAGCCTGGCAACACCACCCCCTACACGCCATATTGAATACTGAGACTAGCACCGGCGTACACGCCGCTTTCTGATCTTTTATTTCTAATTGTTTAAATTAAGTACTACAACGTATTTTTATATTACACGAAGTATACAAAGTGACTGCAGTATCAATCCACTCCCACATTTATATGTTCGAGCTTAGATACACTAATGCTCTTTCTATATTATATACTCAACATAATTTGAAAAATACTTATACATATTTTAATAGAACTTGAATTTGGACCATACCTAGTTGTAAGTTGTAGACTAAATTAAGTTATCTGATTTTACAGTACCTATTTTAAATGCTGCATGTCGAAATCCGACGCCGCATCAAGGTGCGAGACGTGGGTGACGTCATCACCAAGCTTAAATGGAGTTGGGCGGGACATGTTGCTAGGCAGAGTGATGGCAGGTGGACAAAAATGTTGACGGATTGGTGGCCGCTTTCGGATGAAAGAAGCGCCTGGCGTCCGTTGGCTCGTTGGGTGGATGATATTCGGAAAATCGCGGGGCACTTTTGGATGCGACTAGCCCAGGACCGGGATAAGTGGCGTACACGAAAAGTGGCCTATGCTCAGCAGTGGGCGACTGAAGGCTAGAATGACGATGATGATGATGATGATGATTCAAAATACCACGGCTGTACTTACTGGAGTAATATTGATGCACGCCACACAGAACGAGACGCAGACCACGATCAGAGTGAAGTGCTCCCGGCGCAGCCAATGAGCGCCGCTCTGCCGCGTCAGGTCTAGAAGACCCGTTATCACACATCCGAGGCCTCCCATCTGAAGATGAATACCACGGCTGTACTTACTGGAGTAATATTGATGCAAGCCACACAGAACGAGACGCAGACCACGATCAGAGTGAAGTGCTCCCGGCGCAGCCAATGAGCGCCGCTCTGCCGCGTCAGGTCTAGAAGACCCGTTATCACACATCCGAGGCCACCTATCTGAAGATGAATACCACGGCTGTACTTACTGGAGTAATATTGATGCAAGCCACACAGAACGAGACGCAGACCACGATCAGAGTGAAGTGCTCCCGGCGCAGCCAATGAGCGCCGCTCTGCCGCGTCAGGTCTAGAAGACCCGTTATCACACATCCGAGGCCTCCTATCTGAAGATGAATACCACGGCTGTACTTACTGGAGTAATATTGATGCAAGCCACACAGAACGAGACGCAGACAACGATCAGAGTGAAGTGCTCCCGGCGCAGCCAATGCGCGCCGCTCTGCCGCGTCAGGTCTAGAAGACCCGTTATCACACATTCGAGGCCTCCCATCTGAAGATAAATACATGCGTACAGTTAGTAAAGTGCGCGATAAAAAAAACCGGTCAAGTGCGAGTCGGATTCGCGTTTCAAGGGTTCCGTACATTAGGGTCAGGTGGAATAAATATAAAACACGGGTAAAAAAGTCTACACATAAGGTTTCTTTGTAAATGGAATAGGAATAAAATAGAATAAATTTTTGAGTCTTAAAAACTTAGTCTTATTTTTACCCGTGTCTTATATATGTTTATATTTACCCCACAAGACCCTACCCAATTTTTAACAATGTATTTTTTTATGTGTATTCAAAAACTAAGTAATTAAGTCCGACTCACACTTGACTGCACATTTCTAATCGGTTTTCCTGTCAGCTATATAAGTAAAGAACTATTTTGAGTATTTTTTTCAAAATTTTAGACCCCGTAGTTTAGGAGGTAAGGGGGGGGGGGGGGGATGGTCGGACAGACAGACAGACAGACGCACGAGTGACCCTAATAAGGGTTCCGTTTTTTACTTTTGAGATACGGTTAATACCTTAACTCAATTATATACCTGATGCCCGGTTCACATTATTCCAGTCCAGTGATCTAGCGGGCTAATCCAGTCCAGTGCTGGACTGGAGCATATCGTTTACATTATTCCAGTCTGGGATCGTTTTCATTATACGCGCTGGATTGGGTGAGCTGGAATGAAAAGTTGACGGTCTCTCCAGTCACTGGACTGGAATGCTCACTGGAATGTGTACATTCCAGTGCAATCCAGTGTCGGTTCACATTATTCCAGTAGCATTCCAGCACTGGATTGGATTGCTGGACTGGAATGCTACTGGAATAATGTGAACCGGCCACAGTTGAATTTCAAACATCCAAAGGTCTACGAGTTTCGTAGCAGTTCGTAGCAGCGTAGCATGACTTTTTTTAAATGTATATCCAAACATACCCCTGAATCCAAGCCAAGCATGATCAGCATGAAGAAGAACAGCATGGCCCAGAGACTTGCGCCTGGTAACGTCGCCACTGCTTCCGGGTATACTTGGAACACTAGCCCTGGCCCTGAAATTAGTAATAGTTATTTGTTTTACAAGGGGGCAAAGTTGTTGTTTAACCGCTCGTGCTAATATTGATACCCGAGCAATCGAAAGATTCCAAAATTGGAATCAATGGAAAAATGGAATCTTGAGCGTTGCGAGGGTTTCAAAGCACGAAGGTTAAACAAAATTTGCCCCCGAGTGAAACACAAAAAATTTTTCACCACACCAACCCTAAACAAATATTAAATGTAAAATATCAAACCAAATCAAATTCAAATTAATGTTATTAAATATAAATTTATCATTCAAAATCATATTTTAAAAGTCAATTCTACCAGCAAACATAAGAAAACAACTCAAAATTTGCATTTGATTACTTTGCCTCACATGTGAATAACTGATAGCAAAGTGCAACTTTGCTGTCCGTTTTTGAAGTGCAAAGTAAGCCTTTCCGAGCTGGTGTGGTGAAAAGAAACTTAGTTAAAAATATATGACAATGCGGCATGTGCAATCAAGATAAGCTTCCACACGGCGCACGTAGTTGGAGCAATGTGTATGTTAAATGTGCATAGAGTTAGACCAAGATAAGTCTGCAACAATTTTGATAGCACACGCAGTGCACGTGTTATTTGTACGTCATAATAGGGATGATGACACATGTTGAATTTTATAACAAAATCTAGTAAAATAGATAGCAAATGAGCAATTTATCACAATAATGTGGATATTAAAATAATATATGGAAATATTACAAAAATACAAGACCTGAAAGTTTTAAAATGTAAGTTTTTTTTTAACTTCCAAAAAGAGGATAAGTAAAGATACTACTCGATTCCTTACATTTTATCCAAAAAAATATTGTATGGCAACTATATACATAAACGCAATATTTCACCGAAAAACAAACAATTTTCTTGTTTTGTCCATACTTCAAGATGGACTCTCAGTGACCTTGACGTCACGGTCACTTATCGTTTTCTTAGGAGCGTTTCACGAGTGAAGTACGACTGTCGGACTTTGCATTAAAGTAATACAAAAGTCAGAAATGATAGTTCATTTCTGACTTTTGTATTACTTTAATGCAATGGGTCCCATATAGACATTTGATCCTAAAAACAAACCTGATCGATTGATACCATAAATGAAAATTTATCATCTAGCCTATTTAATAGAAGTTGGACGTTTAAAATTAACACTTGCGTGTGCTGTCAAAATCGTTCCAGACTTATATTGGTTGAACTCTTCCTACTGCATGCGTTACTTAGTAACTAATATTACTCGCCTTGCTCCAGCCGTATACTCATAGTTTATAGTTTTTCAAATATCATCATCATCATCATCATCTCAGCCATAAGACGTCCACTGCTGAACATAGGCCTCCCCCTTGGACCTCCATACGTGCCGGTTGGAAGCGACCCGCATCCAGCGGCTTCCGGTTTTTCAAATATATTACCTACATATTATGTTCGTCAAATTGTATGCTTAACTAAACTCGAGAACTACGAGTAACTTTGTATACCTTCAAATTTCAATACAAAGTAACCTAAAAATTTTAATTGCTTCTGAGTACACTAACCTTCGGTAGCTACGGAGGATATGGGCACGCCCTGCTTGTGGGACATGAAGCCGAGATACGTGAAGATGACGAACCCGGAGAAGAACGAAGTGAAGCAGTTCACTAGAGTCGTCACCAGGCAGTCTCTGAAAAGGTAAAGGAATATTAAAATATTTTTTTGGCAAAGAATCGTTTTTAGTACAAGCTTTTACCGCTGACTGTACTTTTCTTTCCACAGGTATTATAACTATCTGTCATCGAGACAATTCTAACAACACCAAACACAATTAGTTTGCGTTGTGTTATCACAGAGTTCTCATGGCCACCTCCTGTCTCCGTCATCAGATCTTACATATATGTAGGATGCAAATTTTCAGCTTCATTGGAAGTCGGGAAGTGGGTCAAATTTAACTTGCAAGATTTGACCCTAACAAACATAGGTACATTGCAAATTAATAAAACGCTTGTAAAAACACCAAATCTCGTAAAATTGTAATGAAACGCATCGAGTTTGGAAAATATTACACCGTGTATAATAATGATACATACCTATAGCAGTTGTTGTGAAAGGTGTTATAGCTGGCATAGGACAAGTGGACTCCAAAACCAGCGCCCACCGAGTAGAAGATCTGAACTGCTGCGTCCACCCATACCTGGAAACAATTAACACATACTTAATAACTATCTATAGAACGACCGCTTAAATGAGTCCTCGCCTGCGCGGTACGGGGGCGACGGGGTGGGACGACTAAGGGTGGCGGGGAAGGTGCGGGCGGCAGGCGTACGGCGTCCGCCGTTAGTCGTCTCATCCCGTCGCCCCCGTACCGCGCAGGCGAGGATTAATTTAAGCGGTCGGTCTATAAATATTACCACATTTAATTCAGTTTTAAGATGCCATGGGTTCAGCCAACAAAGCTTTTTTTTTAAATCGTAGCGCATTTTTTAGATCATAATACGGTTTGCCAAGAAATATGGATAGCAATCTTGAGGCCTTTCTCTTTTTCTTTCGTTTGTAGAATTAAGTATACTAGTAGGAGTAGTAGCTAGTAGGTGACCATTGTATGCAAGCCTGCAAGGGGGAGTCATTAATCACTGTCTTAACGACCTGTCTGGCCTAGTGGGTAGTGACCCTGCCTATGAAAGTATGAAGACATTTATTTGTATAATGAGCATAGATATGTGTTCCTGAGTCATGTATGTTTTCTATGTATTTAAGTATTTGTATATTATATGTATCGTTGTCTGGGTACCCACAAAACAAGCCTTCTTGAGCTTACCGTGGGACTTAGTCAATTTGTGTAAGAATGTCCCTATAATATTTATTTATTAAAAATTTACTCCATGTAAAAATTTACATTCCCTTACAAAAGGCAGTAACACAATGTATTTCATAGTATTTTGAAATACAAAAACACTGACTGAACTAACTATGCATAGCATACGTATCCTACCTGCGTGTCTTTGAGCCTCGTGAGCTCCGGTTGCAGGTAGTAGGCGATGCCTCGGGTAGCCCCAGGTAGCAGTAGACCTCGTACCAGTAGTATGGACAGCACCACGTAAGGCATGGTTGCTGTCATCCATACTACTTTACCTAGGATTAGTGGGGTTAGTAGTTAGTAATTAAATAAGGAAAAATATTAGTAAAGACAAAGTTAGATGCATGCAGTCAGGCGCGTTTTGCGGGAGGCGCGGGAGCGGGGCGCGCCGCTTTTACATATAAAACGCTCACGCCGCGCTCACGCCCCGCCCGGAAAACGCGCCTGTGTGACGGAATCTTTATTGGGAAGGTGCGAAGTCGGTAGAGGGGGAAGTGGCGCTGATCGTCACAAACACAGGTTATGGAATGTCCGAGATTAGTACTAGCGGCAGCCGCTTGAACTAATTTTACTCCATAAGATTTAACGTAGAAAGTCCGACAAAATGAGGGCAGCACCAGTCGTGCACATAGCGAATACAAATTCTTGTTTCGTATATGACAGCTTAATGTAGGTTACATAATCACAAAATGCGATTATTCTGGTTATCAAAAGTTCCTGTTAGCCAATGTAGTAGCACCATTTATTTCGCTTGTCAAACTAAGGGGCATGTTGTTTTTCTAGATTTTATCTGTTCCATTTTGTAACTGGTATATGTGTCTAAGTCTAGTCAAAGGTCCCACTTTGTCGCTTCCCTTAAGGACGAGATTTGCTTGTATCTTTATACGAATAACCTGTCAAAGCGTCCTTATGGCAAGCGGCAAAGTGGGACTTTTGACTAAAAACGACACATATAATCAGCTACGAAATGAATTTACTCTTACATTTCGAAGCCAGCTACACTTTCAAAAGCTACTGCCAGAGTTAAGGTTCAGTCACATAGGCGCGTTTTCGGGGGGGGGGGGATGTGAGCGTTTTATATGTAAAAGCGGCTCGCCCAGCTCACGCGCAAAATGCGCCTGTGTGACGGAGCCTGTAAATATTGATAGAAGGAAATTACTACTATAATATAATAGGTATTTAGTAAAGTCACAAAGTCTTACCAGAGCTTTTGACACCCTTGAAGAGTGAGAGGTACAGGGTGACGTAGACCAGACCGAGGCATAGAGCGAGTTGCCATTTCGGGAAGCCCAGGTCGTTTAGGCCTTCCGAATGCTGCATCTCTAGCACCGCTCGGCTGAAATAAATAAAAAAATATCCGTATCAATATTTTTGACCTAGACTTTAGTAAGCTAATAATTTAAATGAAGATTTAATTGGGTAACCTCCGCCAGAAGGAGGTGGCACGGCAATCGCAAGACATTGTAATAATATTGGCGTCATATCGAGAGTTTCTGGACGTAAATCACAGTTAACACAGACACACACACACACACACACACACACACACACACACACACACACACACACACACAGTCACAGTGTTAGTCAGATGACTCACGCTAGACCGGGGCCGGGCCCGGGCCGAGGCGTCCGACATGTCATTTTCTATCACGGCTGATCGATGATAACGTGGTGCTTTCCAAAACGAAGCGTCGGAAGCTCCGTTCCGGCCCCGGACCGGTCTAGCGTGAGTCATCCTTTACACTTAACAGGTTCACTATTAGCCCACCGAGAGGCGTAGGTAAATGGAGAGCCTCGTGCTGTGGCACCACAATTGTATTGAATTCTACGCACCGTCACAGTGGAACCACAGTGACATTGTGTGGAACTTCCTTGGAATACTGAAAAGGCGAAGTAATGAAGTGTGAGATTGGCCTGTGATAAGAAACTTTCACGTAGCATCGTTCTGCGTTGCATTGTTCGGAGTTCCATGAATTATTCCATAAAGCTGGTAACTTACTGAAAGAACTCTGAGGCTGGAGTGAAGTGTGAGAGCGGTCCCTGATATGGAACTTCTGTCTTGTTCGTCGTGTTATGTCGCGACGCATCCCAGCATTGTTCCGTGTTCCATGAATTGTCACATTGACATTCTATGAAACTAGTAACTTACTGAAAGAACTCGGAAGCCGGAGTGAAGTGTGAGAGCGGTCCCTGATATGGAACTTCTGTCTTGTTCGTCGTGTTATGTCGCGACGCATCCCAGCATTGTTCCGTGTTCCACGAATTGTCACAATGTAACCAAGGTAACTCAGAGCGCGCCGAGGACACAAGGAAGTAGAACGCCCAGCCTGGTATGAACAGTGTTTTTTCATAATTAATTGCAGATACCAAACACAATTGATGGACTCAGAATGCATCTATAAAGACAAAGCCACGTCTTATAATCACCAAAGGGGGCCTAGCCAAGTTGCCAATCGTTGATAGAAAACGCAAATTGAAAGTTAACAAATGTATGGAAATGGTCTTCATATAGGTACTAGTTCTTGACGTTCTGAAGCGCCATCTCAAAGCTTGCGACATCCCATCTGAGCGTTGGAGGAGCTTGCGGTTAAGAGATCGGAATGGCGCAATAAGGTGAGAGAAGGTGTAGCTACTTTCGAAGAAGCTCGACTTGAACACCTGGACCAAAAGCGCCTTCAACGGAAGTCTCGACCTAAGCCGTCCTACGCTTACACTTATAACGGCCAAGGGCAGCTTTACTGTGCACAGTGCGATCGGACATTTAAAAGTAAGTTCGGATTTGCGAGCCATATACGTGCTCATCAGAGGAATTTGTGAAGGTCGCCGTTGTCGGACACGACATGGAGGACTATATATATACTAGTATAGGTACGTATTCACACACAATTTGTCGCCAATGTTTTTCCATTTTAATATAGCACTGTAATTCCCATTAGGCAGTCGCCAGCTATTACACTGGAGTCCCTCGAGCCCGAACGCGCAGCCGTGACTAAATGACGTGTCGCTTAAAATATTACCTGCGTAAGTGCGTAATATCCAAGTAATAACTATTAAGGTAAACATACTAGTGCTCGACATGCTAATGCCCAATAGATAACAACTTGCTTTCACCTCTCTTAACATTGACTTAAGTTTCAAGATGACATGTACTGAGACCGCGTCGAGTACTAGTACGTTTACCTTACAAACAGCTTATGACATTGTCTAAAATTACATTTTAACGCATTCACTGTTAACTTAACGTTTTCGTAGCACTATGCTCGTAGCCGATCTGAACGTTTTCCCGCTTGGTAGAGGAAAGCGACTACGAATAGAGAACCCTGAATAGACAGCACTCAATATGTTAAGTTTCGCGAACTCTCCTACAAAAAGCCGCTTAAAACATACAGTCGATCGCAGCACAATTTCAGTAGGGTGTACTTTCTGAACAATAAGCGCCACTTCCACCATCCCTCTAACCCGGGGTTAAGCGGTTAAACCGTTAACCCAGTGTCAATTTGTACTGGTAGCCATGGTAACTCCAGATTTAACCGGTTAATCCGGGTTAGGTTAGTGCAAGTGGCGCTAATAGTCAGACGTTAGGTATAGTTATTCTAGTTCGTTGCCCGACCCAACCATCACGATATTGTTATCACGTTATGTAGACTTCAATCAAGTTAAATATTTACCGATAATCACATTGTAGTAGAAGGACACGTAGAACGCCACCATCACAGCGCAAAACCCTACACCTGAAACATATGTAACATTTAACCTTTTAACCGCCATATAATTTTTATCGAGCGTGCTCGTGTCGGCGGTACGAAGTTACACGAAGTTTTATCTTATTTATCAGACCGCGGCGAAATGAGCCCGATATTGTATGTCTTATATATCAGTCTACGGCGGTTAAAAGGTTAATCAGTCAATTTAATCAACCCTCGACGCAAAAAGAGGGGTTTTACGTTTGTCGCCAATGTCTGTCTGTCTGTTACCTCTTTACGCTTAAACCACTGAACCGATTTAGGTGAAATTTGGTACGAAGATAGTTTGAGGCGCAAGAAAGAACATAGGATAGCTTTTATCAATCATTTATCATCATCACTCCACGCAGAGGAAGTCGCAGGCAGAAGGTAGTGTTACAAAATCAGTAAATTTTATGTAGGTACAAAGGCACTTAGAACTTAATTAGATCTGTGTAGATATTAAAATGCAGTTTAGTTCTAAGTTTCAGTTTATCAAAGCTAAACTTAGTCAAAGCAATCTAGACTCTGCGGACGACATTTTCTAATAAGAGTTCACAAAGTAGTGAAGAAAACGAAGATCGTATTATGCGACGAAATATTACTTCATACTGTTCGTTATTCGTTCAAATAACTTCAAATAACTTTCCAAGACGAGTATTTTTTTAATTTAGGTACTGGACGGGACATATTGAGTCCGTGACTTTATGCCATAGTGTCGATATTTAAAGCATTCACTGCCACCCTCTTTTCCTGGATATTCACCTATAAAAGGGTGAAAGTCACGGTGACGCATATATGCGTCGGTGGCAGTGAATGCGTTAAGACGAGAAAATGACAGAATTTAAGGTTGACTCACGCTAGACGACCGGGGCGGAGCTTACGGCGCTTCGTTTTCTATGTAAAGCACCACGTGATCACCAATTAGCCGTCATAGAAAATGACATAACGGACGCCTCAGCCCGGGCCCGGCCCGGTCTAGCGTGAGTCATCCTATAAGGTTACGGGCCTGACGCAAATTCCATCGTTCATTGCATCCCGGGCGATAACTCGTAAAGTGGTTTTTAAGGGCGATGTAATGTATAATGAACCCTCGTGAATGTAACAAACACATAGAGGTACAATAATATAGAGATGAAACGGGGGAGGGGCCAAACGACCGAACGAGATGCACTTATGGAACTTTCAGTAGGAGTAGCAGAGAAAACGGCTTATTGCTTGTCCTTGTCACAGTCGCACATTTTGTTTGTTCCCCACCATAAATTTAGTATGGTTTATGGTGGGCAACAAATAACCCGACCGAATTACGTAGATTGTTTTTGGTATGTTGTCAGGAATGTTAAAACGTGTTTTTAATATTGTGGCATTGCGTATGTTTTGTCCCTCACAGAGGCACACGTAGACCACTTCTATAGGATGCTACCTTCTATGAACAAACACTAAAAACAAAATTTGTTATCGAATCTCAGATTCAGATTCAGATTTTTATTTGCTTAAACATGGCATTTACAATAGCTCTTAAATACAATAGAGCTACATGTTTGGTCATAGAGACATGCACATAATGTGTAATGTCATGTGTGTCGCATGCATCATATTTAAATTAAATTAACTCGATTGAAACTTTGTCAGATGATAGTTTTTAGGGTTCCGTACCCAAAGGGTAAAAACGGGACCCTATTACTAAGACTCCGCTGTCCGTCCGTCCGTCCGTCCGTCTATCCGTCCGTCCGTCCGTCCGTCTGTCACCAGGCTGTATCTCATGAACCGTGATAGCTAGGCAGTTGAAATTTTCACAGATGATGTATTTCTGTTGCCGCTATAACAACAAATACTAAAAAGTACGGAACCCTCGGTGGGCGAGTCCGACTCGCACTTGTCCGGTTTTTTTTAAATAAATAATATCACTGATTTAAACTTTCACGATTTTTACACATTATTAAAAAGTACAAAGTAGTAGTAGTATTAAGTCCCGTTGTACTATTTAATAATAAATAATATCGTCAGCCGGCTGTATCACGATGGAGAGACCGTCAGCTGATGCCCTCGGTACGTAGAAGCCAGATGGGAGCATCTATCACTTATTTAAATGCTCCAAAGGGATGTCAGTTTCCAATGCCCTTCAGCCTAGGTACATACCTTTAAACAGTGGGCATATTTTCCATAGCGTGATCGGGCCTTGCCGGTTGTACTGGCCCAATATCAACTCCATGTAGAACAGGGGGACGGCGCCGAAGATTAGCATTAACGTGTAGGGTATTAAGAAGGCTCCTGAAATACAAGTATGTACATATATTATAACAACGGAAATTGCAAGTAATTTAAAATGGTGGCTAAACTGAACTGAACATTTATGGACTATATACACTATATACACTAACACATTCGGTGCGGCAGCGCCTATCCCAAACTTACTGCCAGTGCTTTACGAGTCATATACTTCCCGTATGAGAATGTCTGATTTGGGTTTAAACTTACATTTTCCCGTACCACGTCCTTACTTTAAAAAGGTCCCTACAGACATGTAATATTATCGATTTAAAAAAATCTAAACGGATATGATGGTCGTTCTTGTCTACCTGACAGCGTGATAAAACGGTATCCGTCACTTTCAATCACGCTCTGCACCGTTAGCACGGTCGCATTTTTATCGCTTGTCACCATGCCTGTCACGTTCTAACAAGTATGTACCTAAGTGCGAAAGTGACTATTAGTTTTGTGAAGCTGCCTTCATAACAAAAAAAATTTACTTCTTGTTGTAATAAATAACTAAATAAATAATAATGATGTACATGTAGTGCATAATTATTTCGTATTTTCACGGAAAGGTACGAACGTGTCTTGATATTTCAGTCAGACTCGGTACAAAAAGTACCAAGGTTAATTGAAGTAGCATGACAAATGAACGATTGAACGTTTCCGAGAAAATACGAAGGAAAACAATTATACACTACATCTGTAGGTGATGTTACTGTTGAACCATAGACAAAACTGTTGAACTTACCACCACCGTTCCTGTAACAGAGGTAAGGGAATCGCCACACGTTGGCCAGGTCAACGGCAAACCCAATGATGGAGAGCAGGAAATCCGCCCCCGTCCCCCACGTTTCTCGTCCGTCGTCCGGTTCTGAAAAAACATGATTTATTTATTTGTTAGCCTGTTGTGTCCCACTGCTGGGCAAAGCCCTCCCTCTCTTTCTTCCACGCGTCTCGTTCTATAGCAATATATTAGGCCAATCTTTCCGAAAGACGTCAAGATTCTGCCGCCATCTCCTTCGAGGTCTGCCGTGACGCTTCACTGTTTGGTGTCCACTCGGTAGTTTTCATGGCCCACAAGTCGTTTGGCATACGGCAGGTGTGTCCGGCCCAGTCCCATTTAAGCTTAGCGGCTGTCAGGGCTTCGTCGGCTACTTTGGTTTTGGAGCGCAGGATGGAATTTCTGATTCTGTCAGTCAATTTGACACCAAGAATACAGCGCTCCATCGCTGTCTGACAAAATTTGAGGGAATGCTTTTGAGCATTTGAAAAACCATTTTTAAATCGTGCATCTATCTCAGCATGATGCTATGCTATTATATGCAAATACATAGAGCGTTTTCACACTGTCCGATCCGATATCGGATGTCGGATACGACTACAAGGAAGCAAAAAGTAAAAAGTGGCTTTTTTATACATAGTGGGATCATTATATACCTAACATGTCATTCACTATTTCTTCTAATACCCTAAGAATGTTTTACTGACGAAAAGCTAAAATAAGATTTAATTTGAAGATTCATTTGAATGTTTTTTTTTTTACACTTACCTGGTTTAATGCTGCTCGCTCTAATCCTTTTCGATGCATCATTGTAGTACGTTTCTTCTTCTATTAGAACTTTAGGCTCTTCTGCAAGAAATAAAAATAAAACGTCAAATTATTGTTTCAAACCAGCGGGTGAATGCAAAGAAAAGAAAGAGTGATAACTCCATACATCAGTTTTCTTACCAAATCGCGAGTTATTTCGTAGTCGACATCTAGCGTCAAGTAGTGGATCTATCAGTACCACTACTTGACACTAGATGTCACAAGTGTTGCTACTCACGAAAAATTTAGGGAATATTTAGGCAAAGCTCTGCGTAGGTGGCACCATTAGCACATACAGTAAACAAACCTCATTGACATAATCAATGACACATCACACTTCACGTCAATCACATGGCCTACCGCGAAACACAACAATCGAAAGTTCGATTTCTGCCTATCTATCACTCTTGCTTATTCGATCGATAGAGAGGCAGATAAAGAAATCCCAATTTTCGCGTTTTGCGGTAGGCCACTTGTAAACAAACCGCCTTGGTGCATCAATGTCATAGTGAAAACTTGTCAAAAAACTGTTTAAGGCCTAGTATGTATAAATTACTCTATGGTTTACTAAACAAATTAGTGCTGCACTCTGGCGGCAGAACATTGCAGTAATACTCCCTATTTACAACTAATATTATAAGCAGGAGGAGTTGAAGCAGCATGAAAACTTAGGGTGATCGGACTCTAAGAACTATTTCACGTTAAAATCAAGTTACCCTTACTTACTTTTGTAACAGGATAGGGTGACCACGGATCCTTTTGTCGATTTGTGATCTGCGAATACAAGGAGCAATTTTAGTTAAGGGGCTACCCCACGCCAATGACCTTCGATCTGAATCCCTTAGTTTTCTAATGTTTTTTATAGCTTATTATATTAACAGCAATGGCTTTAAGCAATATAGTATCCCATATTTACTTCAAAGTTCATTGTCTTTGAGATATTTGGCATCAAAGTTGAACAATTTTGGGCTAAAAAACTGGTTTTCTGGCCATAACTTTTGTGTTAATTAGTTTAAAATTAAAACCCTGAACACGTTTTTCAAGACGTCAAAGACGAAGCCAAATATGTAGATTTCGTACATATAAGATCCTTCACTGCAAACTAGATACGAAAAAAGTTTTTTTTTTTAGATAATGTTTAAAAAATTCATAAAAAAATAAGTATTCATTTCTTTCAAAATCCGGTGGACAAAACCGGAGATAAAAGATTGAAAAACCGATAACCGTTTGTCTTATAATTCTATCTGTAGTGCAAAAAAAGGAGATACGATTCAAAACTGGTAATATTAATTTAATATTAATTTTGAATATGTCAAAATATCTTATGATATTTATTTATTTTATTTAAAGTACAGCGAATCGCTTAGCGTGGTACGGGCATGTGATGCGGAGGGATGAAAGTCATGTGATTGTGATGTCGAGAACGGTATTGCGAATGAATGTGGAGGGAGGTAACGGGAAAGGAAAACCGAGGAAGAGGTGGATGGACTGTCTGAGAGATGATATGAAACGAACGCAAATGAATGATGAGGTGACGGGAGATATAGATGAAAAAGACATGCTGCGGCGACCCCAAATGAATAGGATGATACAAGCAATAAGCTAATGATGATGATTTATATTTTAATATATTATGAAAAATAGCCATTCGTGTGATTTGTACGTAGAAAGACCACCTTTTTAAACATAAATATCAAAATTTCTGTATACAGACCATAGAGAAATATAGTAAGAATAGAGTGCTGACTCTATACATCAGTTTTGGTACCAAGACATCTGATAAACTTTATGTACAGCGTATTGCACACGGGGCGTTTAGCTCTGAATTTAATTTCTAATGTCTGGGCAGTGATGCTGAGTGTCACTTTGTACAATGTATTGCACATTGGGCGGCACGAGACTATTACACTACGGAACCCTAAAAACCATAAAACTCCTTCAAACACCAATACCGCTCAATTCCCAACGGCCGCGTGCCTCCACGACATTAGCGCTCCATTTTTGAATTCCAATAGAGGTGAGGAATTATTGGTGAATTTTTCCGCATCGGAATCCCTTTATTGCTGGCTCTATTAGGAGGGCGGTATGCGAGGAATAAGATAAAATGGACTTAAGGGTATGCTGGGTGAAATGGGAGACGTAATAGACTTTTTTTTTAACTTCATCGTGATTTATATGACTTTTTAATTATGAATTTTATCAGCCAATGCACCAGGATTCATTTAAAACGGTATGCGAGAACAAGACTAGCAGGGCTCGGAACCGGTATTTTTTAAAAACCCCGAAATAGCCCAATATTTTGAATTATTTATGCTCTTTACGTAGGCCTGAATCATGTATTTAGGTAACAACTCTGTATTATTAGGTTGACCCATTAAAAATGAAATAATAAACCAAAGAACGAAAAAGAACGTAATAATACCGGTATTTTTGTATGGAGCAAATACCGGTTTCCGACCCCTGAAAACTAGAATATTCAACGGGGCCTAGTCGTTTCTTCGCTTAAATAGTGTTTAGTTTTAAGTCTGGTTTTAAGTAAAATGCATCAATTATATGCTAGTCTGTAAGGTATTTGTAATATGGATTGCCTTTTAATAAGACAAAACAGCACAGGAACGCTGCCTACTTGATGGGCACCCTGGTATTATTAGCTTTAGTTATTTTATTTGTAGTTAGTTTTAGTTTTATATTCATTTTATAACACTTATTTTATAATAAATGAGTTAAAATTTTAAATGGACATTACTGAGATGGGAGACGTGATCGTTTTTATTTAACTCTGTCGGGATTCAGATAACTTTACTAATAATGACTTTAATACGCTATCATTAAAGTCTCGCCATGTCCATTCGTCTGTCTCACAGTCTGTCAACCATTATCATTGTAAATACCAAAACATAACTACCCACGTTATCACGTAGGTCGTATCAAAACGACATCAAAATCAGATCAAATGATTAAATCAGAATCGATATATATTATATCTTAACTTCACTAAATAAATAGCTAACAGTGTAATAGCGCCACTTGCTCCATTCCACTTACCCGGGTTAACCGGTTAAACCTGAAGTTACCATGGTTACCAGTACAATTTGACACTAGGTTAACGATTTAACTTCTTAACCCCGGGTTAGTGATTGTGGTGCAAGTGGTCCTAAATAGTCGTAAAAATACAGTAACCCGCTTAATACGATCACGTCTAATACGATTTCTTACTTAATAAGTACTTACCATTAATACCTATGAAATTTTGCACTGGTCCGTTTGACTGGTTTTCATATAATTTTTCACGCTTTCCCACGTGTAGGTATTTCATCTTTCTTTCCCTACTGATTTTTCTTAAGTCGGTTGTGTGTAATGTAGGAGCCTTAAGGATGACTCACGTTAGACCGGGCCGTGTCCGGGCCGGAGCTTCAGGCGCTTATTTTCTTTTCTATGACATGACAGGTGACCACGTGGTGCTATAGAAAACGATGCGCCTGAAGCTCCGGCCCGGACACGGCCCGGTCTAACGTGAGTCATCCTTTAAAGCCATAAGATAGTATCCATTTTAATCCATTCACCTTATCTTAAGAAGTGAGTTCTATACCACATTGTTGCACCATTCCATTCATTCATTCAATAGTGCCTACCGGTCAAAGGAGCAGGAAAACGTTTTGAAAGTTCAAACAACAGTTACAAAAGTACGGTTCAGTAGTTTCTATCCTTACCCCCTACAATACATTCTATATCTTGTTACTTTTAATGCGGCATCCTGTATACAAATAAACGATATTTATTTATTTAATTATATTTGGGAAGAATCTTGCACACCACCTAGCCCCAAACTAAGCATAGGGTCTAAGATAAGGTCTTGAGAATTGAAAGAATCTTAAAATGTACTTGGCTATATACCTACTACATAGAGACTACTGTTATACAGGCTGCTAAAAAATAAGTGCATTCCCGTTGCCAGGAAAGTTTTAGGATTATACGGAGCAACTTTTACTATGGAACAAAAAAATTGGCTGTTTCATACATTTAGGATGATCTATTTTCTATGGGAGAGTATATTTTTTTCGCATAGTAAATGTTGCTCATTGTCAGTATAATCCCAAAACCTCCCTGGCAACGGGAATGCACTTATTTTTTAGCCACCCTATACATATAAAAATATATTTTTCAGTACTGCTTCAGAATGACAATATACTTATAAATAAACTTTTTGAATTCCCATTAAATTCTACGGAAGTTCACAACAACCGCTTAAGCTTGATGCAAGTACCGCGCTCAAGCGGCTGATTGTACCAGAGACAGATAATTAATAATGATAACTAACTACTCTGGTGCGTGTGGCGTGGCGATATTATTCGTATGGTATGGATGAAATTTTCTGCCCTCTTACACACGTCATAAGTTTACGGTAAAAGTTTGTATGTGTCTTTTTTTATTTGTGTGCACAACTAATTTTTCGCTTTTACTGTGAAACGAATGGACAAATTAATAAAATCATTAAATCAGACATATATCCATATTTATTAAATGTTAAACATATTTAATAATTTTGCATGCATTTAATGTAGGTAGAGTTAGACCAAGAAAAGTCTGCTGCGATTCTGACAGCCCTCGCAGTGCCAGTGTTATTTTAAACGTCAAACTTCTATGAAATTATGACGTATAAATAACACTTGCACTGCGTGGGTTATCAAAATCGCTACAGACTTTTCTTGGTCTAACTCTAGATATGTACTTATAATGACGTCGCAGTATTTGTCAATGCTTCTGTGCGGAATCTGTTTATGATAGTCAATGGGTTCGAGCACGGTTCGAGTTAGATAAGTAATAAAATGGGTATTGTAGCGTAAACCACTGTACGTCTACCACCAGTTTTTACATTGACATAACGCTCACGTCTACGTAATTTACTTTCTGTACATCTCGCTTGCACTAATATGCGATTACGAGCGAGATGCATAGAAAGTAATTTACGCAGACGTGAGCGTATATGTCAATGTCAAAACTGATGGTAGACGTACTGGTCTAACTCTATGTGTCTATAGGTGTCAGATGAGTTATTAACTAACGAGAAGGTTTTAATTTTTGTCGAGAGTTTTCCAATGTTAAAATTCATAGTTTTTGTCGTTTTTGTCCCCAATTTTAACAGTCGTTACTATAATTTGTCTTTGGTATGGCAAGTTTCCACGGTCACCGCTTAGTAATGCAGCCCGTTGCATACTTTCCGATAAGTGGGAGCCATGTTTTGACAAGTTAAAGCCTCGTCCAAGTTTTAAACTGTACAGTCGCCGTCAGATATATCGGAGCGGCCAAGATGCTCAGAAATATCTGAACGCGCCTTTATTGCCATGGCGTCAGAGTGCATGTTTACTTAGTAGTCGTTTGTGTGATTCACGCCAATCATTAAGGGGCTACTCGAGGTTTTCATAGATTTTTGACAAGTTTTAAAACGTATCTCCCATAGTACTTTTGCACAGCAGATAGAATATTTTATAAGACAAACGGCTATCGGTTCTTCAAACGTTTATTTCCTTTATTGTCTACCGGATTTTGAAAGAAATGAATACTTATTTTGTTATGATTTTTTTAAACATTGTCAAAAAAACACTTTTTTCGTAACTAGATTGCTGTGAAAGATCTAACATATACGAAATCTACATATTTGAGTTCGTTTTTTGACGTGTCTAAAATTTTAAACTAATTAACACAAAAGTTATGGCCAGAAAAACAGTTTTTTGGTCTAAAATAGTTGAATTTTGATGCCAAATATCTCGAAGACAATGAACTTTGAAGTGAATATGGGATAATATATTGCTTAAAGCCGTTGTTGTTAATATGATAAGCTACAAAAAACATTAGAAAACAAAAGGATTCAGATCGAAGGTCATTGAGGCATGGGATCCCCTTAAGATAATCTTGACGACCGGTCTGGCCTAATGGGTAGTGACCCTGCCTATGAAGCCGATGGTCCCGGGTTCGAATCCTGGTAAGGGCATTTATTTGTATGATGATACAGATATTTGTTCCTGAGTCATGGTTGTTTTCTATGTATTTAAGTATTTATATATTATATATATCGTTGTCTGAGTACCCACAACACAAGCCTTGAGCTTACCGCGGGGCTTAGTCAATTTGTGTAAAAATGTCCTATAATATTTAATGTCCTATAATATTTAATGTCCTGTAATATTTATAATCGTGAAGGTCGTATCTAAACCAGTTCACAATCATAACATATTGTTTTAGGTAATCGGGCTCCCAGACTATAAAAGACTGTTAAAACCATAACCCTTTTTATAAAGGCTGTAGTCGGTTAAATTGAGTCTGTACCGTAAACCGGGGTTACTTTGATTCGTGGGGTAACCTTGATCATCGATTTATGAACTATAAGGAGTTGGTTTCTAAGCAGTTTTATCATGTATTTGTATTTCTGTTAAGGTCGCCAACCACATCATAAAAGTCTTAAGTAGGTACGCGTTCAAAAATCATCTGCCTATTCCTCAAAGGTTACCGGGTTCGATCAACTATTAAATTTCTTGTTCTTATTCTGTCCCATCAGCGAGGAGACAATAGTAGCATAGTTTGCTAGAAAAACTGCCGTACCGTGTTCTAAAAACATGCTTAGTAGATGTCCCACTATGGAAAGGCCTTATAACTACCACTAAAAAGCAAGTTTGGTTCATTTAAATACGAAAAAAACTAGGATTTTAAGAGTGACTCAGGAGACCGTAACCATGGCAACGAGTGACAAGAAAAAGTTGATTAACCCACCCCACGAATCAAAGTAACCCCAGTTTACGGTAATAGACTTGTGCAGCCAATAAACAAGAAGAGGTAATAATACCAAGAACCGGAAAGAGCTCTATTTGTCCAAGTAGACAGGATCGGATCTAGGCGTCACTGCAATTATATTTATTTATTTAATTTGTTTAAACTTTATTGCACATGTTTACATAAAAAGAGTACAAATGGCGGACTTAACGCCTTGACGCATTCTCTACCAGTCAACTATTAAAAACCATTATAATTGTAACTTTATTTTTTTACTTCAGTTTTTGACGGTTCCGTAGACAAATGGGCAAAACAGAACGTCCATCTGCCTGTCTGTCTGTGTGTCCGAGTACACCGAGTTGTGAAACTCGGTGTACTCGGAAATTATAAGTTATTTATTTTTATGAAATTTGGAACGTAGGTTTATATTGTAACTTGTAAGCTGCTACGTACTTAATTTAGAAGTTGAAATTTACGGAAATTTATGGATATAATCACTCCAAAAGTCTTAAATAATTTGAACCGAGTGTGCAAAAAGCATTAAAAATATTCAGTAAATAAGACTAAAATGTAGGTATAGTTTCCACCAATTTTGATTATTCTTATTAAAATGACATAAGTGCTACGAAGATAGGCCCTTTTGATTCTTTGGATATTTCTATGTTATATCTAGGTAGATGATTAGGTAGGTGACGCCGTATATTCATACTTCTTTCTAATTTTATTTTTGAAACCTCATCAAATGGCCCTAGTAGTTTTGCCGCTATACCTATCATTAATGCCGGTATTACTGCAATGTTCTGCCGCCAGAGTGCAGCACTAAGAGGATATGTTCACTGACAATAAAATATGACATTGATACATCAAGGCGGTTTGTTAACAAGGGCCTACCAGGAAACGCGAAAATCGAAACTTTGTTATCTGCCTCTTTATCGCTCGAATATGCAAGAGTGATAGAGAGATTACATAACAAAATTTAGATTTTCTTGTTTCGCGGTAGACCCCCAGATTGTGATGGATAGTGGTAGTGGCGCCCCCTACGCAGAGTTTTGCGTAATGTTCCCTATTAATACCAACTGCTAAAAACATATTTTTTCCTAGTTTTTCTGTAGTCAAGTAAATGGAAGTTCGGCCCTGGATTTATTATCCAGTTGTTTACGCTACAATACCCATTTTATTACTTATCTAACTCGAACCCATTGACTATCATAAACAGATTCCGCACAGAAGCATTGACAAACAACGAAGGTTGACTGGTAGAGAATGCCTTGTAGCATTAAGTCCGCTTTTTGTACGTTTGTATTTTCCTTGTGCAATAAAGATTAAATAAAATAAATAAATACTGCGACGTCATACATGGCGGGAAGAAGTTGACAACTCGAGACACAACACAAAATTAAAGAAATTTGAACCTTATGTAATTCTACTTTAAGTTAAAATTTCTTCAATTTTATATTTTGAGGTATCAAATTCTTCCTGCCGTGTACCGACTGTACCGTTAAGTTCATATTGAAATTATTCGGAAATTAACTTCTACATACTTTGTAAAATGTTTGCACTTCGATTGTACTTATTGTATTTTTTTATTGAATATAGAACCGATGGTCGGTCATTTTAGTACCTATTCTTGGAGTTAGCACTTAATTACATACACCATTTTGTACTAGAATAGCTCATGTTTACCTCTACGTGTAGCACGATTTTTTGTTCACATTTTATGTATCTAAACGTGAGTGTCGTTTTCACACTCTAGAATTCTAGATTGAATCGTGTTATATGCGTCATCTAGTCGGGAAGTAATCTGTGTTAAGCCTGCAGCATTAAAGTAATATTGTCGGAATAACATTTTTAAAACCAATGCTGGCAAGATAATAACTGTATTGAAGCTGGTTTCAAGATTGTACGGTCAAGAAATTTAATTTCATTAGGTACCACTGTATATATCTTGTTTGTAAATAAATAATTAAAAAAAAAAACAGTAGGTACCACCTACTAGGTACCATTTCGTACCTTGTCATAGTGACAATAGTACGAGGTCTATAGGTAGCTGTGCCGTTCTCGAAAACGTTCTCAATAGGGAATATTAGGCAAACATAGTGAAAACTAGTGATGTACCGACTATTGATTTGGCCGACTAGCCGACTAGCCGACTAATCGGTGCTCGGATGGCCGATTAGTCGGCCGACTAGTCGGCTAGTCGGCCGGATCATTAATTTCGTCTAAGTTCGGTTCAGATGCACTTAAAAAATAACCGTTTTACCCCTTTCGTCGCGCTATTCGTCATATTATAAATAGTGACGCTGAATAATAAAATAAAATAAAATAAAATCCTAAGGCTATATTTCATGCGACAACCGGACAAACGGACAAGAAAGCGACCAAGCGGTCAATAATTCGAACAAAAGTTTTCGTAAGCACCCTAAATAGGACCTTGGGTAAAATAGGTGAAAAACTTATGGTAAATATTTGCTGTTTATTTCTTTTTGCCCTATTTTTCTGTCACTTATAATGTGCCGACTAATCGGGCATTTTTGCCGACTAGTCGCCGACTAATCGCCGACTACAAATGAGGCCGGATAGTCGGCTTTCCCGACTAGTCGGCGACTAGTCGGTAGATCCCTAGTGAAAACTTGTCACAAAACTGTTTAAGGCCTAGTATCTATGTTACTCTATGGTTTACTAAACAAATTAGTGCTGCACTCTGGCGGCAGAACATTGCAGTAATACTCCCTATTTACTACGTAACGTACGTATTTAACGTTATAGAGAACGGCACAACTCGAGGTCCCTTCTAGAATGAGTATGATTTTAATTTTAATGTTAACATCGACTCCATGGCTCACTATAATCTTACCGTGCGGTGAAAACTCCGATGCCTCTAGTTATTAATTTTAGAAAATCGTAAAATATGGGACACCGTACTGGTGGCCTAGCGGTAAGAGCGTGCGACTTTCAAACAAACCCCGTTCAAACCCCGGCTCATACCAATGAGTTTTTCGGAACCTATGTACGAAATATCAATTGATATTTACCAGTCGCTTTTCTTTTCCTCAAGCTGTGAAGGAAAACAGCTTGAGGAAACCGGACTAATCCCAATAAGGCCTAGTTTACCCTCTGGGTTGGAAGGTCAGATGGCAGTCGCTTTCGTAAAAAACTAGTGCCTACGCCAATTCTCGGGATTAGTTGTCAAGAGGACCCCAGGCTCCCATGATGCCGTGGCAAAATGCCGGGCTAACGCGAGGAAAATGTTGTAAAATATGGGACACTCTAAATGCAATCTTACCCTTCCTACGCATCCCTAAAATCCCTAATTGATGTCTTCAGTAACGTTTCGTTTTCGAGTTTTGCGACGAGGCTGTTTTCGTCCGATGCAATCGGAATATCCGCTCAACCGTGCCGTTTGCTCCGATACTCTAGGATACGAGGAATAATTTCGCGTAAAAATCTCAGCCGTTTTAAAGGCCAATTTCCACGAACATCTAAATGATGTCACAATTACATCCATATAAGTTGATATAAGTGAATATTTAAAAACAGATTCTAATAAATATTAACCATAACTTCAGCCAATCTATACACCTTTTGTGCCGTGTCCGATGTCGGGTTACTAAGAATATGTATGAGGCCTTCATTGGTTGGTGTATAATATGAATGATTTTAGATTTCTGCCGACCTGTCAAACCGCTCCCTCGGGGTCTCGTGGAGTTTTCAATCTGCGAGATTTTTTCATAAATTATGATTAGAGATTAATAAGAATTTGTTTTTTTATCGTTTTTAGGGTTCCGTACCCAAAAGGTAACGGGACCCGATTGCTAAGGGATCCCCCACATAATACAGGGTGTCCGTAGCCATTGGACAAAGCCGAAATGTACATATGCATTAGGGTAATTAGAACCAGTACATACAAAGTATCATAACAATCGGTGTAGCGGTTACGAAGAAATTAACCAATTACGATTTTTTTACTTTGGAGCAACCTGTATGTGTTAGTAGCTTCTGAGGTAATAAATAGTATGAAACCTTCTTCGACCGTTTTGATTATCTTTTTTATTTATGACATTTATAAGATTCTGACTTTTGACAAATGTCATCATTGCCACACATTTTCAAACAAATTCTCAAAAGCACTGCCAATGATTAATACAGTATGTTTATTTTTGTTGTCGATTATTGGAAATAACTTTTGTTTGATAATTTATTTTTTTATCTATTGTTCTAATTTAAAAAATATTCCCGTTAGAGCATTTCTGAGAAGTAACCCTGTATATGTCGACGCGGAATTGGCAAAATCCGATAGGAAAAGCTTTATGTTGCGCAATAAGAGCGAAAAAGTCGTCGTTCGGCTCGACTCGCATCGGCCGGCGCCTGCCGCCGACGACGCATTGAAGGCTTTTTCGCTCTTATTGCGCAGACATGGCCGCAGCCTGGTGTTCACTTAATTATACGGCAAATGATGATGATGGAATTTCCTTTTGCAGAGTTGCTCCTTTTGACTCACATATTGATTTAGGAAGGGGAGCCAATCGAATTTTTGATGCAACATTTTGACTTAAGGGGGCACTTGACGTTCCCGTATATCACACTTTTTTGTCGTGAGCGCCACAGACTAAAAGCTTTTTCACATCACCTATTCGAAGAAGGGCATTTTCTTCCCCGCTAGGAGAGATCAAAGTGGCACTTTTCTTCCCTGCTAGGAGGGATCAAAGTTGTACTTTTCTAGGACACGATTTTTTCTTTCTTGCATACTTTTTTTTTGGTCAAATAATACATAGTTTGGAACATAACAATTTCCCCATAGTTGATGTGAAAAGCAGTATGTGTCACACGGTATCAAAATTATTTCGTCTTGGGCGTTAACACTTGAATCCCTCATTACGCTCAGGATTCAATGTACGCCCTTCACGGGAATGTATCATTTTGATCCCTTGTAACACTACTACTATTTCCTATCGGGTTTTGCCGAATGCGCGTCGATATATCTGGGGAGACCCTAAAACTTCTCTGTCCATCTGTGTGTCTGTAGACAGTTGAAATTTTCACAGATGATGTATTTCTGTTGGCGCTATAACAAAAAATACTAAACAGTCGGTGGGCGAGTCCGACTCGCACTTGTCCGGTTTTTTATGAGAATCGAGTGGTTGTAGAATTATTGATAATAGTTAATCAGATGTCGGGGATTTAGTCCATCTTTGAAATATGTAGATATATCAAAAGCTTTTTTATTGATACTCGCGTAGCTTGTTGTCTCACAGACAACTCACCCAAGGCCAGTAGTGTGCTTCCAGCAGAGCAGTACTAGTCATCACGTACTCTTTCCCCTGGAGTACCACTGGCTCGACTAAGTAAAGCGGGGCTCGCTCGCTGCTCCTGATACTGCGCATTGCTCCTTATACGATGGCTCTACATATGACTCTACGCTGAATAATACTCGGTATAAAGCAAAGAAAACTTACCCAGAGCCCGTGGTGTGCTTCCAGCCGAGCAGTAGCCGTCATCTCGAACACTCCTGCCCCCTGGCGTGCCACTGGCTCGACTTAGTAAAGCGGGGCTCGCTCGCTGCTCCTCGTACGATGGGGCGGTGTGCGTGATTATCCCGCTGCCGCTGAGCGTGGCCTGGTCAAACGATTAATTATTTTCATTGGAACAAAAGATTTCTTGGAACAGATTGTTGATTTGTATATAGATAAACAACTACCCGTCTCTGTCTGCGTGGAATGATGTTGACGATTGATAAAAACTAATGATTGATAAATACGTATGTCCCTCCCCGGGCCTCAAACTATCTCCATGACAAATTTTAAGTATGTAAAGCGTTTTAAGCTGGAAGAGGTAACAGACAGGCAAACAGACAGACAGGCAGTTACTTTCGCATTTATAATATTAAGTAGGGATTTTAATACTTCGTAGTAAATAAACACGAGTAACATGACCCAATCCCATTAATTGCTAGATTACTCTCCTCCAAAGAGTTATCTCTCCTCGCACATTGCGTATCTATAATAGTAAGGCGTATCTATAATAGGAGTCAAAATAAGTAAACGTTATATTATTATGTATCTTGTTATTACAGCGCGACCATATAAAAGGTGTATCAAAAGCTGTGCCTTTGGACAGAGATCTAGAGCACGGGCGCCATCATGGGTTGAACGCCTTTTTGAGCGCCATCAAAGTCAGATCTCACACCAAAATTTAGAACCACCACTGCCTGTGGATGCTGAAGGAGAAAACTTACCATGGTAGGAATTTTGGCATTATGGAAGTCGCGGTCGTACTGTCTCGGAGGAGGCGAGCTGATGAGGTCCGGGTCCCGATCTCCATCGCCATCGGGCTCCTGTAGAAAAAAAAAGTACATACAACGTTTGACTATATCAAGTATTATTAGCAGGAGTTGTAAGTATCCGGGTGCATTGTACAGTCACCATACGGGATTGTTAAGTCATTTAGGGTTCTCGCTAAGATATAAATTCTATAGCGTAAGTACTGAACAACCAATTTAGCCAGGACCCTAAATGGCGCAACAATCGCGGAGCGTGATGGTACATGCCCCCATGTTTGCGAAAATTTCAATAATTCGGTTAGTTACAACAAAACTGTGAGCAAACCTGAGCCTGTTGAGGCGACGAGCCCCGGCGAGACCCACTGCTGGATGACCTGTTACTGGTATCTGAAACAATAAAGACCAAAATTAGGTACTTCTGGGCGTCCGCTAGCTGGCGCGGGTGCACGGAGCGGGCCCATGCACGCGGGAGCCTTAATTGAAGGCAAAATCCGTCGCACGCGTCCGCGCCCGTTAGCGTTGCTCAACTATTATTCGTTAATGCATTCACTGCCAGGGGGCGTGGCCTAGGAACAAACTTGTATGATGGTGAACGCACATGTGCGTCAGGGGCCGTGAATGTGTTAACCTGCTCAGCCGCTCCAAATTGTCTGACGTTGTCCAGTACAATACGCGAATTTTCTGAAGATTTACAGGTACCTAATAGGCATTTTATTTTGTCAAAATGGATGTAAAAAATGCTTAGTAGAATAATCATCGACTTGATATGTAGAAAAAATGTAGGGGGGTAATGTCCGAGACAGCTCATAGAATGCCCCTATGGTGGACTCCGATAATCTTTAAACCACTGGGCGGCGTCACGAGGTTTACGGATAGGTAGGTGAATAAATAGTAATATCTGGGAGACCGAGCTTTGCTCAGAAACCATCTAAAAACTCAAAAATGCGCTTTTTCCCAGAGATAAGACCTAGCTAGATCGATTTTTCGCCCCCGAAAACCACCATGTAGCAAATTTCATCAAAATCTTTAGAGATGTTTCCAAGATCCCAGAAATATATAAATATACAAGAATTGCTCGTTTAAAGGTATAATGAATACGAACACACAATTTTGGTGGTTCGGTTGTGGAATAAACTTCCAGCCGCGGTTTGTTCGGGGAATTTTAGACGGACAACTCTAGATATCTTCATCCTTCATAATTGTGAAAAACCATGGTACAACATGAGCATTCTAATTGGCGATATTTTTCTTAAATTCCTATATAATGTATCAGTATGTAATATTATGACGAAACAAACATATTTACATGTTCAATTAACTAAAAATCCTGGATGCGGGCATTTGATCAAGCATTATTTGCTTAGGACCTCGCCTCAACAGCTCAAAATTTACTATCGCAACCTCTTATCTTATCAAACCCCGTTACTACAATATCAATCTTATTGCTAATGAAATACAATTGGTTTTCGACTGGGTAATCAAGTAAAGATATGGTGTTGAAAGAGGTTTTTTTATTAGATTTACAGGAAAGGTCGAGAGATGTCAGTTGAAGAGGATCGCTTTTCGAATCACGTGTAATGTTATATAAAAGTGTTATTTACTACGACGTATAAACAATTTTAGTCATAATTACAATAATTATCTAAAATGTTGCGAGGTTTCGTTGTGATAAAAAATTTGGTTGATAAGAAGTAAAAAGGCGAACTTATCCCTTTGAGGAATCTCTTCCATTTAACCTTTGAGTAGATGAGAGAAGACTGAAAAACGAAAACTTGGAAACGTTCGTACCTAATTTGTCATGCTACTTCAGTCAACCTCATTACTTTTTGTACCGAGACGTCCGAGACTGACTGATATGTGCAGGTCTCCGACGCTGTTACCCAGCACTGGCATGCCCGCCATGCCGCCTGCTACTCGCCTCTCGCCCTCATTCTACACCTGGATTATACACCTAAAGCTGAATATTGCTTACCTCTCGGGTGCAGGTCTCCGACGCTGTTACCCAGCACTGGCATGCCTGCCATGCCGCCTGCTACTCGCCTCTCGCCCTCATTCTCCACCTGGATTATACACCTAAAGCTGAATATTGCTTACCTCTCGGGTGCAGGTCTCCGACACTGTTACCCAGCACTGGCATGCCCGCCATGCCGCCTGCTACTCGCCTCTCGCCCTCATTCTACACCTGGATTATACGCCTAAAACTGAATATTGCTTACCTCTCGGGTGCAGGTCTCTGACGCTGTTACCCAGCACTGGCATGCCCGCCATGCCGCCTGCTACTCGCCTCTCGCCCTCATTATATTACACCTGGATTATACGCCTAAAGCTGAATATTGCTTACCTCTCGGGTGCAGATCTCCGACGCTGTTACCCAGCACGGGCATGCCCGCCATGCCGCCTGCTACGCCCTTTTCGCCCTCATTCTACACCTGGATTATACACCTAAAGCTGAATATTGCTTACCTCTCGGGTGCAGGTCTCCGACGCTGTTACCCAGCACTGGCATGCCCGCCATGCCGCCTGCTACTCGCCTCTCGCCCTTGTTCTACACCTGGATTATACACCTAAAGCTGAATATTGCTTACCTCTCGGGTGCAGGTCTCCGACGCTGTTACCCAGCACTGGCATGCCCGCCATGCCGCCTGCTACTCGCCTCTCACCCTCATTCTACACCTGGATTATACGCATAAAGCTGAATATTCCTTACCTCTCGGGTGCAGGTCTCCGACGCTGTTACCCAGCACTGGCATGCCCGCCATGCCGCCTGCTACTCGCCTCTCGCCCTCATTCTACACCTGGAACAAATGCTATATTCAGCTTCACGTGGTCAGACCAGGAGGTCCATTCTAATTTCATAAATTGTTATGGTTTTCATACGATCTTGATCATTCATTGGTGCGCATATCACGCTAGACTTTCACATGCACCAATCAGCTCGAGCGATCTTCAAGGTCATATAAAAATAAGTTGTAGATTTTATAATTGACCCGCTAGGGTTCTTTGCTCGCAGGTGCTTTCGCTACATACGATTTTTCCATTGTAAACGGTTACACTCGTAGCGCGTAGCTTATAATAAAAACACCCTTTCTAAAACCTCCGCCTGAACTCATAACTCTGGCTGCGTTACCTCTGTATTGCCATCTATATGCGCTGGGAGAGGTAAGCGCCAGCCAAACTTAAATATGTTATTTGATTAGGAATTGTTTGAATTAAAGCCGGTTCAAGAACTTGTAAGCGATTTTCGTTACATTACGGTATTTGCAGTCGATCAACTGAATTCACTGTATAAGTTCTTAAAACTGTAAAGATGTTCAGAAACGATACATGAAAAGATGCAACATCGAGCCCTCTCAGTGGGAAGGTTTGGCAGCACAGCGTCCTGAGTGGCGCAGGCTGGTGCATGACAAAGTGCGCGATTTCGAGGAGCAACGTAAAGTTGACCTCGACGCTAAACGCGACGAGCTGAAAGCACGCCAGACTGCTTCCATTCACTACCACTATGTGGCTGGTGTTCTCACATGCCCTCAATGTGCGCGGGGGTTCACCTCAAAGATCGGCTACGTCAGCCATATTCGGGCGCACGAGCGCCGAGTTAACTAGGAGTATAAGTGGTCGCCATTGGTCGAAATCGGCCGAAAGGATCATCATCAAGTCCTTAAACCGTCTAAATGGGGATTAATGGTGCTGTTTCATTTATAATAGAAGATAAAATAGGTCACTGTTTCATTGAGAAGATAATAAAGCTAACCAAAGTTTCTCTTATCTCCCGCCGGATCTCCAAACCGCACAATGAGATCGTGAAAGTCAACAACAGCGATGAAATAACTTTAAAAGGTTTCCCAATAGCTTTATTAAATTAAACTTTTGTTAGGCAAGCGTTTTTCTTTTAATTTTCGTTAAACGATAACTAATAAGCATAAGTAGGTATTGAAAATGATTGAAATAAATGTAATTGATTTATGGTGGATTTGTGAATTCACTTTCATGATTTGTTGACTTTAAAATTTGTGAATCGACTCAATCTTCAGTTTCTTAAATATACTGTAGCCTATGTAACCCGAAGCTACAACTAGTGGCTCTGTGAGCTGTAGACCTCGCGAGCTGAGCTTAAAACTGAGTAAATGTATGGCTTCGTTGTTTAGAAGAATTTAGAGAATCTAATTTGACAATTAAAACCTTAACTATCGAACCTGCATACAAAATTCGGGAATTGGTTTAGAAATGCGACCAGTAGAGTAGAACAGATGGACATACGAAACAATTTTTGGCTAACAGGCCAATTCAAACGTACACTGATATCAGAATGACGTCTAACTGATGTCATTTAGTTATCGTGCATTTCGCTGGTTCTTGTCCGTACATGTATTGGCGCAAGCGAGACGCACGATGACTACTAAATAACATGATAAAAATATCATTCCGATGTCAGTGTACGGTCGGTGCCCCAACTTAAGTATCCACGTCGCCATACTAATTGTATAGAAAAGTGGATAGAGTTAGACCAAGAAAAGTCTGCAGAGATTTTGACAGCACACGCAGTGCCAATGTTATTTGTGCCAGTGTCAAAATCTCTGCAGACTTTTCTTGGTCTAACTCTACTTATGTTAGGGAACCACTTCGAGCAACACGGAAGGGAGGCGGCATTCGCACTATTTCCCCTCTGCCGAGGTACAAGATTAGCGCGTCAATCTAATCTAGCGCGGGTAATAAAACTAGTTGCACTTGGATTTTTCACCAGACCGAGTCCAGACGCGCGCGTGAAGACTTCTGCACAAAAATGCCTGTTTGCTCGGTTTTTTGTTATAAAAAGAGGTCGGGGACATCAAATTTACAAAAAGAAAGTGTTACATTTCACATGTAATATTTTTTTTACATATCATACGTTTAATTACATTCAAACACAATTATTATACATATTATAGTCTCATGTAATTGTTGGATTTATCGATTTTGCTCGCTCAGTACAAATTGCGGATCGATCGAGCGACAAATCCGACTTCTCATCTCTCAGAATACAATAACATACTTCAACTAAAATGTGATAGTGTGCGTGTTGTGACACTTGTCACTCGTCCGTACACAAGAAGAGATCGAGGTTTGCAAGATTTGTCTTTGACGTGTGTCATTTTCTATGTATTTGTGTCGTCATTACAGATTGGATTTTGTATGTAAGTGTGTGAGAAGTGCGACTGTGTGCACCTTTCCCCCCGCGAAAAATGGCAGAAAGATTTGTACGGTGAGATATCGCTTGGGCCCCTCCCTTCCGATGTGTCGGAAGCCGGTGTTGCTCGAAGGGGAACCAACATTACCTTTTAATTAGCCTGTAAACTGCAACTGTGAAGCTTCGTGCGCGTTTGGTTTGCCAGTCTTTTCAGTCTTTGTTCCTCCTCGAGTCGCAATAGAAGGAGTTTCATGCTTTTAATTTTAGTCGAGTAAGAATTTAAATATCTAACTAATCTAAATTCTAAAGAGAATAGATTGTATAGGGGACGTGCATGAACTATAGGGGGCAGCACAGGAGCCGTCAGATCTTTGGCGCGAAGCGTAGATGTGTAGTTTATGATTCCGATGTAGCCCACAAGATGGCAGAACCTACTATGCAAGAAAACGTACCTACGAGAACGGTTGATGGTAGAACTTGCTTTGGCAATGTACATGTTTCCGATTCAGACCACAAGATGGCAGACCCTCCAACGCGCACGGTCCCTATAGTAGAGGGTTATTGTCGTACTAAATTTTGTAGTCACTGTAAATCAGTGCTGTAAATTTACTGCCATCTTTCGATACAGGATTAAAATGAAAATGAATAAAAAATATCAGTAAATGTATATATGTATGGATAAATGATTTTTTTTATTTTTAGAACGCCATATGATTTTGACCCATGTTCTTTTACTGATATGAGTAAAAATTGTTAAATATAAAATGGTGTCGCCATCTAGACGAGCATAGAGGCCAAAGGTATGGCGCCGTATATTCATGAATCAAATTTTCTTTATAGCGCAAAAAGCCATCATCTCTTGCAAACATTAAACGAATACGCTTAGCCCGCGCTTGATATATAAAAATACGATTTTTTTCATTTTTTTTAAATAAAATAATAAAATAAAAAACAACAATTGATACGAAATTTAAGTATAAAAAAATACAAAAAGTTGTGTAGCAGCATACAATTACTGGGGATGGAACCAGGGACCTCCCGATGCAAACAAAAAAAGCGAACGTTTGCAAAATGCGCCATGATAGTTCTTACTAAAGCTGACGAAATTTAGCTACTCATTCTCAAGCAAAAACGAAATATCTAAATACCGCCAAAACCAGCGATACAAATTTTCTGAATTTTTGGACATTTAATCTATAAACATATATCAAAAAGAAAAAACTCTTATGATATCGATACGATTATTTGTTTAAGCGCTAGGTATCACGACTCCGCCATTTTTAAAAATTTCCAAAAACCGGATTGACAAAAAAATTTTATTTAGTCATAGAATCTGGTCACAAAATTTCATGAGAATCGGTTAAGAATTGCGACCTGTAGAGGAGAACATCCGGAAATACAAAACTAAATATCTAAATACCGCCTAAACCAGCGATAATTTTTTTCTGCATTTTTTGCTATTAACTCTGTAAATATGTCTCAAAAAGAAAAAACTCTTATGATATCGATACGACTATTTGTTTAGGCGACAGGTATCACGACTCCGCCATTTTTAAAAATTTCCAAAAACCGGATTGACAAAAAAAAATTATTTAGTCATAGAATCTGGTCACAAAATTTCATGAGAATCAGTTAAGAATTGCGACCTGTAGAGGAGAACATCCGGACATACGAAAGCAAATTGCTCGAGTCAAAACGTAGACCTTCGCTACGCTTCCGTCAATAATGAATTGACTGAAATTTCATTGATAGAGTTAGACCATGATAAAGTTCGTTAAAGGACAAGAACACTCGAAAGCTCTGATCAAAGGGTTCAACAGCAAAACTGCTAAGGAGCTCCTAGGGCTCAAAAGGCACAAAACCTGCGCGGTGACTAGAATACTGACTGGACACTGTAAGTTGAACAAACACATGTTTCAAATTGGCAAGAAACAAGATGCGACATGCAGGTTCTGCCAGGAGTCAGAGGAGACTGCAATGGACATTCTCTGTTCCTGTGGACCACTAATGTCAAAAAGAAGTACCTACCTAGGGCGGCACGTATTGCAACCCTATGAGGTACAAACATTACGGCCCAAAGAATCTGGAATTTTCTGGATGCAACGGGCATTAGTAATGAACTTTAAAGGGCCGTCACAATAGATCAATGCTTGGTAGATGCGGCACTCAAAGGCCCATAACACCCCAATAATAATAGGTAACAATGGGCCAAGTTAAGTCTGCAACAATTTTGATAGCACACTACACGCTTTGCAAGTGTTATTTTAAACATCACACTTCTATGATATTATGACGTATAAATTAGACTTGCACTGCTATTAAAATAAGCTGTGTGCTATTAAAATCGTTGCAGACTTATCTTGGTCTAACTCTACCTAATGCATATTTTTCGATTAAATGAACACTATAAAATGTGACGTTCCACGGGAAAAGGTACCTTATGAGGGTTTTTAGTTTCGGAGATATTAAATGTTTTGTAAAGAGGTGAAAAAATGCTCAATTTTTTTTTATTGTGTGATCTGAAACCTTAATGCGTAACGTTTGTTTACCTGTTTTTATTTTTGTTATAAGTTAGTTATAAGCCTAGTAATGTCGTCTCAGAGTTTAGTAGAAAAGGTACCTTATGGAAAAAAGATTGAAAATTCCCAAAAAAACTAGTCAATACGGGAAAAGAAGTTTGGTAGAGAACTGTATTAGCATTCTGCAAAACTAATTTGATAATTTCAGTTCTGGTTGGGGCGCCTCGCAAATATTATAACCGTACATAGACCGACATCACAAATCCAAGTAGACTGCTATTATACCAAAGTTACTCTCGTCAAGTCTTTCTTAACTAGAATAATCTTCATTTGATTTGGTCGCATGCAGTAAATCAGCCATTGGTTTGCTGAAAAATGCCAATACCCGACGCATTACCTTATGGAATATCTGAGGTCATTGAACCTCAATGCCGCTTATCTTCAATAGCAACCGAAATATATTATTGATAAGAAATAGACGATTTATACCATCTTAACCCCAAAATATTATTAGTTTATCCTAACTGTTCCATCATCATCATGCCTCATCATGTAACTTGACCACAAGGTACCTTTTCATTACATACAAATTATTGGTCTTTTTTAAGATTATTATGACGAAGAACTAATTAAATTGGTGTAAATGTAAATGTAAATTAATATTTTCTATTCATAAAAGATAAACTATAATATGATTGATATTTTGTAGTGATGTATTATTAGATTTATTTCCATAAGGTACCTTTTCGTAAATGTATGGAGCAAATACTGTTATTGTTATGTAAGTTTAAAGTGGCATAAGGGGTTAAATATAGTATTTAGTTGGGGTTTTAGGATTTATTTCATTTGAATGACAGAATTTCTTTCATCATTGCTCAGAAAAATTGATTGTGTGTCACATTAAAAGTAAAAATTTTGTGATAATATATGAAAAAGTCAGAAAATACATTTTCACCTCTAAATCGGTATTGTTTTTTGCTTAAACTGTCTGTCAGTGTCGTTTTCTAATAGATAAAATTTAAATCTTGAGAGCTCATTGCAATCAATCGTGAAAATGAAATAAAACTTTATTTTCAAGAGATTGGTTAGTATACACATAAATCAGTCGATATCAAAAGTTTCTATTTGCATTACAGAACAAGTCGCAATATTTTTTTAATCTCAGATATATAAGGCATTATTATTTTCACCACACCAGCTCGGAAAGGCTTACTTTGCACTTCAAAAACTGATAGCAAAGTTGCATTTTATTCACATGTGAAGCAAAGTAATCAAATGCAAATTTTGAGTTGTTTTCTTATGTTTGCTGGTAGAATTGACTTTAAATGATGATTTTAAATGATAAATATTTAAAAACATTCATTTGGATTTCATTTGGTTTGATTTTGTTTGATATTTTACATTAAATATTTGCTTCGGGTTGGTGTGGTGAAAAATGTTGTGTTTCACTCGGAGGCAAATTTTGTTTAACCCTCGTGCTTTGAAACCCTCGCAACGCTCAAGATTCCATTTTCGAACCACTCGCTATACGCTCGTGGTTCAACTTTGGGATCTTTCGCTTGCTCGAGTATCAATATTAGCACGAGCGATTAAACAACAACTTTGCCCCCTTGTAAAACAAATAACTATTGTAGTCAACTATGTAACTTACTTCAGGAACATAGTTTTTTAGGCGGCTAAACTTAAAACTTCTCTATCGTAAAGTTGCTCATTTCACAACATTATTTTCAAAAAATCATATCTCTGTAACTACGCAACCTAGAAGGTTGATCTTTTGTGTTATCGATAGCTTATTTATTGTAGATTACTGGGGTATGCATAACTCCATACCCGCCATAAGGTACCTTTGACCGTGGGACGTCACAAATAATCTTTTGGAAAGACAAAAAAAATATGTCCCCCTAACTTTTGATCTGGGCGATAAGAATTTTCGTGGAACTATATTATTTAATTTCTTTTAAAAAAATTGTAAAATTAAAAAATATAGTTTCCACGAAAATTCTTATATGATCGATTGAGACATTACCTAATAAGTTTTTCCAAAAAAACTTTTCTATTTATTATACGGACGTAACGTGACGCGAAGGCACGCTCTTTTTGTTCTTCTTCTTTTTCATATCATAAAATATGAAGGTACGACACCCTCCATTATGTGTAGCCCGACACTCACTTGGCCAGGGTAGGTCCAGTTTCTATTATTTTTCCCGTTATTATTATTATTCAGAGCCCACTGTGTCCCACTGCTGGGCAAAGGCCTCCCCCTCTTCTTCTACTCGTCTCTGTTTTGTGCGATATCTGGCCAGCCTCTCAAGAAGGAGTCTAAGTTATCCCGCCATCGCCGACGAGGCCTGCCGGCTCCCCGGTTAGACTCGTGGGGCTCCCACTCTGTAGTTAACTTGGCCCACAAGTCACAACTCGTCTTTTTCCCGTAGCTGGATAAAAAGATTAAAGGTTCCGTCACACAGGCGCGTTTTCCGGGCGGGGCGTGAGCGTTTTATCGAACGAGCGAGCGAAGCGAACGAAGTTCTTACATTCGACTTTGGGACACGCGGCTGGCTAGGGGCACGTCCCGGCATTTCGATGTTTTTAAGCAGAGCTATTAGAGGATAGTTTGATACTCAAGAACTTTAAGTAGATTTGTTCTAATTTAAATGAAATTGGGTAAACGTGTAGTTGAGGGCATTATATTTTAGTCATTAATTTATGAGCAGAAACGATCAAGGGGTTATTGAGCTAGAAGAGCTTAGAAGGCTAAAAAGCTATTTGTGAGGGGTCTTGCTATTCTGGTCATCTTTTTGCAAGAAAATATGGTCGAGTTTGGTATCAAATGAAAGTGCTCGGCTTGCACTTTTTTAATATCGTTTTTAAATTTACCATTTTGAAATATTTAGCAAAATAAAAATAAACATAATATAGGTATTAGACATTTGACAGGAAATATTTCGGCTTACCACAGATACAGTATCAGTTAAGGGCTCCACAGACCTTGTAATATATCCACGCGATTTTTGATCCATTGCCGCCTAAAGTGGGACGTAAAATAGTAGAAATTAAATAAAATGGAACTCTGAAATTTTCATACTATAAGGTCAAACAAGTTTGTCAGTAGAAAAAGGCGCAATATTCAAATTTTCTAAGGGACGATAACCCTTCGCGCCTACATTTTTTAGCCGCTTTTTTCTACTGACGGAAATGGCTTGACAGACTATAAATTGTTGCCAAGTGTAAGCATTTTACGTCAAAAATGTGACAGCTACGTAGAAAGTGGCGACCTAATTTAATAACCGACTTCCAAATAAACGTAGTGATTTAATTATCTTTGTTCCAAATCTCAAAAGGAGGAGATTCGATAGTGATTTTTTTAAAGTTTATTACTCCATATCTCCGTCATTACTGGACCGATTTTGAAAATTATTTTTTTGATTGTATGTATATGCATACAGATTGTTCCCGATTTTGTCAAAACCCAGTTCTGATGATGATGGGATCCATGAGGAGTCGAGGGAACTCATCAAATCTTAAAGGCATACATATAGTGATTTATGTGTTTTATCAACAAATCAAGCATATAGGTACATTAAAAAAAGTGACATTTGATGAAGTGGAACTGCTGATGATGATCAGAACGAAACTCTTCAACAACGCATAGTACACGTTTAGCGATTTCGAATTTCGATTTTGACGGAGCTGGCCCTGGACCCAGACCTGGACCTGGATCCGGGCTCTTTCTGGACCTGAACCCGGACTTGGACCTGGACTTGGACCTGGACCTGGACCTGGACTTGGACCTGGACCAAGACCTAGACCTGGACCTCGACCTGGACCCGGAACTGGACCCGGACCCGGACTCGGACCTTGACCCGGAAAACCACTGATAACTAAATAAACCACTATTATTACCTACCATAAAATGTAGGTATAAAGTATAATGATGCCAAACTTACTAGCCCCTCCCGCTCAAACCCCCGTACACCGCACCGCACGCGCCGTTAAGTGGGTTAGGTTAGGTTTGAACTGCGATCCTCACAGAACCGAAAAACAGTGGGTTAGGTTAGGTTAGAACTGTGAGCCTTACAGAAACGAAATGCTACTAGAAAAGTGGTTTTGGTTAGGTTCGATATGCAATCCTCACAGAACCGAACTGCTATCAGAGAAGTGGGTTCGTGAGGCTAAAACTGCGACCCTCTTACAGAAGCGAAATGCTACCTACTAGAAAAGTGGGTGGTTTTACCTCTTTTTCTACATAGTGCACCATCTATGTACAATAATCTTTCACCGGCTCCCATAGAAGTCAGTTTTTTTTTCTTGAAAATTATTTTCTACTATTTTATGTCGAACTATACGAGTAAGTAGGTGCAACAAAGTCAATCGCTCTGTATAATTTTTGGCAAACCGCGAGTTCTCAGTTCGGGGCGAACTACTAGTATGTAAAAGCGGCGCGCCCCGCTCACGCGCCGCTCGCTAAACGCGCCTGTGTGACGGAGCCTTAACGTAGTCCTCGATCATAAACCACGTGTAATTTTGCAGAAAGATAACTGAGCCGCTGATTTCATAGCAAGTAAGACTGCGAACATGCCTATATGGCTTTATCTGAGGTGCAATTCTTAGGCGCGTGCCGAGCATTGGCTAGCACAAACTAGGAAAAGTTTTCGATGTTGCCAAATTTCTATAAAAAACCTCTCAGGAATTTTATTTTACATCAAGCAAACAATCAAACCATGTCAAGATTTAACAGACGCAGGCTTTTTTTTGGGTATTCCTTCTGCCTTCTGCATGTCTAATTAGCAGACATCGTAAATTTTATAGCATTTTCGGTGCAGCGGAGTGGTGTTAACGGAATTGGTATAAACAATTTCAACCCTAATGATTAATTAGCGTTAATTACGTTAATATTAACCTTAATTTACCATTTCAGTTGGAATTATCTATACCAATTACGTTAACACCACTCCGCTGCACCAAAAATGCTAATTAATTAATGAGTGATATATTATTAATATCCGGTCAAACTACTTTGTCAGTAGAAAAAGTTCAAATTTTCTATGGGACGATAGTCCCTCTACATTTTTTAAATGCTATTTTCTACTAGCAAAACGGCTTGACAGACTATAATACTTATTTGAAAAAAATATAGAACAATCTTTCCGTATGGAAACTTGCTTTAAATTCTCGCGTAAGTTTCCAGACACTTCCGAGAATGTTCATAGAAAGTAATTACGCACACTCTAGCTAGAGAATATGCCAGAGTCAGGTAAGTGTCAAACTCGTGGTAAGGCTACAGATGGAAGGGCACCCTCTCACTAGTTAGCTACGCAGTCGCGTAACCGATAAGAACACCGGCGGGCGCAAGACGGCTAATTTGACAGGGCTGTTCATTGGTACCCGACAAACGCCCGCTAAGCGCCGGCCTAAAGGCCGCCATTCACTGTACATTCACCTGCAATAATATATTACACAACGAAGACCGCGAAAATATCTGACACGATCTTATTTGTAGAGCCATATGTAAGCCATAAGAGCACGTCACATATTTTTGCGGCCTCGAAGAGTAACATAATAATATTACTAGCAAAAAGCAGAGCTTTGTAAGGGCTCGCGGAGTTTTTCTATCTAATCGTACCGGACCGCGACTTTGATCCAGTCCGAGGCTTGTTCCATGTTCGATCGAGTGGGTACGTAATAAGTCCGTTAAGGACGCAGCTATAAGTGAGAGCAAGAAGAAAATATACCTACTAATTGGACCCCGGTCGCTGTCCGGTACGCCTGTCTGTTACAGCTTTTACTTTGTCCATTAAAAGCGTGTCCAGACGACAAAATCAAATTGCCAATATCATCCACACGTAGTATACTATTTCATAAGCGATTATTACATCCTACACGGTCGCCCAGTACTTTTCGTAAGGAAGCCAACTGGCTTTCCTACATAATGTTGGGTCAGCGAGCCAATGTCCTTGATTTTATTTATGCGTCCACACGACACAATTGAGCGTAGGACACCTACTGGCGGTAATCATGCTGCTCCGCACATAAACTTACGTATAATTTGCTCTCTTAAGTGCTCATCAAGACGAGTGAGATGACCAAAACAGCGTGTACCTATGTTGCAACGAACGTGAGTCCCACTAAATACTGCCAGGGTTCAGCTACAGCTCTACCTTGAGTATCTCCTAAGTGCTCAAAAAGATGAGTCGGATGACCAAAATAGCGTGTGCCTATATTGTATAAAACCCGAGCTCCACTAGGTACTGCCAGAGTTCAGCATCAGCTATCTTGGGTACTACTCTACCGAGTGATCATCATGACGAGTCGGATGACCAAAACATTGTGTGCCTATATTGCAACAACCCTGAGTTCCAATAGGTACTGCCAGGGTTCAGCATCAACTCTATCTTGGGTACTGCTCTCCCAAGTGCTCATTCTGACGAGTCGGATGTCCAAAACAGCGTGTATATATGTTGCACCAAACCTGAGTTCTACTAGGTACAGCCAGGGTTTAGCATCAGCTAATCAGCTCTATATTGGGTACTGCTCGCCCAAATGCCCATCAAGACGTGTCGAATGACTAAAACAGCGTGTGCCTATGTTGCACCAAACCTGAGTTCCACTAGGTACAGCCAGGGTTTAGAATCCGCTCTATCTTGGGTACTGCTCTCCCAAGTGCTCATCAAGACGTGTCGAATTACTAAAACAGCGTGTGCCTATGTTGCACCAAACCTGAGTTCCAATAGGTACTGCCAGGGTTCAGCATCAGCTCTATCTTGAGTACTGCTCTCCCAAGTGCTCATTCTGACAAGTCGGATGTCCAAAACAGCGTGTACCTATGTTGCAGCAAACCTGAGTTCTACTAGGTACAGCCAGGGTTTAGCATCAGCTCATCAGGTCTATCTTGGTTACTGCTCTCCCAAATGCCCATCAAGACGTGTCGAATGACTAAAACAGCGTGTGCCTATGTTGCACCAAACCTGAGTTCCACTAGGTACAGCCAGGGTTCAGAGTCCGCTCTATCTTGGGTACTGCTCTTCCAAGTGCTCATCAAGACGTGTTAAATTACTAAAACAGCGTGTGCATATGTTGTATTAAACCCGAGCTCCACTAGGTACTGCCAGGGTTCAGCATCAGCTATCTTGGGTACCTCTCTACCAAGTGATCATCATGACGAGTCGGATGTCCAACCCAGTGTGTGTCTATGTTGCACCAAATCTGAGGTCCGCTAGGTACAGCCAAGGTTCAGCATCAGCTCTATCGTACTGCTCTCCCAAGTGCTCATCAAGATGTGTCGAATTACTAAAACAGCGTGTGCCTATGTTGCACCAAACCTGAGTTCCACTAGGTAATGCCAGGGTTCTGGGTCATTTTGTTGAACTACACGCCGACGTTGCAATTGGCGTGCAGTCGGCATGCAGTTTCAATTAGGAGGAAACGGGGTCATTCGAAGCATGATTTTTGGATGATATCCAGTATTCACAGAAACTTAATTGCTAAATTGGGAATCAAACCGAGCGAAGCGAGATGGGTCAGAATCCAAAATTTTAACCCTTTTTTTAATTTTTCTAACAGATGGCGCTAGCAGTAATACAAAGTGTTATTCCTTTATTTTATTTTTTTAAGTTTATAATATGATATTTTTATGTTTGATAACACATCTAGACATGAATTTAAATTACTATGTTAAATTTCAAACCTATCAGTGCGATAGTTTTTCCGTAAAGTGTACCACAAGATTGTATAGTTTGTCGAATAGTGATAGGGCTCGCTTCGCTCGCCCTAATTATTGCAGGTGCCTGTACGGATACCAGGCCCCTATTTCACCAACGTGACAGGTGCGACAATTCGACAAGTCTCATAGTTGCTGACGTCACAGGCATCCATGGGCTACGGTTATCGCTTACCATCGGGCGGGCCGTATTCCTGTTTGTCACCATCATTGTATTATTTAAAAAAACTTTATTATATTGGCAAAAAACAGGTATTTCTCTTGCGATGTTTATGGTGACAATGATGACAATTGTCACAAGATTTCAAAAAAATATCAATAATTCTTGACAGCAAATGAGTTCCGTGTCGGAATTTCTGGACAATTGTCGTATTTCTTGTGACAATTGTCATTAGCTTCGCAAAATAAATACTTATTAACTGGCGATATAGTGGAGTTTTTTTTAATTAACATGTTGGTGGCAAACAACCACACCGCCCGTCTGATGGTAAGCGGTTACCGTAGCGTAGCCTATGGAGGCCTGTGACGTCAGTAACAGTGATGTCGACAATTGTCGGACCTGTCACGTTGGTGAAATAGGGTCCAGGTGACTTCACTACAGTCAAGTGATTAGATTTTTGTGTCACTTCGTACTTTGTAACAGTTTTTATAGATGGGACGAAAGTAAAAACACATTTTAACATTCCTGACAGCATAGATACCAAAAATAACCTAAGTACCTAATAATTTAGTCAGATCCATTGTTACTCACCAACCAGCGGGTAAAAACAATACGTCTACCGTTTTGACGAGACAATTGGGACTTTTTAGAAATAGGCAGAAATAAAAAAAAACTAAGTCTACAAAACGTACCAATGATTCTAAGAAAAATTACAATTTATTCACCACAAAGTACGCGTGCACCAAAAAAATCAATACTGAGACAAAATATGTTTTATTAAAAAAAAAATAGATAAGTAACAGAATAAAAATCCGGCCAAGTGCGAGTCGACTCGCGTACGAAGGGTTCCGTACCACCTACGCAAAAAAATGGCAAAAAAAATCACGTTTGTTGTATGGAATGCCCCATTTAAATATTTATTATATTCTGTTTTTAGTATTTGTTGTTATAGCGGCAACAGAAATACATCATCTATGAAAATTTCAACTGCCTAGCTATCACGGTTCATGAGATACAGCCTGGTGACAGACAGACGGACAGCGGAGTCTTAGTAATAGGGTCCCGTTTTTACCCTTTGGGAACGAAACCGTAAAAAGGCGCAAACTTTTGGACATTTGTGGGTTAAAAATAATTACAAAACATTGTAAATAGCACGACTATAAACATCTTGTTCTATTCTCGAATTACAACTGTTTTGCGATGATCTGTCCGAGTTCAAGCTATGCTCATGAACAGACGCCTTAGCCCCGTCAGCCGTGGTTAATGTAGCATGGCCCTAACTCACGGCCGTTATCACACTGCACCCTTTAGGTCCACTTCGTACCGTAGTTACGTTGTAGATGTAGATAGGTGTAAAAATATACGTCTTTACTCAGGAAGTGCAGTGAAGTGAATAAGATTAAGACTTTTTATTATTTAGTACATACGTATAATCCTTTCTACATTTGTGTAAATGTTTATCACCTTTTTAGTCAAGCGCTTCAATAATAGAACATAGAACACACACATTGACATTAAAAAGTGTGCAGAAAAGTTTGGTACTACTCTAATTAAATACTTACTCACTATACTTTGGCTTCCTAAATATAACCTACATAAATATATACACCGTAAGGTGGTGGTACTAGTGCTCGACATGCTAATGTCCAATAGATGACACCCTGCTGTCACCTCTATTGACAATGACTTAAGTTTCAAGATGACATGTACTGGGACCGCGTCGAGCAGCTGTACCACCACCTTACCTACATTAACATGCAAGTTTAATAAATTCTGTAAAAATAAACACATTTTAAAGTCAATAAAACATGAAAAGTTAATTAACTGATTTTACTGAAATCATCAACAAAGGTTGTTTAAAAATCTTATTTTAAATATCTACTCGTCCCCAAATTACATAAAAGTGTCATGTCCAATTAAAATTTAATCGAATAAAGATATCGAGAAAATTATAGGTACATGGTTAATTTAATCCCTTTTGTTGACTATCACGATCTCATTGTGCGGTCTGAGATCCAGAGAGAGATAAGCGAAACGTTGGTTCGATTAATTTTATTAAATATTATGTTTTAGATTAAAAGAACCTACTAATTAAATAACTGTTTAATCGGTGATACGTCACACTCAATTTTATTACCTAACTTGCCCGCGACTCCGTCTACGTGGAATAAGTAATAGCAGCTAATATAAGTATAGCGCCTTGATAAAGTCTAATAGCAATCATTCAATTTGAGAATATATTATGTTTAATTGCTTACATCAATTATCAGGCAATTCATTAGTTATCTCCATTTCACTCCCCTTTTCACCCTCTTTAGGGATAATTTCCTATATAAAAACTATCCTATATCTTTCCCCGGGACTAAAAGTCAAATTTAAGTTTACGCCAAATTTTAACTAAATCTGTTCAGCGGTTAAATCGTGAAGAGGTAACAGACAGACAGACAGACAGACAGTAACACTTTCGCATTTATAATATTAGTATGGAAGTATGGATTACGTCAAGCGTACTTGTCAGAATGTGAGGACCACGATGACACATCCAAGACCCGATGGTTAGAGGCAATCACAATTATACCTAATGCCAATAGTTATTGGACATATCGATGTCACGGGCATTTTATAACCTCTCTTTGCTTTCATATTGTGGCCAGATGTCACCGGAATGGGCCATTATTGTTTACTACCCTCACAGGAGCGGATTAATATTCTAACCTTAACCCACTCGGCGCTAATCACAACATGTTTTCTTTTCTCTTCTACAAAACGCTTTCGCTATATAACGGGAGATGGATTCTAATAGGGAATATTACGCAAAACTTTGCGTAGAGGGCGTCACAGGCGCAATCAAAGGGCCTACCGCGAAACACGAAAATCGAAAGTTCGGTTTCTGCCTCTCTATCAATCGATAGAGAGGCAGATAACGAAATTTCGATTTTCGCGTTTCGCGGTAGGCCACCTGTAAACAAACCGCCTTAATGCATCAATGTCATTGTGAAAACTTGTCAAAAAACTGTTTAAGGCCTAGTATGTATAAGTTACTCTATGGTTTACTAAACAACATAGTGCTGCACTCTGGCGGCAGAACATTGCAGTAATACTCCCTATTAAACATTTTTTTAGGGTTTTGAACTGGTGCTTGCGAAATGAAGTGAAAGCCGTGCGTGCGATGCCCGCCGACGCCAATCACAAGACCAGCGATGTTGCAAATATTCGGATCCGCATCCGCAGAACTTCCGCATTATTTTTAAATCTGCATAAAATCGATGCGGACCTTAATGCGGATGTCGGACACGTCGGTAAAGGTAGGTCGTAGCGGCGGCGTAAGTGCTAGGTAATTTCGTCAATACCTATAACGAAATCGTCTAGATTCAGAAAAGTCGGCCAAGTTACTGTTTATTAAATATAACGCACCTATATTCTTGCTCAAATACTAAACGTTTCGTTTTCTTTTTAATAAAAATTACTAAAATGTAATATTTGTCGTTTAAGTACCTAATCTTGACATCCGCATCGCGGATGTGAGCCTTTAAATATCCGCTTCCGCGGATATCAAAAAATCTGCATCCGCAACATCGCTGATCAAGACGATCGTGAAAGTCGTATCAAAACTGTAACCAGTGGCTAATTCTGAATCGGTTTCCCGGGCTCATTCTACCGTATGTAAAACATCACGTAAAACCTTGTAAATATTCGTATATTCTACTCTACATTTCACCGAATCGTAATTGTTATAATAAAATGAAGCCCTGTCGCCAATTAGTTTCCACCTTAATTTGTTTTTAATTCGCCCACTAGTTGATTCATACAAATAAAATAACTAACTATACTAATCCTCGGGGAATCCGTGACTTCATTGTCACATTTAAGTTATAATCTAGCTCTATACAGCGTGTATTTTTGATAAGACCACATATTCTAAGGTGTAGTTACTAAGGTACCTATAGTTACTATAGGCCCTAATGAACAAAGTACCACGTGTTTTATTAAAGAAATACGACTTTTCTTATAAAAAATATAGCACGCAATGTATTTATTTTTATTAAAAACTTCTCATTTACTGACGCTACGTCATAACTGTCACAAGGTCACAAATTGGTAATAATGGAGACAGGAGGTGGCCATAGGAACTCCGTGATGAAACAACGCAACCTAATTGTGTTAGAGGTTTTTAGAATTGTCTCGATGAGTATTAGTTGTCTGTCGTAATAAAAGTACAGTCAGCGATAAAAGCTTGTACCAAAAATATTTTTTTTGCCAAAAACTTTTTTTTAACAAGCCTTTATTAGGTCGACCTGTATGTAACTAACTATGTAATGGAATCTAAGGTAACTAATTTAACCATCTTCCAAGGATCGTAGCGTCATGAAAATTGGCAGCTGTATGTAGTTCTGATGACAATACAATAATATGGTGCTGTCGAACTGATCTGATGATGAAGACAGGAGGTGGCCATAGGAACTCTGTGATGAAACAACGCAACCTAATTGTGTTAGAGATTTTTAGAATTGTCTCGATGAGTATTAGTTGTCTGTCGTAAGAAAAGTACAGTCAGCGATAAAAGCTTGTACCAATAATGAAATTTATGTCAAAAACTTACATATTTCTAAAATGAATTACGCTCTGGTGGTTTTCAATTAATTATCTTTAAAAGTAGTCGTTTTTATTTAAAAAATACACGCTTTAATATTCATTACACTTAGTTTTCTAGCAAATAAATATGGTTTTCTGGAAGGTTTGAAGGTCGTATCGGTCCGGAAATACCGCGGACAGTTCATTCCACAGATTAGCTGAGCGAGGCAGGCAGCCAGGCACAGCTCTGCCTGTACTTGAGTGCCGAGCACTGCCGAGTGACATGTCCACGTGAACGCCATTCTGTTATATTGAAGCTACTAGCTATTTACACTCTGTATAGCCAGCTGCCATTATATTTTACTCTTCGAAATCCGCAAAAATATGTGTCGCGCTCCTATGAATCTCTACCAATAAGATCGTGTTAGATATTTTTGCGGCCTTTGTTGTGTGACATATTATTGCAGGGGACTGTACAGTCAGCAGCAACAGCAGCGTCTCAGACTAACGGGCCAATTGAACATACACACGAGTACAGTCTGATACGCAAAAAAGACTAATAATTTAAAAAAAAAAACCGCCCAAAGAGTTCCAAAGTCTTACGTACTTATAAAAAACCGGCCAAGTGCGAGTCGGATTTGCGTTTCTAGGGTTCCGTACATAATTTCGACTCACGCTTGACTGCACATTTCTAATAGGTTTTCCTGTCATCTATAGGTAAAGAACTAGTTTGTGTATTTTTTTCAAAATTTTAGACCCAGTAGTTTCGGAGATAAAGGGGGGGAATGGTAATTTTTTGGCTATTTTCTTAAATAACTTCGAACCTATGTATTTTATAATTATAAAAAAATATGTCCATCTTTGGGTCACTAATTTACACATGTGTACCCAATTTCAACTTAATCGATTCAGTAGTTTCCGAGAAAATAGGCGGTGACAGACGGACAGACAGATAGACGCACGAGTGATCCTATAAGGGTTCCGATTTTTCCTTTTGAGGTACGGAACCCTAAAAACCGGCCAAGTGCGAGATAGCCACCCACTAGTTTAGATAGTAAAAAATAACAAAGAAAAGTCACGTTTGTTGTATGGGAGCCCCACTTAAATATTTATTATATTCTGTTTTTAGTATTTGTTGTTAAAAACGGGAACCGAAATACATAATCTGTAAAAATTTCAACTGCCTAGCTATCACGGTTCATGAGTTCAGCATGTTGACAGACAGACGGACGGATAGCGAAGTCTTAGTAATAGGGTCCCATTTCTACCCTAAAACAACAACTAGGTCCATTTGTGTAAGATTGTCCCATTCATCATCATCATTCTCTTGCCCTTTTCCCATCCACTTGGGGTCGGCGCAGCATGTCTTTCTGTTCCATACCTCTCTGTTTCTCTGTAAGATTGTCCCATTATGTCCCTTAATATTTATTTAAAGCTAAAAATGTATCGTGTCATCAAAAGATATTAAAAATCACATTATCCCCCAAAGTCTGCAACAGAACCCTTTGATATCACTAAATCAATGGGGAAATCGCTTCCGATGTCAAACGCGAACTAGCGCGAAATGCGAAAAAGCCGCGAAACTCGAAAGGGCCGGAAATTATACATCGCCCTCATCGGAAGTTTTGAGCGGTAGATTGGGAAATAAATACTTTGAGGCGAAATCGATTGACTAGCGGTTGTGGTCAAGAAAATACCTATTTATAAAGTTAAAAGTACCATACGACGTCGGTGCCTTCATACACATTCTTAGTAACCCAACATCGGACACGGCACATATGGTGTATAGATTGGCGGCAGTTATGCTAAATAAATAGATTCTAATTATTTTTAAATATTTACTTATATAGATGTTATTGTCATAATCCCTGAAGCTATAAGAAGTGGAATTGATAGGGCCGATATGTACCTACAATAGTTTAAAGGTCCCGTTAATTAATAAATAAAAAAAAAGAGTTAAAAGTAAATACATAGGTAAATACGAGAAAAAATACAGAAGGTTCAAAAATACGTTGACAACATACGAGTATTTCTACTCCTATTAGGATTGAAAGAACTCGTGATAGTCGTGATTCTGACAAGGGAAGGTACCCAACTGTCCAGCTCCGATTTGATTTATTTTTATATTACTCTCATAGTCTAAAATAACAGACACGTATTTTTTTAGCTGCACAAACTCAACCTAGTGGGAGAAATTGTCCTCCAAAGTACTGAAAAGTGACCAAACCCTTTAACTTCTGTAGAGAGTCTTATTCAAGCAAATTGCTCGTTAATGGGAAGTAATTAAATGAACAGCCGTCTTTTAAATCGATTCTGCAAATAAATTGCAATTAAATCATTTGGACAGCATACAAATATTTTGTTGGCAATAAATAAAAATCGAGCTATGTACAACTCATGTTCAGCAAATAATTCACAAACGGTCAAAATTATAACCAATATCGGTCTGCTTCTGTTATAATTTATCAGCTTTACAAATACCTACTTGAGATACAAAATTATTATTTGATCAGCAAGATTAAAAAATTGGTCGGCAGAAAAAACATGTCACTAAGCAGTTTAATTGAAACGTAGACAGAAACCAACTGCTACTACAAAAGTGGGTTGGGTTAGGTTAGAACTGCGACCTTCACAGAAGCCAACTGCTACTAGAAAAGTGGATTAGGTTAGAACTGCGACCTTTACAGGAACCAACTGCTACTATAAAAGTGGGTTAGGTTAGGTTAGAACTGCGACCTGTTTGTTTTTTTTTTTTTTTAATTTATTTACACATCACAAAAACATAATACAAACAACTTAAAACTAAGATGCGCCACAGAAACTTGTGAAAGTTTATGCGTGGTGCAAATGCATCACTACGCTCAAACTGCATGTGTAATGTTTATATACCTATGCTTTTTTTGTATATGGTACTTATATACTAGACACATAAAGGAAAAAATAAGTTCGTAAGTAAACAAGTATCAGGTAACACCTGTCATCACACATTCCCATCCTGGTAATATTTCTTAAAAGCGTTTTTACATTTAGTTTTATTTTCGAGGGTATTTTTATATATTTCTTCTGGTATATTATTTAGTATGCTAGATAGCATATATTTCCACGTCCTCCTGCCATACACGTTTACGTACTTTGGGAGAATATATCTAGATTGAACAACTGTGCTACGTAATTTTTTATGTCTGTATTTCATTTCTAGTAGTTTTATTTTATCATATTCATCGAGAACTATCGACATGTTGATTTTGTCAAAGATAGACATTACTTTACAGTGTTTAAAAATATCACATTCGTTATCAAATCTATTTAAGTATGTTGGTAAAATAGTTTTAAGTATGCTAAGTTGTAGTTTATATATGTTATCTATGTATGTTTTATATGTTCGTCCGTAGCTACTTAGCCCATAACTTATGACCGTGTCTGCCAGAGACAGGTATAGTAATCGTAATATATTATAAGGGAGTTTATATTTAAGTATGTTCATTTGGGAACGCAGAGACCGTAATTTGTCACATACATGTTCAATGTGAGGCTTCCAGTTGAGGTGTTTGTCGATGACAAGGCCCAGGTAGGTGTGTTGGTCCACCAGCTGGAGCGGCTCGCACGCGCACGCGCGCGGGTCGTGCCAGCAGGGGTGCGCATGAGCTATAACTATAGGGTTGACACTTTTTGCGTATGGGGAGCGTATGTGTAAAAGTTTTGTTTTGTTGGCATTTATAACTAAGCCTACGTCGTGAGCCCACTTACACAGAGTATCAAAATTGTATTGCATCATTTCCTGTGCCTCACTGATGTTTCTGCCGTATGTGACCAAGCACGTATCATCGGCAAATTGGTATACAGAGCCCTTTGTGAATAGGTTACACATGTCGTTGACGTACGTTAAATATTCGGTTGGACCTAAAATCGAACCTTGTGCCGTGCCTTTTTGTGTAGGTATGGGGTCACTATCTTGTCCATTGATGCGTACGACTGTATTTCGGTTTGTATGGTAGTCACGGAACCACTCCAGCAAAGGGCCCTGTACACCTACCGTTTTAAGCTTATAAAATAGCGTGTTATAATTTAAAACATCGAATGCTTTGCTGAAGTCAATGAAGACAACCAGCACCTGATTTCTGTTATTCAGTTGCTGGTTGACCTCATTGACAAATGTTGATAAAAGCTGGGAAGTATTTCGACCCTTTTGAAACCCATATTGTTTATCATTTATTATGTCGTTTTTAGAAAGGAAACTCGTTATCTCATCGCCGATATACCTCTCAACTATCTTATCAATGCATGGTAAAATCGTAATTGGTCTATAATTATTTACGTCATTGTACGCCCCTTTCTTATGAATGGGCCTAACTATACCTATTTTTAATTGATCGGGGTATGAGGACGTGGAAATGCATGCGTTAATTAGGTGTGTGATGACCGGCGTTATCTCTGTGCTAATACTAGTGTCCGACCGAAGGTTCGGTTTCGGTTTCGGTTTCGGCCAGTTTCGGCCAAAAAATCATGTTTCGGCTGTAGTTTCGGTTTCGGCCAAAAAACGGCCGAACCTTTCGGCCGGGCCGAAACTTACGAAATGGTACTTCGTACTATGAAACTAAACTATGTGACAAAGACCAAAAGTTGGGGAATAAGTAGGACAAAAATATTAATATGTACCTACATATACTGATTCATGTATAGGTACAGTAATTAATTGGTTTATTATCAAAACACAATTCCACTAATGAGGGCGCCTTCGGATTGAAAGTCGCACGCTCTTACCGCTAGGCCACCAGCGCTCAAGGAAATATCTCGCTTTTTAATACAATGGACATTGGTTGGAGTCTGTGCTCAACTACTTATCCTGAAGCCTGAAGCGCGGCTTTGACTTCGCATGAAACATGATGAAAGTTCGCCTCACTGGGACACTTCGGACGTTTAAGCCCAGGTGAAGATCGGTACCCGGCCTTGCGATATTTTAACAAAAAAATTTCGCGCTCGCTGCGCTCGCGTTTTTGGTTGACCCTGTTATGTTAGCTTGACTGGTGAATGAATAAAGTTAGACTAAGAAAATTATGCAATTATTTTGATAGCATACGCACTGTTAAGTGCAAATGTTATTTATACGTCATAATTTCATAGAAGATTTGACGTTTAAAATAACACTTGCACTGCGTGTGTTATCAAAATCGTTGCAGAATTATCTTGGTCTAACTCTAATAATTTTCTTATAAAACTGCTTAAAGTAACATCAATTTCAAGGACATTGGGTGTTGACAGCCCCATAATATGGGTGTAAAAGCGGTTTTATGAAATTTTTTCAACGATTTTAACAAGTCTACAAAAGGTTCGGTTTCGGTTTCGGTTTCGGCCCAAACTAGAGCCAAAGCCGAACATTCGGTTTCGGTTTCGGTTTCGGCAAAAAAACATGTTTCGGTCGGACACTAGCTAATACATAACAAATCCCTGACCCGTATGTTATCAATACCTGGGCTTTTTTTTTTATTCATATGATTTATAATTTTTAAGATTACATCATTTGTTGCTCTTTTTAGCCTCATAGATACAGTTGGTTGTTGGTGGGACGTCCCATGGGGTAATAATTTGATGTTACATGGCGAGCATATTTTTTTAACATTGTCTTCAAAACCGTACGCAAAAGTATTACAAATTGTTTGTGTATCGGACTTAAAGTGCTTATTAATTATGTCATCAACAGACCTACAAACCCTGCCGCAGATATTGTTTATTATTTGCCATACTCTTTTCTGATTACTAAAGTTATTAATAATATTTGTTTTTATGTGATTATTTCTAGTTTTTTGTATGTATTTATTTGTTAAGTTTCTATATTTATTATATAATAATCTATTTACTTTATTTTGTTCATCTTGTTTACAAATCTTAAATAGTTCTAATTTTTTCCTACTCATGCTCATAACACGATTGTTAATCCACTTACATTCCTGTCGTTTTCCTGTTTTAATTTTATATTTGGTCATGCATTTATTATAGACTTCGCAGAAATTGTCCGTAATATACTTAAGAATGTCGCGTGGATAAACAAGATCTAAGGCAGGTTCCCAGTTTATTTTACGTAATTCACACTCTAACAACTTATTGTCTAACTTATTTATATATCTACAAACACATTTATTTCTTTGTTTTTATTATTAAAATATCCTAAATCTAAAGTTTAAAATAAATATTTTGTACCTACCGACAGACCGCGGGCCAGGAGCAAATATCGTCAGTCATCGCCTCCCGCTTGATACTTTGTCAGATGATAGTTTAGATGCTATTATAAATGAAAAAAAAAAACCGTCAGCCAGTTGTATAGCGGTGGAAAGACCGTCAGTTACTTGCATAAACATGTAAAAAATACGCGCCTACTATTTATGTCCGCAAATCCGTAAGACATTTATTGAAATGCCTGATGAATTTCTACATGCAAAGTTTGATGATTCAGTTATTACTATAATAAAAAGGTACAGCGCTTATTTTTTACATGTTTATGCAAGTAGCTGACGGTCTTTCCACCGCTATACAACCGGCTGACGGTTTTTTTATTTATAATAACATCTAAACTATCTTCTGACAAAGTATCAAACGGGAGGCGACGACAATTTTTTTTTTAATTTTTTTTACATGTTTCGGTGGCTGCCATTCCTCAACCCACCAACGGAGCGCCAGCTGACGTTCATGAGGGATCATCATCAAAGCCCATTTAGTAGCAGTAGCATTTTTGAGCTGTTATAGGGACTTCTCGTTTATCGACTTCCGATTATACATATGTATATCGATAAATACAGAATATAATATGTAAAATATGATTACGAGTAGAAGTAAACAACATGCAGTCTTATCGCGAATGAGCGATCTCTTCGAGATAACCTTTGGATACAAATTTTTAGGAAATTATAAATAGAAAATTGCTTGAATTGCTTGCTTGCAATTTGCTTGAATAAAACTCTCTACAGAAGTTAGAGGGTTTGGTCACTTTTCAGTACTTTGGAGGACAATTTCTCCCACTAGGTTGAGTTTGTGCAGCTAAAAAAATACGTGTCTGTTATTTTAGACTATGAGAGTAATATAAAAATAAATCAAATCGGAGCTGGACAGTTGGGTACCTTCCCCTTCCAGAATCACGACTATCACGAGTTCTTTCAATCCTAATAGGAGTAGAAATACTCGTATGTTGTCAACGTATTTTTGAGCCTTCTGTATAATTCTTCAGATTTTTCTCGTATTTACCTATGTATTTACTTTTAACTCTTTTTTTTAATTTATTATTTAACAGGACCTTTATACTATTGTAGGTACATATCGGCCCTATCAATTCCACTTCTTATAGCTTCAGGGATTATGACAATAACATCTATATAAGTGAATATTTAAAAATAATTAGAATCTATTTATTAAGCATAACTGCCGGCAATCTATACACCATATGACATCGGTTACACGCTAATTCTGGCGTCAGTTCAGTTCATCAGTCTGGTCAGACTGACGGGAAAATTATCGTGTAACACGCGGACTGATGGACTGATGGTCTGGACTGATGAAAATTTTAATTGTTAGATAATATTCGTCAGTCCATTTTAAATGACAGAAAACTGATAGGAGACTGATCGTGTAACCTGTTTGTGTCATTCTCGTGTCAGTCACCATGTTAGACAAGACTAAATGACTGTGTTGTGTTCTGTATCCAAACGGCGACTGTACGGCGCTCTGCACATTATTTACAAGGTTTTACGTGATGTTTTACACAAGGTAGAATGAGCCCAGGAGACGGATTCAGATTTAGTCACTTGGTACCGTTTTTGAGCTGGTTTTGATACGACCTTGATGCCACGGTCGTCTTGGTGAATGGCGTTGGCGCGCATCTCACGCACGACTTTCACTTCATTTCGTAAGCACCAGTTCAAAACCCTAATATAGTTGACCGAAGCGTAGCGAAGGTCTACGTTTTGACTCGAGCAATTTGCTTTCGTATGTCCGGATGTTCTCCTCTACAGGTCGCAATTCTTAACTGATTCTCATGAAATTTTGTGACCAGATTCTATGACTAAATAATTTTTTTTTGTCAATCCGGTTTTTGGAAATTTTTAAAAATGGCGGAGTCGTGATACCTAGCGCTTAAACAAATAATCGTATCGATATCATAAGAGTTTTTTCTTTTTGATATATGTTTATAGATTAAATGTCCAAAAATTCAGAAAATTTGTATCGCTGGTTTTGGCGGTATTTAGATATTTCGTTTTTGCTTGAGAATGAGTAGCTAAATTTCGTCAGCTTTAGTAAGAACTATCATGGCGCGTTTTGCAAACGTTCGCTTTTTTTGTTTGCATCGGGAGGTCCATGGTTCCATCCCCAGTAATTGTATGCTGCTACACAACTTTTTGTATTTTTTTATACTTAAATTTCGTATCAATTGTTGTTTTTTATTTTATTATTTTATTTTGAAAAAATGAAAAAAAACGTATTTTTTATTTATCAAGCGCGGGCTAAGCGTATTCGTTTAATTTTTGCAAGAGATGATGGCTTTTTGCGCTTTAAAGAAAATTTGATTCTTGAATATACGGCGCCATACCTTTGGCCTCTATGCTCGTCTAGATGGCGACACCATTTTATATTTAACAATTTTTACTCATATCAGTAAAAGAACATGGGTCAAAATCATATGGCGTTCTAACGAGGATTCTTTCCTAAAATATTATTTCTATACAATATTCTAAGTACATACTTGTATCACGGACTATATTAAATTTTTTAACGATTCGTCACATTTTCTACTTGATTCTCGGTAACAATTTTGCACTTACCACCCTTAATGCAACATAAATCATCATATATATAAAATTGAAAAACCAGAACGGGATAAAAAACAAGCGAAGAAGAGAGATGGCGCCTTACAAATTTCTAAAAAAGTTTTTGACACGTATCTCGAATACAACGCACGTATGATAAGAAAAAACTGTTTAAATCTATTATCTACATATGAGAATAAAACTAGAACATAAAAACTATCGCTTTCGATGCGTATTTAATTTACAATAAGGAAAAGAAATTTTCATAACAATCTTCATTTTACGACTTCGACCATTTCTCGGGAACTCTCGGTTGCTTTCGTTTGGCGGTGCTACAGATTAGACCAAATAATCCGTAAGTTAAAGTAAACTAAATTATGTTTGTCATGTTGGTATACAGGTATTTCTGAGTTTTTTTTACACGAAGTAAAATAAAAAGTGCTGCCAACCTCAACCTTAGTCCATAGCCCATACGAGTGAATTATGCCATTTATGACATATCAATCAAATTAATATTATCGTATGATTATCGTGTTAATAATTTGTATTTTATTGTTTTAAATTTCTTTATGAGTTATTATTATTCAGATTGATTTTCATGGCTCGGCAAACATTGTCATTCGTCCAGGGAAAGGGCTGCCGAGATGAGCCAAAAATACAAAGTTATAGAATGGGTCAATGGGAGACGAGCGTACTTGGGACAACAAAATGAGAGACGCCCGATGGCGAGAGCTATCGCAAGATCGCAAGAAACATGACGTGATCTGGTATCGGAGGCCAGGTGAGTCCTTTGGATCGTTGCGTCACCTTAGCCGTAGTAATGTTAAGATCCAGAAAGGGAAATGGGGACTACCTACGTTTGTATGAAAAGGCGATTTATGGGTGGTGGTCGTCCATATTCGTGGCTTAAAGCGGAAAATAAGTAATCTAATGAACATTTTTGCAACTAGGCTTACAACAATAAGTAATAATTTTATGTTAAAACAAGTTTTAAATAAATACCTACGTACGTTATAAGAAATTTTCGAATTAAGTTATCCAAATAACGGCTACCTACTTGACAAATAAGAAATCCTTATCACAGTTATAAACCCTGGCAGGGATACATAATAATGTCGGTATTTAACTAAACATAAGACAAACTCTTTATTTCATTTACGCGAGCGGAGCTGCGGGCCCGTCTAGTATATTATAAAATAGGTACGTTATTGTAAATCAACAGTTACTTATTCGATTGCTTTCCGGTAAAATGTTATTCCATCGCTTTTATTATATTTTCTTGTGCTATTGTTGCAACTTTTCAACACGCACGAAGGCATTTTTTAATTATTATTTTTTTTAATTTTCTGGACATGTGTGGCATCTCGTCAGTGGTCGATGACGTACTAAAAGCAAAGAAGTGCATGCACTTCTTATGAAGTGCGGAAACATTTTATTCGAGATGTGACTCTAGTTTACTACATAATATTTTTTTTCTTGAAAAGTAAACATGATAGACGAATGGGAGGCGGACTCTTTAACACGTTGACTGCCATGAGCATCGCCGGTGGTATCAAAAGCTCACAAGAATTTTATTGGGTGTGGGAGCTATAATGTGGGTCTAGTAAGTATATGGTGGGCAGCCAACGTGTTCAGTATGCTACAGAAATCTGTTTATATACTGTTGAATGTAAAACTAAGTTATCAAACGTTATCGAGATTGGTGAACATGAAAAAGTAATGGACACGTGTTTTGTTATTTCGGCTCAAACTCATATTTGGGTCGATCAACTATTTCTTATTGTTATGTATTCTGTCCCATCAGCCAGGAGACAATAGTAGCATAGTTTTTAGAAGAGCTGCTGTACCATATTCTTCAACCGTGCTTAGTAGATGTCCCATTTAGGGAATGCAAATCGGTTATTTTTTGTATTGAAATAACCGCGGTTTCGGTTAATAACCGATAATTTCCATACAAAAAATAACCAAAAATAATCGATTTGCATTCCCTAGTCCCATTATAGAAAGGCCTTATAACTACCAAAAAAATCAAGTTTGGTTTATTTAAATACGAAATAACTAGTATTTTAAGAGTGACCCAGGAGACCGTAACCATGGCAACTAGTGACAAGAAAATGTTTATTCACCCATTTTACAAAAAAGTAGTGTCCGACCGAAGGTTCGGTTTCGGTTTCGGTTTCGGCCAGTTTCGGCCAAAAAATCATGTTTCGGCTGTAGTTTCGGTTTCGGCCAAAAAACGGCCGAACCTTTCGGCCGGGCCGAAACTTAAGAAATGGTACTTCGTACTATGAAACTAAACTATGTGACAAAGACCAAAAGTTGGGGAATAAGTAGAGTAGTAACAATATTAATATGTACCTACATAATATACTGATTCATGTATAGGTATAGAAATTAATTGGTTAATTATTATTATTAATTGTATAAAACACAATTCCACTAATGAGGGCGCCACTAGACGGTCGACGCAGTCTTAAGAGGCTGTTAATACCGCGCACACTGTCTAATGGTATCGGAGTAAATGAGATAGCACTGTCGCATGTTACTGGGCCTGGGCAAAGGAATAATAAGAAAACTCATCATCTTCCTCGCGTAATCCCGGAATTTTTGCCACGGCTCATGGGAGCCTGGGGTCAAATTGACAACTAATCCCAAGAATTGGCGTAGGCACTAGCACCCAGAGAGTAAACTAGGCCTTATCGGGACTAGTCCGGATTCCTCACGATGTTTTTCCTTCACCGAAAAGAAAATAGTAAATATCAAATGATATTTCGTATATAACTTTCGAAAAACTTATTGGTACGAGCCGGGGTTTGTACCTGCGACCTTCGGATTAAAAGTCGCACGCTCTTACCGCTAGGCCACCAGCGCTCAAGGAAATATGTATCTCGCTTTTTAAAACAATGGACATTGGTTGGAGTCTGTGCTCAACTACTTATCCTGAAGCCTGAAGCACGGCTTTGACTTCGCATGAAAGTTCGCCTCACTGGGGCACTTCGGACGTTTAGGCCCAGGTGAAGATCGGTAGCCGGCCTTGCGATATTGTCAACAAAAAATTCACGCTCGCTGCGCTCGCGTTTTTGTTTGACCCTGTATCTACATGTTGGCTTGACTTGTGAATCAATAAAGTTAGACCAAGAAAATTCTGCAATCATTTTGATAGCATACGCAGTGAAACTAGTGCAAATGTTATTTATACGTCATAATTTCATAGAAGTTTTGACGTTTAAAATAAAATAATCGTTGCAGAATTATCTTGGTCTAACTCTAGTAATTTTCTTAAAAAACTGCTTAAGTAACATCAATTTCAAGGACATTGGGTGTTGACAGCCCCATAATATGTGTGTAAAAGCGGTTTTATGACATTTTTTCAACGATTTTAACAAGTCTACAAAAGGTTCGGTTTCGGTTTCGGTTTCGGCCGAAACTAGAGCCAAAGCCGAACATTCGGTTTCGGTTTCGGCAAAAAAACATGTTTCGGTCGGACACTACAAAAAAGATACACACTTCAAAGTTTCATACTTCTCATCGTTTCACTCGCTTGGATTGGAATCACATTAGCTGTCATCGGACTTGTCCGTACTTGTATTAGACTTGTTTCGGTCGTTGGAACATCTATTGTGAAGTAGCAGTACTGATAATTCCGCTACTCGATGCTAGATGTCGACTACGAAAATAACAGTCGTCTTGGTACTAAAACTGATGTATGGAGTGAGCACTCTATGTATTATTGCTCTATGGTATAGCCTATAAAGGTCATTCCAGACAATCAAATCGTGCTGTCCCTAGGTGCACTCCGCAATCCGCCGATACAAACACATTTACCGCAATCAGACGAGAGAAAGCTCTTAAGAAAGTAAAAGCAATCTAGACCTGAACGAGGTGAATTATCTGAGGTATTAGGTACAGTCAACTTCGATAGTATGTTACTGTTCGATGGCCGCAAAAATATCTGACACGATCTTATTTGTAGAGCCATAAGCTGCCGCTGCAGGGGACCATCGAGTGCGCCGACTTCTGGCCGAAAGGTGTCGTGTTTCGGAGGTTCCGGGGCAAACTGCCGAATCCGATACAAGAGCAGCCGATGCAACGGAGCCACGCCGTTTTGTCGACTAAATAGTGTTTAGTTTTAAATAAGTTTATAAAATACAGATGTATGTTAGTCTGTAAGGTACCTATTTGTAATATGGGGCTTGTTGTCTGAATTTAATTTCTAAATATATAAATAAGAGCGTGTCACATATTTTTGCCGCCTTCGAAGAGTAACATTATTGTAGGCAATATCAATATTAATAGTAGCGGGTAAAACAACGCGCCAAGTTTCTATATACCACCCTTGATAACTTTACCAAATAAAGATAAATCTTTACAGTTTGCGTTCAAAAGTATGAAATTATTTGTTGCAGTCTAAGGGCCACCTGCACTAGGGTGTTTCATTTTTCCGAATTTTCGATTTTCATCTGACTTTGCTCGAATTCTTGTTCTAACTGATAAGAAAATATTATACGTTAAAAAAAATTAAAATCGGTAACCATTTAGAGGTTGCACAACTTCAACAAAGATTTTTCAAATAACCAACGACTCTACATCAGAGGGTAGAAAATGGTTTAAGCGGATACCATCCAAGCGGAGAGTAGTGTGATACTGAACCTTCTACATATAAATAAATTTTAAAATTAGTAGTAAACTTGGATTTTGGTTACTCGATAAATGTTCTAATTAAGATTTTCCAGTTTTTCCACCTGTTTCCAAAGGAAAAGTGCTTTTATCGTGTTTTAGACGCAAAATTCAGTTTTCTCATTCGATTTTAGTATTAGATCATTATATTTTGTCATTTTAGAACATAGTTCATTTTCACGCAATGTATGGGGTTCTCACTCTACCTTTTCAACTTGTGCAACCTCTAAACGTCATTCGATTCTTTTGAAAATTGAAATAGTTAGTTTTTAGTGTGGGGAGACTCCATTGGTGAGCAAAGTCAGGAAAAATATTACAACTTTTTTTTCTCCATACAAAAGTGAATCACCCTAACCTGCACCAACCACATTTGACAGACTGATCAACGTCAGCCGGCGCACCCTGGCGCTTTACTATGAAACTTTCCATACAATACAAATTTAGCGAACTCTTTAACGATACGAACAGTTTGGTGCAACCGACCCTAATTGTTTAAGGCGATATGATTCGACTCATCAACGAATCTGAGGGGGTGAGGTGCGCGGCAAACTGTGAAGCCCCGCCCGCGCGTCCCGCGACCCGCTCGCCGAGATCGTGAGCGCGCGCCGCGCACGGTAAACATAGCAGACGGGTCACAGTATAATGATCTTATGATGGCAGTATTTTAACTAGACCGGGAAATGGTCACGTTTTAGAGTTTTTATTGTATATGTACGTATGTATTTTTTGCATTGCGTATTTCTGATCATTTCATGTAGAATTATTATTTTTATATAGACATGTGTACTTATTATTGATCAGTAAAGAACGTTTTAATTTCATGGCAGCGTGTTCGAGTTAAAGTACCTAAAGGAAAGTAACAATTTTAAAGGAGACGGTCAATTAAGGGTTCTATTTATAAAGGTTATTAACCTTAATCAATAATTTTACTTTACAGATTCCTTTAACTCAATAACGCTGCCGTGAAATTAAAACGTTGTTACTTATCAGTAGTACTTATTTATAAGCTCTAAAAACAAAAAAAAAACAGTTTCAAAGTAAATTTCTGATAACTTTTTGTCAGTGCAAGCCTTATGGTTTCTTCTTGGCAACATTTTACATGAAAATGTTTTTGGTGGGTCTCATTATCACAATTTCCAATACTTTTTCACCTCAGCAGCTCGAACAAGGGTACTTTGCTTCTTAAAAACAGTGAGCAAAATGCGATTTTGCTCACTGAGTGAGACAAAATGTCATTCAAGTGATCTTTATAGTCAAATGTCATTTCAACATGCGGGGTCTAATACAAGTTCGATATACTTGGGTTCTATTATCTCTGTCCCTCTAGGTATGTTCTCACTGCTTAGGGTGAAAATTTTTGTGTACTACACGAGATCAAAGTTATTTACATCTCGTGCGCTTTTGAATCCCTTACTACGCTCAAGATTCTAAATTAGATTCACTCGCTACGCTCGTGAATCTATTATAGAATCTTTCGCTTGCACGGGACTCAAAATAAGCACTCGAAGAAATATCAAACTTTGATCTCTTGTTGTACAAATAACTATTGTTGCCTAACTTAATAAATTATTGTTTACAATACCTATCGACTTTATACCTACTTTAATGATCACACAATTTTAACGAAACAATGTTTTCAAGAAAATAATTCAATTAAGTGCGAGTCAAACTCGCGCACCGATGGTACCTACATTTTATTAAGTACATTATATATATATTTTTTAATTAAGTTGTAACTGACTCATCATCATCATCTCAGATAAGCCATAAGATGTCCACTGCTGAACATAGGCCTTCCCCTTGGACCTCCATTCCGGTCGGAAGCGACCCGCATCCAGCGTCTTCCGACGGCCTTAACAAGGTCGTCTGTCCATCTTGTGGGTGGACGTCCTACGCTGCGCTTGCTAGTCCGTGGTCTCCACTCGAGCACTTTTCGACACCATCGGCCATCTTCTCTGCGCGCAATGTGGCCTGCCCATATATATATATATATATATATATATATAACATTTTCAAGAAGTCTGGTCGCTTGTGGTGAAAAAAAAATGTATGGAGAACAGAGTGGCCAACTTTCTTAAAAATAGTTTATCTAATACTGATTCTAAAATGGTATCACACATGCTATTTACATTTCTACAAATAAAGATATGGCCTAGATGGTGTTTAAAGTGAAGTATGGTGCTAACTAGTAAAAAAAACAAAAGTGCGATTATCTCGAAAACCACGAAACTTTTACTAGACCTATATTACCTATAAGTGCATTTTCTGGACCAGCCTAAGCTGCCCTGTCGATGGTTAGAAGGTTGTCCATTAATTACTGGACATTCTGTATAGAGATGTAACTAACCCAAATCGATAGTCACAGCAAGCGATTACGATTGGATGGCACGTAGACTGAGGTATCGAATTGTGACGTATAATGAATTTTTATTTGCGATTTAAATAAAGCTAGAATTATATGGTTTTCGCGCAAGGCATTTAATACACCGACCGAGTAGGTCGCACCCATCGTCAAAATCTAAACTAACTGGGGATCTATTTTAAAGTTTATTTATGTTATTTCTGTGTCAAATTTGTTGTCTGTTAGGTGACGATAAATATATCCATATTTACAGTTGATTATCCACCTTTTCCTTATTTTTATTAAAAGAAAAATGAAAAATTCATATCGATTTACTCGATTACGATTACTCGACTACCGATTCATAAAGGTGGTGTCCGGCTAGCCCTAAAATTAAAACAAAGACGTAGAACGTAAACGTTCGTAGTGCAATTGTTTTCCTTTGTGATTTCGATGTGCGAGACATTTTACGTTGTATTGCTGTTGTGAGTGACAGATGTCAAATAACGCAAATAAATATGCACACAGTATATGTCGGTGACTTTAGTTCGTCTACGGATCTCCTCATTTCTGATTTGATCACGCAGAGAAACTCCGAGCATAGCCCTCTCCATAGCTCGTTGAGCGACTTTGAATTCTCAGATGAGGCCGATAGTGAAAGACCACGTTACTGACTGAATAACACAAAATATTAAAAAAAATTGTCTTATACCCGCCTTATTTTGAACTCCCTGTAATCACACCCCGTATTCCGCACCCTTCACAAATAATCTGATTTAGTAAAGTTTACTAAATGTTTTTTTTTATGATCTTGATCGCGTAATAATGTGTAAAACCCAAAATAGCGTCTTAAAACGTATTAATTTTTTTATAATGTGATCTTATTAAGCATTTATATGAGAAGAGCGACAAAATTTTACGATAGTTATTTATAATTTTTTTTTCGTTTTCAATAAAGAAGGAAGTTTGAGAAAATTTTGTTAATTAACAATTGCCTAAATAACTTTAAGATAAATTTCTACAAGTAGTACATTTATTGACATGTTTTAAATACACCATAATTTTTTTTTAATTTTCAATGAATATTTAATACCTTTAAAATTATATTGAATGTTACGTAATCGCTTTTTCACGCCGAAACTGAGGCGTGGAGGACTGTGTTCAGCGTTGAATAAAAAGTATAAATAATGGAGATACAGTCCTGCAAGTATATAATGTTGTATTGGAAATATCCTCCTCTTTAATAATATTAACTAGATTTTGCCCTGTGCGCGGGGCCCGAGGGCCCCGCGGTACGCGTGTTGTTTGCTGTTGGTGCTGTTGTTGACGTGTTGTTGTTACTGTTGTTTGTGCTGTTGTAACTATTAACCTAACCCACTTTTCTGGTAGCAGTCCGTTTCTGTAGGGTTCGCAGTTCTAACCTAACCTAACCCACTTTTCTGGTAGCAGTCCGTTCCTGTGAGGGTCGCAGTTCTAACCTAACCTAACCCACTTTTCTGGTAGCAGTCCGTTTCTGTGAGGGTCGCAGTTCTAACCTAACCTAACCCACATTGTTGGTAGCAGTCCATTCCTGCTGTTGTTATTGTTGTGTAGTAGTTTGTTTTCCAAAGGGAGAAATAAATAAAGTTGTACTTTTGATAGAAAGAAAAGATCCGCATGCGAGAACTTCATTCCCGCAGCTCGGCCTTCGGCCTCGCGTGCTTGGGAAATCGTAACTTTTCCTATTGGGTCGTGTTTCAGCTCCAACTTCCTCCACACGTGTGACGCTTCGGGCCTTCGGCCCAACGCGGAGCTCGGCCTTCGGCCTTCGCGAGCTTTGACGCTTCGCCGTCGGGCCTTCGGCCCGCCGGCTCCGCTTATCAAGAAAGTTGACTTTGTAGGACGTTTGGAGGAACTGCATTCACGCAGCTCGGCCTTCGGCCTCGCGTTTTGGGAGTCGGGGTGGAGGCTCCAGGCCTTCGGCCATCCACTGGGGTCGGCCTTTGGCCTCCCTGCCTGAAGCTCGCCCTTCGGGCTCGCTTAACACACTTTTTGTATAGGATTTTGCTTTGTTCGTCATTCCCGCAGCTCGGCCTTCGGCCTCGCCCAAAATTACTGGGGGTGGAGCATGCTTGGACATTCGAGATAAAGTTCCGGGCCTGACGGCCCTCCGCGGGGTCGGCCTTCGGCCTCCCAGCCTGAAGCTCGCCCTTCGGGCTCGCCTAACCTACTTGGAAATTTGAATTTGGCCCGTGTCCGCCGCCATTCTGGATTTTTCCAAAAATTTTTTTTCACATGGTAATTTTGGGCCCCCAAGCTCGCCGCATGTCAAATCTCAGCGCGCTCGGACCAACTTAAAAAAAATTAAAAAAAAAGTCGGCCTGTTTGAAAATGTTTAAATGCAGTTTGTTTTGTCTTGGGGCCCTCTATGACATTTGATCGAGCACCCCCCACCCATCTCGCACCGTTTAAAAGTTGCCATACAAAATTAAAATTACCATTATTTCCGCCATCTTAGATTTTTTCCAAAAATTTTTTTTTTTCATAGGAATCTAGAGGCCTTTATCTTTTGCCATGCCAAATCTCAGCGCGCTCGGACCAACTTGAAAAAAATAAAAAATAAAGTCGGCTATTTTGAAAAAATTTAAATGCAGTTTGTTTTGTCTTGGGGCCCTCTATGACATTTGGTCGAGCACCCTCCACCCATCTCGCACCGTAATATGAATACTTTTTGAGATATTGGGGAAATTAAAGATCTCTACTTTTTCCCCCTTTTTTTGCTTATAACTTTTGATATTTTGTGTGTGCCACTACACGCTTCGAATGCATTTTTCTAGGCATTATGACGAATCTAATGAGGTATCACACGTATTTTTAGGAGTATTATCTCTATTTTTCACCGTGTTCAGTTTCTCGAACAAGACTAATACAACCAAGCGCAAGATGAACTGCCTGTAGGCACCTTGAACTCTCAATTATATTTAATTCATGTCGACCGTGGTCAAATATTAAAATTAGTGATATGTATTTAGTTCTTAAATAATTGTATTGCGATATGCCTATTAGGGTAATTTTTTCAATTATTTCAATTTGTCATTTTATATTTATTTAAATTTATGATTATGATGATGAATTTGCACGCTTGACGGGCGTGGCGCGTTGCATGCGATCCAAAGCCGGGCGCCTTCGGCACCCTCATACTAAAAGCGTAACACTATACATATATTGTAACATCCCCATACTGTATCAATACAAATAAATAATTTCTGATTTTCAAAGGAGTCAAAGAGCACGAATTAATATAATCATTTTGCAGATCGGATGTAGGTATATCAGTAAAGGTGAAATACTGTAAATATATCATACTTACATACTCACAATTATATTATCTAGGAATATAATATTATTTACCTACATTGAAATTGGTTGCTGACCTACTGAAAATACTGAAATATTTTAACTGTTGATGTAGGAAAGCTAGGCGCTTTCAAGCACCTCGTAAAGTATTAGATGCTTCTGTTATCAGAAAGTGTGTTTTTATAGCACTTAGTGACTTTTTCTTACGTTTCATATGCTTTGTTTCCCATTGTTTGTAAATGGTAAAATCACGTGACCGCGCGGAACATACTGACGCAGGTCCGTCCTCTACAAGCGCTGCCGCGCGACTGAAGAGGGCGTAAGTGCGTTCGCGAGTGATGGCGGTTGTGGATTTAGTAGGTATTGAAACATAGAAATTATTTTAATGATGTTACCGAGACAAAGTGATCCAAATCATCTAGATTATCTTATTACCTATACATTTATGTAAAAAACAAGTCAAAAAAGTTTGTATTGTAGCTCTGAGATTGATTTATTGTTAAAAAAAGGCGTAACTTTGGAATTTTTTTCTATCGAGCAAAGTTTATCTAATCATGTTTTTGAGATCCAAAACATATCTGCCAGATCCTTAAGTATAAGATATATTTTTTTCACAATTTTAAAACATTGTTTCTTATATTTCCGATGGATTCAAAAAACTGGTTCGCTTAGCTCGTACGGGAAAAGCACGCCTTAACATATGTTTTTTTAAAACTGCAAGTTCATATAAAAAAAAAAAAATAACGATAAGCCGCTTCAAAAGAGTTTATGCGATAAACAGTCATGGACAGGTGGTCGTTTGACCCTTGAGTCATAAAGAAGTAACCATGAATGCCGACGGTTCTTTGAGAGCGGATGCCACAACCTTCCCTAATAGGGTTTCCGCCACAGACATATAATAAAGTAGACCACGCGAAAATGTCACTCTTTAGTTTGCTTAACCTACTGCTGCAAATTTAGCGTCGTCGGTGTCTAAGAGACGTTAGAGTTAGACCAAGAAAAGTCTGCAGCGATTTTGATAGCTCAACGCAGTCCAAGTATTATTTATACATCATAATTTCATAGACGTTTGGTGTCTTTATCACAAATCAAAATAAATTTTGGCTACAATTCTGGCCCTCCACTTAAATTTCCTAAACTTTCTGGCCCCCCATGAAGAAAGTTTGCCCACCACTGGGGTAGACCTAGGTGTGTAAAACGCCGAACACATATAATTTTTTATTTCATATTCGGACTTTACCCGAAAGGCTTGGTCAATACTAGTTAGCTATATACCCGGGTAAACTTAAGTTTAATCAATCTTCTAACGATACCCGTAACATATATATATATATATACTCCACAATTATAATTATTGTCCATATCATTGTATGTTCCCTTTTGATCACGATCGAATTGAAATTTTACTTTTCCGCACTCTACTAAACTATATGTCTGCGGTTTCCGCTACAGAACCATCTGAAGGATATAATTTGACAATGCGGGCGATTCGGTTTCTAACCTTGACACTTTCGCGGGTCCGATTTACCTTATAATATTTACGTTTGACGTCGCGTGTAGCGGACAGGTCAAATAATAAAACCGCCCAAGTGCGAGTTGGACTCGCGCACGAAGGCGAAGGGTTCCATACCATTACGCAAAAAAACGGGGAAAAAAATCACGTTTGTTGTATGGGAGCCCCATTTAAATATTTATTAAGTATATTCTGTTTTTAGTATTTGTTGTTATAGTGGCAACAGAAATACATCATCGGTGAAAATTTCGACTGTTTAGCTATCACGGTTCCTGAGATACAGCCTGGTGACGGACAGACAGACACAGACAGATAGACAGACAGACAGACGGACGGACAGCTGAGTCTTAGTAATAGGGCCCCGTTTTTACCCTTTGGGTACGGAACCCAAAGATCTCTTTTTTCCCTTTTTTTGTTAATAACTTTTGAAATTCTTTTATGTGGGAATAAACGCTTAGAATACATTTTTCTAGACATTCCGAAATCAATGAGGTATCAAATGTATTTTTAGGAGTAATATCTCTATTTTTCATCACTTTGCGACTAGAGTTAGACCAAGAAAAGTCTGCAGCGATTTTGATAGCCCACGCAGTGCAAGTGTCATTTTAAACGTCAATCTTCTATGAAATTATGACGTATTAAATAACACTTGCACTGCATGGGCTATGAAAATCGCTGAACGGCGTAAGAGACTAGACTAATAAATTCATACATTTGTCGTAAACCTGTCGATTTCCAAAGTGGCAGAGACAAATGGTATTTGTGAAAAATTACACTGGGTCTACGGATTGCTGTGGCCTATTTTATAAAGCTACAAGTTACAATTTACAAGCGGAAGTCTCGTTCTAATAGATAGGGTTAGAAAGAGACTTCCGCTTGTAAATTGTAACTTGTAGCTTTATAAAATAGGCCACTGGTTTCGCATTTGATGTAGGTACAAGGAATTTTCGAGTTCCGGTCAAATAAATGGTCTAATACACTCGCAATAAAAGAGGGTTTGGGTGCAGCGCTGCCGTGTCACGCGCATCTCATGTAACTTTAAAAGTTGAGTTTCGAGATAATTACGTTTAAAGTTTTAAAGATTCAAATGCTGTTATCGTTGACGGTTCAACGTAATTTTATTATTTTTTCTAATCTACATGTAGGAAATATGGTCACAGAATAGGCCCTTTAATTCTTTTTTCGCATAATTGAATAGTTTTCATTTTATTCGAATTAAATGGTTCCGCATGATCAACTCTTCCATACTGTAGTGGTCACACGAAGTCATGTAAGTCAAGTTACATGACATACGCGTGATCAAACGTGACACGTATTACTTGAACAATATCGTTGTCGTATAAACCAAGCGCTCGGCCAGTCATGCCTAACTCCGGCAACTTAAGAAATAATGGTGATATTTTGGTTGTGTCAGTCATGCAACTCAAGTTAACTGAGTTGTGCCTGACGCCATCGGCAAAAAAATGAAGTTACATGAGTTAGTCATATGCTTTTCTCAGTAAATAATGAAGATTTTCAAAATTTTCTTTTAGAAGATATATCTTTAATGGTTTTTAAGACGACTTAGACTGGTTATCCGTAACTCATGTAACTCAAGTTAACGGAGTTAGGCGTGACACGGCAGAGCGGGCCAATTTCGGGGGTGATTTCAAATAATCGAAATATCTTCCATGTTTTAAGGGGCCCACTGATTAGCAGTCCGCCGCACGGTATCGGCCTGTCAGTTGTTCGGATACCGTCCGGCGGACTGTTAATCAGTGGACCCCTTTACATTATTAACTAGAGTCATAGCTAGTTTGTTAGTGCACGACACCTTGCACTTTGTGACTATGCGCTAAAACTTGGCACAGTTGATTCTTAGCTGGTCATGAGCAGATACAAACCGGGAGCCGTCGAGAGCCACCTCTCATTTAGTGGGGGGGAGGGGGGAAGTTCGACGCCGCCGCGCTTCACTTGGAGCAATATTTCTCTAAAACTGTACCTATTAGGGCATGTGATATATCATTTTCGGATAAATTAAGGATGAGGAATTTATTTTTGGAACCAAAACAATGCACTTTCTAACAAAAAAAACATAAAGTAGAAAAGACTAAATGATATATTACATGCCCTAATAGGTATAATTTTAGAGAAATGTTGCTCCAAGTGAAGCGCGGCAGCGTCGAACTTCTCCCCCCCCCCCCCCCACTAAATGAGAGGTGGCTCTCGACGTCTACCGGTCTTTTTCTGCTCAAGACCAGCTAACAATCAACTGTGCCAAGTTTCAGCGCATAGTCTCAAAGTGCAAGGTCCCCATACAACGGTGTGCAGTAACAAACCAGCTATCACACACAACACACACAACACATCTTATTCACTATCTGGACATATATGGCACTCTAGTTAATAATGTAAAACATGGAAGCTGTCGACTGTGGTGGTCAGGTGGTGGTCAGGTGGTGGTCAACAATCCTGGGGTAAAACCTCAGGGGACCGATTTTTGAATTTCGAGCGCTCGATTTCGTCACTCGAAAATCGGTGGAAAACAGCGAAATGCTAATTTTTGAAATACGAGCGATAGAAATTGGGAATCGAGTGGTATTGACCACTCGTTTTCAATTCTATTAGTAGAATTTAAATGCCGGGTACTGGAGATATTATCGAACGAAATACGCGAAATCAAGTGGTCGCAATTCAAAAATCGGCCCCCAGTTGCTGTCTATATCAGAAAATATCGTTCTCCAAATAACTGCAAGACTAAAAATTTCAAACACAGACAATAGGTTAAAGTATCTAGACTAGAAACTCTTTGGTACGAGCTGGGGTTCGAACCCACGACCTTCGACCCTAGTATTTCAAATACAACCGCCTTGTATTTGAAATACTTAAGTTACTAACGTTCCTACCCAGTGAAACAATTTTGTATTTAATAATACATCTTTCTACGAAGTTTAAAATTCCTAGCTTAAAATAAAACTTGAATCCCTTACAAACTTTCATCCCCTTCTTAACCCTCTTAGGGCTTGAATTTCTTAAAATCTCTTTTTATCTCTATAACACATTATAAGGTACTTGTGTAATCAAAAAAATGTGGATAAATATTCACCAAGCGTAAATATGTGAAAATTATTTACAAAATGAAAACCTCAAATCCCATTATTTGTGTCCAAACAGAGATGATTAATGGACCTTTGATGTATCAAAGCAAATAAACCCCGAACGAATGAAACACATTAGTACTAAGTTAATATATACAGGAGGTCTCTTCTAATTCAAAAATTTGTTACTGGTTTTGATCTGATATTAAATTAAATACGAACTTGAAGATCGCTCAAGCTGAGGGCCGATTTTTGAATTCCGATCGCTCGATTTCGGCTCTCGCAAATCGGTGGAAAACGGAGAAATGCTGATTTTTAGGGTTCCGTACCCAAAAGGTAAAACGGGACCCTATTACTAAGACTTCGCTGTCCGTCCGTCCGTCCGTCCGTCCGTCTGTCTGTCACCAGGCTGTATCTCACGAACCGTGATAGCTAGACAGTTGAAATTTTCACAGATGATGTATTTCTGTTGCCGCTATAACAACAAATACTAAAAACAGAATAAAATAAAGATTTAAATGGGGCTCCCATACAACAAACGTGATCTTTGACCAAAGTTGAGCAACGTCGGGCGTGGTTAATACTTGGATGACCGTTTTTTTTTGTAATTTTTTTCTGTTTTTTTTTTCATTATGGTACGGAACCCTTCGTGCGCGAGTCCGACTCGCACTTGCCCGTTTTTTTTAATACGAGTGATAGGAATTGCGAATCTTGTGGTATTGACGACTCGTTTTCAATTATATTAGTAGAATTTACATGCCTAGTAGTGGAGATATTATTGAACGAAATACACGAAATCGTACGGTCGAAATTCAGAAATCGGGCCCCTGATTGGTGCATGCGAAATTGGTTTGTAGTAGCATTTTTTTAATAATTTAATATCTATTTTTGTTTATCCTATTTATATATATTTTTTAATATTTTACATCAGCTATTAATATTTAAATTAATCTAATAAATACCAACGAATTCGTAAAACTTTTCAACAATTTCCCTTACAAAGAATGTTAAAACATTAGGTACAAGAAAACTTGAATAAAGTTTTGTGTTACGTTTTTAGCGTTCCGTGGTCAACAGGGAAAAAACCAAGAAGAAATCGGCTAACTAAACGTCGTCTCAAAGACATCGCTTTTTAGCGATAAGACCGCATATTGTTTACCTCTATACGGAAGCTAGTAAAATAGTTTTGTTGCTAAAGTTAGACCAAGAAAGTCTGCAACGATTTTGATAGCACACGCAGTGCAAGTGTTGTTTTTAAATGTCAATCTTCTATGAAAGAAATCGTTGCAGACTTATCTTGACCTAACTCTAGTAAACAAACTAAAAGCTGTAAATACATGTAGGTTTTAGGGCTAAAATTAGCCATTGCCAAGGGCACTTAATCGCCATTAGAAACGGATGCACGAAGGCTAAGGCCGACAGACGGTGCATACTAATCAGATACAAGTGCAATGCAATGCAGGGCCCACCAGGGCGGTACCTATGTGTACCTACGGAAATCATTTAGGTACCTATGTGTACGGGACATGCCTGTATGTATAAACATATTATTAATATAATATACAAATATAGTCTGTATCTTTAGGTATTTAAATAAAAGTAAACAAAATCTACCCTCAAATAGCTCCTAAAGCCAGTTGAGGGTAGATGAAAACATTACACGATCAAATAATGCAGGTTTAAGTCAGGTCGTTCAGTGACAGATCTAGGCGCTTTTTAATGTTTTTACTACCCGAAAATTAACAAATTGTTTATACTTTTATTTATAAGTATATAAAGATACAGAGTGTATCGACCCGCCTCAGCTTCGCACGGGTTAACAAATTATACGCCTAAACCTTCTTCAAGAATCACTCTATTGATAGGTGAACACCGCATATTTATCGAGAACATACAAACAGACAGACGCGGCGGGGGACTTGGGGACTTGGGGAGTGATGTGTGTATATGTGTGTATGCTTGGGGAAGTAAGTCCCTGTACTGTACCTAATATGTATTTAAAAATATTTTGGCTTTACCATGGCATTAAAACCAGGTAGGTACCGAAACGGTAAAGGATGACTCACGCTACCCAGGCGTCCGATATGTATTTTTCTATGACGGCTGATCGGTGATCACGTGGTGCTTTCCATAGAAAACGAAGCGCCGGAAGCTCCGGCCCGGCCCTGGCCCGGTCTAGCGTGAGTCATCCTTAACTCGTGTCGTTCCACGGACGGACAGTTATGTATAAAAGCGCCCATTATTGGGCTGAAATATACGACAAGCTGCATTGGGGAGATGTGGCGTGTGGTTGCGGCTTGGTATTTAATAAAATAAAAGGAAATAATCAAGCCACATTCCAATTTCAGTAGTTCCAATGACATTTGACACCAAAAATGCGTTTTTTGGCGCGGGATCAATGATTATCTTTGATATACAGAATGATTTTACTATGTGTAGTCATAGTTTGAGAAGTGAATATTTGTGTGGCTACCACCAGTTTGGCACTGACGTAAACGCTATCGAGAACGTACCTTACTTTCTATGTATCTCACTCGTATATTAGTGCGAGCAAAATGTATAGAAAGTAAATTACGTAGACGTTAGGGTATATGTTAGTTTTGATACTGTCAGTGACTCATGGTACGGGTACAAGTAACTTTTAACCGTCAACGGCCGCCATAAAGCCGCCTACACAATCGAACTGCCCGATTCAAACTTTGAGATACGTCAATTAATAGATCTAGAAACGATATGGATTAGATATGTCAGTGTCAAATGTAATGTTTCTTGAAACAAAAACGTCTCTTAAAACCGCCGGAAGCCGGAAGTTATGCTCGATCTCATAACAAAACGACGTTGGTGCTAAAATTAAATTAAATTTGGCATTAACATTTACGTAACATTTTATCTATGTTTGGTACTAGGTTTTAACTCACTCACTGTGTTTTTAAAGTGGATGAAAATCTTTTTTTTTACGCATTTCTATCTAACGAATTTCCCACGTACGTATATTATGTATCGCTAAAAAGTTTCGTACCCGAGGAATGTCAACGGGACTCTATCACAAAGCTTCTGAAATCCGTCGGGATGGCCGTTTATCTATCATCGGGCTGTATCTTATGAATCATAATAAGGTGTATTGGGATAACTTAGAAAGTGAAGTAATTTTGAAAATGGCAAATAAAGCCGGTTATACAACTTTGTCAGTAGTAAAGGCGCGAAATTCGAATTTTCTGTGGGACTATAACCCCCCGCAGCTACATTTTTGAAATTTGCCGCTCTTTTCTACTGACGGAAATGGCTTGACAGACTTTATCTATAAAACCGGGAGCACTTCATATTCTAGGAATACGTATACTAAGTAAGTACAGTCGCCATCAGATATATCGGAGCGGCCAAGGTGTTTACAATATCTGAAGACGCGCTCTAACGCTCTGACAATAGAGGCGTGTTCCGATATTTGTGAGCACCTTGGCCGCTCCGATATATCTGATGGCGACTGTACATGGGTTATTACTAATGCGAAAATAAACTAATTATTCAATAAAACTTTCATGTATTCGAGCATATGAATTACCGTTAATAGGTAAAATAGGTAGGTATGTAGGTAGGTGAGTGAAAGAAGGTTAACAAAGATAGTGTATAAGGGAGAAGTGGGAGTGGGAGGTGGAAGGGGTAGACCTCGGCGGACTTTCTCTGATCGGATTAGGGAAATCCTGAAGAAAGGCCAGGTCCAGAGCACCCTAAACCGGCGAGCGTGTATGAGGAATGTTATGAAAGTGAAGGAAGTGAAAGAGGTATGTCAGGATCGTAGCAAGTGGAAATCCGTGGTCTCTGCCTACCCCTCCGGGAAATAGGCGTGATTATATGTATGTAATATCATAAAGTAATTTATTCTATGGTAATATGTATGTTAATAGGTATAATGATTGACCGATTTGACAGGAATAATAGGAAATGATTTTCTAAAGCATGATTTTATATGCGCACATTTCCTTACTTTATATTAATAAATTGCAAGGATTGTAAAATTATTAATAAGTTTGGGACTCTAATAAAACGTAAAGCTTTATAACCTTAAATGTTATGACAAATAAGTTATCTCAAAGCACGCTTAAACCTTATGTAAGGTAAACGTACTGGTGCTCGACGCGGTCCCAGTACCTACATGTCATCTTGAAACTTAAGTCATTGTCAATAGAGGTGACAGCAAGGTGTCATCTATTGGGCATTAGCATGTCGAGCACTAGTACGTTTACCTTATGGAGTGAACGCTTTAAGCTCACTTATTAATCTATGCCTTAATCTGCCACTAAACTAGCAATGTGCCATAGAGGATTTTCATAAATTGCATGAAAATGTTCTCGGTATTTTTTTCTGCACGATTATTTCTATGACACTATAGACGCCAATAATCGACGTAAATGTTAAATGAAACAGTCGTCAACAGTTAGAGTTAGATCAAGAAAAGTCTGCAGCGATTTTGATAGCCCACGCAGTGTAAGTGTTATTTTAAACGTCAAACTTCTATGAAATTATGACATATAAATAACAGTTGCACTGCGTGGGCTCTCAAAATCACTGCAGACTTCTTGGACTCACTATAAGTACATAGAATAATAATCCTTAATCTGAACGAGAACTTTCTATGGTTCTTTTTTTTTAGCATTAGAAATAAGGTAACCAATCTTGATGTGTCTTTTAATTGAAAAACATATTTTATAAATAAGTCACGGCAAATTTGTAACAATTATGAATCTAATACGATCATTTATATTTTTCTGCTTTCATAAGTAATAGTTACTGATTTTCAAAAAGCGTTTTTCAATTAAAAGACATGTCAAGATCGCTTACCTTCTTTCAAGTTCTTTCTAATGCTAAGAAAATCGAACTATAGGTAAGTGGAAACATGCACGAGAATCTCATGAATGTTTCCAGAAATTACCGAAATTTTTTGACAATGTTCTGCAACTTACACATTGCTACACTAAACTAACCTGCCATGGACCGAAACTCGTTCGTAAAGTTGTCGGATTCAGTGGAGAGCGGTCGTACGGCCGGCACGGGGCATCGCGAGCGACTGACGCGTAGGAGGTGCAAGAGATTCGCGGTACGTAAAAGTGCGGTGAGCTTAGAAAGAACTGATGAAGGAATGGGATATTTTGATTTGAAAATTTAAATAGTACCTTTGAAAAGAAAAATAAACTAACTTATCTATAAAATAAAACTAAAAACTAATACTTTACTTAATTACTTGGTTGGCGCGGTGACCCAAAATGAGTCTTGGGCTCCAACACAAGAGCACGCCACTTTGATCGGTCCAGAGCGGTATCCAGCCAGCTTTCGCCGACTAATACTAAATAAAATTAAAATACATCTAAGAAATTGGACCCCTTTGGCATGGTGCCGAGGACGCTGGCAGCATTTCCCCGCTGTATTGCGATGCTAACACGAAAATAATTCAAAAGTCCAAAAAATATGTCGTCTTATATCGTACCTAACTTAAGTATTAAGCTTGAAGTATTAAAAGTGCCTAATCAGAGGCTGACTTTACAGTCTAGAACTCTAGATGATATAGATCCTGCAGAAATCTGTATTATATAGGTACCGTTGAATTTAAAGCCAAGTTATCAAACGTGATAATGCCAAATATCAGCTTTTCAGCTAAGATCAGAAGTGTTAAAAAAATTGAGTCACCTGACACTTTTCTGGAATGCTTCTGTTGAAATTCCAATTTTCCAGGTCCTTTTTGACCCAAATAGGAAATTAAAGAAACATTTAAAAAAGCGCTCAAACGTGATTCTGGTATAAAAATAAATGAAAATACTCGTATTGAACGTTTGTTTAAAAAGCGTAACGTTTACACAAACTCTCAAAAATGACCGAAAACAAAAAATTTTTATTTACATTTTGGTGATTTCGGTGATTTAAAATGAAGAAACAACTTTAAATCTTCAAAGATGATTTCAATTAATCACCAACTGAGGCGACAATTGCTCAAAATTTATGAGGTAACATTAGCTAAGCCCCTTTTCAGCTTTAAACGTCCTCAAGAGTCACACAAACCCGCCTCGAAAAAACCGCTTCCATACAATCGAAATTACGGAGTGAAACATGTCCACTTAAAATACGTGAGTGACCCGTTTTAATATATATGTATATATAATTATAATATAATACCTTTAAACGAGCAATTCTTGTTTATTTATATTTATTTATTTATATGTATATATATATTTCGGGGATCTCGGAAACGACTCTAACGATTTCGATGAAATTTGCTATATGGGGGTTTTCGGGGCTGAAAAATCGATCTAGCTAGGTCTTATCTCTGGGAAAACGCGCATTCTCGAGTTTTTATATATTTTCCGAGCTAAGCTCGGTCTTCCAGATATTATAATTTAATAAAGAAACTCTCTTTTCTCTTTATTACAAGGCTATTATGCTATCGATTGTCGATCACTGTCACTGTTTTTCAAGTAACTTTTTGGCATTATTATTTTTTACATTTGAGAAAATTTCTTAATGGAAAATTTTAAAATATTCACACTTTTTGCTAGGCACTGCACCGGGACCTCCTGCTTAGACACTATCACCTACCCACTAGGTTACGAGGCCATTAAAATATAAATATGTATATTTCAATATTTGCTTACACGGAATATTACGCGAAACTCTGCGTAGGGGGCGCCACTTCCACAATCCACTTAGAGAATATAACCAAACGGAGTGGTCATTAACAGGCGCTCTCCTCTGTCGAAAATAGGCGGCCAATGGTCAACCACATGTATGGACTGACGTTTATCTGACATGGCTATGTTTACGTTACGTATACATTTGATGTGCCCCTCCCCCGCAAAAAACGGCAGACTATTTTGTACCGAAAATTATAGACATGGCGTCTCCGTTGGTTATATCCTCTAATAAGGCACTGTATGTATAAGTTAATCTGGGGTTTACTAGCTAGCTTAGTGCTGCACTCTGGCGGCAGGACATTGCAGTAATACCCCGTATTCAACAGGTTTCACCCTGTAGATGCATTTGCTTTATTAAACCAATCGAAACAATCGCATACCTGGCTTCTAAAGTCCAACAAGTGAAAACGCTACCATTCACTCAATTATATACCTTAAATACTAGAAAACACAGTTTAATTTCCAATTTCCAAGGGTCTACGAGTTTCGTAGCAGTTCGTAGCAGCGTAGCACGTCTACGGAGAAGTTGGTAACTTATTTGTTGAAATGTTTGGCAAACAACATGGAGTTTCATTATGACGATCTTGAGAGTCTGAGGTCCTTTGAGAACTATCCAGAAACTATATTGTTATTAAGGTTGCATAATAAAGGATGACTCACGGTAGACCGGGCCGGGGCCCGGAGCTTCGTTTTCTAGGGAAAGCACGTGATAACCGATCAGCCGTCATAGGAAATGACATGTCGGACGCCTCGGCCCGGGCACGGCCCGGTCTAGCGTGAGCCATCCTTAAGATTGTTGACGTTATTTTACTCGATAATAGCATTTTCACAGATAAGACGTGTTGTGTTAAAACAGTTTATCTTTATGCTGGCCGTAATTTGCGGTCTTTGAACGCATCATGGAGGGTTTATGATGTGTGTGTAGATAAAGACAATAGTACATTGTGCAACGAGGGGGGTAAGCGAGATTTTGTAAACGCGAGGTCTAGAATTAAAGACTCGAGGTTACAATATTCTTACCCCCGGAGTTACATAAATACGGTGACATTTCAAACATTCTTCCGCCATATTATCATTTGACAGGTGACAAAAATCGATCTAGCTAGGTCTTATCTCTGGGAAAACGCGCATTATTGAGTTATTATATGTTTTCCGAGCAAAGCTCTGTCTCCCAGATATTAATAACATTAAGTAGGGATATAATATGAAATTGAAGTTACCCTTTGCTAAGAAAAAGCAGAGTTTCACGCATGAGTTCCACATTATACCCTTTATCCGCGTACAGCTGACCGCGCGGAAAATAATAAGATATTGCCCGGTACGGCCGCGACATGCTAAATTAATATAGGGGAGGACAGGGAGGAAGGAGCATGACACAAAAAGATCTAGGTACATTTACTTGGTCATCCTAAATACCGTTGGGCTGATAGAGTGGAGGCAGATCTCCGTGAGCTCGGCGTCGGCGAAAGCTGGCGGGATACCGCTCTGGACCGATCAAATAGTGGCGTGCTCTTGTGTTGGAGGCCAAGACTCATTTTGGGTCTCCGCGCCAACCAAGTAAGTAAGTACATTAGTGGAAGCGTGACGAGTATAGCGTGGCTACCTGTAGAAATCTGGTACTATATACATATGAATTTAAAACTAAGTTATTAAACGTTATTTAGTGATTGGTGCTTTCGTTGTCACTAGGAGTAAAAAATAATGTTTTTTATCTTATGAAATGTTTTTAGTAAATAGGTAGGTAATTGTATTTCAACACTACGTAAATAACGTTTTTGTGATAAATTCAGTCCATATTGCGGGCTTACTGTCGTAAGTATCCATACAAAAAATTCTTCTCGATCCCGCGGCGTGGCAACCAAATCTCCGATCACTGGTTATCATGCCAAATACCGGCTTCTTAGCTTTATCAGAAGTATTAAAAAATAGTATCATTTACCCGAATATTTTCTAGAATGCCCCAGAAGATATGTTTCAACTTTTTATTTTGACTTTTCGTCAGCGAATTCCTATTTTTTTGCATTAAAAGGTTTTTATTTCAGAATTAGCTAGCAGGTCGCCATAGGCTACGGAGACTACTTACCATGGCAGTCGGCTTAAGCAAGCAGTATGCTTGTTTGCCACCGACGTGGTATACAATAAGCTTTTTTGGATTCTTCTTACTTAAATGCTACGTATCTGGCCTTAGAAATTTTGATTCAACTAATTATTAGATGCAGACAGTTAAAATACTTTTATTTCTGATATTTTTTGCGAGTCACGTGTTGGTTAATTATCGGAGTAATTATATTGATCAAATTTATTTCTTACTACTTAAGATCGTTTTGTTTTGTAGAAGTTTTGTATTACCTAACCCATAAGTTCCGCTAATTATCTTTTTTAGAGCAGTGGGACGTGATCTGCATGAGTTTATTAAATATTATAATTTTTAGTTTGTGGTCCGTTTATCCCAATTCTACCCTAAGCGGACCCTCGCGGCTCGCTGCGCTCCACGGATTTAATAAAACACGGTAAGAGCTCAGGTATCATGATGAGTACTTCATTTATTGTTTTTATTAAAAGCCTACAGGCTACAGGCCTAGGAGCTAGGCCAAGGTGAGCGTTCCTTTTATTTTTTGCCATTTTTATACATTGTGACCTTTTTTGCCACTTTTGTGTTATTTCTAGTCAGGATCGCGAGACCTTTTCATCCTTATAGGAGAAAAAAAGTGTTCTAAAATTTCCACACATTTTTCAATCTTTCCTTTTTAAACCACCATTCAAAGTATATGGAGAAATAGTAACACAATAGGAAAAAATACTGGGACATTTTTTATCCCATTAGGATCGAAAGAGCTCGTGATTCTGAGTAGAAATAACATAAAAATGGCAAAAAATAAAAGAAACGCTCATGTAGGCATTTTTTGTTAATGTGAGAAAGGGTTTTGGTAGCAAACACATACCCCGGCCACATACTCGACGAGTGGCATGGCTACTTCCCATGCCACTCGTACTCACACGAGGGAAGTAGGCAGAGACGTAGTGTGACCGCGCTACTTGTCATGCTCCTCATCATGCTCCTCTCGTCATGCCCACCGCTCCCTATTTTGTCGGTTTTTTGGCGCGAGTCAAAGGATCGGTCGCGCGAGTAGGACAGTGTGTGGCCGGAACGGGCAAGTGCGAGCATCTTTCTCTGTCACTCTAATAGGGGATATTACTGCAATGTTCTGCCGCCAGAGTGCAGCACTATCGACTCAGTAAATTATGGTAAATTCATAGACTAACTTATACATACTGTGCCTTAAACTGTTTTTTGACAAGTTTTCACAGACTATAAAATATGACATTGATGCATCAAGGCGATTTATGTTAACAAGGGCCTACCGGTAAACGCGAAAATCGAAATTTAGTTATCTGCCTCTTTATCGCTCGACTTTGCAAGAGTGATAGAGAGATTAGATAACGAAATTTCAATTTTCTTGTTTCGCGGTAGGCTATGTGTCAATGTGGTTTGTTTACTGTATGTGCCACAAAGGTGCCACCTACGCAGAGCTTTGCCTAATATTCCCTATTCCGCCTTCATTTGAGTAAGAGAGAAAGATCCTCGCAATTTACGAATTTCGATTTTTGTGGTAGGCCCCCAGAGCGAGGAGCATAGGTAGTAATAAGAGCAAAAGGTCGAAATCGAATTTTCCGCTTGAGAGTTGCAATACCATAAATATACAAATAAATATGTATATATTTGTTGGTAGGTAGGTAATCTGCAGCTAAACATATTAATAACAGGCAAGCCTTTTTGCAAGGGGGAAGTAACCTTTTTCAACCTTAGCACTCGTGTTTAAGGTTCAAATCGGGTTGAACTTATGAATCACTGAACTGACTTATCTTAAAATTAATTAGGTACCGAAACTGACTATTTTGCATATATCTTTTGTCTTTCGTAAAACGGGGAGGTCTGAAAAGGGTTAGAAATAGGGTCTTTCCATCCTTATCGCCACTCGGTAATAGGTCAATTTATTAAAATGACGAGTTTAAAAGCTTGCAAAGATTAATCGCTGTAATATAAATCTGTCTTTTTAAGCATTTGCCATCGCTGTGTGAAATGGGGTACAAAAGGTCATTTTAGTTGCTTTTGCCATAAAGGGGCTGAATTTTGAATGCTAATAATTAGTAGTTTGTGTTACAAGGGATCAAAATGATATATTTCCGTCAAGGGCGCGTACATTGAATCCTGAATGAAGCGATGGATTCCACAATAGAATCCCGAACGTAGTGAGGGATTCTAAAGTAGAATCCTGAGCGTAATGAGCTAATGAGGGATTCAAGTGTTAACGCCCAAGACGAAATAATTTTGATACCGTGTGACACATACTGCTTTTCACATCAACTATGAGGAAACTAAAGAAATCTTAGTGTTAACCACTGACTTAATATTAGAAATAGACACACAGAGCGGAACAAAAACGTCAACAAAATGTGGGTCAGAATGACATTAGCGGAAAATTTGCATTGATGATAAAAACGCTTACGTAAATTTTGAGTCAAGATAAATATTTTGTACGGAAAAGAACTTACTGTCGTAAGCATTAAGTGTCAAATTTGTAAACATTAGTACCAACACTGTTAAAACTTTTAAGTCCGATGGCACTAAACGTAACGTCACCATTGTATTTACGTCAAACAACGTCAAACGAGAATAATGAACGAATAGAGTCCCTTTGGTACATTTTAATAGGTATTACTGTACAGAAAAATCAAAGTAATAAATGAAACAAATTGAATTTGATCGGGAGTTCAAATAAAATTAATTCATGGTAACAACCCTTGTAAGTTATCATAAAACAAATTTATTTTTAATAAGTAAGCATTCGTCTTTAAATACTATTTTCCTTGAAATAAATTCAACTTATTAAATAACTGTGTATTTTAGATCTACATAATACTCTTCGCGCTTTAGTTCTTTGCAATATAGTGCACGGGGACATTTAGGTCGCTACTGGTACTGATTGGTTATGGTCTTTATCAAAAAATCCTGTGGTTGTCACTGTGTTCAGACAGGTTTAGCATTTACAGTTAGTCGATGACCTTATTGGTCGTGTATATGTCGGAAACAAGGAAATGGGCTGAACACACAAGTGCCGTTTTGCCTTTGTTTAAAACTGCATCACCCCTATCTCTTGCTATAATAGCAGTCCACTCTGCACGTCGCATAGGTTTTCTTGGAAATCTTGAATTTAAACATAATATTATATGTTACGAATTCCATATAAAAATAAAAAAGTATTAACCTCACATCGACTCATTAGATTTTTGTTCCTTCACATCCCTTCTTTGGTACTAACAAAATAATTTATTCAAAACCATGAAATTACCACCAGATTACATAAATTATGTAATGCTATCCAAAGCACTAACCGAAAGAAATACATTCCATGCTTTTTCCTTGTTTTATCATTGTTATTTTTGCATATTTTTACGACTTTGTTGACAACTTCACATTTGAGCGGTCCATACAAGACTAAACGAAAAAGTAACGCGTGATCTGTTTTAACGTTACTTTTGCGGGGCCATTTTTTGCGGCTGATTGGGTATCCAGTTCTTATTCTATATCAATGGTGTTAACACAATTATTATGTTTCAAAATATTATTCAAGCTAAAAAAAGAATGCAAAAAATTACAAAAACAGTGTCCTAGAACAGAAAAGTGCCACTTTGATCCCCCCTAGCAGGGAGGAAAAGTGCCACTTTAATCCCTCCTAGCGGGGAAGAAAAAGCCCTTTTCCGAATAAGTGATGTGAAAAATATAATAACTATTAACAAAAAAAAAACGCCCTACGCTTTATGCAAAAAAAAATCCATTTCATATCAAAAATGCCCTACATCATTTTGGAAAAGAGCTGATATTCTGCAAACTGCTGGATCGATATCTATGAAACATAGCTAAGAACCACCGCAAGGAAACTCGCTTTCACGTAAAAGACCGCATTGGAGTCGGCCCATCCGTTGGAGAGCTACGATGCCACAGACAGACAGACAGACATTGGAGTCAAATATATAACACCCCTCTAGCTTTTTGCGTCGGTGGTTTAACACATTCAACACCAAGAACCCGACTGTCGGGTACACTGTTCGTAGCGACTACGCGCTACATACGACGAAACCGTGGCTACGCGCTACGAGCGTAACCCGTAGCACTTAGTGGTATTGAATGTGTTAAAGTAGTCGGTGATTGTTATTTTATTAGGGAGTATTACTACAATGTTCTGCCGCCAGAGTGCAGCACTAATTTGTTTAGTAAACCATAGAGTAACTTATACATTTTGACAAGTTTTCACTATGACATTGATGCATCAAAGCCTTCGAGCAACACCGGCTTCCGACACATCGGAAGGGAGGGGCCCAAGCGATATCTCACCGTACAAATCTTTCTGCCATTTTTCGCGGGGGGAAAGGTGCACACAGTCGCACTTCTCACACACTTACATACAAAATCCAATCTGTAATGACGACACAAATACATAGAAAATGACACACGTCAAAGACAAATCTTGCAAACCTCGATCTCTTTTTGTGTACATTTTCGTTGAAGTATGTTATTGTATTCTGAGAGATGAGAAGTCGGATTTGTCGCTCGACCGATCCGCAATTTGTACTGAGCGAGCAAAATCGATAAATCCAACAATTACATGAGACTAAATTATAATAATTGTGTTTGAATGTAATTAAACGTATGATATGTAAAAAAAATATTACATGTGAAATGTAACACTTTCTTTTTGTAAATTTGATGTCCCCGACCTCTTTTTATAACAAAAAACCGAGCAAACAGGCATTTTTGTGCAGCAGTGTTCACGCGCGCGTCTGGACTCGGTCTAGTGAAAAATCCAAGTGCAACTAGTTTTATTACCCGCGCTAGATTAGATTGACGCGCTAATCTTGTACCTCGGCAGAGGGGAAATAGTGCGAATGCCGCCTCCCTTCCGTGTTGCTCGAAGATCAAAGCCGTTTGTTTACAGGTGGCCTACCACGAAACGCGAAAATCGAATTTTCTTTATCTGCCTCTCTATCGATCGAATAAGCAAGAGTGATAGAGAGGCAGAAACCGAACTTTCGATTGTCGTGTTTCACGGTAGGCCTTGTGATTGGCCTAGTGACGCCCTCTACGCAGAGTTTTGCCTAATATTCCCTATAATAAGTTTTTGGCAAAAATTTCATTTTTGGTACAAGCTTTTATCGCTGACTGTACTTTTCTTACGACAGACAACTAATACTCATCGAAACAATTCTAAAAATCCCTAACACAATTAGGTTGCGTTGTTTCATCACAGAGTTCCTATGGCCACCTCCTGTCTCCATCATCAGATCAGTTCGACAGTACCATATTATTGTATTGACATCAGAACTACATACAGCTGCCAATTTTCATGACGCTACGATCCTTGGAAGATGGTTAAATTAGTTACCTTACATTCCATTACATAGTTACATACAGGTCGTGGGTTCCTATGGCCACCTCCTGTCTCCATTATCAGATCAGTTCGACAGTACCATATTATTGTATTGACATCAGAACTACATACAGCTGCCAATTTTCATGACGCTACGATCCTTGGAAGATGGTTAAATTAGTTACCTTAGATTCCATTACATAGTTACATACAGGTCGTGGGTTCCTATGGCCACCCCCTGTCGCCATCATCAGATCAGTTCGACAGTACCTTATTATTGTATTGTCATCAGAACTACATCCTAATAAAAGCTTGTTAAAAAGCGGTGCGTTCTCCTGATTCAATCACTATATTTCACTACAATGCCATTTGCTTTGAGTTTTGCGCTTTCCACCTCTTTGGTTTAGTAACCTACCGTTTTGTGCTTCGAGCAACACCGGCTTCCGACACATCGGAAGGGAGGGGCCCAAGCGATATCTCACCGTACAAATCTTTCTGCCATTTTTCGCGGGGGGAAAGGTGCACACAGTCGCACTTCTCACACACTTACATACAAAATCCAATCTGTAATGACGACACAAATCACTGAAATATGAAACCTATGGAAGTGAAACGTCAACGAATAATGCGTGCCACTGTGACGTCATCTTAGAACTAAACATGGCGGTTTTAGTGCTGCCCAGAAGATTTTTACTGTTACTAGGTTTTATCGATACATCGATACCTTTTTAACGTTCTCGGCTCATTTTATTTAAAATACTAATTATGTATTATTTGTGGAGTTTATGTTTTAATAGGAAGTAAGTAAATAAATAAAAATTCTTTATTAGTATATTGTTATGTGAAAAGATACTTTGATTTAGTAAGATGTGTGGAGTCTAGGACAATTTCGTGCTTCAAATTTGACAGGTAAACGAGATGACGCTGTACTACTCAATACATATTGCGATTTTTGCGGTAACACTGATTTTCAAAAGTTGACGTTTGACAACTTATAGTGTAAACAACTTTATTTACGGTATTTGACACATTATGACTGACGTATATAGAGATGTAACTAACGCAAATCGATTGTCACAGCAAGCGATTACGATTGGATGGCACGTAGACTGAGGTATCGAATTGTGACGTATAATGAATTTTTATTTGAGATTTAAATAAAGCTAGAATTATATGGTTTTCCCGCAAGCTACCGGTCGGTCGGTGTATTTAACACACCGACCGAGTAGGTCGCACCCATTGTCAAAATTTGAAACTAACTGGGGATCTATTTTAAAGTTTATTTATGTTATTTCTGTGTCAAATTTGTTGTCTGTTAAGTGACGATAAATATATCCATATTTACAGTTAATTATCCACCTTTTCCTTATTTTTATTAAAAGAAAAATGAAAAATTCATATCGATTTACTTAGACGACTACCGATTCATAATGATGGTGTTCGGCCAACCCTAAAATTAAAAAAAAAAAGACGTAGAACGTAAACGTTCGCAGTGCAGTTGTTTTCCTTTGTGATTTCGATGTGCAAAACATTTTACGTAGTGTTGCTGTAGTGAGTGACAGACGTCAAATACCGTAAATAACGTTGTTTACACTATAGTGACCGCAAAACACATGGCGCAGTACAGCGCCATCTGTTTTGGATGTCAGAATAAGTGTACGTGTTTTTCTTGGACTTTACCTCTCTATTACAATCAATTTTGTTGTGTTGCTAACCCTGAAGTCTGTAACACACTACCGCACTGCACCTCGACCTTGGTGCGCCGTATCTATAAGTGAGAGCGATACAAAATTCAAGCTTATTAAGCGACGGGTGAAAAAAAACAAAACACCTTCAGAACATTTTTTTATTACAAAAATAAGGAATGACTTCCGCTCTTCAACTTCTTCAACATTTATTCAGCAAATAGGCCACAAGGGCATTTTTATACGTCAAAATAATAACAATACATTAACCATTTTATAAATTACAACTATATGTATATAGTCTCTTAATGTCGAATTATATAAAAAAACTATAATAATGATATAAAAAAGCCCGCAGGGCAGCTTGTGGAGTAACGACCCCACGGACCCGAGTGCTCCCGAGAGTCGGTCAGTGTCTCCATCTCCAGCTCTTTCTTTTTATGTTCATTTCTTGGTAAGCTATAAAAATGATTTAATTATTAAATTAAGATAATTTAGTTGGTTTGAAGCGGGGTAGCATGATAAAATAAGAAAATATAAATAGGCAATCATAATATATCGATATCAAAGTCGATAAATAAAGTACAACCCTAGCTGAAATGTTTACATTATTTAAGCGTATAAATATAGTTAAATAAATCCAATCACTTCATGATCTATAACTGCACAGAAGAACCTTGCTATTTATAATGTGAAACATCCTTAAATTTCCCAGGAACATTAACAATAACCAATATTTTTCATGTAAATTATAGCGTACCTGTGTATGGTTAAAGATGGCTGATTTGGTGGTTTTCTTATGCCGCACCCTAATACACTACACACTGGCATATTCGCGACGTAATTATTCACATTTGGCTTCAATTATTTTCAATCACAAGCAAAATATTGAAAGATAATTAATAATTTTAATTTTCACCACGACTTTTTGACAGGACAAGTACCTGCTGAACTGACAGACAATGACATTTGCGTGACTAAACATGGCGGATTTTCGGCCGCATTAGGTATTTACGTATTTTCATGGAACACTTTATGTCCGTACTGAAATACTGTCACCTTTTTTTGCTATGGGTTACAGTGCTGAGTAAAAACGAGATAGATATATATTTATGTGTGTGCCGTCAAAATGGGTGCTATTTCTATAAGCAATTGTACGTATAGAACAATATGTCTTGTCCCTATTATATAGGTCTATGACACAAATACATAGAAAATGACACACGTTAAAGACAAATCTTGCAAACCTCGATCTCTTTTTGTGTACGGACGAGTGACAAGGGTCACAACACGCACACTAACACATTTTCGTTGAAGTATGTTATTGTATTCTGAGAGATGAGAAGTCGGATTTGTCGCTCAACCGATCCGCAATTTGTACTGAGCGAGCAAAATCGATAAATCCAACAATTACATGAGACTAAAATATAATAATTGTGTTTGAATGTAATTAAACGTATGATATGTAAAAAAAAATATTACATGTGAAATGTAACACTTTCTTTTTGTAAATTTGATGTCCCCGACCTCTTTTTATAACAAAAAACCGAGCAAACAGGCATTTTTGTGCAGCAGTGTTCACGCGCGCGTCTGGTCTCGGTCTAGTGAAAAATCCAAGTGCAACTAGTTTTATTACCCGCGCTAGATTAGATTGACGCGCTAATCTTGTACCTCGGCAGAGGGGAAATAGTGCGAATGCCGCCTCCCTTCCGTGTTGCTCGAAGGTTTTGTGCAAAGAATATAATACTCACTAGTTTTGTGCTTATGATACAGGGCCCGCCTGTTATTCAATATTTACAGTTTTGACTTTTGTCAATGTCATTGACAAACATAAACACAAACATTTAGGCAAGAAATTATTTATCCAACATTTTTTATACATTATTTATACAGATAATTATCATCAAAAGGTAAGGTTATCAACTTTTGTCTATATTATTATGTATTCATTATTATGTAGAGCTGGCAGCTTCCTCGCACAAAGAATAAGTATTGCGATACAGCGAGGAAATGCTGCCAGCATCTACGGCACCATTCCGCAGGGGGATAGGTTGTAATTATTTATTTTAAGATTAGTTTTATTTATTTTTAGATTTAGTTTTTAAGTTTTGTAGGTTAGTTATTTTATTATGTTTTGTTTCTAGGTATGTATTATATTAAGTTTGTATGCACTAATAATTTTATTATGTATTATATTTATTGTAACGAGAAAACTATCAGAGCCTGGGATATTATAGTACATTACGATAAAAGTGTGAAAGTGATGAAAAATTAAAACACGACGGGAGTAAAATGGTTTTAAATCGACACGAGTTGCGAATTACCTAATATTCGCACATGTATCGTACAGAGTGAGTAAGTTGTATGCACCCATATTTTTACACTTGACTGTTCATGTATTGAGAACTATGTGAGGTGCGCATTAAAGAGTATTGTATTTTATTGTAATGCATACATACCTATATTATTACATATCCCTATAAGCCCATACTTGATGTAGTACTTGGCATGAAAACTTAACGTGATCTGACTCTATCTCACAATAACTTTGAAAACCGCGATATTCCTATACCCGCAGGGTAAGCGATGCAATTTTGGGTGTCAGTGCCAGCCTTAGAAGATAGGTATAGCCAAATGGAGGCGCCTTATCTGTAATTTTCAGTACAAAACATCTGCCGATTTTTGCGGGTCAGTCCATACAATGAGTATGACCATTGGCCGCCTATTTTCAACAGAGGGGAACGCCTGTTAATGGCTACTCCGTTTGGTTATATCCTCTAAGGTGTCAGCAGTTATCCTTAAATATAACATACGTACTCGTATTTTTCAGCAAATATGGGTGACGGAAAATGCACGTTCGGAACTCGCCCCCCAGTCGACCTGCAGATGCTCAACGAGAAGATCAACCGGGAGGTGAAGCACTTTAGGAACTACAAGACTTACCGGCCTAACTTTGGATGTTAGTTAAGATAAGATAACATAAGATAAGATAAATGGGAAAATGCCGATGACAGGGTCGAGTGGAGAAAACGAGGGGAGACCTTTTCCCAGCAGTGGGACACTAAAGTAGGCTAAAAAAAAGGATAAGATAAGATAAGATAGTTCTTTATTGTAGTTGTGTATAGTCAGGGGTGCGAAACTCCTGACTTCGGCCAAGCTCGGCTCCGCTCGGCTCAGCATTGCTTCGAGCAATTATTAGGGCTGGCACCACTTGACTTCCTTTTGCGTGCACGACCACAGATAAGATAATCACTTGAATTTTGACAACCCTAAATAGCCGAAAGGGATAGTGCCATATATTTTTGTAGGAAGTTTCCTTTCTGTACGGTAGTACTATTATTTATTCTGTGGTATAGTCGTTTTGAAAATAGTAAATACTTGCTAGTAGAAGGTACAGGGTGCCGGCATCTACTTTTTGCAGGACATTTTCTGCAGAGAAGTAAGGAAAAAGTGTTGCGGAAGGGGTCGCACTCGCTTTGTTGTCGTCCCGTAGGCCTCATAGCTTTGGTCTAATGTAACTTGTATCGATTTAGAAGTAGCCGTTAATGATATTTAGAAAATGGCAGCAATTTTGATCATTGTCAGGCACGTAGGATCGACCGCCCATAAAATAAAGAATTTCGCGCCTTTTTCAACAGACAAAGTTGACTTGCTAGTGTTGGTAGGAACTCGAGTCTCTGAATTTGAAGAACTCTACTCGTTCTTACTAAATAACTTCAGACTCTAGACTCCGAGTCCTTTATTGACTTTCTTAAGCGCAACTCAAAAGGACTCGAGCCTCCGAATAAAGACTCCGTCAACAATTTTGTAGGTATTCTAAAACTTACGAGTAACTACTTCCATATTAGTGCGATTGAGAAAGAGCGTTTCGTTCCGCTTCTCTGCGAACAATAGTCATCTTGGCTAGGCCCCCAGAGAACTCAAAGGACTCGTGTCTTCACCAACACTACACTATTCTTCACAGCTCTGCCTGTCGCCACAAAGTTCTACGCGCGGCACGACCAACTCACAGACGAATCAGAAGAGCAGATAAAAAAGATCGCCGGCTATGCCTACAACGTGGCCCAGACGAGGGCCAAGGGACCACACAGCAAGTACCCTGCGCCTGTCACTGAGAGCCATGTGTAAGACTTCTTTAACACACAACACACTTAGCGCCACTTGCACCATCCTACTAAACCGGCTTAACCGGTTAAACCTGGAGTTACCATGGTTACCAATCACAGACCAACCCCTATAGACAGAGCTTATAGGATGACTCGCGGTCACCACTCACCACTCGTGCGCGTAATAGCGCTTATATAACATTGCTCGCGCGCCGCTCCGATCAGTTGCGCCCAAGGTTTGTTGACTTGCGTCGCGAACAAAATGACCAATAGTAGGCTCTATAGGCGGATTTCTGTGTTACCAATACACCCCAGGTTAGTGAGATGGTGCACGGTGCTTATATAGGTAATAGTATTAGCGTCTGCCCGATACTTTGTCAGCGTGTGAACGATGATTGATAAACATTCTCCATATCATATGTCCTTTCCCGAGCCTCATACAATCTGCAAATTTAACCATTCATTCTTTCACCAAATTTTGTCAAAATCTGTTCAGCGATTTAAGCGTGAAGAGGTAACCACAGACAAACAGACATGAAGTTACTGTCACAATTATAATTTTATTAACCTTTTCGACGCCGTGTCAAACACAAAAGCTGTCACTCGGACGCCACGTCACCGAAATGTCAAAACTGAAATTGAACTTTATGCATATGCACGTAGGTCTATGTTACTCTGTGGTCTGTGACCGATTAATCGGTCTTTGGCGTTGAACCTGCGGTGCGGATATACCAGTCATTGGCGTCCAAAAGGTTAATAAAATCTTGCAAGTCGATATTTACCTAATTTGAATAGCCGTATCGTTTTATAACTTAACATGACAATACAATAATCTCGTACCAAGTAGAGTCAGCAAAGATTGTTTCACAAAAAAATGTTAGTACCTACCTAACTTGTTGTTTTTTTCCTATAGATACGGCTGGTATACAACCCCTCTTGTGCCCATGGACCGTAACGACACGCGTTTCTACCACCCGAAGAAGGAGAGCACCCACACCAAGATAGAGGTCATCATTCGCATGTGCAACCCCAAGAAGAAGGGTTAACACCACAAACTACACAGACACCGCGCTATGAAGAGTTTACACAACGTCACCTTAAATATGATCAATTACACTTGTGAAATCTTAGAGGGTATAAAAACGGAGTAGCCATTAACAGGCGTTCCCCTCTGTCGAAAAGGTATCGTCTTGGGTCGTCCCATTCGTTTTTTGTCAAGTTCTTAAATTAGTCCTATTCTGCTTTCGTCACGCATTCTACATTGAAAGCCACCGACGATTGTGACGAATGTAAAATGGGACACGAAATCAGAATAGGACTAATTTAAGAACTTGGCAAAAAACGAATGGGACGACCCAAGACGATACCGTCGAAAATAGGCGGCCAATGGTCATATTTGTATGTACTGACATTTATTTGACATAGCTATTTTTACGTAACGTATTCATTTGTTTGTTTGTTCGAGGGAGTTAAAAGGCAGGCCCAGCAAAAAGAAAAGTGGCGATTACTCCACCTACAAGAGCATAGGCTCTTAAATACTGATGATGATACATTTGACGTGCCCCTCCCCCGCAAAAATAGGCTGACTATTTTGTACCGAAAATTACATACATGGCGTCTCCGTTTGGTTATATCCTCTAGCCACGAAATCTATATTTTATATTTGCATGCTTAATTAAGTAGAGTTATGGTGGACTATATAACTAATATTGTAATAACTAACTGTAACCCATATTCCGCAAATAAACAATCATTCATTCATTCTAAGTGTGAAATACTACAATTCGAGCAACAAAACTGAGTTGTATTCTACACTATTTTATACTATTCAACCCAGGTACGCTCCAATAGCTAAATTCTTGTAAATATTTTATAATTTACACGATAACTAGTTGTAATTATAAGCGCAACTGAAATAAGTGATCGCGCTCCCATACAAAATTCGTACGGGGTCGCTTATGTGTGTTGACTTAGATTCTCTTGTGTTCCGTCTAGTAGTTGAGGTCTGTGATCATCAACACACACAATGGTGTCAGGAATTTTTTTTTTTAAATGTAATTAGACTTTTCTTTCTGAGGTCATCATTCTTAGAATTTTGAATTAATATAAAGTAACGCAGAAGATTAACCTTTTGGACGCCAATGACCGATATATCCGCACCGCAGGTTCAACGCCAAAGACTGATTAATCGGTCACAGACCACAGAGCAACATAGACCTACGTGCATATGCATAAAGTTCAATTTCAGTTTTGACACTTCGGTGACGTGGCGTCCGCGTAACAGCTTTTGTGTTTGACACGGCGTCGAAAAGGTTAATAAACAAAGTTACTTACAATATGATTCATCTAAAGTTATGGCTTTCCCTTAATTTTTATTTTCTTTTAACTGCTAGAGTTGAACCAAGAAAAGTCTGCAACGATTTTGATAGCACACGCAGTGCAAGTGTTATTTTAAACCTCAAACCTCTATGAAACTATGACATATAAATAATACTTGCCCTTTGCACTACGTGTGCTATCAAAATCGTTGCAGACTTGTCTTGTTCTAACTCTATTATATTGCGAGTATGTACTACAGGATCGAAAGCATTACGGTTGATTTAGACGACGCGCGAATTCGCATGCGATTTTAGTTACATTGCGGACTGTTGGTTACGTCCAATTCAACCGACCGATCAAAAACCGCAATGTAATGAAACTCTCGCATGCGAGTTCTCGCACCGTCTAAATGAGCCCTTATACTTACAGAAAACTCTAAAATATTAAGATTTAAGAATAAAATGTTCATATTTTGTTCTCCCATTTATTAATTATAATCTAATCAACATAATTTAAGCTATTTCTATTTCGTTTCGACCCGGCCGCGACCTGAGGGGCTACCGTGAAAACCGATATTCGCAAATTGCGGGGATCTTTCTCTTGTACTCCAATGAAGGCGTAAAGCCTCCTCCACACTCGGACGCGAATCGCGGCGCGAAGCCGCGAACGCGAGTGTGGAGTCGATTTTCGCAGACAGCGAACTCGACTCCACACTCGCGTTCGCGGCTTCGCCCGCGATTCACGCGCATAGTCTGGAGGGGGCTTAATAAGAGTGACAGAGAAAAATGCTCGCAATTTGCGAACTTCGATTTTCGCAGTTACAGCCCTGGTTCCATCCTCTAGGTCTCTTTTGCTTGTAGTCGGTCTTTTCTAGAGGCCTCGAGTGCGCTGCGGCCACTCGATTCCTGGAACAATTTAACAAAGAGTATTACTGCAATGTTCTGCCGCCAGAGTGCAGCACTAATTTGTTTAGTAAACCATAGAGTAACTTAATACATACTAGGGCTTAAACAGTTTTTTGACAAGTTTTCACTATGTCATTGATGCACCAAGGCGGTTGGTGGTTATAGGTGGCCTACCGCGAAACGCAAAAATCGAAATTTCTTTATTTGCCTCTCTACTCTCTATTGCTCGAATATGCAAGAGTGATAGAGAAGCAGAAACCGAACTTTCCATTGTCGTGTTTCACGGTAGGCCATGTGATTGACCTAGTCACCTAGTGACGCATGATGTGTCATGGACGATGTCAATGAGGTTTGTTTACTGTATGTGCTAGTGGTGCCACCTATGCAGAGCTTTGCCTAATATTCCCTATTTGATAAGTTTTTCACAAGCTTTTATGGCTGACTATACTTTTTAACCGACTTCCAAATCTCAAAAGGAGATTCTCTTTTTTTCTATTTCTAATTCTGTCTAGCTATCACGGTTCATGAGATACAGCCTGGTGACAGACAGACGGACAGTGGAGTCTTAGTATTAGGTCCTTTGGGTACGGAACCCTAAAAACATTATGATACGACCCACCTAATGATTTTGTATAAGAACACTAAGAAAGTGAGATTTTAGAAAACAAAAATATTTTTTTATTTCCCATTTATTATGATAGATAATCAACATAATTTAAGCCATTTCTATTCCGTTTGACGCTTCGAACCGGCAGCGAACTGGTTCCATCCTCTCGGTGTCTTCTGCTTGTAGTCGGCCTTTTCTAGAGGCCTCAAGTGGGCTGCGGCCACGCGGTCCCTGTAACAAATTAGGTACTTGATATTACTCTCTGGCACAGCCACATTGTCGTTGGAAACAGGTAACAAATTTAAAAAATATAGGCGCGAACGGTGGATCTATCCACAGAACATTAGCTAGAATTTCGCCCCTTTTTGTACTGTCAATCATTTATAATCAAATTTTCGAAGCCGAAAGCGTGAGCATCGAATAAATCAGCGAGTGGTTTTCGTGGCCCTCTAGTAAAGAAGCTGAATTTTTAGGGAGAGAAAGGGAGAGATTTGAAAGAAGTTGTCTATATGAAGTTCATATAGACAACTTCTTTCAAATCTCTCCCTTTCAGAGCTACTAGTGTTCATATTATGAACACTAGTAGCTCTGTGAGTTATACCTAGACCTCGCGATTAGCTTAAAAATAAAAATAACTTACTTCGTTGAGTTATTATCACAGCGAACTTACAATGGTCTTGAGTGCCATATGTAATAAAGTTTATTGCAATTTTGCATTCAACTAATTTGCAATGTTATAAGTTCAGGCGACAATAGGCTGATTTGCCAGATATATAGTTTTGCTGCTACGGTTAAACACACGATTAAATCATAACCAGACAAAGACATAGAAGTTTTTGTGGCATAAACGAGTGTTTGAGAAAATGAAACATCGATAAATCTGTAATAGATTAATATTTAAAGAATGTATTTGTAATTCGACCTTCTTCGTCGTAGTCGAGTAAATCAGCAGACACTGAATTGTATTTCAGCTTTTTAAGCGACATTAAAGCACAAAAGATACGTTACACGAAGCATAAGCACCTTCTTTGTGAACTAATGGCTGTCTCTGAGATGTGCTTGAGATTTTATTCGAGATGCGCTGATATGACTGCTTGTGGCTTTTTTGTTTGAAATTAATACTAGCTCTTACAGTTTACTTCGCAAGGGTCATTTGGGAATAATTTGGGATAAAAGTGTGTAACGTATAAGATATGATTTAATATTGAAGATTGATAAGACCATGATAAGACGCAAGTGCCACGAAGATAGTAAGTAGGTACCTTTTTTAACCAAAAGCCGCAAGGAGGTTTACTATCTGTCGGCCTCTCATAGGCCTCTGTGAAAAACTTACCTATACTCCTCGTTAATCATAGACGTCATGGTAGTGCCTAAAGCATCGCATTTAATCGTACGTACCGTGTCGGCCTCACGTAGGCCCCCATTCAAAACTTACCCAAAAAGCTCATAAGCCTTAAGAGTATGCTTGCCGTTGTATTTCACGTCGTTCCCTAACCAGTATTCCGTCGGCCTCGCGTAGGCCTCCGTTTAAAACTTACGCAAACTCCTCATAGGTCTTGGCGGTATGTATGGCGTCGCATTTCACGTCGTTGACCTGCCAGTAGTGCTTGTCGGCCTCCACACACCCCCGAAGCTGGCCCTCCATAGCAGCGAAGTCCTCAACTCCCAAAGGCTTGTCCATCCTTTTAATTAAATAGATAACAACTATTAATAAGAAATTAATATGTAGGTACTGAAAGTTAAGTATAACGACGAGTGTCAGGGGAATACCTCACTTAACCCGTTACCAGGCTAAGGGATATATATATCCCACATACGGCAGTTCAAACATGTGTTCTATTTTCGATGAGTAAGTCTGATTTCGAATATTTATATATTTCGATTGTCATTTTTGAAATATCAGCCTGGTAAAGGGTTAATGAATGAACAATAATTAATGTGTACCTACTGTGTTTTCCGGAAAACGTTTTTTCCAAGTTGCGATTTCCGCCATTCGCAATTATTACCACTATATTTTTTCTCTATATCCTTTGCCTAAAAGCATTTCGAACTACGGTACCGTATCGAATACCGTACGTATTATGTGATCACTCCTTATGTGTTAGGGCTGATTTCGACGGCACGAGAACTCGCATGCGATTTTAGTTACATTGCGGACTGTTGGTTACGTTCAATTCAACCGACCGATCAAAACCCGCAATGTAATGAAACTCGCATGCGAATTCTAGCATCGTCTAAATGAGCCCTTATCCTGAATATCCAGTGATCCTATACTCATGGCTGCTACCAACGCTTGCTTATCATGTGATATTAAAAACCCCTAAATGTGATATGCGGCACAAAATGCGTAATCGATAACTGTCCCTACACGTTAATCGCCGATATAAAGTACATACATCTCCTAACAAATGTAGAGGTAAGTTTGTGCAAGAGGGATGTATGTTAACGGGTCTCATTAGTAGGTATTGTTGAAAAGAATAAACCGGCTAAGGGCCACCTGCACCATTCACTAACCCAGGGTTAACCGGTTAACCCTGGAGTTAGCATGGTTACAGTACAATTTGACACTGGGTTAACGGTTTAACCGCTTAACCCCGGGTTAGTGGGATGGTGCAAGTGGCGCTAAGTGCGTTATGGGCAACGCATAAGGAAGAGTTAATATTACACTTGTTTACTTGTGTTTTCGATTTCTTGGACAATATAAATTACTTATATAAAACATCGTTTGCAGAATAGAGTTTCCTAAATCTGGTCATTTCTACTCCAGCTATCTCTTCTCAAAAGTTTGCCGACCCCTGACTGTTAGAGCGTTTTCACATTGTCCGATCCGATATCGGATGTCGAAAGGAAGTAAAATGTAAGATATATGTGTTTCTTTGTATTTATCTATGCATTTAGTAAATCATTATTACTAAATAATCGCTGCATGTCGTACATTTTAGGAAATCGTCATGATTATCATCAAAACAATCATCATCATCAGGTCCACTTCATCAAATTGGTGGTTTTCGAGAGAAAATGCTCGAGTTGCTTAAGAAAACACCCAAATCACCCTACATGTGCATTTAAAAATTGAGGAGTTCCCTCAATTCCTCATGGATCCCATCATCAGAACAGCACCAGATTAATGTGGGACCACCTTGGAAGTACCTCCTTTCGAACAAAAAAAGAATTACTCAAATCGGCCCACGGGTCTCGAAGTAATCGATGAGCATACATAAAAAAAAAAAAAAAAAAACATAGCCACAACCGAATCCAGAACCTCCTCCTTCTATGAAATGGAAGTCGGTTAAAAACGATAAGTAACGCAAAAAAGGCGGACTCAATGCCAATGGCACTCTCCTGCAGCTGTTTTTGTCATAGGCGCCTTCAGACATCCGATATCGGAAAGGCACTTCCGATAAATTCAGCCATGTCGGAGCCCCGTCAGCTGTCGGATCGATAATATTTGTATGTGTAGGCATAATGCTTGTTGTAGTGTACGTGACTGCTAAAGACGGCGCCCGGGCGCGCCCCCACGGCATGACTACACGGATGCGGTAGTACTATTAAGCGGGCCACTGACGAGCCTTCCAAATGGATGCCGTTACAATGGATTCATCTAATGGACGGCATCCTAATATTAAACATTGTACGTTTTTGACATTCACTGACCGATTTTGGATTGCAGCCACGCTATTTGGACTGTTGGAAGGCTCGTCAGTGGCCACTTTTATTCTGTGACGGATGTAGGATCCTACATCCGATATCGGATCGGACAATGTGAAAACGCTCTTAGGTACATTTTTAAATCGCACTCTGTATGTTTATTTATCTGCCTTATATGTTTACTTTTAATTTCCGACGTATCAACTCAACACGGGTCATGGCCTCGTGGCCACGGAAGGAGGGTAAATAAATATAGTATTTGCTTGGGGCGTATTCAGAAATTCATATCGAATTGGTATAATGTTTTACGAACGGCGAGGCAGGCCGTTTTCCACGTTGTCTTGGGTTTTAATCTTTCGAGTGCTTATGGTCGTTTTATTTATTTATTTATACTAGCGACCCGTTCGGCTTCGCACGGGTTAACAAATTATACACCTAAACCTTCCTCAAGAATCACTCTATTGATAGGCGAAAACCGCATGAAAATCCGTTCAGTAGTTTTTGAGTTTATCGCGAACATATGAACAAACACACAGACAGACGCGGCGGAGGACTTTTTTTTATAAGGTGTAGTGATTATTCATATTTTTTATTGCACAATAAAAATAAGTTCAAATGGTGGACTTTAATGCCTTAAGGGCATTCGCTATCAGTCAACCATAGGGCAAAACAGAAATTCTCGAATCTACTTTTAAAAGAATAAACTGACCAAGTACGAGTCAGACTCGCGCCTCAAAGGTTCCAAATATAAATGAATACAAAAATACCTATACTACCTCGCGAGCAGAGCTTAAAACTAAATAAATGTATGGATGGCTCCGCCATTTTAAAAAATGTCTATAAACTAACACAACATAACATAATGGTGACATATGATGTGATATCCAGACATCGTACATTTTATAGCATTTTTGGTGCAGCGAAGACAGCGGAGTGGTGTTAATGTTAAAGGAATTGGTATAAACAATCTCAAGTATCTCAACCCTAATGATTAATTAGCGTTAATTACGTTAATATTAACCTTAATTTACCATTTCAGTTGGAATTATCTATACCAATTACCGTTAACACCACTCCGCTGCACCAAAAAGCTATAAAATTTACGATGTCTGGATATCACATCATATGTCACCATTATGTTATGTCACACAATATATATTGTTTACGTTTGTAAACTGTTTACGCTATGGCCTTTGATCGCGAGTGACGCGCGATGTTTAATAACCTATCAATAACATAAATCTAAACTATTCTGGTACGCAATTTTCTTACATTTGCTTACGTAATAGTACAATATCTGGGACAACGAGCTTTGCTCGGAAAACATAAAAACTCAAAAATGCGCGTTTTCCCAGAGATAAGTCCTAGCTAGATCGATTTATCGCCCCCGAAAACCCCCATATAGCAAATTTCATCGAAATCGTTGGAGCCGTTTCCGAGATCTCCGAAATATATATATAAATAAACAAGAATTGCTCGTTTAAACGTATGATTACGATAAAAGTGCGAAAAATAGGAGATTCGAAACGAGTGGCGATAAATTAAAACACTACTAAAGGCAGTGTTATAAATCGACACGAGTTCCGAGTTACCTATTCGCACATGTATCGTACAACGTTTTACAGTACATAGCTAGGGGCCTTTAAATTTTCGACATACTCACGTAATGTGCTAATTATTGCACTAGTGCGGTAAAGTAGCACCATATGTACTGTAAAAATACAAAAGATAATAATTGAAGTGTGCTAAAGGGAAGTCATCACTCACGTACGTGTACTTATTTGAACATTTCTTGAGTGCCGACTTTTAAGATTAGCCGACTGAAAAATACGTAAAGCAGGATGGGTGATTATATCTTGTAATTAGTGTTATAGAAACAAATAATTTACGCGATCACATAATTATTAAATCTGAATTTTAAAATTTTATTATTTATTTATTTATATCTATAGTTTGTCAAAGGACTGTCTCATTTCAATCATAGACAGAGAATCATACTATCTTTATCTTACACTAGTACTAGCACCCAAAAGAAAAGGATGAGTATAGTTTTCCTGGTTCTTACTGACTGATAAATTGGTTTGACTAACTATACTACTATTTTTATGGAAGCAGGAGCAGTCGCACGCAAGCTGGCGCTGTATTAAAAATAATAAATAAAATAAAATAAAAAGCTTTTATTTCAGGCAGTACCCATATACAAATTGCATTAAAACTAATTTAAAAACTAAAACTATACTGACACTGTAGAGGGGTGCCACTCATGTTAAAATAAATCAAGATCGCACATTTTAAGTGCAAGTCATTTTCTATTCTGGTCCATGTGAACAGAAATCCAGCGCTTAAACACCGGACTCCTTATATCGTCAGAAACAGCCACAAGTATTTTGTTGTCGGAAAGGCGCAGTCTCCTCCAGAACGAGGCAACGCGGGATCTCGTTACCGCGAAAAAGTCGGGGACCCCCGCGTCCGCGAACATGCCCGACGCGCTGCAGCACCGCGGCAGCCGCATAAGAGCCCGGAACGCGTCATTGTACTGAACTCTTATTCTGCTCATTGCCTTCTGCGTGAACGTTATCCACAACTGGGAGGTGTACATGCCTAAGCAGTATGCCTTGAAGAGTGTGGTTTTTACATCCTTGCTGCATTTAGAAAACCGCCGAGCGAGCATGTTGCCTCTGACGGCGAGGGCCCTTCGCTCGCGCTCAATGTCAGCATCGTCATGCAGCCGTTCCGTCAACAAGTGCCCCAAATACTTGAACCGCCTAACAACATTGATTTCCGACCCATTTAAATACACCGGAGGTACGCTGTCCGGCCCAGAACCCGACGCGAACACCATCATCTCGGTTTTGGAAACATTATATTTCAGTCCACGTGCATTACCATAATGCTCACAGACCGAAAGTAGCCTCCTCAATCCCTTGATTGAAGGGCTGAGCAGCACCATATCGTCCGCGTAACTAAGGTTATTTACACAAACATTTCCTACATGACAGCCGATTTTGGTGCTCCTCAGCTCTTCAATCAGGCCATTCACGTACAGGTTAAAAAGGACCGGAGAGGTAACCCCCCCTTGACGGACCCCACACTCTAGCCTATACTTGCTAGAGGTTGCGTCGCCCCATTTCACAACGTTTGTTTGGTTTCCGTACCAGAATTTCAGCAGATTAACCACTCTATTAGGCACTAGGGATGCACGTAACTTTGCCCACAAGATGTCATAGTTGACGAGGTCAAATGCGCGACTAAGATCTAAAAAACACGCATAGATCGATGTTTTGCGCGACGTGTAGTGACTGACGGTGCTTTTTAAGCTAAATATGGCGGCATCTGTCGAAAGACCGGGACGGAAACCAAACTGTGCATCATCAATTTCAATATTCTTAAGCAGCTCAGGATGAAGGAGGCGCTCTAATATTTTACCTAGTATAGTACCTAATGAGATAGGCCGGTAATTAGACGCAGAGCTAAGGTCGCCCGTTTTATTCTTGACAATTGGTACCACCGTAGTGCGCATCAATGCCTCAGGTAAATAACTATATTTAATACACAAATTAAACAGACGGCATAAATGTATAAAAATCTTGTCACTGGCCCAGAGTATGTGCTCGACACTGAGCCCGTCATGTCCCGGTGATTTACCACGTTTCATACTCAGTATGATTTTTGAGATTTCCTCACGTGTAAATTCTATGACTTCATTGTCGTGACTAGCTTCAGTATCGAGCACACGCTCCGCGGCCAGCGGGCTCACCTTGAATCTCCGCGCGAACAGCTCGGCGATACTGGACGGCTCCTGGCAGCCCTCCACGGATACAGGTAAACTTTGTTTGTAATTCAATTTCTTAGTTGCATGCCAAAACTTGATGAAATTTTTATTTTTTCTATATAAGGCCAAGATATTCAATTTAATACTTTCCTCATTTCTTTGACACCATTTTAATTTGTTTTTAAATACTTTACGACTTTCGCGCATGTTATCATATTCAGTACCGCTAGAGGGCCTCCCAGCAACCGTCCAGCACCGGAAGTACATCCTAGCTTTCTCATGGCTGTCTCTGACGTGATAGTTCCAACCGGGCACCTTCCTATGGCGCCTCTGTTCACATGTACCAGAACTCACTCTGATTTGACTACTAGTCAAATCAGTTTCTATTTTCAAACTGTCAACACGATTTTGCTACAATGGAATTTATATGAAACACTAGCATGTGACGTCGCATTCAAATTACCTTCTCTTTATAGTTTTAAATGGGTTTTAAAATAGAAAATGTGTCTATAAATAACTGGTGTCTACGTTTCTCTATTAATATTCTGGTCCTTTATTTCAGGCATGGTGTAAAATAATTTTCTCAAACATGCAATGAAATATTGATGTTATGTTCCTTATAATAGGCTGCGAAGTATGGCGTTTCAGGTGCGGCTAGGACAAAAGGTCGTTAATGGAATTTCATACACATCTTGCAGGCCTAGGCCGGCAAAGTCCTCTTTTTTAATTTTCATTTCACAGATATTTGTGACACAGCATCGTGGCATTCATCCATTAAAAAAAATTAGAGGCAGTATTTGCTTTATGGTTCGTAATGACACTCTGCCACTACGCCTATAAAAAAAAACAAAAAACAATGTTTGCTATAATTTGCAGTTTTATTTGTATAAAATCAACATGAACTTAATAAATAATACATTCTATAATTTTAAATTATAAATTTAACTACACAAATAAAACATTTAAAATATTTCATCTGAACGTTAGCGGTAAAAAGGTCTACTCAAACACGCGTAGTTATATTTTTTAAATTGTTATGGAGGTGAAGTTGAAAAATATTCATTCTGTTTTATTGGATTTATGGTGCGTTGTTGATTTTTTGACTTTAATATGAGTTCCGACGAAATAATGAAATTAATATTAATTGTAATCGTAGGCGTTGGAATTGGCAGCGTAAGCAGAATTGATTTTAATAACTTGCTGCCTCTGCCGCCAAGTCAAAGACGAAGTATGTATATGGTTGCTTATGGCAATTTTATTATTTGAGAAACTAAGAAAAATGGCTTACAGTTTATTAGAAACAGTTTTGTGGCATATTTTAAATGGATGTAACTAAAAATTCGTCAACACTGTGGAAATTACACTTATTTACTCCGTGCATAAAGCAACGATGTATGTGAAACATGATATCAACATGAAAGACTATGTAAACTTATGTGACGAAAACGACAGTCAGACGGATACAAGGCGAAAAAATCAAAGATACATGAAAATATACGGGTAGTAAAAATACACGACTCGTGTAAAACATACGCGTGATAATGATATAGGTACGTGTTGGTTATATTTTGGGTTTACTTTACTTTTAGTTTTTTCTATAAATAAAACTTGGGTTTCGTGGATTTTTTATTTTATTTATTTCATTGCATGTTTGGGAAAAGCACTATACATACCTCGGCGGGAAATGGGGTTGCCCGCGCTCAGACCTATCCGGCCTCGCTTCGCTCGGCCGTCTATATGTCTTCGGCCGGCAACCCCTTTCGTCCCGGCCTCTGTAGTAATGTACTATTAAATACAGTCAAATACCCTATCGTAGGGAGAAACCGTCGCACACGCCCGCACCAGTTAGAGTTTTCATACTATAGATATAGATGGTCAAGCAAATCTTGTCAGTAGAAAAAGGCGCGAAATTCAAATTTTCTATGAGACGATATCCCTTCGTGCCTACATTTTTCAAATTTGCCGCCCTTTTCTACTGACAAGGTCTGCTTGACCAACTATAATTTCCGACAACCCGCTCACCCGCTCCGTGCGACCGCGCCACCTAGCGGACGCCCTACAACTTTAACTACCTATGGTCAAAGAGCATATAATCACTACGTTCTACCAAAAAGAATAGATAGTATAGAGGGGTCCTGTCATTGTAAATTTTGTAGTCACTGTAAATTTACTGCCATCTATCGACACACGACTAAAACTCAAAATGAAAACGTATAAAGTTATCAAAAAATCAATATATATGGATAAATGATTTTATTATTTTTATATCGTTTTGATCCATGTTCATTCACTGATAATGAAATGATGCCTCGGAAATCAAGAAAAAGTCATTCTCGGATAGATGGCGCACACACCTTTGGCCTATGCTCGGCTAGATGGCGTGACGACACCGTTTCATATTTAACAATTTTAACACATAGATATCAGTGAATGAACATGGGTCAAAATGATATAAAAATAATAAAATCCAGATATAAATTTTTTTTTGATAACTTTATACGTTTTCATTTTGAATTTTAGTCGTGTGTCGATAGATGGCAGTAAATTTACTGTGACTACAAAATTTACTATGACAGGACCCCTCTATACTATATATTCACTTTGGTTCTACCTATGGTTGTCAAGATCCTGTCATGAGCATACATCGTTATCGCGGGATCAACAACGATTTGACAGTAGTGAAAGATTATGACAAATAAATAATAACAGAAGTGACATTCCTATTGAGTTACGTTCTTATGTACCTATCGGCTCAAAATGTAGCAGAATCGAATTTAAATAAAAGTGTGGTCATCTATTACTAAAATCACATAAAATACTTTAAGAAGTAAATACTGATATAAAAAATTAAATACATTGGTAACTTGGTTTTCAAGTTGACATGTTGACTTATAGGTAGGCATTTACATAGTGAAATACGAGTCTAATTGACCTTTTCCTGCGAAAACTTCATGCTAGATATGAAGAACATCTTAGAGGTTTAAAATGTGTAGGCAGAATATACCACTTTTACAAAACGGACGTTCTGTTACATGTGTTCTGTGACAGGCTTGTTTTTGCTCCCGCGATAACGATGTATGGTCATGAGGATTTGACGTACTTACCTACATGAAGAAACCTTCATCTAAGATTCTAAGGTTACTTAACTATTCTATTTAACTTACGTTTGATTTTGACCTCGATAACCCACGATTCGGTACAGATATAGAAATATTAATTTTTCAATTAAATAAGCAAAGAAGAAACAACTAAATACAACAGAACACAGCTCCAATTCATTCATCCAATGACATTGAATAAAACAAGTTGAGTTACCATAGCAGCGGTTGGTAATGGCTTAAAGCAAGTATACTTTATAGATTTGCCACTTGCGTGCGCCAGTGAGGGACAGGGAATATTAGGCAAAGCTCTGCGTAGGTGGCACCACTAGCACATACAGTAAACAAACCTCATTGACATCATCAATGACACATCATGCGTCACTAGGTCAATCACATGGCCTACCGTGAAACACTACAATCGAAAGTCGGTTTCTGCCTCTCTAACGCTCTTGCTTATTCGATCGATAGAGAGGCAGATAAACAAATTTCGATTTTCGCGTTTCGCGGTAACCTGTAAACCAACCGCCTTGGGGCATCAATGTCATAGCGAAAACTTGTAAAAAAAAACCGGCCAAATGCGAGTCGGACTCGCACACGAAGGGTTCCGTACCATTATCTATAACAGAGATATATATAACCCTCTATACTCTCTGTCTATAAAAACGGTGACCCATCCAAGTACTGACCCCGCCCGACGTTGCTTAACTTCGGTCAAAAATCACGTTTGGGGTCATCCATTAATTACATCACACGTTTAGGGGGAGGGAGGGGGTCAAGAAAATGTGACATGTTGTGACAAGGGGGAGGAGGAGTTACAAACTTTGTGACGTCACTTTAACTTCATCAGTAACCGAAAATGTAACTAAATTATTTTATACGCTAATATACATTTAAATAACAATTTTTTGGAACGATAATCGTTTTTATTCGTTTAATTTTATTTCTTAATCAGTTTCGGGTTATAAAATTACTAATATTTCTTTTGTCAAAAATATTTAGATATAATATTAAATGAAAAATTGCCGATTTCGTTGAAGAAATGTGACGTCACACCAGGGGGGAGGGGTTTGCCAAATGTGACCAAGTGTGACAAGGAGGGGGGGAGGGGTAAAAAAACCTAGAAATTCGTGTGACGTAAATGACGTAATTAATGGATGACCCCTCTGTTGTATGGGAGCCCCACTTAAATCTTTATTTTATTCTGTTTTTAGTATTTGTTGTTATATTAGCGGCAACAGAAATACATCATCTGTCTGTCGGTTCGTGAGATACAGCCTGATGACAGACGGACGGACGGACGGACGGACAGCGGAGTCTTAGTAATAGGGTCCCGTTTTACCCTTTGGGTACGGAACCCTAAAAACTGTTTAAGGCATAAGTTACTCTATGGTTTACTAAACAAATTAGTGCTCTGGCGCCAGAACATTGCAGTAATACTCCTATTCCTGACAAACCAAAAACAATCTACGTTAAGTATTTATTATAATCGGGTTCATTTTTAACCATCAAGCACTGGTGGGTAGACAGAAAATCATGACAAGGACATACATTTATAACGCTTTCTCTGCTACTCCTACTGAAAGTTCCTAAAAGACCATTCCGTTCGGTCGTTTCCTTCACCTTCCTTGTTATATCTATAAGACTAGCGACCCGCCCCAGCTTCGCACGGGTCAACAAATTATACACCTAAACCTTCCTCAAGAATCACTCTATTGATAGGTGAAAATCGCATGAAAATCCGTTCAGTAGTTTTTGAGTTTATCGCGATACAAACACACAAACAGACGCGGCGGGGGACTTTGTTTTATAAGGTGTAGTGATAATATGGATCCATAACACTACATGACTACACGCTCGATATCTTGATCCTTGATACCTACTCAGTGATAAATCGCTGGCCCAATATTACAGGGTTCTATGTTACATTTTCAAAATAGTTGAAATTAGACTTAATGTCACTATGACAATTTTCAAATTTCAGTTCGATAAAAGTGAAACATAGAACCCTGTCATATTGGGGCAGCGAAATATCGTACGTGTCGCAATCATCAAGAGAACTTGTGACACCACAATCCCCAGTTATTCTTTTCAATAAACCCAGTATTTAGCATAAACAATACGCGGCTAAATTAAAATGCTCAGGCCGGCGCGCGCGGCACCTTAAACATTCCAATCGACGATATTGCGGACAACTATTTCATAAGACCGCATAATTGGAATTGCCGCTAACACCTCAAGCGCATTAGGGCGGCGGCGCGCCGGCGGTCGGGATGCTAGGGAGGGACGCAGTACCGTCTTTGCCATAAAGCACACGGGGCCCGTGCCCAGGGCCCCCAGCCCCCCATCCTCAGGGGGCCCTGAAGGACAGACAGTAACATTATATTTGATTACCTATAAAAAATTGAAGATCATAGTAGAAAAATGTTAGTTTAATTCGCTTACTTTCCAAAAGGGCCCCAAATTCTTATGTGCCCAGGGGCCCCAGCATAGTTTAAGACGGCCCTGGAGGGACGTTCCAACCGCGACTATATAGTACGTTTTTTACCCGACTACGGCAACGCAAAAGGAGGGTTATGATTAGCATTAGAAAAAAGGTAAGCGATCTTGACGTGTCTTTTTGTTAAAAAACACCTTTTAAAAATAAGTCACAGCATGTAACAAATATAAATCATATATTATGTACGACTATTTACATTCTTTTGCTTTCATAAGTAATATAAACTAATTTTTAAAAGCGTTTTTCAATAATTTTCTATAAAAAGACACGTCAAGATTGTTTACCTTTTTTCTAATGCTAAAAAACGAACATAGATGTTGCTGCATGCGCCGCAAAAATCTTCTTCTTCTTGCCCTTATCCCACGTTATGTGGGGTCGGCACAACATGTTTTTCTCTTCTACTCTCCTCTCTCTTTCGTCACCTCAGCTCTCACTCCTTTTTTCCATACCACGGTAACCTACTGCTCCTCATCTTCTCCGTTACCGGTGCTACTTTCAAACTAAAACTTCTATGAAATTATGACGTATAAATATCACTTGCACTGCGTGTGGTATCAAAATGGTTGCAGACTTATCTTGGTCTAACTGTAGGCCGCTTAGAGAGTTGCGTTTTATACACGCATAAGCTCTTTTTTGGAAGCGCGTGTATGCGCGTATAGGCGCGCCTCTTGTCAAATGTAGCGAAATAGAGCGCGCGTGTAAGCGTGTATGCCGAAACGACCACACACGCGGAGAAAAAAAACGCTAATGTGAAACCGGTCTACGAGTATCTTTTATTCCGAAGACGCGAACTTTAGATTAAAATTCTACAACCATATTTAATTATGATTTAGCTTATGAAAGTTCCAACCACTTATTTGTGACCGAGATATTGCGAACTAAATAGATGATGACGGGTTGCATAATAACTAAGTATATTTCCGTAAATATTCGAATTGAAAATGGCATGAGTCATACTAACATTTGATTAATCTTACGGTTTAATTCAAGTAATTTATTCATTCATGCAACGCAACATGTTTCGGAGAGTGTGCATGACGTATTCTGCTCTTCTAAAGAGGTTTTTATATAGTGTATTTTATATTCATAATTTTATATTTGGTTTTAGAACCTTGTCACTGTAGAACAATTGGAATTTTACGTTGCTATAGTAGTCTACAAAACATCCTCGTCTTACCAAGACCTATTCGTGTAATTTTCTCTGTAATACAAGTGTGCTTCGTTTAAAAGGTGTTTCTGTGATAGCGCGACCATTACAGAGAGCGAAAGTATATTTGGCGCGGCGTGCCATATCTTTTGTTTCCTTCTAATTACCTGGCATTACGCCCCCTCTCATCATTGTAAACTGATGGCCTACCGCGAATCACGTTCGACGTGTTGCCTTTCTACCGCACTTGTAAATTCGTGCGTAAGTGTGACAGGGAGGCAACACGTCGAACGTGGTTCGCGGTAGGCTCTCTGTATGCAACTTCATGAAAGTAGGGCTTTCGCTATTTTTTTCACCTTTTATAATACTTTTTTTTTGTTAGCCTAGTTTAATAGTGTCCCATTGCTGGGCAAAGGCCTCCCCTCCTTTCCTCCACTCAACCCTATCGTTTGTACGTTCCCGCCAATCCGGATTAAATGCGTCCAAGTCGTCCCGACATCTCCTTTTTGGTCTGCCTGCACCCGGCCAGCGCCATCTATGGTGTTCCGTGGGTCCCACTCGTACCCACTAATTATAATACTTACTCAAGGAAATCGTAATAAACCACCTCTGCGGGTGGCCTGCGAACGTCACGGATTCCTTTAACGCGGCCGGACAGTTCTCATCGCTTTACGAGTGCTGGCGATGTAACTTTAAGAAGACCGTAAGGGCCGATACAGACTGACTGCAACCCGACTCTATCATAAGACTAGAGTTAGACCAAGAAAAGTCTGCAGCGATTTTGATAGCCCACGCAGTGCAAGTGTTATTTTAAACGTCAAACTTCTATGAAATTATGACATCTTCTATGAAAATAACACTTGCACTGCGTGGACTATCAAATTCGCTGCAGACTTTTCTTGGTCTAACTCTATCAGAGTCTAGTAAATAAAGAAGACTGAACACTCCATACAACGGCGCAAGAGTCGTAAATATTGTTTTTACATTTTAGTTGTACATATTTGCGTAGGAAAACTGCCACCGTACTGCTATATTTTAGTCATTATAATTTTATTTAAATTAGTTATTATAAAATGGCGATAATAAAATTTGTGGCTAAGCTAAGAGCATAGAGTTAAAACAAGAAAAGTCTGCAACGATTTTGATAGCCCCCCGCAGTGTAAGTGTTATTTTAAACTTCTATGAAATTATTACATATAAATAACAGTTGCACTGCGTGGGCTATCAAAATCGCTGCAGACTTTTATTGGATCTCTATTAAGGGTTGAAATAAAAAACCGGAAAAGTACGAATCGGACTCGCCGACCAAGGGTTCCTTACTTTTTAATATTTGTTGAAGTAGCGGCAACATCATCTGTGAAATATTCAACTCTGTGAAATAGCTAGACAGCTATCACGGTTCATGAGATACAGACTGGTGACAAGACAGACAGACAGACAGACGGACAAACGGACAGTGGAGTCTTAGTAATAGGGTCCCGTTTTTACCGTTTATCGGTGGTATATAAATATCGGTACATTTTAATGGATCGCTCGGCTTCGGTACGCATTGGGAACAGCCTAAATCTAAGATGGCGTCATGGTCAGGTGCAACTGCTATTTATTCAAAGCTTCAGTCACTAAGTTACACCGAACAGTCGATGTTCTTTATTATTTACTTGGTTGGCGCAATGACCCAATAATTACAAAATGAGTTTTGGCCTCAGACACAAGAGCACGCCATTTTGCTCGGTCCCATCCCCATCTTTCGCCAACGCCACAGAATAAATAATAGTACTAGGTACAGAAGACTCACTCTCTAACAAAACGCGTCTGTTACGATCAGGACAGACATGGCCGCTAGGTGGCGACAGCGCCACGCGCGGCTTATGGCTAACCACCAAAATTGGTGTGGAACGGATGTACTTTTAGCTACCTGTAGCAAAGCGACGAAATCGCGGAGTGAGCCACGCTTGCCAACGCCGAGCTCCTTGATACCTACCTACTTAGGATGACCTGAAGGGGTTCACCCCTAGGTCCCCTATATTAAACTTCATTCGATATTGTGACAAGCGTTCACGTTTGCGTCATGTTTTATGTCTATTTTTGTATGAGATTTTGACCGCGCACCAAGCGGGACATTTTGGAAACTCAAAATCCTATACAGAAATTTTTCACTAGGGGTACTGCAAGACATCTTCCATTCGATCGGCCCAAATATGCTCTTTTTACTGAGCGATCTTCTTCCTTCCTTGATTTTCACTTTCGTCAAAAATGGACCACGAGGTTGACTTTGCCGATTTAGCATTAGGAACCGAAGTGCATTGTTTAAGCTCAGCCAAAAATTTTAATTTAAAAACATTGTAGTCTCGATCAGACGGAATTCACGGAATAGAAATACTTTATTCGTAAACACAAACACAGAATAGAAAATTATACAAAAAAGAAAACAGAAACGAAAACGTGCCACGAAATGGTCTCATATTATGTGATGTTGACGACTACCATCGCTAATCTTCCGATGAGACCATCAGGTTATAAATCACTGCAGTTAACAAAAATAATCAGCAAATAAAGAAGAAATATAAAACTAAGAAAAATAAACTTATAATTAATTATTAAATAAATGTAAAAGTACCTACATAAAAATATGCAACTTAGATAACAAAGGATACATGAAGGTATATTAATAACATTAAATTTACATTATGAGGGAGTCCGAACCCACGTTGGCCTTGCAACATTGGTCTGCGCGGACTGTCTTGTTAATAATAAAATAAATCAGTTCCTCCCTTAAGTCGGCGCCTCACAGCAGTCCCCACTCCACGTAGTTATTAAGTATACCATTAAAACGCTCTTGAAAAAGCGCGCTACCCTCCACCGCAACCGCGGTTGCATCTGAGTCCTTATCAAAAGCCGGGGCATTTTCTTTATCCACCAACACCACAGGCAAACACGCCACGCCTATAGCTAACCCCAACATTGCACATTTTTCCAGGCGCGATCTGTACTTATTCTCCGGGTATACCTGCTCTGGATCGACGCGTAGTCTAAGCAAGGATGCCTTCAGCTTCTCATAGTACAGATCCAGTAATTCATGGTAGTGGACACGGCGGAATGATTCGTCGGTGGCAGTAAAAATGAAGTACATAATATCGGCCACAGCATCTGCATCGTGCACATTCTGAAAGTCAACGACACATAACTCTAGCTTCCCATTTCTACGTCTTTGCATTAAGTTGCTTGGCTTGAAATCCCCGTGAATCAATACTTTGTCGTTACCTCTTCGGTAACAATCCATGATAAGTTGAAGAAGACTCTTCGGTGTTTTAAAGTACTTTTCAAGTTTGTCCCTATGTTTTTCTGCTGAGGAGAACGCATTGGCCAGCAGTTTAGACGACATGCTTCCAATCCAAATAACTAGTTTAGATTCGTCCAACGTTAAATATTCGTTGGCTTGTTTAAATCCCTCTGGATCATACTGGGAGTAAGCTAGCGAAAGAGCATGAAACTGCGCAATCAATGCAATCCCCGCAGACATGTACTCGAAATCCGCAGGTGTTTGTCTTTCATATTCCTCATAACCTTGAGCAATCAAGTCCTGTATTACCAGAGTTTCGTTCAAATATTCGACGCTGCTGCCATAAAGCGTTGGCTTACGGAATCTATGCTCCATTGGAACGTTCCACATATCTTCTAGCTTCTCATATTGCTTCCATAATGTCTTGTAGAAGTACAGCTCGATAGTAAATGGACAAGGAATGATAGGGCTATTCAGTCGTAATTTTTCGATCCACGCGGCTGTTTTTGCGAAAAGCTTCATGTCGGTCTTCCCTTTTGCACGAAATGTCACGTAGGAGAGAGAAGACATAATGCTAGACCCATTGCCGTCCCTTTCCGTGACCACAAAGTCGTCAAACTCATGTTCTTCTGTTATTTTCTTTAACAAGTCCTGTTTAGATAGTCTCACTTGCATTGTTGAAATTGCGACTGTGTTTTAATTTAGGTCACACTGCTATATACTGCCGTTTAGATTAATTAATCAGTCAATAAGATCAATTAATTAATTACGTTTTACATCACTCTCATTTCCATTGACCTATTTATTTACGCTAACAGAAGATAATGTGGAATAGTTTATTGTTTATTTATAAAAGTTAACTAACAAAGGATGCGACCCACCATCTTTTTATGCAATCTTTGCGCACACTTGAAATTCCACGGGTGCCACCTTGGCCCTTCGACGCTACTTTGGCCAAAGACTATTTATATGTTTATTATAGAACGAACTACACGGATTTTTCTATGTCCGAATGTTCTCCTCTGAAGTAGGGCTAAGATGGCCGACTCTTTATCATTTTTCACCATGCCTGTCACGTTCTAAAAAGTATGTAAGTGCGAAAGTGACGCATGACGTGACAGGTGATAAAAATGCGAGCACGCTACCGCTGCAGGTCGCATTTCTCAAACGATTCTCGTGAGTAGGCAGGTTTCATTTCTTGGAAAATCGCGAGGTCTACAGCTCACAGACCCACTAGTTTTTTTTAAGTGGTAATTTACATACATTCTAGCCAGTTACAGGGCTAGGGCACAAGAAAGTCGGCTAGATTTTTTTTTTCAAAGAATGAAAACATTAAATTAACATTATCCACAGATTATTATCTTACTTTGACATTTCGTCACATTATTATTACATGAATCTACTTGTTCGCCGTTCTTTCATGATAACCCTATTTATTGCACATGCGCATATATTACACATTACATTATATAACACGATCGCGGACGGTAAGTGACGCAGCGGCGTCATAAGTCATAGGCCAAAAGAAACAAAAGACTACGCGACTGCTATAGCATTCGTAACCGCAAAAGTGAAAGTAGCTGTACCATGAGTTGACACTTGAAGTTTACATTAGCGACTGCGTAAACTCGATCGCAATCCATCTCGCACGTCGCAATTTTCCTTCCACATAACAAACAACGCACAACTTTATGCTTTCATCCATTGCCAATTCCAATAGACCAGGTAAATGAAAATTCTACATTAAAACCATTTCCAGAAAGTCTATAACAGTAGAATCAATTTGTGAAGACGTTCATCCATAACGTGCGTTTAGAGAGACTTGCAGGAGTTGCAGGAGGAGAGGGGAGCAGTGCGTGTAAAGGCGTGTCCAGACGGGGACAATTTTTCGCCAATCTGATTAAATTGTCCGATCAAATCAGGCCGTGCGGAGGCAAACGCCAATTTGGCTCGCAAAGCAACCACGCAAGCATACCAATTTGTGACGCCAGTATTTTCGTTCTGGGGCATTTTTTATTAGAGGCCTCTCATATCACCATAAATCTAAAATTGGTGATTAAATTGGAGATTGACACCAATTTCATTTCTGATCAAATCGGTCGATTTGATCATCCCGTCTGGATACCGCTTAATGCATCGTGCAAGTGCGGCGCTAGCTGCGCATGTCATGTGGACCACAGCACATGCTTTATCGTCACTTTATAAACGCTTGCTTAATTTCCATAGTCACAGTGACAATAGTATCAGGCCCCGTAGCAGGGGTGCGAAACTCCTGACTTCGGTCAAACTCGGCTCCGCTCGGCTCAGCATTGCTCCGAGCAATTATTAGGGTTGGCACCACTTGACTTCCTTTTGCGTGCACGACCACAGATAAGATAATCACTTGATTTTTGACAACCCTAAATAGCCGAAAGGGATAGTGCCATATATTAGAAAGGGACAGCATGATTCGACCCTGAACCGCTGTCAAACTTCGTTTTTGTAGGAAGTTTCCTTTCTGTACGGTAGTACTATTAATTATTCTGTGCCCGTAGACAACATGCCAATCGCTGCCGCTCCGTACCGAACGAAACGCAAAGACTGTCACTGTCACACTAATATGGAAGAGTGATAGAGAGACACAAAGCGATTCGATAGCGAAGCGCAAGCGATCGTCAGCTTGGCTAGGCCTCCAGGTCCCTGAGGGGCTACCGCGAAAACCGAAATTCGCAAATTGCGGGGATCTTTCTCTTATAATCCAATGAAGGTGTTTAGGTATTGGGTACCCTATGGGGAGATGAGGTAAACTAAGGTTAACTTTACAACACCGATTTATTCTGACTCCAATTAATTATCTCAGAAGGTTACGCAAAATATATTTAAATACAAGGACGGGACAAGGACCAGGCGGCGCCGCGATATCGAACTAGTTAATTAAGTATGTGCGCAGTATGCCTTGCGCTGAGCGACTGCCTGGGCTAAATGCTCCTTCGAACTGTATACCGAAAATGCTGACTCTAAATTGCGTCACCGCCATGTCCCTACAGGTGTAATTAGAGTGACAGAGAAAAATGCCCGCAATTTGCGAACTTCGATTTTCGCGGTTATAGCCCTGTGACCGACGTTGCAGTTGGCGTGCAGTTCCCATACAAATTGCAGTCGGGTTGCAGTCCGTCTGTATCGGCCCTAGGTAAGGTACGAAATGGGTCAGAAATTATTTTTTTTGACTGTACTACCCTTTAAGAGCAAGATGTAATCAAAAAGTATAATAGACCCTATGCCCCTATCCGATTGTTACCTACTCCTGTCAGACAAGTGACGGAAATATAATAATGTGATATATTTTTAGAACCGGCTCAAAATGCCCTTTCATTTAATACCACACACGATAGTTTCTGAACAAAAAATATTTTTTTTTCCATACAAAAAAAGATGACGTCATAACTCCTTTCCGTTTGTTTTTTTTTTTTGGTGCATCGGGTCAAATTGATTCAAATGGCCTAAAGATTAATCGTGCCGATTTTCATACCTTTAACACCATTTGCAGCTGATTTTGGCCAACCGCTAGCACTAGTACACGGCACGGTGTAAATGTCGACCTTAATGGCCAGATTGCAAATGAGACCGATGTTTAATTGATTTCTCATTATCGCTCGCAAATTGCGGGTTATTTGTTCAATAGTGCAAAGATTCATTTACAACAAGTCAAAGTAGACAAGGCAGCTTACAAAACAATTAAAAATAATACCATTTCGAAATACGTAAAATAAAATTTCATTATTATATGCGCTAGCGACTGATATGTTTGAAGTCGGTGCCAAGCCAATTATCGAACGAGCGAGCGAAGCGAAGCGAAGCGAAGTTCTTACATTCGACTTGGATCACGCGGCTGGCTAGCGGCACGTCCCGGCATTTCGATGTTTTTAAGCTGAACTGTCAGAAGATAGTTTGATACTCAAGAACTTAAGTAAATTTGTTCTAATTTAAATGAAATTGGGTAAACGTGTAGTTGAGGGCATTATATTTTAGTCATTAAATTATGAGCAGGCTCGATCAAGGGATTATTGAGAGAGAAGAGCTTAGAAGGCCAAAAAGCTGTTTGTGAGAGGTCTTAAATTGCTATTCTGGTCATTTTATTTGCAAAAAAACATGGTCGAATTTAGTATCAAATGAAAGGGCTCGGTTTGCACTTTTATAAAGCCCCCTCCAGACTATGCGTGTGAATCGCGGGCGAAGCCGCGAACGCGAGTGTGGAGTCGATTTCGCTGTCTGCGAAAATCGACTACACACTTGCGTTCGCGGCTTCGCCCGCGATTCACGCGCATAGTCTGGAAGGGGCTTAATATCGTTTTTAAATTTACCATTTTGAAATAATTAGCAAGATACAAATAAAATAATATAAACATAATATAGGTATTTGACATTTGACAGGAAATATTTCGGCTTAGCACAGATACAGTTTATTTTAATCTCTATGATTTCTATGATGACTTAAATCCAGGGGAGGGACCAGGGGGGGGACACTAGGAATGTAGTTAACGTCAGTAAAGATACAGGCGACTTCTATATCTTGCTCCCGACAACATTAGTTGACTTCCGATTACACAAACTACGTCACCAGATGTCACTATAAAATGTAGTGTAGTGGCATTAATATTTAAATTAAAATAAGTACGAATTAATATTTGTAATTATTATAATTTTCAATTAATTTTGCGACAAAATAAGAATTTTGTTAAAATGTGATTAATTATGCTGTTTGTTTATGCTGGCAACACATGCATAATCGCCAAGACCATGCCAAGACATGCAATTTTTTTGCTGTCACTGGAAGAGGGTACCTAAATTTAAAATATTTTAGTGATGGTTGACCCATTTTATTCGTTATGATTCTGGAGGAAATTCGATTATAGCCCGAATGAAAACACATGCCCTGTTGTGAAAACCCCCAGAAAGTGCGTTGAGTTGTATCTCTGTTGCTCCGCCTTGTCGTTGAGAAGTAATTCCAGTTCTCTGCATTCGCTGATTTATGTGTTGTGTATTGTGTTTGTTATTTTGTGTTCTGTGTTATTTTCTTATTAACGTGTATTTTCTTGTGTGTGAATGCTTTTTTACCTCACGCTTTCTTTTCTATTGTTTACCTAAAATTGTACTTTCCTAGCGATAATGTGGTGTAAAACATGTATTACTCTCGGCAGCAAAGTTTGCTCGCTTCTCGTGACTCTGCAACGGTCAAGATTCCAGTTTTTTAATCTCTCTATACACTACTAATTTTGGAATATTTCGCATGTTTTGACCTCGATATAAGCACGAGAGGTAAAGAGAACAAGTTTACGAGTACACTTACTCTGTTGTCTCTGTTACTATTTTCCCTGCACTTATTTAATTACTTACGCTATCAACAAAATTAAAGCAATAAACATTTTACTTTAATATTCTGTTTTTTTTATTCCATTATTGATAACATTAACCTTTTCCACATAATGTTAGGTCTACTTGGGCGGTTTACAAGTACATTTTTTGTTTATTTTCTTGTAAACAATTAAAGTTATTTGTTACAAGAAACCAAACAAAAATGGACTTGTAAACCGACCAAGTAGACCTAATATTACGTGGGACGAAAGTACACGTATGGATGCATATGTAGTTGTGCACGCACACATACATACTTAGTTTCGGGGGACAATCAGAGATGGCGCTTTCAAATGAGTTTCCATAAAATGCTTCAAGAGGGCTCTCTTTACCTATATACTTACTTTACTCTTTGGGAGGGACAGTCGTATTTGGTCGTATATAAAGCTTTATTCGAAAAATAGCGACATCTATATTACTTAACTCTAAACTTTTTTTTAATATGGCTTCACTTTATTTCGTCAGAACGTCTTAAAAGTCTTGTATCTAGGGCATGGATCAAACAAAAAAACATCTGTTAGAACAGATTATTTATGGCCATCGTTGCCATGGAGGCGATTGTCGCAAAAAAACAACATTGTCAAATAAAACTACACAGTGTTTACATACATACATACATAAAACTCAAAATATTATAACACCCCATTTATTGTCTGTACTACGACATAATTCAGATAAGTAAAAATACTTTCAGTTTTACAATGTTAAAAGAAACAAAGTTTTCATACGCCATCACAGTTGCTGAGAACTTTATTACCAAATAATTTAGAAAAATTATGGCGGGTAGATTCACAACCTGCTGCGTGTAATTGTGTTTCGTGGTCAATTGTGTGTTATTCCAGCCGTGTATGATAGGTAATTTATTTACATCAACAATCAAGTTAAAAGTACCTAATCTGTTTTCGTGTATTAATAAATATCCTGAAGCCTTTCTTCAAAGTCAAAGTTTTTTACGTTCGCAACATACTTAGACGCTATTTATGCCCCTCCCCCCCTGATATTGACGTTGATATTTCTGGTTAAGAATTACAGATGGCACTTCAAAATGGACGCAAAAAAGTTCCACGAGAGGGCTCTCTTTGTCCTATATATTATAGGGGAGACCGAGGTGAGTAGTGACAGAGGAGAGTTGTGACATTGTCGATTTTTTGGAATCCAATAACTGTTAGTGAGCTCGCTACAGTGTGCGTTTGTTAGCTCGCAACTTGAACTAACAAACGCGCGCTATTGCGACCTAGTTTTTAGTTAATAGATTCCAAAAAATCGACAATGTCACAACTCACCTCGGTCTCCCCTACATACTACTCTTTCTTTGCTTATAGTGGTAACACACTATCGCACCGCACCAAGGTCATTGTGCGACGCACCCATAAGTAAGAGCGAGAAAGCGATATCTCTTTCTCGCTCTTACTTATCGGTGCGTCGCACAATGACCTTGGTGTGGTGCGATAGTGTGTTATGGCCTTTAAATCTATCAGTCAAGGGCTCTAGAGTCGCACCAAACAAAGTCTGCAGTGGATTTGATAGCCCACGCAATGTAAGTGTTATGTATACGTCATAATTTCATAGAAATTATGACGATGATGTCACTTAAAATCATGTTAAAGGGAAAAATATTATTGCTGTAACTATCTACTCTCTGAGATTTTATTTTGATAGCTATTGTTCCTTGATTTTTATCTATTTTTCTGTACTACGCTTCCTATTTTCAGAATTCTGTATTTCTTTTCTTGACCCTCGCTGTAATTATTATTATTATTCCGACTTTTTGCTGTAAGTATTAATGAGTTATTCTTGCTTCTTGTTGTATGTATCCTACCTTGGGCTTATGCTTGTACCTATTGTATACCAATTTTCAGTTACATGTATATTTTATGAACCTCCTGGTCTTTTTAGTATTAAGATTTATGTGCGTATTACGCACCTCTAACATATGTATCTTATATGACTGTATGTGTTCTGAATAAATAAATAAAAAAAAAAATAGAAGTTTGACGTTTAAAATGACACTTGCACTGCGTGGGCTATCAAAATCACTGTAGAATTTTTACGGTCTGAATATACAGACCTTGCAATAAACCAGGCGATTTTTGATCCATTGCCGCCTATAGTGCGACATAAAATAGTAAAAATTAAATGAAATGGAACTCAAAAATGTCCATACTAAATTGCTGCCATGTGTAAGCGTTTTACGTCAAAAATGTGACAGTTACGTAGAAAGTGGTGCCCTCATTTATTTTCTACTACACTCGCGAGCAAAGAAACGGAATCACTTCACATTTTTTAGTTTTAAGGTCGTAACTTTTAATTTGACAATTTTTTCATGAAATTTGTAATGAAAACAGTTTCCTTGAATATTTAGCTTCAAAATGAATGATTTCCTATGATAATTGGTCCAAGATTTGACCGATTACAGTCATTTAACCGATTAGTGAATATTTTACCCCCACCGCTGGCCACTAGTTGCACCCCCGTTGACATGAATAAGAGGGGTGTTGGAGAGGGGGCAGTTATCAAAAGTTGACCGGTACACATCTCCGCTTCCCCCTTGTGAAGAAAGCTTGACGAAAATGGATATCAGTGAAAAAATCGGCGGCCGAATCGTCGGATTACTGGAAAGTGGTCAGAGTCAACGCTCTGTGGCTGCCCAAGACAATGTGAGCCAGTCAGCTGTCAGCAAACTTTATGCGAGGTATCGGCAGACTCTCACGCTTACTCGAAGACCAGGAACAGGCCGTCAGAGGTGCACATCACAGAGGGACGACCGCTTCATCATCACCACCAGTCTCCGAAACCGCCACCTCACAGGAGTTGCAGTCCAACAACGACTTCGGGGTGTGCGAGGAGTCAATGCCAGCGAGTGGACAGTGAGGCGAAGACTCAAGGCAGCTAACCTGACCCCAAAAAGGCCAGCCACTGGACCCAAATTGCTGGCAAGGCATCGTACAGCACGGCGGGTTTTTGCCGCAACGCACGAAGATTGGACCCTTGAATAGTGGACCCCTGTTCTTTTCTGTGATGAGTGCAGGATGTGCCTCAATGGGTGCGACAGGAGAGGACGAGTTTACCGAAGACCAGGAGAACGTTTTTCGCAGTGCTGCATCAGGGAAACAGTTGCCTATGGTGGGGGATCTGTAATGATGTGGGCGGGGATCTCGTACGATTACCGGACCGAGCTGTTTTCGTGCCTGGTGGAGGCCGTGGAGGTGGTTTGACTGCGGCAAGGTACGTCACCGACATCCTGGAGGAGCATGTGGTTCCTTTCGCAGGGTTTTTTGACGAGGGGTTCCATCTGATGCAGGATAACGCCCCTTGTCATACCGCGAGAATCACCATGGCCTACCTTCAGGACGTCGGCATCCCAACACTGGACTGGCCAGCTCTGAGCCCGGACCTGAACCCGATCGAGCATGCATGGGACTACCTCAAGAGAAGAGTTCGGAAGCGGGACCCACCTCCATTCAATGTCGAGGACCTGAAGGCCGCATTGCTGGAGGAGTGGGAAGCCATACCCCAGGATTACTTCAGGAGGCTAATTAGATCAATGAAAAGTTGTTTATTATGTGTGAAAAATGCTAGGGGTGCCAATACCAGGTACTAATTATCGCTAAATAAATTATTTTTTCCTGAAAAACGCGTTTTATATCTGTTTCCCCTGTAAATTTTCGAAGCGTTTTCTGCCATTTCTTGGAAAACACGATTTTTTTCATTTTTGAGTCCTGAAATGAGCAAGGTTTTGGTGTTTTCCGGAAAGGTACATAATGAGCTTTCATTTGACACCATTTTCTCCAGGATCGCATGAAAATTGGAAAAGTTGTAGAGCTGATAAGCCAAACGTGCAAGGTGATTCCGTTTCTTTGCTCGCGAGTGTATTTTATGTCGCACTATACGAGTACCTAAGTAGGTGCTAAAAAGTCAATCGCTCTATATAATTTTTGGTTAACTGCGAGTTCTCAGTTCGGGGCGAACTACTAGTTTTATTTCCAAAATACCTACGCTGTAGCCGATGCTTGAAAAAAGAAGAAATGCTGGTGACGTGTTCATGTTCAAGAAACGTATGCACAGTATGCCTAGCACATGATTGCACGTCTTTTTCTAACTATGTTAATTAAAGAGGGACTAGTAGTCTATCTCGCCGCGAGATACTGTCGCGCCAATCATGTGCTAGCCCCTAGCAAGGATATTTTAATATCGGTCCCATGGGCCATGGGAAACCTTGTTCAGTATGATCAAAGAGAATATATAGTACTAGACGGGCCCGCAGCTCCGCTCGCGTAAATGAAATAAAGAGTTCGTCTTATGTTTAGTTAAATACCGACATTATTATGTATTCAACCCTGCCATGGTTTAAAACTGTGATAGGGATTTCTTATTTGTAGCCGTTATTTGGATAACTCAATTCGCAAATTTGTCAAAAAATGATGTGATTTGATAAAAGGCAAGTTGCAAAAACGTTCATTAGATTAATTTTCGCCTTAAGACGAATATGGACGACCACCGCCCTTAAATCGCCTTTTCATACAAACATAGGTAGTCTAGTCCTCTCGGTCTTGCGATAGCTCTCGCCAGTCGCCATGGCCGAGGTTGAGCAGGTCTTGAGCAACTACGTCGTTTCAGCGGTACCTAGGACGTCCACTCGGGCGTCTCCCATTTTGTTGTCCCAAGTACCTGCGCTCTCTTCACGGCACGATCCTCTCCCATTCTCTCTAAGTGTCCGAGCCACCACTGAATTTAGCCGCTTTTGTCTCTCAATATTTCGCCACTATATCGGACCACATCCTTATTTCTATGGCAACAAAATTATATTACGATATTTGGCCGACTGCTGACTGTACATTTGCTTATTTTTATCAGGTCGCTCAATAACATCTGAACATGCACTTTAATCTACCTACATAACTTACTATCAACTTTGTATTTTTGGCCCATCTCAGCATTCTTAGCCCGTTCCCCGGACGAATGGCAATGTTTGCCGAAGCCGTGAAAGTCAATCTGCATAATATAACTCAAAAATAAATTTAAAACAACAAAATACAAATTGATAATAATAATATAGTAATTACTTTGATTGATAAGAATGATAAGTCATATATGACATAAATCACTCGTATGGGCTCTATAGACTAAGGTTGAGGTTGGCAGCACTTTTTATTTTACTTCGTGTAAAAAAACTCAGTAAATACCTGTATACCAACATGACAAACATAATTTAGTTTACTTTAACTTACGGATTATTTGGTCTAATCTGTAGCACCGCCAAACGAAAGCAACCGAGAGTTGCCGAGAAATGGCCGATGAAGATTGTTATGAAATTTCTTTTCCTTATTGTAAATTAAATACGCATCGGAAGCTATAGTTTTTATGGTCTAGTTCTATTCCCATATGTAGATAATTGATTTGAACAGGTTTTTCTTATCATACGTGCGTCGTATTCGAGAAACGTGTCAAAAACTTTTTTAGAAATTTGTAAGGCGCCATCTCGCTTCTTCCCTCGTTTTTTATCCCGTTCTGGTTTTTCAATTTTATATATATGATGATAGAGGGTTACTGTCATAGTAAATGTTGTAGTCACAGTAAATTTACCATCTATCGACACACGGTTAAAACTAAAAATGATAATGTATAAAATATCAAAAAATACAATGGATAAATGATTTTTTTATTTTGTTATTATTATTTTAATATGATTTTGACCCATGTTCTTTCACAATTATATTATGTTAAAATTGTTAAATATGAAACGGTGTCGTCAACGCCATCTAGCCGAGCATAGGCCAAAGTTATGTGCGCCATCTATCCGAGAAAGACTTTTTCTCGATTTCTGAGGCACTTTTTTCCTTAAACTTTATTCATCTTATACGGAGTTACATGTGTCTTTGGTATGATGTATGACCATCAATACATATTTTGACATTCGGGATCATGACCCCAAAATCATTCAGCAGTAAACGAATATGATTGACAATGGCCAGTAGTGGATTCGACTTACCTAATTATGTATTTTTTTGTAATTAAATAATTCTAAAACATCGTTTTATTCATTACAATAAGTCAAACATAACAAGGCAGCTTACACAACTAACACTGGAATCTTGAGCGTTGCGAGGATTCCAAAGTGTTGCACATAGGTAATTCTGAAAACATATACTGTTTACTCTTCGACATATTTTTAACCGACTTCAATTTCATTAGAAGGAGGAGGGTGTGACAACAGCTCCATAGTCATGTTAATTCTCCTCACAGCAGTCCCCACTCTACATAGTTATTGAGAATACCGTTAAAACGCTCTTTAAAGAGAGCGTTACCCTCCACCGCAAAATCGTCTATATCCGCATCCTCATTAAAAGCAGGGGTTTTGTCTTCATCCACCAACACCATAGGCAGTAACGCCACGCCTATAGCTAGCCCTAACATTGCACTCTCTTCCAAACGCGATTTATAAGTATTCTTCGGGTATACCTGAAAGAAGAAAAAAATTAATTAATTGTGTACACCGCCATCTATCGGCACATCGGCTAACTAATTTACGTGACCTAATGTCATGCAACCTGCATGTTAATCTGCCATGGAAGGACCACTAACGAATTTGGCAGAATGACCTCTGTCCGCGAGAAATGGCGAGAAATTGTACGGAGAGCAACATCTGTGCCTGATATTAGTAGTTGACTACTGCACTCTGCAAAGACTATAACGATAAAGAAGAAGAATGTTTTTCAGGGATAATTCTTTATCAGGTAAAGCTATTTCAACAATTTATCTGTTATTTTATACCTGCTCTGGGTCGACGCGTAGTCTAAGCAAGGATGCTTTCAGCTTCTCATAGTACAGATCCAATAATTCATGATAGTGGACACGGCGGAATGATTCATCGGTGGCAGTAAAAATAAAGTACATAAGATCAACCACAGCGCTTGCATCGTGAACCAACTGAAAGTCAACGACAACCAACTCTAATTTCCCATTTCTACTTCTATGCATCAAGTTGCTTGGCTTGAAATCCCCGTGAATCAAAACGTTGTCATTCCTCCTTCGGTAATAACCCATAAATAGTTGATGAAATCTCGTCGGTGTCTGAAAGTAGTTTTCAAGTTGTTCTCTATGTTTTTCTGCGGACGAGAACGCATTGGCCAGCATTTTAGGTGAAACGCTTGCCAACCACATTTCTAGTTTAGATTCGTCCATGGTCAAATATTCGCTGGTTTTCTTAAAAGCTTCGGGGTCATACTGAGAGTAAGCTAAGGAAAGAGCATGAAACTGCGCAATCAAAGCGATACCCGTTGACATATACTCAAAATCCGCAGATTTCTGTCTATCAGAATCTTCATAACCTTTTGCAACCAAGTCTTCTATTACTAGAGTTTCGTTCAAATATTCGTAGCTGGTTCCATACAGTTTCGGTTTACGGAATCTATGCTCCTTTGGGACACTGCATATTATTTCTAGCCTCTCGTATTGCTCCCACAATGTGTCGTAAAAGTACAGTTCGATGCTATACGGACAAAGAATAGGGTTATTCAATCGTATTTTTGCGCTCCATGCGGCAGATTTCGTGAAGAGATTCATGTCTGTTTTCCTTTGTGCGCGGAGTGTCACGAAGGAGAGAGACGACATGATGCTGGAGCCATCGGCGTCCCTTTCCGTGACCAGGTAGTCATCATACTCCTGTTCTTCTGTTATCTTCTTAAACAATTCCCGCTGAGATGCTTTCACTTGCCTCGACATTGCGATTGTGTTTTTATTTTGTTTCTACGGCTATACCTACTGCAATTTTGATATCACTAATAATGAATGTTTATGTTATTAATATTATCGGTAACAGAAGAATTGTGTGGATAAGCTAAATGGCTTGGCACCGACTTACATATCATAATATTTTTGAAGCACGTTGTTTTTTTTAGGATTTTATAATTCCATTTTTAGGTAGGTATATGTTAATATTATGAGTTTTCGGTTGACAAAAGTTGACGTTGGTCTTCTCTGATCTTCTTCAGCGGTCAAAATCGGGGGCACTATTTTTCTTAGAAAGTTCTACATCTTATGCAATCAAATCACTGAATCTTTGAGTAAAATGAAAATCTGTAGTACTTATTCTAAAATTTAAGTATAACTACTTATTCACTTGTGAATGATAAAACTGCGTTGGTAAAGAAAAACTCGCGACATTCTTTATATTTCGAAATACTTGTTATCGGACATTAAATTCGAATCCTATCCACACTTAATTGCTGCACACTTTCGTCCCTTAATTGCAAATATCACTGTTCATTGAATTCATGATAACTCTTGACTGTAGTCTCGACTATAGGTGCTTAGTACAAAAATGTAGGTAAAGTATACCTATACCTACATTTTTGTACTAAGAACTTAATAAATATATATACCCATTGTGAATTAAAATACAAAATATATTTATTTCAGAAATTAATATTACAGGAGAGGCAGTACAGTGATCCCCACACTAGGCTGAGTTATACATATATTTATATTATTATATTTATTTATATCCACAAAAAGAAATAGGTATATATATTTATGTACTATTAGGTACCTATTTATATGTATATTTATTTATTCTGCAATCTGCATACATATCTTATACCTTTAAACGAGCAATTCTTGTTTTTTTAATTATTTATTTATATGTCGTATATATATTTCGAGGATCTCGGAAAAGGCTCTAACGATTTCGATGAAATTTGCTGTATGGGGGTTTTCGGGGGCGACAAATCGATCTAGCTAGGTCTTATCTCTGGGAAAACGCGCATTTTTGAGTTTTTATATGTTTTCCGAGCAAAGCTCGGTCTCCCAGATATTATTATTTATGTAGGTAGGTATACCTATGTAAGGTATACCTATATATGTATCATATTAAACAGTTTTGCTATAATCTTTTTAATTCTACTCTATCTGTAGAGTTAGACCAAGAAAAGTCTGCAGTGATTTTGATAGCCCACGCAGTGCAAGTGTTATTTATACGTCATAATTTCATAGAAGTTTGACGTTTAAAATGACACTTGCACTGCATGGGCTATCAAAATCGCTGCAGACTTTTTTCGGTCTGACTCTATGACCCTGCATCGACTCTAATCTTTCGGGTTAGTCCATGGTAGACGACTTGCACCTACATAACAGCGTGAGAGACTGTCATTATGAACTGATGTTCATTATTAATGTCAAACACATGCCACATACATGAATTAATGTCAAATTTCTATGAAAATATGATTATTTTCATAGAAATTTGACATTAATTATGACTTTGCCAACTTTGTGCAACATTGCAAACGCCATGCAGTTAGGTTGGTCTGACTCTATTCTGTACAGTCACCTGCGATAATATTTTACACAACCAAGGCGCCAAAAATTACTGACACGATCTTATTTGTAGAGCCATAAGTGCGAGTCACATATTTTTGCGGCCTTCGAAGAGTAACCTATTATTGCAGGTGAATGTAAAAAGCCTACAATAAAAAGTAAATACATACCTACATTTGACCTATTCCCTCAATCTTGCCCCTGCTACAGAATAAATAATAGTACTAGGTACAGAAGACTCACTCTCTAACAAAACGCGTCTGTTACGATCAGCACAGATATGGCCGTTAGGTGGCGACAGCGCCAACCCCAAAATTGGGGCCGAACGGATGTACTTTTAGCTACATGTAGCAAAGCGACGAAATCGCGGAGTGAGCCACGCCTGCCCCTGCCACAAGACACCCTGTAAGGGTATAATCAAGCGGTTAATTGTAATGTAACGGGTCGGTTAACGTAACGAGGTTGTCGCGGCAAATTACGGCGAGATTGGAGTGAGATTACAGCTCACTATACAGGTGCTATGTGGTTTTATTGCGTTGTATTTTATAAAATCACGGTCAAAATCCTTCCGCCATTCACTTTTTAGGGGAGAGGTTTTCCGTTTCACGCATTACCTATTTGTTAGTTACGTTTCACGCATTAACCATGTAACTACGTGTAAAACCATTTTTTCTTACACAGCTATTATTTCCGAAAATCTACACTTTCTCAATAACTATTAAATTAAAAATTAAAAACATACAACACCCCTCTTTTTGCGTCGTTGTTGAAGACCCCTACGGCGCGATTCGGGAAATGAATTAGAGATTCACTAGATAAGAAATAGTAAAGATATGTGACGTTACACGGCAAAAAGTACCGTATGGTGGCTGGCACTTACGTCGCATAGCGCATAATATTGGAGCGGCGTTAATAATCGCCAACCGCCATGAGGTACCTTTACCCGTCGGACGTCACATATCTTTACTATTCTTTATTCTTTCATAATTGCATACATGTAGTAGGTACAAAAGATATTAAATATTATATTAGGTTGTTAGGTTCTTACTTGCTACCCTATTCGGGTGTTGCAATATCTACACTAATTACTTATTCTAACATTATACACATAAAATATACATATTTACAACTTAAACTAAAAACTAAAAACTACAACTGTCCGCTACAAATTCATCTACAGTATAAAAACATTTTTCTATAAGGTACTTTTTAAGTTTCTTAATAAATATTATTATATTTTCCTCGGACTTAATATTGGCAGGGATTCTATTATATAAAGTAGCCGCAGCATAGTTTGGGCTGCTTCGAAACAATTGGGTACTAGATGCTTGTATTACCACATTAAGTTCTCTTCGGCGACTTTGAATTCGTCTGAATATGTGTGAATTTTTGCGCACGAAAGTTGCTAGTTCTAGAATGTAGATGCCAGATAATGTTAGGATTTCATATTCTTTGAAATACGGCCTACAGCTGGCTGGGCACCTAATTTTAGCCAGTATACGGATGCATTTTTTTTTGCATAAGTAACAGTTCATTTGCATAAGTGCTGTTCCCCCACATTATGATTCCGTAGCGCAAACAAAAATGTGCGTAGGCGTAGTAGGCTGACATAGCTGTTTTTAAACTTGTTGTTTTTCGTAAAGTATTTAATACAAAAATAAATTTTGCAATTTTAGTTTTATTTATTGCAATGTGATCTTTCCAGTTAAGACAACTGTCTAAAGTTAATCCTAATAACGTACATTTATCCACTTCTTCTATTTTCTCATCAAACATGGCTAACTCTATATTTAAAGGCGTTCTCTGACGAGGGTGTAATTGAATTAATTTGGTTTTGCTAGTGTTTATTATGAGGTTATGATCTAACATCCAACTATTTATTTCATTAAACGTATCCTCTAGTCGAGCGTTATAGTCATCTTTAGCATCAAACTTAAACAAAAGGGACACATCATCAGCGAATAGAACGCTCGTAGTGTTTAAGTATAATATTGGGTAAATCATTTACCCAATATTATACAATTTTATAAGGAATAAAATACATCCAAGGACGCTGCCCTGGGGTATAGAGCCCTGCAATTGTATACAGTCCGATAGTACTTTTGTTATTTCCTTAGTGGAATTATTATGGTGTTCTACTTGCACGTATTGAGTTCGCTGATTTAGATAGGACTTAAACCAGTCGTGCACTTCTACGTACACTATTTGATATCTAGTGAATCTCTAATTCATTTCCCGGATCGCGCCCCTATTCTCTTCCAAAGACCTAAGATCCAACGACATCCCACACCATAGGGTTGAAGTGAAAAAAAGTGTCATCGCCACTTTACGTATAGAGAGGTACCCTAATTATTTTTGAAGTGAAAACTTCTTTAGCGGCGCTGTGCACTTTTTGTGGTGGGGAAAAAATGTTCAACTCGAGACAGCGCAAGGCGTAACGCGTAACCCCTGTTGTTTCGTTTTTATTCACCAAAGAACTTTAGTCATAACGTATCATAATCAGGTCAATTATTTAAAACTGGACTTTTATATTAAGCAATAAAGGTCAATGTTCTAATCTTGTACGGGCTGAAATACGAGGATCTCACAATTACATTCTAACTTTATATTATTCAAATATAATTCAATAAAGCTACATCTTGATGAAATCGCTAATAAAAGTGAACTCTAGTACTGGGAATAAAACTCAAAATATCATGACCAAAATATATTTAGCTGCGAGGTCTACAAGGTAACTTTACAATTTCTATTCGAATTTTAAACAATTAACGCTACAAATTTAAGCTCACTGGCCAGCAATTTCGGAACTAAAGTTTTTCAATAGAAAGGAGGATGGGTCAATTATACATAGTGCTGCAGACATTTTGGACTAGTCACTGAGTTTTCACTTCTGTCGGCACTCCCGGAGTGCAACCCGTTGTTTTTTTCTTGTTTTGTCTGCATGATTGTTTTATATATTATCCATGCCAAATTGCAGCTTTCTAGCACTAACGATCACGGAGCCAAGACTCGGACGGACAGACAAACAGACAGACATGGAGATACTTTAAGGGTTCATAATTGACTACGAAACCCTAAAACGCTTAGGGAACGAGATATATATATTCCATTTCAGTTATATTCAGCATATTACGGTTTCCTGAGCGGTAATGATTTCAAGTTAAGCGCACGAATGCAGGGCGTTATCGCTTGTTGACCAAACACTCTCAGAACAATTGGCTATTACTAGACACATTGAGGTTGAACATTAATCTTAACCACAGAATAAATAACAGTACCGTAAAACGGGGTGAGTAGGTTTCGCGGGGAGCTATGGGTTATGAATGGGAGAAGGATTGAGAGGGGGGTGAGGTGGGTTTTTAAGGCTACTGCTACAAAAATAATGTATTCCAATTTAAAATGGAGCTATAGTAATATTCATAATAAAAAAAAACGATCCAACAATCTTCCAAAATCACCTTTGTATGAAAAACCCTCTCACCCCAAATACTACGAGGCCCTACGGGGTGAGGTGGGTTTTCCTCTTTATCGTCAAAGTAATGAAATGGAACTACCCAAAATAAAATACAAACTAAAATACAAACGTCCGAACCACTTATTATATACACCATTCAGTTTTCACATGTAAAAATAAAATTTTATCGAGGTTTGAAAGTCAAATTTCACCCAACTCACCCCATTTTACGGTACTACGTATCTTAACACTGTACCATAGCCGACGCTGTTAACTGTACATCGATAACGGTACTAAAAATAAAAACAACCGCCTAGAATCGGGGGTCGCATCAAAGGTTGAAAAACAACTGCAAGTACCTAATTGATTAAAGTGATTAAGAAGAGTAATGGACTAATTATAGTTATTACTTATAATACTTATACTAGTACATAGTTCGCCCCGAACTGAGAACTCGCGGTTCGCCAAGAACATCAATTGAATGCAATTGCGGTGCTACTTAGTCGTCAAAGGATCGAAAACCGCGTGCGATTTATTGCAAGATCTGTGGAGCCCTTAATTGATAAATTTAAGTCACCATAGAGATTAAAATAAACTGTATCTGTGGTTTCTTGTCAAATGTCAAATACTAATAATGTTTATTTTATTTCGTTTTTATCTTGCTATTTTTTTTTTAATTAAAAAACCATAATTTAAATGTGTAAACCGAGCACTTTCATTTGATACCAAACTCGACCATACTTTCTTGCAATTAAAATGACCAGAATACAAGACCCGTCACAAATAGCTTTTTTTTGCATTTTAAGCTCTTCTAGCTCAATAACCTCTTGATCGAGCCTGCAAAAATTTAATGACAAAAATAATGCCCTCAACCTCAACTATAAGTTCACCCAATTTCATTTAAATTAGAACAAATTTACTTAAGTTATTGAGTATCAAGCTATCCTCTAATAGTTCAGCGTAAAAACATCGAAATGCCGGGACGTGGCCCTATAGCCAGCCGTGTGTTCCAAGTTGAATGTAAGAACTTCACTTCGCTTCGCTCGCTCGTTCGAAGAACTTCACTTCGCTTCGCTCGCTCGTTCGAAGAACTTCAATTTTCACAGATGATGTATTTCTGTTGCCGCTATAACAACAAATACTAAAAACAGAATAAAATAAAGATTTAAATGGGGCTCCCATACAACAAACGTGATTTTTGACCAAAGTTAAGCAACGTCGGGAGAGGTCAGTATTTGGTTGGGTGACCGTTTTTTTTTTTGCTTTTTTTTTTGTTTTTTTTTTGCATTATGGTACGGAGCCCTTCGTGCGCGAGTCCGACTCGCACTTGCCCGGTTTTTATTTAAACAAAAAATAAATACTCGTACCGGCCTAGTACATACAGGACCACGCATATGATACGAAAGTAAAACGAATACCAACATACTAGAGTCAGACCAAGAATAGTCTGCAGCGGTTTGAAACGTAATTATGACGTATAAATGACACTTGCACTGCGTGGGCTATCAAATCCGCTGCAGACTTTTTATGGACCGTCTCTAAGAACTAAACAAGCAAAAAATTCGCGACATTTACGTCTTTTTAAAAAGATTAGATATTTGGGAAAAACTCATTTAATGGCTCAAACCATCCGAAAATGATATTACCTAAAAATTTCATTAAAACAATCTTATAATTTTCGAGTAAAGTATCTGTGACATACGAGTCAGTCGGGTATGAGAAAACTATTAAGGGAGGAAGAAAATAATTGCACCGAGCCAGATTCTAACTCGCAACTGTAAGACACCCGCCAAGCGGCCGCCGCTCTATTAACCGCGTGCAAACTCTAATTTCATCTTTTTAAGCTTGTAATTGAAAAGTGTGTGCGAAATTAGCTGCTATTACCTACTTATTCTGTGGCATAGTTTCACGGGTCCACCAATAGCGGTGTGCACAAATGTGTCGTGTTATAGACGCACGTGCCCGCGTCGCGCCGCGTCGGATTTCAGTAAACGGTCCGACATGCTTCTATGTAAGTTTAAATTTACTTTCCCTATTAGTGGTTATGTTAGTTAAAGAGTTTCGTATTCGCAACGTACAATAGTATAATAGAGTCAGCATCAAATAGAGTCAAAGTGGCTAAATATTATCCGAACACATCTTTATTTGTTGTAAGGTAAACGTACTGGTGCTCGACGCGGTCCCAGTACATGTCATCTTGAAACTTAAGTAAGGCCAAGTAGTTGACATGTTTTCTATACTTAGTTTCAAAACGGTTCAAATTTATGGAAATACAATATGGAAAATATGGAAATAGAAAAATAAAAAATGCTTTTGCGCTTTCAAAAGTCAATTCAATGGAATATGTGTGTGAGTGAGTGACAATATGTGGATCGTTCATCATAAATCATAACATAGGTAAAATAGAATAGGACCAAGCTAACTCTGCATCACATTTGCAATGACAAAGTATGGTAATGTCATCAATAATGTCAAATATCTATGAAAATATAACGTTTATAATGACACTTCTCACTTTGTTTCGTTCAAGTTGACGCAAAGCTAACACGGACTGTAGCCTATTGATTACTTAATAGTTCTATCTCTAGATATCGCAATACTGTTCGCCAAGTTGCACAGATGCGAGAGCGTGACATCAATCGAAATATTTGATCTGTTTGACGACGACATCGATCTGGAGATGCCAATTGACGCCGTCGACAAAGACTTCATGGCTCGCAAAGAGGTTGAGGGAATCAGTAATGCTACGGTAAGAGCTGCACTTAACACTTTCAATGCCAAGAACCCTGAATGAAGCTAAAGTTAGACCAAGAAAAGTCTGCAACTGTTTTGATAGCACACGCAGTGCAAGTCATCATCATCATCATCATATCAGCCAAAGGACGTCCACTGCTGGACATAGGCCTCCCCCAAAGAGTGCCACAATGACCGGTCTTGCGCCACCCGCATCCAGCGGACTCCTGCGACCTTAACCAGGTCGTCAGTCCACCTTGTGGGGGGTCTACCCACGCTGCGCCTTCCGGTACGTGGTCGCCACTCGAGAACCTTTCCGCCCCAACGGCCATCGGTTCTACGGGCAATGTGCCCCGCCCACTGCCACTTAAGTTTAGCGATTCGGAGGGCTACAGTGCAGTGCAGTGCAGTGCAAGTAGTTTAATTTATACGTCAAACTTCTATTAAATTGTGACGTAAGTATAAATAATAGGGACGCGCACTGCGTGATGTGATATCAAAATCATTGCAGACTTGTCTTGGTCTAACTTTAATTAGCTGTCAAATCGGAAGTAATCCAAGTGTGCTTTTTGCAGGCATGTATGGGGAACGCCGAGTGCATTGAAAGGTCCGTTCATACTGACCCTGACCCACACATTAATAACAATAAGACTAAAAAAGCTACAGCTACATCCGAAAATACAAATGTTATTCCTAACAATGAAACAAGACATGAAAACATAACCCTCCATGGTGGAGATTACCAAAATATGATTAATAATTCTTTACTTGCAACTCCAAACATAACAACGGATTTGGGTGAGGTAAGTAATTAGTATAAAGGCCATTTTCAAAGAGCTGGCGAAGCGTCTCGTGGAGGCGACGGGTGACAGGAGGGCTGGCTCTGACCTCGCGCAACGCAGGGGCATTTGATTGCCGGCGTTATTCCCACTAGTTACCACCAAGTTCTTACCAGTGGTAAAAGTCGGGACAAAAATTCCCAGTAGTACCACTGGTAACAACTTAGTGGTAACTAGTGGGAATAACCCGATTGCCTTCCAGCGCGGCAATGCCGACAGTCTTTTTACACCTAGTTGCCACAAGGCACCGAGCTGGAGCCAGTTTTACTTGTAAGTACATAGTTTTAGTTTTAATCTTTCCTCTTTTTTAGTTTTATGTAGATTTAATTTTAGTTTGTAATTTTTACTTTAAGGCTTTATTTATTGTTGTTTATAGGTATTACTTGTCTAAAAGAATAACATAGTCCTTTATGTGAAATAAACTCAACATTAAAATAAATCGCTACTTCTGTAGTTCTTGTGTTTTATGAGTTATAACCAGTTTACCTATGCGCATAGTCCTAATCCTTCTTTTTTTACAAAATCTTCTTCTAATGTTTACAAACTTACCTACTCTTACATAAACCATTGAGGCGCCAGGCCACTCGGGTCGCGACGCCGCCCCAGAGGGCCTACCGCGAACCACGTTCGACGTGTTACCTCCCTGTCACACTTACGTACAAATTTACAAGTGCGACAGAGAGGCAACATGTCGAAAGTAGTTCGCGGTAGACCCTCTGTATTTTCCTTTCAGAGCGTTACACGACCATCGAACACATTCCCGCGCGTTCCATTCTCATGCCCTGAAGAAGAGACTCCAGCCAATATTGGGCCCTACGAAGTGCCTACACAAAGAGATGTGGTACTACATATACGGAACCATCTCTTAGCCATGTACCGTGGTTTCCATGCTAAGGCTATGTATTTTCTTAAAGATGTGAAAGAGGTAAGGTCTAAAAAATAGATAGGAGAAAATAAGTAAGTACCTATGTACCTACTTAATTATCAAGTACGTTTCAAATTACCTACTAGGAATCAGAAAATCACATGACGTAGGTAATGCGCAACACGTAGCCTCTGTAGCCTACATATTGAATGAGTTTTTTGAAATATTATCCAAATATGGGTACCGCATTAAAATATCAAGGGCCCCTTCTTTATTGTCTAAAACTTACCGTGTTGTGACGTCGATGGCATTCAACACATCATAGTATGACGTGCACCTACATAATCTTAACACCAAGACTTTACAAACTTGACTACTTTACTTTTGGTACGTACGCTGCATACACGTCACGTCACGTTCTATAGAAATATTATTGTCTTCTATTATACTCGTACATTACACAAAACGACGCTGTACGCTGCATATGGCTTCTACCAGAGCTAGACAAAATACAAATGGTTGTTCATAGGCAACACGAGCATCCTGGTCGCGCAAGATGCTCTGCCGCGGTCCCACCGAGCTGATGCACTACAGACGCTGTGTCCGCTGGGTCGCAGACCTGAGCGTGCTCACCACCAAGAGCCTGGTCACCGCTTTGGAGACCGCACGGCATCACATCAGCACCCTCATGCAGGTATGTGCACCCCCAGGGGTAACAAATGTAGGTAGGTTATCTACATTTGTTGCACTATGATTGTCTGCCTCTCGTATTTAGGTACCTATAGTTGGTCAAACCAATTTGTCAGTCAGTAAGAACCAGGAAAACTATACTCATCCTTTTCTTTTGGGTGCTAGTACTAGTGTAAGACAAAGATAGTATGATTCTCTCTGTCTATGATTCAAATGAGACAGTCCTTTAGTGAATAGAATCAGGCGTTACTTTGCGGAAATCCATACTAATTAAAACCAAAATATTACTTTGCTAATCCGCGAAAAGATAACGTGCTAGTCAATCAGTGCTAACCCGTTATACTTACTTGCGTATTTTTACATGCAATTAATATTCCCACCCTCCCACCGCAAAAATAAATACGCAAATAAATATAACAAACCACCACCAAAAGAATAAACCTCGACACGTGTTTCGCCTCTCTACGAGGCATCCTCAGGAGTTGTTGACGGTCTGACGCCCGGCAACGGAATGACCTGTCTAGAATGGTCGGCCATATTTATACCTTGACCACTCCCCCTACCGTGCAAGTGTGAGTGAGATGGAAAAATTCGTAATAACGGCGATGACGCAACATTCAATTGTTCGTTAAGAATCATGCCCCTATTGTTGTACCTAATTATTTCCAGTTGTTCCAGAACACCCAAACGCAATCCCTTTTCGCAAACATGTAAAATATCAAAAGAATGATTCTCAGATAAAGTGTGACCTGTATCTAATAAGTGCTTTGCAAAATTGGACTTCTCTGGATGGTTATGTCTATATGACGCAACATGCTCTTTATACCTAGTAGTGAAACTACGGCCCGTTTGCCCCACATACACTTTATTGCAATCGTCACAGGTAAGCTTATAAACTCCAGACTTTTTCCCATTCTCGATCTTATCTTTGCCATTGCAAAGCTTCGAGTGCAAAGTATTATTTGTCTTAAAAGCCACAGGAATGTCGTTAGACTTCAAAATTTTGTAAATTGCATCAGACAACTTGCCAACATAAGTTATGCTCGCTTTATATTTCTTAATCGGTTCAGAGGATCGTGCCGCATACAACATAGTGTTGACCATACTATTCCGCTTTTTCCTGATGATACCATCCACAACAGACTTATCGTAACCATTCGAAACTGCTAAGTGATAAATATTATTTAATTCAATCTGATAGTGTTCATCAGAAAGAGGCACAGTCAACATTCTATGCACATAACAATGAAAAGCAGCCAACTTATGCTGCCACGGATGCGTGGAAGAAGCCGGGATAACTGTATCGGTATGTGTAGGCTTACGGTAAATTTTGAACTGATGCCTGTTGTTTACTTTAGTGATTGTTAAATCTAGAAAATTCAATGAGTTGTCTTGCTCTAGTTCCTTTTTAAACTTAATTTTTGGATGCTTACCATTAATTTCAGCAATAAATGCATCCAGCAGGCCCATACTACCCGTCCAACAAATAATCAAATCATCCACGTATCTAAAATAGTATAATATATTATTGTTGCCCGCAATATGCTGGTTCTCAAAATGGTCCATAAAAATATCAGCCATTAAAGGACTTAGTGGTGAACCCATAGCCAAACCATCACTTTGCAAATAATACTGTCCCCCAAATCTGAAATAATTTTGTTTCATACAAATCGCTGTTAGATCTATCAATTCATCTACTTCCCCTGGATGTAAACGTTGCATTTCAAAAAGACCCTTAATAATCTCCAAAGTCTCTCCATATGGCACATTTGTAAACAAACTCTCTACATCCAATGAAAGAAGAACAGCATTATCTGGTATGTTAATGTCCTGGATCTTTTCTATTAACTGCAAGCTATTTTTCAAGCAATATTTCGGCTGGAACTGGGACTTGTCTCTTATAATGGAATTCAACCTTTTTGCCAGATTATAAGTTGGCGCACCCAAATATGAGACCACTGGACGAACTGGGATATTATCCTTATGAATTTTGGGAAGTCCATAAAGAATAGGAGCTCGTGGATTCATAGGCACAACCATACTCTTCTGATGTTCGGTTTCAAAAACAAATGAAGAATTCTTAACTGCTTGTCTAAGATCTTTCTGGAACCCTGGAGTTGGTCCCCAACTCCAGTTGGTTGGTTGGTTGGTTGGTTGGTTGGTTGGTGGTTGGTTGGTTGGTTGGTTGGTGGTTGGTGGTTGGTTGGTTGGTTGGTGGTTGGTTGGTTGGTGGTTGGTGGCCTGGGGTTGGTTGGTGGGTTGGGGTTGGTTGGTGGGTTGGGGTTGGTCGAGATTGCAAAGAGACCCAACTCCAGGGTTCCAGAAAGATCTTAGACAAGCAGTTAAGAATTCTTCATTTGTTTTTGAAACCGAACATCAGAAGAGTATGGTTGTGCCTATGAATCCACGAGCTCCTATTCTTTATGGACTTCCCAAAATTCATAAGGATAATATCCCAGTTCGTCCAGTGGTCTCATATTTGGGTGCGCCAACTTATAATCTGGCAAAAAGGTTGAATTCCATTATAAGAGACAAGTCCCAGTTCCAGCCGAAATATTGCTTGAAAAATAGCTTGCAGTTAATAGAAAAGATCCAGGACATTAACATACCAGATAATGCTGTTCTTCTTTCATTGGATGTAGAGAGTTTGTTTACAAATGTGCCATATGGAGAGACTTTGGAGATTATTAAGGGTCTTTTTGAAAGGCAACGTTTACATCCAGGGGAAGTAGATGAATTGATAGATCTAACAGCGATTTGTATGAAACAAAATTATTTCAGATTTGGGGGACAGTATTATTTGCAAAGTGATGGTTTGGCTATGGGTTCACCACTAAGTCCTTTAATGGCTGATATTTTTATGGACCATTTTGAGAACCAGCATATTGCGGGCAACAATAATATATTATACTATTTTAGATACGTGGATGATTTGATTATTTGTTGGACGGGTAGTATGGGCCTGCTGGATGCATTTATTGCTGAAATTAATGGTAAGCATCCAAAAATTAAGTTTAAAAAGGAACTAGAGCAAGACAACTCATTGAATTTTCTAGATTTAACAATCACTAAAGTAAACAACAGGCATCAGTTCAAAATTTACCGTAAGCCTACACATACCGATACAGTTATCCCGGCTTCTTCCACGCATCCGTGGCAGCATAAGTTGGCTGCTTTTCATTGTTATGTGCATAGAATGTTGACTGTGCCTCTTTCTGATGAACACTATCAGATTGAATTAAATAATATTTATCACTTAGCAGTTTCGAATGGTTACGATAAGTCTGTTGTGGATGGTATCATCAGGAAAAAGCGGAATAGTATGGTCAACACTATGTTGTATGCGGCACGATCCTCTGAACCGATTAAGAAATATAAAGCGAGCATAACTTATGTTGGCAAGTTGTCTGATGCAATTTACAAAATTTTGAAGTCTAACGACATTCCTGTGGCTTTTAAGACAAATAATACTTTGCACTCGAAGCTTTGCAATGGCAAAGATAAGATCGAGAATGGGAAAAAGTCTGGAGTTTATAAGCTTACCTGTGACGATTGCAATAAAGTGTATGTGGGGCAAACGGGCCGTAGTTTCACTACTAGGTATAAAGAGCATGTTGCGTCATATAGACATAACCATCCAGAGAAGTCCAATTTTGCAAAGCACTTATTAGATACAGGTCACACTTTATCTGAGAATCATTCTTTTGATATTTTACATGTTTGCGAAAAGGGATTGCGTTTGGGTGTTCTGGAACAACTGGAAATAATTAGGTACAACAATAGGGGCATGATTCTTAACGAACAATTGAATGTTGCGTCATCGCCGTTATTACGAATTTTTCCATCTCACTCACACTTGCACGGTAGGGGGAGTGGTCAAGGTATAAATATGGCCGACCATTCTAGACAGGTCATTCCGTTGCCGGGCGTCAGACCGTCAACAACTCCTGAGGATGCCTCGTAGAGAGGCGAAACACGTGTCGAGGTTTATTCTTTTGGTGGTGGTTTGTTATATTTATTTGCGTATTTATTTTTGCGGTGGGAGGGTGGGAATATTAATTGCATGTAAAAATACGCAAGTAAGTATAACGGGTTAGCACTGATTGACTAGCACGTTATCTTTTCGCGGATTAGCAAAGTAATATTTTGGTTTTAATTAGACAGTCCTTTGACAAACTATACCTAGTGTAGATAAATTGCTGCCTCTGTTCCGGCTTCGACAAGTTCCGGTAACAGCACTACAGCATGACTAAATTGGTGGCATTCAAATTAATTTGTTGTCAGGCTATGTTTTTGGAACCGTAACTATTTTCAAACGTAGGTACCTATGTTTTTGATGAACTCATTCTGAGCGATAACTTAGGGCTAAGGGCTAAAAGGTCTCCCTTCTCGACATCAGTAGTATTATATGTTATTTTATGATTTAGGAGGCAAACTAGAAGAATATTCACCTGATGGTAAGCGATTACGCGAGGGGTTTAAGTGCGTTGCCGGATTTAAGATGGGAGTACCTACGCTCTTTTCTACATACGAGTATACTCTGGCAAAATTGACTTGCCTGGAGAGTAAGTATAGTTCTGCAGGCAAGTCTATGTGCTTCTCGTAAAACAACAAGTATCTATATATACTTACTTATGTAAAGTACTACAACTACTCTTAACGCATTCACTGCCAGGGGGCGTGGCCTAGGAACAAACTTGTATGGCGGTGAACGCACATGTGCGTCGGGGGCAGTGAATGTGTTAACCGCTTCTCATTATAACTTTATAAGTAATAAAATGTCTGACATAATCTTCACAGGGAAAAATCTGCAATATTTCGGCCCTGAGCATCGACCCGATCCACCTGATTAGGATTCTAGCCGCGGAGAAGGTCTCCCTGGAATTTGCCCTGCCCGACTTTCTCAGGCAACTCGATGCATGCTCAAGGCATTGTCCGGGGTACGTTCAGCCATTTTAATATCTCAGTTGAAGGTGAAAATTTAAATTAAAGCATGATTCTAATACAATATAAGTAAATTCCGAAAATACGTTCCAACAACACAATAATAATTTGGAATTAATAAGGTTGGGTCACATCACAGGCATTTTGTAGTATTGCTATTTATTAAAAATAAAAGATTTCTTTTTTCAGGACGCGACTGAAGATTCCGCAGGGATATCTAAGCAATGCGCAGTTAACGGATGAAAATTTCGTAATAAGACATTATTTAACACAACAGAATTTTAATCAACAACTCAAACAACAATACAACATCTAAATTATATTTAAAATGAACGCGTCCGTTTTGAACGCACCTCTAACTATGAATCGAGCTTTCACAGATAGTACGCATACCGCAAACTAGATGGCGCCACTATGTATGAACTTTTGACGTGAACTTGACTGAAAGTTTTTAGAATAACTTAACCAAAATACTTAGCTAAGCTTTTAGCGGAATGTGCATAGTGATTATCGTGGGAAGTGAACAAAAACTATAATTAAATTATAATACAATGCATGAGAAGTGTTTATGTTTAGACCTATAGTTTACAAAAAAACCTTCCTTGTGAATAACATGATCCTAAGCTGCCAAAAGAATTTCGTTTTACCAAGGTAAGTGATTCGTGTTGTTTTAACTTAGATTTCGTTTTTTTCCCTTATTTTGTTTAGATATTGATCTGGTATTAATAAAACAACATTTATGTAAAGAAAACGTGTAGATAATGTCTGAAAGTAGTCCAACTTTCTATTTTCGTTTGAGTTATTTGTAAACACGTTTAATTTTTCCCATAGCCCACTTTATACCTATTAATGTAACATAAATAGTCGTAGTGCATTGTTTACAACTACGAAAAAGACATACTTATTCAATGTTGAGTATCAACTGTCTTAGTCATACAAAAAGAAGAAATACTGACTGATGCTTCACCTACTAAATTTCACTAGTTAAAGATAAATTAAAATGACATTCGAAAGGCTATTGAATAAGCTGATTATATTTGGTAGATGTATTCTTCTGCCAATTTTTCTCTCTGGATATTAAAATGAAGAAGCGGTTATTCACTTTCCTCTGAAATTGAATAACCACTTATTCAAACAAACATAGTCCCTATTTTCTCAGAAATTAAACCAGCTCTGCCTCTATAGTTTTACTTTTTACATTTTACAAATGCAAACAGGTAATTAAAAGATTTTATGACTTTATGGGCTATCAATTTCATTGCAGTGGGTTGTCAATTTTAAGGAATATTGTAAATTTCTATGTTATAGGCAATTTGGAGAACCTGGGTATAAAAGAAACTGTTAATATTGCTCATTTAATATAGAATAGCCAACATATATGCCAATACATAAGATAACAGGCAACCTGGGGTTAACCTGTTTTTTTATAGCCACTTTTTGATATTTCAAAATGTATGCAATTGTGTAAAGTTTTAGTCGGGTCACTGACATTTTGTAATTATGAAGTGTTTAATAACTTGTAAATTGTGTGAAGGTTTGAATGCAAGCAAGTTATGACTTATGAATGTATACGAAGTTATACAAATCAAATCAAACAATCAAAGTCTGAAATCATGAATGTTATAAAACAGGTGCACAATCAGTCCCAAGTGCCTTAGGGTGGTATTCCACCTATCCAATTTTTTTGTCCAAAGTGAATTGCATCCCACATTTTGCTTTAATGAGAGAGTGAGAGGCAATGACATTGGACAAAGAAATTGGACACTTGGAATACCACCCTAACACATGCAGGTTCATGTATTTGCACATCAATGTCAATGTCAGGCATGATCAGTTATATAGAATGGATTTTTTAAATGGGCACTGAGGGCAGCTACCAGATCCCGTACTGCTACGCCAAAATGATCCTAGGAGACCTTCCCTAACTTTTTAAAAGTAAACACATATGTATTACTAAAATGCAATTTATTTAATTATGACACAATTATCAATATACTTAAATACTAAATTTTTAAAATACAAAATATTTAATTCAGCCTTCAATTACAATGATCTATTACAAATCTGTAACACTAGTAAAAATTGATACAAACTCCCATATAACTTGTAATTAAACTTATAGGTAACCTCTTGTACAAGAGCCTCACTATCCACAGAAGCGTTCTTGTTAAATAGTTTTCAATTAACTATAGAGGTAATTTAATTCATTATAGAAAACAGCAGCGGATCATTTTGTGTAATTCCTACACAAAATACAAGGGGTATTCTAAGTAATTCTAAATACTTAAGAATGTCACGTAATCTAATACCAATGGTGCCAATAATACTCAACATTCTTAAGCATTCGGATTCACTGAAACACACTCTAGAGTTAGACCAAGAAAAGTCTGCAGTGATTTTGATTGCCCATGTAGTGCAAGTGTTATTTTAAACGTCAAACTTTAAATAACACACTGCGTGGGCTATCAAAATCGCTGCAGACTTTTCTTGGTCTATCTCTACCTGTTTTCATTTGTCATAATTTTATTATATGTACTAAACATTAAAAAGTAATATCATTTCCTACTCTTCTTCTTTTCCTTATGAGACTTCTTAGATTTGCTCTTTTTGGATTTCTTCTTTTTCTTTTTCCTCTTTTCTTCTTCTGAGTCACTGCTCTCTGAATCTGATGATGATGATGAGCTACTTGATGCTGATGAACTTGACGATCTAAAATAAATAATGAAATAAGATATTAAAAAATAAATATTTAATGCCAAACTGTATTTTTCTCTATAACAATTACTCATTGAGGCAGTTACTGAGTTTTCATAAAATTTACATATTTCTGTGGTATGTAGTTACTTTAGCAGAAAATTACTTATAGACGAAGATTATGATGTGACAAGTCTACTATATGAAATAACTATATACAACTATATAATATGGGGGGGCCTAGGCTTAGAAGGTAGGTTTTAGAGATTTTTAATTTTAGTTAGGTTTAGTTTTAGTTTGTTTTTTTTTATATAAGTAGAGTCCCTTTGTTTCCCATAAAGTTTTAAGTCATAATGTATTGTTTGTCATATTATCGTTAGTCATAAAACTGAAACGTTAACTTTTCAGGATTTTCGTAAGGTTATTCTATAGATAGGTTAGGTTAGGTTTGCTTTATGGCAATCCTGAAAAGTTACGCGATCTGAGAAAAACCAATTATGAGTAACGAAAATTCCGACAAACAATACATTATGACTTAAAACTATTTGGGAAACAATAGAGACCCGTAAGTAGATCATAATTTCTCCTATTATATTTTTGTATATAATTCTACTCCAATTTCTTATCTGTGTAAATGTTATTACTATATAACTAAATGTTACTAGTGTTTCTATGTTATAGTGCCTTTTAGAGCTCTTTACTCATGCCCTGGCTTTTGAGAAAGGATATGAACTAGGTATGAATATTTTCAAGGGGTTAAATACTAACCTAGATCTTTTCTTTTTACTCTTCTTGCTCTTCTTCTCCCGAGCTCTCTTTAGCTTCTCTTCCAGTTTCTTACGTAACTCTATCTCGCGGAGGCTCTGCAGCGGAGTGGCATAGTCTTGCTCACTGTCACTACTTGTGCTGCTTACGTCTAGGACTATCTCTTTGTTTGGGTCTACCTGTTAATCAAACAATAATGTTTTTCAATTGAGTTGCTTCACTTCAAACTCGGGTAAATCCATCTGTCAAATTATGCGATTTTGGTATTAAGAAAAGGTTATAGGGTAGGATGGTAGATATAAGAAAAGGTTATAGGGTAGGATGGTAGATATTTGCTGAGAGGGTCGAATGGATTTACCCGAGTTTGAAGTTTATTGACACAATTATAAATACTATTTAATAAAGGGAATTTAGCTTGTATATTTGTTTATCAGAGCCTTGCACCAGTAAAAAGTAGGCTTGGTGACAAGTTATACTAATACTTCAGCAAGAATGTTGATTATGTTTTGTTCCAGCGAAACATAGGTTAATTTCTGTATAGAAAAGTTTAAGGGTTGCTAAAAGAGGCAGTCAGCAACCTGAAAGCATTGCTAGGCTTAATGGAGGAACTGGGGTGGTTAGAGTAGCGCTACCTTGTTTCACGCAAAATAGACAGAATGGTTGTCAATTTGCAGAAAATGCCCAGAAGCACTAACTAACTAAGCGTTGCTATGAATGTGTCAAAACAATAAAAGGACTATTATTATAGTCGTTTTATAGAGAGATTATTTAGGAATAGTAAAAAGTTGATTGACAATACATCATTGTTCAAAATCAGCTCAGTAGTTACATGGTCTAAAATCAATTCCTTTCCTTCTGACTTTTGTATTAGTCATGCAAAAGAAAAAAGTTATTGATAAAAGTTGGCAGTTTTTCTTCTTGATTGTTTTACAAATACAACATAGACATTTTTGATAAATGTTCCTAATGGTTCAATGATTCATAATTGTTTCTGTTACTAAGGCACCAAAAAGAGATCAGTAACGTATAAATAGATATATACATATGAACATGTCCTATCTAATTTCACTATAGCCGATAATAATATTGTAAAATTAGCTCAAATAACAAATACTTACTTTAATAAAGTTTCTACACTGAAAAGTTAAGTGGCCAGCATAACCACACTTTTTACACGCCGCCCTCGATGAGTCCTTACCGATTTTACCAAAATCTGGGTAATTCGACATTTTTCAATACAACAAGCGGTCGAAAATAGTAAAAAGTAAGTTCGATTTCACAACCAAAGTTAACCTAACCTCTTACGTCAATCAACGTCGAAATAAAAACGTCAACAATGTTTGGTTTGCGTTTCGTTCGATGCTTTCATGATCATTCAGTTTTATATCGTCAGTTTTTTGGGAAAAATTAAATGTTTTTTTTTACAGTATAATTATACTGGGTCAAGCAGATCTTGTCAGTAGAAAAAGGCGGCAAATTTGAAAAATGTAGGCGCGAAAGGATATCGTCGCATAGAAAACTTGTTAGACTGTCCCATAGAAATATTTATTCAGATTTTATATTGAGCGTTTATTCTCATCAATAAATTTTCCTTTTTACTATTACATTTGAAATATCATGGTATTGATTTTCCGCTTTCTCGGCAGCGATAACAAAACGCATAAACGCCGCGTTCCGTTCCACGCATTCTTCATTCACGTTTAGTAACAAACAAAAATTAAAACAGCTTTTATGTTACAGCTAGCCAATCAAGAGAAATGTTACGAAATGGCGGAGTTCCTGCCTCTCTGCGACGTGCTGTTCAACGTGATCTCGCTGGCCGGTTACTTCTGCGACGTCGTGTTCGACGTTGTGATGAGCTACGCGCTGCTCGAACGCGGCTATAAGGCCACGTTCGCGGCCGCCATATCTATAGTCGTCACGTCGCTTCTTATAACGCAGGTGGGTGTGCAATAAACCCTTAATAAACACACAGACACGTTAACCCGTAACTGGAGTTGACTATCCTATCGAAGCTAACACTGCACCGACTTGGCAGCAATATAGTGTGGAGGTGCCACCATAACGACATCGAGCGACTTGCGACGGCGGGAGTGGGCGGGAGCGATAACCATAGGTTGGAGCGTGACACAGCGATCGGACCTTTCGCTCCAAACTATGGTTATTGCTCCCGCCGTCGCAAGTCGCTCGATGTCGTGGCCGAGCCGTAAGCGTCAAAAAGGCGCGAAATTCAAAATGTATATATAGTTTGGCATGCCATTTCCGTTAGGAGAAAAAGACAGCAAATTTCAAAAATGTAGTTTCGATGAGTTGACCTCCCATAGAAAATTTGAATATCGCACCTTTTTCTACGGATAAAGTGGGTTTGCCAGAATATAGTATAGGATATCAACCATTCGCGCCTACTATATTTATACCACATTTATACTATAAATATTTTATACACACTTTTTTTCTCCAGACTACTTATTATTTTATACACTTTGTCACTTCAAAGTCAGTGCAGAGACTGCAGAGAGCTTAGATGGACTGTAGACTCTACTAGTTTAAAATATATTTTGACAAACCAATTCGGTCCGTAGATAACGGCCGTAAATTATAATAAGTGCTTAATATTTTCTGTAAAATTTTCTAATGTCAACTGCATTCTAGGAGCCCAAGTCACAGGCATAGCCTAGTTTGGGATCTACCTATGTCTGTAAGATCGTTTTCTATTGTCAATAAAAATATTCTATTCTAAATTTTAAAAATGTGGGTCTGGCTCTTGTTTGTACTTCGCGTCTTTTTCTACTGACAGATTGTCTGCCAGACTATAATTATGTTATTTTCCAGGTCCTATCCCTCCGCTGGTACCTATCCGTGTGGGGCGCGGACGGGCGCACGCAACGCCCGTGGGCGGTGGCGGCGCTGCACTGCCTGCAGCTGGGCGTGCTGTGGCGGTACGCGCGCCTCCTTGCCCCCGTCGACACCAGCACACCGCGCGTTAAACACCAAGTGCGGGATCTGTGTAAGTACTGCCAGGCGTGGCCCACTCCGCGTCGGTACAAGTACATGCGGCCCACACCAACCTGCTCGCGCTTGCGCCACCTTGCGGCCATATCTGTCGTAATAGACGCTTTTTGTTAGAGAGTGAACCTTCTGGACCTAGTACTATTATTTATTCTGTGGTGCTTTGTTGGATTTCGCATAAGATCACCGCAGGCGTCCAGACCAATAGCGTGTCATATTCGCCCGCCTCTATGGCACAAAGGCATCATGGCCACGTGACTTTGCGCCGGGAGAGCGTATCAGAGACCCTACGCAAGACATTTATTATACTCTGTATCTTTAGGTACTTTAATAAAAGTAAACAAATAATTTGAACATTTTCTAACCATTTGACTAACCAACCAAATACAAAACCACCTGGATCTGTCACCGAACGACCTGACTTTAACCTACATTATTTGATCATGTAATGTTTTCATCTACCCTCAAATGGCTTACACACTATAGGTATGGGTGTTTACAATCAGAGGCCCTACCGCAAACATTCTATCGTCTCTCTGTCGCTCTTGCGATAGATGCAAACAGACAAACGATTGATGAAGATATTCGCAGCAGGCCCTCAGGGGGCGTGGAAGCGCCAAGTCGGTACCGAGATCAAGTTATCTTAAACATAGTTTTAACATGGTTTGGTTTGGTTTATAATTATAATCTTTTAATAATCAATGAATTTTATTATTACCTATTAATTAATTGTCAAGTTATTTTATATTTTATCAGTTATCAAATACTCATTTTAATTTAATTTTAATTTCTAGTCATGAATCTTTATGTTATACCTAATTTTATCATAAATGTATATAGTTGGCAAAGGACCGGACGAGTTCGAGATTGTTCCACCGACAAGAGCACAGCTCTTAAGGGGCCCACTGATTAACAGTCCGCCGGACGGTATCGGCCTGTCAGTTAGAACAAGATTTTGACAGTTCCGAACAACTGACAGGCCGATACCGTCCGGCGGACTGTTAATCAGTGGGCCCCTTTAAATATAAAGAAGAAGAAGTATACCTATGGATCGATGTTGTCTGGAATATTTTTTTTTTATCATAGTGCATTATTTGCAGGCATGCTGCGCCTGGTGCACGCGTTCTGCGAGGCGGCCCCGATGCTGCTGCTGCAGTTGCACGTGCTGCTACGAGAGGAGCCCGAGCCTGAGCCGCTGGATTCTCCGGGGATTTCACCTGGTAATGGCAGTGGCGGATTTGCCCTAAGGCCCAGTAGGCCCGGGCCTAGGCCTAATTCGCTGATGATAACAAGAAATAACTCAAAATGTAGTCAATATATATGATGGGGTTCTGAGAAAGGGGCAGCTACTGGGCCACTGGGTAATGGGATCAATTTTATTATTATCGTTAACCCCCGACGAAAAAAGGGGGGTTATATGGGCATTTTCACTTAAAAGTGTACCGTTTCGCTTTTTTTCGAAAATTCATCAACTTTTGGGTTATTTCTACTCAGGATCACGAGGACTATCGATTTAAAAAGAAAAAAGAAGTGTTCCAAAAAAAAATACAGTTTTGTAAAGCATTTTCACATACATTTTGTATGGACCGTTACAAAACTAACACCCAAAATTTGTATGAAAAACTGGAGACACTTTTTTTCTTTGTCTCATTCAGTAGTACTCGTGATGCTGAGTCTAAATAACCCAAAAGTTGATAGTTTATCGAAAAAAAGTAAATGGTTCCACTTTTTCTGAAAAAAAACCCTGTTTAACGCTAATGTCTGTCTATCTGTCTGTGGATAATCGTCCAAATTGGATGCGGATTCGCACGTCGCTCCAGAGAGTGAGCGAGACACACACTAAATGTGTCCGTGTTAAACCAAGACAAGTCTGCAGCGATTTTGATAGCCCAAACTGCGTTATTTATACGTCATAATTTCATAGAAGTTTGACGCTTAAAACAACACTTGCACAGTCTGGGCTATCAAAATCGCTCTGCAGACTTATCTTGGTCTAAAACCAGTGGGGAGACACTCCTGACCTCGGGCAAACTCGGCTCCGTTCGGCTCAGCATTGCTCCGAGCAATTATTAGGGTTGACACAACTTGAAGTCCCTTTGCGTGCACGACCACAGATAATGACTTGAATTTTGACAATCCTAAATAGCCGAAAGAGATAGTGTCATAAGTTAGAAAGGGATATCATGATTTGACCCTGAATCGCTGCAAACTTCGGTTTTGTAGGAAGTGTCCTTTCTGTACGGTAGGGGCTGTCCATAAATTACGTCATCGATTTTTGGCGATTTTTGACCCCCCCCCCCCCCCTATAATCATCCAAAAATCATGCTTCAAATGACCCCATTTCCTCCTACTTCATGTTACCGTCATCCGATGTCCAGACCCCCCCCCCCCTAATTTGAAATGACGTAATTTATGAATAGCCCCGTAGTACAGTCGACTTTTTTCGTCTTATCACAAAGGAGTACGGTGCAAAAGTGTAAACTTATTTTTGACTTCGACTGTACTGGTACTTATTCTGTGGTCTAACTCATCCTTGCTTTGTATCCATTTCTTTTAATAAATATTTCTTCTACAGCTGGCAACGCAGCGTTCGCAGAGTTGAACGTGATATCGGCGTCTCTCTCGCTCTTCTCCGTGTGCTGGGCGCTGGCGAGCTTCAGCAAAAACGTGCGTCTGCGGAACGTGCACCGACTGGTGTTGACCTGGCTTGGTGTTATTGTTCAAGTATGATTCCTTTTTTTTTTTTTAATTTTAAAGATGTCTCAATCTCACTGTCCAAAGCCCTAGATCACGCGGCCGCGGTAGGCCTAAGAAGCGCTGGCTGGACGTGACAGCGGACATGCAAGAGAACAATCTCACACCTGAGGATGCCGAAGACCGGGCAAAGTGGAGAAGACTGAGCAGGAAAGCGGACCCTGGCGCTAGGCCGGGAAAACGCTAGGTTGAAGAAGATAGATCGATCTAGTCCCACAGTAAAGCTCAATAAGGCTTGTGTTGTGGGTACTAGACGACGATATATATACTATACACAAATATATAAATACTTATATACAGTGATCGGACAAATCATCGCAAAACCATAAAAAATCATTTATATCTCAAAATAGGACAAGATTTATTAAATTCATATTATGTACACAGTATCTTTATAAAATTTCCAGATTATACTCAAAAACTGCAGTTCAAAATTGTTAAAAAAATTGTATCATGTTCCATACAATATTTATTTTTGTGATAAATTGTCCAAACTCTGCTTATATACATAGGAAACATCCATAACTCAGGAACAAATATTTGTGATGAACACACAAATAAATGCCTAACCAGGATTCGAACCCGGGACCTCCTGCTTCGTAGGAAGGGTCACTCCCGACTAGGCTAGGAGGCCGTTCATTTTCATTGCCTTGTTGCCAAGTTTGTGCAGAGTTAGCGTAGCCAGTAAAATAACTAATGTGTTTGTCTTGTTTGCCCAGTTCCTCTGGCGGTTGGGGACGATCTCCGCGCGTATATGCGCGCTCACCGCGTACGCTCTAGTCTACGAATACTGGGTCTTCTTAGTTATAGGTAAGATCACCTGCCAATACTAGCGTATCAGCTCTGTGTGTGTGTGTGTGTGTGTGTGTGTGTGTGTGTGTGTGTGTGTGTGTGTGTATGTGTGTGTATGTGTGTGTGTGTGTGTGTGTGTGTATATGTGTGTGTGTGTGTATTCGTACTAACAAAATGACAGTGAATGACACTGCAAACCGTTAACCTGTTAACCTGCTTCAGGTCTCCACTGGGTCTCAATGTTCCTGTGGCTCATCTCGCCCAAGAACGTGTTCGACGGCGAGCGCGTCGGTCGCGGGCGGAAAGCTCTACTAGCCGCGCTAATAGCTGCCGTTTACGTGCTAGCTTATGTAAATCTGCAAGAGCATAGGCATAAGCAGAAGATGGTAAGTTATTTGCTTATTTCATACATTGTGAACGTCTGAAATACATATGTGGGCATTTTCACGTAACTGTGTACCAATAACGGCCGGTTAGCAATCGTCACAAAACTGACAGTTAATGTCAAATCCAATACATTTTGTCAGGAATGTGACGGTTAGACGTTACTGAAACACGAATAAAGTCGCGCTTTAAAGTACAAGTTAAAATGAAAATGCCCATGTGCCCCATACATGAATGCCATAGTGGCAAGAGAAATCTACATAACCATTGTGATTCTCGCACCGCCAATTGTCACTATACAGTCAGCTAACCTATTAGCTTGACACCCCTGCATACATATTTGTATGCAGGTGCAGGTGGTGCTAAAATCGCTAATTGACAAATTACTGTTTCCACAATAATTTGTCTCTAAATAATAATAAAAAATTCACCCTATATGTCTCACTGCTGGGCGCAAGCCTCTCATGCGCGAGAGGGCTCGGGCTATAGTCCCCACGCTAGCCTAATACGGATTGGGGACTTCACATACACCTTTGAATTAGTCTCTAATAATACATAAATGATACAGATCTACAATAAATGTACTATTGTTGTAGGTGGCGTTCTACATCGTTATGTTCGTAGAGAACGCTCTGCTATTGGTGGCGTGGTGGTGGGCCGCGCCGCGAGCGAACTTGTCCGTCGTGGGCTTCTCCGCCGCCGCTTATGTCTCGGGCCTGGCCTGCATGCTGCTCTACTACAGGTCTGTTATACTAATACCAGTGGGGAGACACTGACTTCGGGCAAACTGGGCTCGGTTCTACATCGTCATGTTCGTAGAGAACGCTCTGCTTCTGGTGGCGTGGTGGTGGGCCGCGCCGCGAGCGAACATGTCCGTCGTGGGCTTCTCCGCCGCCGCTTATGTCTCCGGCCTGGCCTGCATGCTGCTCTACTACAGGTCTGTTACACCAATACCAGTGGGGAGACACTGACACGGGCAAACTGGGCTCGGTTCTACATCGTCATGTTCGTAGAGAACGCTCTGCTATTGGTGGCGTGGTGGTGGGCCGCGCCGCGAGCGAACTTGTCCGTCGTGGGCTTCTCCGCCGCCGCTTATGTCTCGGGCCTGGCCTGCATGCTGCTCTACTACAGGTCTGTTATACTAATACCAGTGGGGAGACACTGACTTCGGGCAAACTGGGCTCGGTTCTACATCGTCATGTTCGTAGAGAACGCTCTGCTCCTGGTGGCGTGGTGGTGGGCCGCGCCGCGAGCGAACATGTCCGTCGTGGGCTTCTCCGCCGCCGCTTATGTCTCCGGCCTGGCCTGCATGCTGCTCTACTACAGGTCTGTTACACCAATACCAGTGGGGAGACACTGACACGGGCAAACTGGGCTCGGTTCTACATCGTCATGTTCGTTGAGAACGCCCTACTATTGGTGGCGTGGTGGTGTGCCGCGCCGCGAGCGAACATGTCCGTCGTGGGCTTCTCCGCCGCCGCTTATGTCTCGGGCCTGGCCTGCATGCTGCTCTACTACAGGTCTGTTACACCAATACCAGTGGGGAGACACTGACACGGGCAAACTGGGCTCGGTTCTACATCGTCATGTTCGTTGAGAACGCCCTACTATTGGTGGCGTGGTGGTGGGCCGCGCCGCGAGCGAACATGTCCGTCGTGGGCTTCTCCGCCGCCGCTTATGTCTCGGGCCTGGCCTGCATGCTGCTCTACATGCTGGTCTGTTGTTAAATCTCAACCGAACATAAAGTATGGAAGGATTATTAAATCTTTAAGAGAAACTACCTAGAATAAAATAAAATTGAAAGTCTTTAGTTGTAAAGTATGGAAAAAAAGCTAAATATTACTACGTACAGGTCACGCTTTATGCGTTATGTTAATGTGTAATTAAACCTTTTCTGGTGTTTCAGATATTTTCACGTGCGAAGATTGGGTTACATGTTAGGAGAAAATCAACAGGGTACGAATAGTACAAATGCATCGTCACAAAACAAAAACGGTAATACTAACTTCAGTAATATGTACACATATATTAATGTGTATATAAAACCCATATAATATTTTTTTTTATTTTAACCTTTTGAGCGCCACAGACGGCAATTGACGTCAACACAAAATCGTGACAACGACGCCAAAGACGGCATTTGACGTCGATCGTTTTTTGATAAAAATCTACTGAAAAACACCCCACTTTTAGGTTGGCATTATTTATTCACAAAACTAAATTTTACCCCCGTGGCGTCAGTGGCACGGCAAATGGATGCGCCGTTTGGCGTTCAAAAGGTTAAAATCAATCGAAATCATTATTTTATTTTCCATTGTCAGTTTTTCTGCCCTTAACATAAATATTGTTTGTTTATATTCTAGGTAAACAAGCCAACAATGCGGATAATCCTGTTATTCCGGGCGTGTTCAACTGTCGCTTCACAAATCCAGTTAATAGCAGGTACTTTTCATTTAAATTATTACTTTTTCTATATCAAAATTCGAATTTTTTTAATCATTTATTTACATACAATATATATACAGTTGTACTACTAAACGAAATTAATAACTAGCTTAAATCTAAAATAGGCCCTTGAGGCATTGTACCAAGGATGCTGGCGGCATTTCCTCGCTGTATCGCAATGCTGATACGTTGTGCGAGGTAGCCGCCAGCTCTTCGGTCACCAGTTACGTCAACCAGACGCTTCGCGATTTCTGCGAACAACTTATGCGCGCTGGGACCCCATGGACCTAGAGTTTCAACACCAAATGGTACAAAATGGTACTCTCTACCGAGGCTCTTATATTTGTTACGTTTTAGAATTTCGGCGCTTTCCGCCGCTCCGCCCGCTTTTACAGTAGTCCGTTGGAGGTGGGATGGTGCCAGTGTGTCTACGCTCGAATTATAGTAGAAAATTACAATTGCAGGATGCTTCAATTTTGAATTATATATATATATATTTTTTTTTTAATCGAAACCTGCTGGTATTGTAACTTACGATTCCTAACTGAAACGGAGACGTAAGAGGGACGCGGAAAGTTGAAAAACAGGATCCGGGGAAAAAACACGTCCAGGGGCCTATTGCATAACAAACTACAACTAATATTACAAGCGGAACTCCTTTTCTAATAAGTGGAATTAGAAAAGGAGTTCCGCTTGTAATATTAGTTGTAGCTTATTATGCAACACGGCCCAGGTAATGACAATGGTTGTGTTGTAGCGCGGCGCTGCGCAAGAAGAAGAAGCCCACATCGTTCGTGCCGCCCCCCGCCGCGCCCGCCCCCGCCGCGCCCCAGCCCGCCCCCGCCCCCGCCGCACCCCACGCCGCCTTCTGGCGACGCCCGCTGCCGCACAACCACCACGTAAGTCACACACAGCCATAGACTAGGAATCCTCTAGACCAGCGGTCGGCAACCTTTTTTTGCGTAGTTTTAGTAGCGTAGTTAACGATGAGTAAGTTGACGCGGGCCGCACTTTGTTAATATTTATGACTATCAGACATTGTCGTTTCTCAATATTACATGCCGACCGCCGCTCTAGACGGAGCGTAGAGCAATTATTTCATGAAACCGATGCTGCCAAAAATACAGGGGTGCGGGAGACGAGGTGAGCGAGTCCCGTGCCGTGATTGGTCCGTTCAAAGACACTTGGGCGTCACACAAAGACACTTGACTCGAAAATGGAGTAAAACTACCGTATATTTGTGGCAGAGGGGGTAGCGCTACTATGCTCAGTCTGGAGGATGTCTTGTCTGTCACACACATGAATCTAGGATATACCTGGATCTGGCATGAGTAGTGGGGGTAACTGACAGAACGGAGTAGGAGTAGCAGAGAAAGCGGTATTATTGCTTGTCCTTGTCACAGTCTCACTTTTTGTTTGTTCCCCACCTTTTTATTAGTATGGAGAATGGTGGGCAACAAATGAATTCGACCAATCACAGTTTCGCATTTGCGTATGTTTTGTCCCTCACGGAGGCACGCGTATACCACTTCTATGCGATCCTACCTTCTATGGTCACACAACACAAAACACAACACACACACACACTTAGGGCACATTGAGACGATGCGAGAACTCGCATGCTAGTTTCATTACATTGCGAGTTTTGATCGGTCGGTTAAATTGGACCCAACCAACAATCCACAATGTAACTAAATTCGTATGCGAGTTCGCACGCCGTCTAAATCAGCCCTTATGCACCCAGCCAGGCGTGGCTCACTCCGCGATTTCGTCTCGCTACAAGTACATGCGGCCACACACAGTTTTGGTGTCTAACAGTAGTAGTTGCCGCGCGCCGCTACGGAATGGACGCCTGCTCACACTTGCGCTACCTTGCGGTCATATTTATCGTAAAAGCCGCTCTTCTATTAGAGGGTAAACCTTCTGTAAAGTATCATTCTATAGAACTTGCTAACTATGTAAACAAACCGCCATATTGAAATTATCAAAAATAATGAATTTACTAGTGACTATTGTTTACATAGTTAGCAAGTTCCATAGAATGACACTTTACCTAGTACTATTATTTATTCTGTGGCCCAAGCAAGATAGTATCGAACGGGACCGTTTGTCCACATAAAAGTGCCGCTCCCCCTTTGACCTACCCAGCCATGGAAAACGGTTTCGTAACACTATTTGTTTAGTCTGTAGTAGACTCGAAAGCCGGTGACAAAATGATTAGAACTGCTAGAAATCTTATTACGTATATTATTTCATCAGCAACTGGCAGGAAGTTGCGCAGGATCGGGACAGGTGGCGCGCTCTCGTTTTGGAGGCCAAGATTCTCTTTGGATCGATGAGCCAAAATAGTTAGTTGTATTAATATTATCGCGAGAAATTTTCCTTCCTGGGAAGAGAGTCAAAGATTATGTATGTCCCGACGTACCGTGCTAAATTTAGGGTTTCGAACATTAATTCCGAGCCGCTGGGAAGCCTAACTATCCCTAGGTAGAATAGTTTCGAATCACAACACTTTACTGTCACAAAATATGAAAGCGCTCCTACGTTATTTCTAACATTACAGGGAGGTTCTTCGGAGAACGAAGGCTCCAGCGTCGGCTCCCGCGTCAACATCCAACAAAAACTACAGGAAAAGAAGCAAAAACAGCTCGCCGAGCTCCGAGTGATAGAAGAAGAAATCAAACAGGGCAAACTAGCCAAAACCACCCCCGTCGCCGCCGAAGAAATATACAGCAGCCTGCAAAGGCAACCCATACCTAGGGCCAAAACCCACGCTGAACCCGCCTGGCCCAGTATAGAAATGACACACTCGTACCAAAACTACCCCGTCCCGCACACATGCAACATATACCCAACCTACACAGAAATCAAAAACTACAACCAACCCTTCCAAAACAATAACACAGATCTAAACGATCTCAAAATACATAGACGATACGACATTTACGAAAACCCTAACATTTCTAGACCTATACATTCACCTAATTATCTAGCTTTATCAGAGAATAGAAGCTACGAAACGAACCGGGCTAGCCCTAGAACTATAAATAATAGCCCTAGGAATTACATCACGGAAAACAATTACGAATTAGATAAATCTAGGATACCTAATAACATATACAGCGACGCGCCTGAGTATTCCGGGTTCGAAAATCAGCCTTATAATAAGGATGAGTACGTGTCAAATTTGCTTAACCAAAGCATAGATGCGAGATATGAGTGTTACGGACAGAATTGCGACCGGTTTCCGTATATGAAGAAGGAGGAAGGGAGACGGAAGATGCAGCGGTGTCGGACGCCGGAGATCCTGCTCGCACCTCACTATCTGGAGGGGTGTTGCCATTGGGGCGCGCCTTATCCGTAAGTATTTTTTACAAGATTCTATTAATTTTAATCTGTTTTACGTTTGCCTTTTGAAATAGTTAAGAAATTATTCTGAAACAGTACAGTCACGTCTGAAAATATCGATACGGACAAAGTGCCAAACCATACAAACAAGACCTTATTGTCCATATATTTAGGTTCCATGTCGAGGTATGAATATGAATATCCCGGTTTTTGGTGATAACATAGCATACCACAACTTCGGTGACAACGGTAGTCTGATGATGGAGACGGAAGGTAGCTCGCAGAGACTAGGTATGTAAGTAAATTCCGTAATGAAAAAACGAAACTTAATGGAGAAATTCATCGGCCCATCGGCGGCAGTAGCATGGTCGCTTTTATCCTGTCGTGTCATACGTCACTTTCGCACTTAGAACGTGACTGACGATAAAAACGCGACCAGCATGGTCTCGGTGCTGGTCTTGGACGCCAGCCCCTTTTGATTTTTTTTGGAGTGAAAACTTCTTTAGCGGCGCTGTGCACTTTTTGTGATGTGGAAAAAATGTTAAACTCGTAACAGGTGTCACGTGACCGTAAGACGTAAGACGGACACGTGACCTGATCGAAAAACTGTTACAATGTCATTGAGTTTTCACTTCTGCCGGCACTCCCGTTGTTTTTTTTTTCAATAATCTTCATGGTTTTAAGCCTTGTGGCATATTTATTGCTGTCACTGAATGTTGTGAGTCTAATCGTCCTTTACTTACCGTACACAGAAATAGGAAGAAGGAAGAGGGCCTGGTGGCGGCCAGTAGCGGCGACGAGTCCGCTGCAAGGGACACTCCGCGAGCGCCCTCTGACATCGACAGCCAGGTGAATTAATATTAGTTTATGTGACTGCTACATAATGAAAGGCATTAAAACTCGAGTGTGGGTTTATGAAACGAACGCAGTGAGTTTCATAATAGAATCACAGGAGTGTTTTAACCTTTTCGACGCCGTGTCGAACACAAAAGCTGTCACTCGGACGCTACGTCACCGCAGTGTCAAAACTGAAATTGAACTTTATGCATATGCACGTAGGTCTATGTTGCTCTGTGGTCTGTGACCGATTAATCGGTCTTTGGCGTTGAACCTGCGGTGCGGATATATCGGTCATTGGCGTCCAAAATGTTAAAGCCTAATTATGTACAGTTACATACACTGCTTTATCTACACACATTATAAACCTTCCATGATATATTCACTAACCTCATATTACAGCCGACATTGGGGCACTTTGCTCATTACGTTATTAGCCAATATAGTTCACGAACTACAATTACTACAAACATCCAGTATCCTTAGCTACCTGGAACAGAAGAATCATCTTTAGATTTTTGCTGTGTAATCCGCGGAGCAGTGTTTAATGGTGTATTTTGTATGCAGATCTCCCTGCCGCGTTCATATACGTTACCTCGAGAGTTCCGCTACTGGCGCCGGCGGCCGCGGCTCCGCGACCACGTGCCCAGCAACAACAGCAGCGACGGTAAGCCAAAGACCATTTATTATTTCAAGACACTGCGAAAAAACGGGCCGAGTGAGAGATGACTATTACATAAAAGTGTATAGGTTACACTTACCCTGGCCATGTTGTTAGAAAAGGACACACCACGTTCGACTATCCTCTCATTGGTCCCATTTGTTTGTATATTGCTTTGCTCAACCTTAATAGTAGCTAAATACGGTTCAAATATGGTTAGTCAAAAATCTTCAGTGCACGGTCTTGATATAATAATAAGGTCTTTGCGGTAGGCAAGCTCATATATCCATATAAAGTCGCTGTTTATAGTTTATAGAAAAATACTGAAGTTGGTGTAGTAAACCTTACACTTTCTTTCTAAATTGTCGTGTCATGCTCATGCTATACAGTATTTGTACAGCGTGACTACGGAAGCTTTTGTTCGAATTAAACTAGTCTTATTAATATTAGGTACCTACATTATTTTACGATTCTCAGAAGTGTCATGAACCAAGACATTAGAAGAGCCCCAATTTTATTTTGATTAATCTTTTGAACGCCATAGACGGCAATTGACGTCGATCGTTTTTTGATGAAAATCTCAGTTGATTTTCACCCCACTTTTAGGTTGGCATTATTTATTCACAAAACTAAATTTTACCCTCGTGGCGTCAGTGGCACGGTAAATGGATGCGCCGTGTGGCGTTCAAAAGGTTAAAACCACACCCGTGGTTTGCCGATCCCTGACCTAATACACGAAACTTATCATCTCATCCGCAGGTGACGTAGACAGCGGCGACAACGACAGCGACCGCCGTTCAAACTGCTCAGCGCGACAACCGTACTGCGCGCCGCTAGCGCTCGACGACCATCGCCGACGACGAAAACCAATGCCCAAGCCGGAGACCAAGCTGTAGCGAGTCTTTTGAGCGACCGCTTCAAGTTTTCAGGCGGCGGTACTGCGCTACACTAGCGCTCGACGACCATCGCCGGCGGCGGAAACCCATGCCCAAGCCGGAGACCAAGCTGTAGCGAGTCAAATAGCGACCGCTCCAACTTTTCAAGCGGCGGTACTGCGCTACACTACCACTCGACGACCATCGCCAGCGGCGGAAACCCATGCCCAAGTCAGAGACCAAGCTGTAGCGAGTCAAATAGCGACCGCTCCAACTTTTCAAGCGGCGGTACTGCGCTACACTACCACTCGACGACCATCGCCAGCGGCGGAAACCCATGCCCAAGTCAGAGACCAAGCTGTAGCGAGTCTTTTGAGCGACCGCTTCATGTTTTCAGGCGGCGGTACTGCGCTACACTAGCGCTCAGCGACCATCGCCGGCGGCGGAAACCCATGCCCAAGCCGGAGACCAAGCTGTAGCGAGTCAAATAGCGACCGCTCCAACTTTTCAAGCGGCGGTACTGCGCTACACTACCACTCGACGACCATCGCCAGCGGCGGAAACCCATGCCCAAGTCAGAGACCAAGCTGTAGCGAGTCTTTTGAGCGACCGCTTCATGTTTTCAGGCGGCGGTACTGCGCTACACTAGCGCTCAGCGACCATCGCCGGCGGCGGAAACCCATGCCCAAGCCGGAGACCAAGCTGTAGCGAGTCAAATAGCGACCGCCCCAACTTTTCAGGCGGCGGTACTGCGCTACACTAGCGCTCGATGACCATCGCCGACGACGAAAACCAATGCCCAAGCCGGAGACCAAGCTGTAGCGAGTCAATAGTGACCGCTCCAACTTTTCAGGCCGCGGTCCTGCGCTACACTAGCGCTCGACGATCATCGCCGGCGGCGGAAACCCATGCTCAAGCCAGAGACCAAGCTGTAGCGAGTAAAATAGCGACCGCTCCAACTTTTCAGGCGGCGGTACTGCGTTACACTAGCGCTCGACGACAATCGCCGGCGGCGGAAACCCATGCCCAAGCCGGAGACCAAACAGTAGCGAGTCTTACAGTGACCGCACCAACTACTTAAACAGCGCTACTGAGCGACACTAGGGCTTGATAATCGTGACGGAGACGGTAGTCTTACAACCGCTCCAAGTAGGTACTCAGGTAGCACTACAACGCCCTTATCGCACATGAAGCATAATGACCCTTTTCTGGAAAGCCACATGTTGAGTGACCGAGTCGACAAACTAAATCATAGACATTAGTCTATGTCATAGACTAATAACGCGTTCCATAATTCTATGCCAAATTCGTGTAGAATTTAAATTAGGTGTTATTTTACAGTATTGTACTTGACTTACCTCTGAATAATTTAAATGCCAAAAGGCATAATTGTACAGAAAGAATAACAATCAATATTCGATGGATTATTTTTGATGTAATGTAAACTTTGTACTTATGTATTTAGTAAGAATGGCAAAGCTCAAGTCAAAACGCCTTGTAGTTTTAAGTTTAATTTACGTTACTTGTCTAATCTCAATTAAATAAATATATTTATGTACTTAATTTGTATCTCGGCATCCGTCCGTACTAACTTTATGTAGCCATTTATGTATACAAATAGGTAAGCTATGTAAATTATATCAAACAATTGTAAGATATTGTATATTTTATACAGCAGGAGAGGTCAAGGATGAAAATAAAACAGACATATCAAACTTTTTATTTACTTTATTATCTATAATCCAATTGTAAAAGGGAACCAGTCGCTCGCTCACACCGTGTCACTACTGCGCTACAGATCAGCCATTTACACAAAAAAAAACGTCAACCAAATAAGGTTAAAAATTCACAGATACACATTTAATGTCGTTTAGAGCTAGCTTAATTATAAAGGTGCGAGCGCGCCGGGAGGCGGTAAAAATAACAGAATTGGGATCAATCTAGATGTGGGATCCTGACATCGTGATATAGAGGATACATGAGACCCTATATATCGCGATATAGGCGTCCCGGAGCGGCCGCACCTACTACACCCGCGGAGCGACGTCGGCCACACACATCTACTGCTGGAGCACCCAACATAACACGAAGCGAGACTGCAGTACACTGTGGTACTTGTAGGCGATTACATAACATCCAGCGAACGCCGGGGACGCGACGTCAACGCTCAAACTAGTCCTCACTTTAAAAAACTATGTCTGTATGACCACAGCATAAATAGTACTAGGTACATAAGGTTCACTCTCTAACTAAACGCGTCTATTACGATATATATGACCGCAAGCACGCGGACGCGTCAGTTCCGTAGCGGTGCGCGGCAACTACTACTCATAGACACCAAAATTGGTGTGGGCCGCGTGTACGCGACGCGACGAAATCGCGGAGTGAGCCATGCCTGGTACGACAACATTGAAGAGCGCTCGCAACTTTATAAAATGAGGATCATATTGTACATTTATTAATGCTACGCCGAGTCCCCGGTAAGAAACGTTCATTTTACAAGTTTCTACTTATAACATTATTGTACTAATTATTTGACAAACTTAAATAAATCATACCGCGATTTCAAAATGCATGTCAACACTATGTTCCATAGTGAACAGTGATTAGTTAATGTCAGTTATATTCACGGTGTAAATACACGGAGACGGCGACGGGACTCGAAAGCATAAATCCATTCTTAGATATCTTATGTATTGCTATAATTTCCGTCTAGAGTCTAGACCGATGGATTTCAGGTAAAGACAAGGCCAAAATATTTGAGACTTCAATCCAATATAGCGAGTTCCTCTTAGATATGACATTACTACATTCAGATTACATAATATATTTAATCACACGTCCCAAACCATTGTGTATATTTACACATTCTAAAAGTACACTTAAATCAATTCTTAGCCGAAATAGTTTTACTTTTGCGATAGTGCGAGACTGCGAGAAATTTCGACATTAAATCTACGTTCGTATTAAAAAAATAAACTTACGTTCCGAGACATATTTTTTTTTCATAAAATAACAACTTTTAACTTAAAGACATTGGGATATCTGAACTTTGTACAATGTTTTCGATGTTAAAAATAAACAGTACTTAAATGAGTGACTTAGATATCTCGCGCGTTAAGGTCATAACTTAAAATGGTCCCAAAATGCTATTTTTCTTCTGGATGTGGTTAAAAAAGTACTGGATATCTATTTTTGTAGAACTTAACGCCGACTGGGCAGTTTCACTTACAGTAATCAACAAAACAGCGAACGGCGTAAACGAAACACCACAATAATAATTACAAGTCAGTGAAAACAAGATGTAAAAACTTAAGAGCTGCTTATTTCGTTATACTTATTTCTAGTGGAAATTATTCCTAGAACATAAAATTACATAGGCCCGCGCCGCGACGCTGCCCGGCCGAGCAAGGGGTATTCGACCAATCGACGAACTAATATGGCCAGATTTAAATATAGAAAAAACAATATTCATTGTTTTAGACATGTATACTTCATTCACATTTTATAGTTCGTCCATTTTATCTACAATACAGTAGATAAGCAAATTGATTGACATAGGATTATCTTAACGTTTGCCTCGAAAATGTCATGGCTCAAACAAGAGCCCGATATAATAAAATAAAAAATATCCTGGCCAGCAAGGGAAACTGATGAATTCTCTCTTCATTTTCGTTAGGGTAAATGACCCATTTATAAGCACACTCAAAGTGCGTAATTAGCACTAATGTGACTGAGAATGTATAGGTCAAGTGGACGTAATTTACCCCATATGCGATAATTTGACGATAGTATTTGTATTTGTGTGTTTGGGGGAGGCCTATGTCCAGCAGTGGACTTCCTCTGCCTGATATGATGATGATGATTTGTGTGAATGTTAGAATAGCCCCGGTAGGAGTACGAGCGGGGCCGCGGCGCGGCATTAGTCTAGGTTTAAGTGGTGTACCTTACTTCTATGAATGTGTTTGCGGCCGAGTACTCACTGCTCACGAAGAGATGAGCTGAAATACAAATTAAATTAATATTAACATTAAAATGGACGTGGTTTAGCGAATGGATCAATTCTGAAAAACGTGTCATTTTAATGAAGTAGTTATGTATTTGATAGAAAGTTTTATTAACAGGTTTTCATGGGTTGGATCCTTTTCCCCAAATCTAGTGAAACTGTACTTATATAAACTGACCACCACTGTAATTCTACCTATATTTACAAATAAAACACTTACTTACTTACTTACTTATCACGTGCATATATTAATCATCAACTGCATCAACACAAATACATGTTAATACAGTAAATAATCATAGTAAAAGTATCCATTTCTTAAGGTGTACCTATTAATAAAAATATAATAAACAAGAAAAAAATAAAAAAGCAAAGTCTACCTTTTATAAAGCGGGTGTTCCACTGCCTCGGATATTATTTATTTCTCATAATATATTATTATTGTAATAATATATAATATGTCCTTTTATAAACTATAGGTATACTATGAAGACATCTACACTCCGCCTTAACTCCTAACATCTTAAATACACTGCAACAAAACAGAAAAGAAAACAGTCAAATAAAAATACAAAACTAAAACTTAATTACCTACTAGGTACTGTAACTTATTGTTCTAAAAGCAAAAAGTAGTGCCATGACATTAAAGCTTGAAAAAATATACACTTAAGGCCATTTCCACCAACCACAGTAGGCGAACTGATCAACGTCACTTAGCAGTAAACTATGAAACTTCCCATACAATAATATTTAGCAAATTTAATGGTGATAGGTGCAACTGGCCCTTAAATAATGAGCCCTATCAATCTTTCTAATTCCTCCTCTACACTATTGGGGATGATCACTGATAGCATCATCGTCTATCATCGGCAAGATCATCGTCCAAGCATCCATATGATCGCCTGTATAGTTGAATCATCGAGAGCGTGGAATTGCATATGTAGTAGTATTGTTTGTTTACAGGCATTCTATATTTGAATTTTCTATTTTCTTGTACTATCAAGTAGACGACATGTGGAGGAGCGTCAGAGCGTTGCTAACAGACACTGCCTGCTCAGTTTTCGGTTACCAGGAAACTAAGACCCAGGATTGGTTCGCTGAAAACTCAGAGCATTTAAAACCTCTTCTTGACTCCAAACGTGAAGCTGCATTGAAACACCGCATGAAGCCCACTCTTGAAACACGGGAAGACCTTAAAAACGCCACGTCAACTCTACAGCGAAATGCACGACACTTTGCAAATGTGTACTGGACGAACGTGTGCACAAATATTCAAAAGTGCGCTGACGTCGGTAACTTCAGCGGTGTTTACTCGGGTATCAAGCAGGTTCTGGGTCCCGTGCCTAAAAAAACAGCCCCTCTTAAAGAAGTGGACGGTACTATCATAACTGATAGCTGCCGTCAACTCGGACGATGGGTGGAACATTACACCAAACTCTATTCGAACCCAATTGCTATTGACTCAGAGGCCCTAGTACACACGCCAAAATTAGCAACTTGGGTCGAACTAGAGGCGCCACCTTCTATAGAGGAATTTCATAAGGCTGTGAAGCAGCTGAAACGTGGAAAGAGTCCTGGCAGTGATGGTGCTCAAGCAGACATCATAAAACTCGAGTGTGTGGGCCCAATTCTGCATAGTCTGTTGTGGAAATGTTGGGAGAAAGGAATGTTCCCACAGGATATGCGTGATGCTAACATCATCACATTGTACAAAGGAAAGGGAGACCGCGGTGATTGCAACAATTACCGGGGCATTTCCCTCCTTAGTATTGTGGGCAAGTTATTCGGTCGGGTAGTTCTTTCAAGGCTACAGCAACTTGCCAATCGCGTATATCCCGAAAGCCAGTGTGGATTCCGTGCCCAGCGTTCTACAACGGATATGATCTTTACACTTCGGCAGATTCAAGAAAAGTGTAGAGAGCAGAGAACACCCCTTGTTGTGGCGTTCGTTGACCTGAATAAGGCCTTCGACACCGTCAGCAGGGAAGGGCTTTACTCCGTACTAGAACACATTGGATGCCCCCCAAAACTATTGAGTCTTGTGAAGTCGTTTCACGAGGGTATGCAAGGTGCAGTGGTGTTCGACGGTACCGTGTCTGACCCGTTCTCTATGCGTCGAGGTGTTCGGCAAGGCTGCGTACTGGCGCCTACCCTGTTTGGTATATTCTTCTCGTTACTGCTGAAAACTGCGTTCGGTGACGACCAACAGGGTATCCATCTTCATACGAGGGCTGACGGAAAACTTTACAATGTGTCACTATTAAAGTCTAAGCAAAAACGAGACGATTTATTCGTTGACAGTTTGCTATTTGCCGACGACGCAGCCTTCATCGCCACATCGCAGCTTGAGCTTCAGACCATTATGGACAAGTTTTCGCGTGCCTGTGCTCTATTCTCTATGTCCATAAATCCCCGAAAAACAGTTGTACTGGCTCAAGGGTGTGCGGAAACACCGAAAATCCTGTTGGATGGCGCCCCGCTCGAGTCAGTCGACAAATTTTGCTACCTCGGGTCGACGGTGACTAACAATCTCTCACCGGATGCAGAAATTGACGTTCGTATCGGAAAAGCGGCGACGATGTTTGGGAAGTTGAGTACAAGAGTATGGCAAAATAAACACCTTACCAGGAAAACCAAGATGGTTGTTTATCAAACGTGCATCCTGAGCATACTCTTGTACGGGGCTGAGACCTGGACCTCGTACGCCAAGCACGAACGTCGTCTTAACGCTTTCCACATGCGCTGCATCCGGAACATTTTGGGCATACACTGGAAGGATAGGGTCACAAACGAAAGGGTGCTTGAGATTGCTCAGCTGCCCAGCCTCTTTGCGCTGCTAAAGCAGAGACGCTTACGTTGGCTGGGGCATGTGCATCGTATGCAACCTACTCGTTTACCGCGGCGTGTTTTGCTTGGTGCCATAGCTGATGCCAAGAGAAGCGTAGGTCGGCCAATGTTACGACATAAAGATTGCGCCAAACGAGACATGCACGCCTTCAACATCCCGGTTGACAATTGGGAGAAACATGCCGAGGACAGAGTCAAGTGGCGCAAACTGGTATTTGACGGGCGTAAAATTCACGACGACGCTTGGTTTAAGACACTCGCAAGTAAGCGAGCCAAGCGTCATCAGCCCGACACCTGCTCGCCACGGGCACATTACACCTGCCAGGCCTGTGGTCGTGTTTGCCGCTCCCGTATTGGCTTACACAGCCACGAAAAACGTTGTCTCCCTACCTGACACTGCTTGTATAGTCTGTAATAGACTCGAAGGCCAATGATGATGATGTACTATCAGCATACAACCACTACAAATGCAATTCCATCTTCTCGATAATTCAACTATACAACGCAGCCACCCGACGATTCTCGATGCGTGCCAAAAAACCGACAACTCCCCGGTCGCAGGCCAACATTGGCGATAATAGACGATGACTGGCGGTGACTGCCGAGTATGCCCTCTAGACTCGTGCCCGTCAGTCATCGTCATCATCGCAGATAGTGTAGAGGAGTCATAAGCTTCGATCTTCATCGTCAAGACTTGATGGTATTCCAGAACACAACATGGTCATCATGTTATCAAGGTTACAAATAAATATAAATAATAATTTCAGCCTATATACCGTCCCACTGCTGGGCACAGGCCGCCTCTCATGCGCGATAGAGCTTGGGCTATAGTCCCCACGCTAGCCCAATGCGGATTGGGGACTTCACATACACCTTTGAATTTCTTCGCAGATGTATGCAAGTTCCCTCACGATGTTTTCCTTCACCGAAAAGCTAAAGTGGTAAATATCAAATGATATTTCGTACATAAGTTTCGAAAAACTCATTGGTACGAGCCAGGATTTGAGCCCCCGACCTCCGGATTGAAAGTCGGACGTCATATCCACTCGGCCACCACCGCTTTTCGGATACTCGCTCAGGTTACAAATATACTCTAAATTTAATATTCTTAGGTAGCTATGGTAAAAAGGCGGTTTATATAAAGTGTATATATAATAGACTCACCGACTTGACTGTGGCCTTGATGAAGTCCTTCTTGTGCGCCAGATCGAAGTCGGGGTAGTGGCTGTACACCTGCTTGCACACCGTCTTCATCGTGATCTGCTCAAGGTTGGCGCCCTCCAGGATCTGCTTCACATACTTCTTGATCTCGTCGTCCTGCCACAATACAATATTACAGTTAATATCGTTTATGGCAACAGATAACGCTTCAGAACTCGGGTGATTTTAAACTTGCTCCCAAGATCGACCGTATAAACTGTTTAAAGATAATAAAGCTATATTAGGGCCGCTGCGCTAAGCGTCTATTTAAAAGTCATAATTCTTTATCCAGCAGCAGATTACGACTGTATATGGTACATATTTATTTATTTTAATTTGAATGAGTTAAAATAAGTACAAATGGCAAACTTAATGCCTCCTTAAGGCATTCTCCAATAAGTCCGTGGGCGGGTGTTTCTTGTTGTTGACGGGCGCACGCCGTCTCCCGCGCTCTCCTCTTCATCGCTTCCCCAGAGTCCTCCTCAGAAGATATCACGGACTACTTGGCCGCTCGACCAGTTTGTACACATACACACTACAGCGGTGCATTACCGTGGGCGGACGCTTCTTCTTGTCGGCGAGCGCGTCGCTGTCTCCCGCGCTCTCCTCCTCGCTACCCTCCGCATCCTCACTCTTCCCTGGACTCCTCTTCGGATAACGCAGTCTTCTTGTTTGGCTGGAAATACCAGCGGTGACTACAATTACTCTATGGTACATACCGTGGGCGGGCGCTTCTTCTTGTCGGCGGGCGCGTCGCTGTCTCCCGCGCTCTCCTCCTCGCTACCCTCTTCCTCCTCCTCACTTCCTTCCCCGGACTCCTCTTCGGATGATGCGGCCTTCTTGTTTGGCTTCTTGGCCGGTCGGCCCGCCGCCTTGCCCGCTGGCTTCTTCTTGGCTGAGGGAATAATACTATCGTTAGAATAATTTCTAATGGTTTTAGTAGAGTTGACAGACATAAATAAAATAAATAAGTGTGTACTTATCGAGTTTGAGTTATTCACCGTTTAGCCTTCAGTTGTCGAGGAAATAGGTGTGTTCAAAATCACAGTTTCATCTCAGCAACTCTGTCTCTGTAGTTTTTTTAACGAATAAATGTAATTACCCGGTGGCGTAGGCGCTTTTCGTTTGACCGGCGTCGCCTTGGCATTCTTGGCGACGACTCCCTTACGGCCCTTGGCTGGTGCCGGCCGGCCGCGCTTGGATTTTGGCTCCTGTGAAACATAGTTTATCGTAAATGGAAATCCTACACAAATGAGGAATAATAGTGTTTGTTGATCAAGTTACACAAAAACGGCTGTCCGGATTTGTATAGCACAGTATAAAATTTTGGAATGGGTACTTTTACTCCCGGAATTTATCCCTAAGAGGGTGCAATTGCCCTAATAAAGCCGCGAAGGCAACCATTTGTTATTCTGCCTTAGTCTTCAAATCACAGCACATCTATAAAGCGTATTGAGCTATACTATAAAAAGTGACAGTAGTGGAAGTCAAACTAAAGGATTGCATCTCGATTTGATAGTGAAATTAACCTCTCGAACGCCCTTGTCAAAAATTTGCTACTGAATTAATAACCTTGAAATTTTAGAATACAGATCAAATTGTCTGTGACGTATACCGGACAAGGCATTCAACGGGATAAACATGTCATACGGTAACATGTCTTAAGTGAGACACAGCTCTCTGGTTCGATGCTCTCTTTCGGAACTATTACTCTATTCTTTCGCATGTCTATCTCGGTGATAAGGTTCAATTTAGTTTAGGTACAAATCCATAAGGGGAAGCGACTCACATCGGATTCCTCTCCGTCGCTGCCGCCGCCAGACTCGGACTCGTTTTCACTCTCCGACTTTTCGCTCTCCTCTTCGCTTTCAGAACGCGCTCTCTTTGCCGCGCGACCCTTCTTGCCCTGATAACAAATTGATTAGTTGTTTGAATGCCTCAAATATGAAGTAGATTAGTCGAGGATGGACTAACATACATATCTAACACATAACATAACATAACATACACACATAACATAACATGTTACATGTTACATATATATAACATACATATCCGACACAAGAGCAGCCGATGCAACGGAGCCACGCCGTTTTGTCGACTAAATAGTGTTTAGTGTGTATTTGTAATATGGGCCTTGTTGCATGAATTAAATTTCTAAATAAATAAATATCTAGTGCATAATTATTTTCCTTCGTATTTTCACGGAAACGCACGAACGTGTCTTGATATTTCAGTCAGTCTCGGTACAAAAAGTACTGAGGTTGTCTGAAGTAACATGACAAATACGAATGTTTCCGCATTTTCAATTATGCATTACATCTGTAGTTAAATAAGTGACCATTGGCAGCCCTTAGAGCTCTTTCCCACTGACGTCCAGTGCGGGTACGGTTTTCTGCAGGATCCCGTTTTCTGTAGTATGCGTACCGTAAACCGGGGTTACTTTGATCATTTTTAGAGTTTGGCACCATTTTTTGACGATCCTAATATACGTAAAAATATGAAATAAAAATATAATAATCGGTTTTTTCTCTTCTTTCCGCCTGCCAAATAAAAAAAAATTAGGACTTATATTTTTGTCAGAAATAAATAAAAACAACGCGATCAAAGTTATATTGAGAATGGGGTTACTTTGAAACCACTAATTTTTTTGCTGACAATCTAAAGTAGACCCGCTAAAAAGCCCGTAAAAAATAAAAAAATAAAAATCGGTTAAGTACTTTTTAAGTTATTTATATTTTTAAGGTGTGGGGTTACTTTGATAACATACCAAATGATACAAATTAATAACTTTAAGCGCTTATTACATTATCTACTCTAAATAACGTAGGATTTTAACTTATTATCTCACTTAGCAACTGATTTTTGAATTGCAAGCTTTACGGCTTCAGTAAATTTGGTCTGTGCACCCGGGTTTTTGATATGTTGCCTTTATACTTGTTGTATAAAGTTCTATAAAAAAATAGTATGCTTTCGATGCGGCACGAATAGATTTTGTGCCCGCCACTATGTGTGCGAGTGCATCATTGAGTTATTCTTCTTGGTATTTTTTGTAGTCTCGTTACCCGATATTTTTTTGAAATCTCTGGCATTGTTTCTATAAAAAAAACAATGCATATTTATTAATAGTAGAATTAATTAATACCCTGGTGGGCTGGTGGCCTTACACACGTATAATAAAACACCTAAAGCAAAGACGCAGGATTAAATATAGCCAATTTCCACACAGAAAGTTAATTGCATACAATAGAAATGGGTAAAAGAATGTTTATAATCAGAATTTACATACAAACTTATAATTCTCCAACCTCTATCTCTTCCACTGACTCAAACGATACCTATTTATTATTGAAAAAGATACATAAAAATAACGTAAGTTGCCAAAATAATTCATGGTGTCACTTTAGTATTTTGATCAATTTCACCACGTATAAGTGATCAAAGACACCCCGACCCATGGATTCCCCGGCTATGTGCGCATGTGTAGGCTGTCGAACACAGGTATTTTTTTATAAACTCACGAATAAACAGTGATTAACCTAAGACACTATAAAATTACATGTATTTAATTACTGACACAAATATAGTGAAAGTTTTTCAACCAATAAAACCAGGAAGAAATGCGTACCCGCTATTAATTTTTTTTTTCAAGACGAAATAATAATATTACACTCGCATCCGGTTACTGGGCGATGAAGAAACTATCAGTGTTGCCAATAAAGAAAAAACAACTGCGAAGGTATTTTCCAACTCGTCAAAACAAGCACTTTAGTAGCGGAGGGAAGTCGTTATCAAAGTCGACCCGCAAATCAAAGTAACCCCGGTTTACGGTATTGCGTGTAGTATCCCGCAAACAGAATGCTCGTGTGAACGTTACTATATTAGCACGTATACTACTAAAACGGGATCCTGCAGAAAACCGTACCCGCAAAAAACTGGGCGTCACTGGGAAAGAGCTCTTTCGCCACGGCAATGAAACAGGGGTAACCAAGGTATTGTGCGAAGTGTTACCTTGACCGGCTTGCCGCGCTGGCGCTTGCCGCGCTTGCCGGGCTTGCCGCCGGAGCGGCGGCGGCCGCTGCTCTTGCGCTTGCGCGTGGCGGCGCCCGCGCTCTCGCCGCCCTCGGGGTCGAAGTCCGAGTCCGCCTCCTCGGATCCGCTCGGGTTGAACGAACCCTACGAACAAACGTTGTTCTACAATATGCCTGTGCAATCTAATTTAATAGTACATTATTGTCGAGGCTCGGAAGTAGCTATTTGCAGGCTGAGGATTCGTTTTAAACGGACGACCTTGGGAGTCCGTTTAATTGAATCCGAAGCCAGCAAGTAGCCTTCCAGCCGAGTCATATATAGTGCTTTTCTCAAAAATGGTGCAAGAAATATAAATATAATAGGAATATTTTACAAAAGCAACGTTCTTACGTATATATTTTCACAGAAAAAAGTAGAAACAATTGAAAAAATTAGCTTTGCCGCCTTTTTATTTTTTTAATAAAAAAATAGAAGTGTATTTTTCTGCCGAAAATACGTCAATCTATATTATATTATTATTATATTGAGACAGCTAAATAGTCGCGGTACTAATCATCTGTTTGGCTGTTTAATGGGCCTGTGCCTTCATTTGATATGGCCATTTCAACTTTTAAAAAGTTTGGAACTCGACAAATAATGGAATTTGTATGCAACATTGCAGTCCCAAAATCGAGACTGCAATGTTTTTAACTTTTTAATTTTTGACTGACCATAAACTACGCGCTTCGCGACCGATTTTTTAAACGGCAAAGTCGACTTTGCCGTCCATTTTTGAGAAAATATGTATACTAATCTATGTTTACTCTTCCCGCTTAAGGGCCATCCCACACTAGCGTCTTTTGAACGTCGGCGCCCAGTCTCTACGCAGCGACGCCATTTTCCATAGCGCTGCCTAAAGATCGGTTTTCCTAGGATAGTGGTCCCGTCATATAGCGGCCGTCTCCATACTAAATAATACGGCTAAATATGGATGTCATAGTATTTGTATGGAGACGGCCGCTATATGACGGCACCGCTATCCTAGGAAAACAGAGCATAAGGCCCTAAAACCGCTGAACACATTGAGATTAAATTTGGCATGAAAATTGAATTGAAATTGAAAGACAGAGTAGTTTTTATCATGCAAATCATCATTCGACAATTTCTACACAATACATGTTAAAACTTTCATTGTAAAAATACCTAGTAAAATGTGAGCTTTAATTTCTTCCCTTTGGGAGTCTACTGTACAAAACTTAGTCTGATACACTTGTCTGTTATAAATTGTATACACTGTTACATATTTTTATATTTCAAGCTCCAACAGCTCCTATAAAAAACCTGAATTGTACTTATCACTCTTGAAAAAAATAACAAAAAAAAATGGTTTCAATGATACTTACATCTGAATCTTCCGAGCCATCCTTCGCCGGTTTGGGACCTTTGACCTTCGTCTCTGGGTCTGTCTCATACTCCTCATCGGAATAGCCTAGACAAAATATTTTATTAGTAGATATATAATATATAATAATAATTCAGCCAATATACGTCTCACTGCTGGGCACAGGCCTCCTCTCATGCGTGAGAGGGCTTGGGCTATAGTCCCCACGCTAGCCCAATGCGAATTGGGGACTATTTAGTAGATATTTCACTAAAAATACAGCATAGTCGATAACATATTCGATTTTTTGCGTTTTTAGTAGCTACTTCTGAGCCAATAATACTATTGATCTAGTCGGATAGGGAATTGTGTCGTGTGTTTACCTCTGTTGTGCACCTTGACGGCGGCGGAGCGGCGGGGCCGGCCGCCCGGCGTGGCGGCGGCGGCGGGCGGTGGCCGCGCCACGCCGCGCGCGTGCACGGAGTTGGCCACCGGCTGCTGCAGGAACCCCACTAGCCGCGCCGCGAGGTCCGCCTGCGACCCTGCACAGGACAATTCACGTTGGTTATACGAAGAAAAAGCGATAAGGTTGGTGATGCGGTCTATTAGACCAGGAAATGATAAACGGTAAACTTGTACACGAGCAGCAATGAACGCTAGAAGTTCTGGAACACAGAAAATAACATTTTCGGAAAGCGTCAACATTCGACACGCTGCGCTCAACGAAGTTGCCGTTTTTCGGCTATGTCGAGCTGAAAAATAGTATACCCACCTCGGCCAGTAAATAAGAAAGCGTCAAATCACATTACAAACAGACACACGTTTCTTACTTTACTGCCCTAGAACTAGTCATTTCTACTTTGCATCGAAGTGTGGTCCATGCGATTGCAATCACAGAAGCACGCCCGCGATCACCTTTTTAATATGCAACCACGTGGTCGTACGCCCTTAACCCTTCTTTGCATGGTGATAAAAATTTCTATCATAACATTGTCCTATGAAATAAAGGTGCTTTCGGAGATGATTGATATTTACTGTTAAGTTACACTTTCAACACTAATCCATTTTCTGATTTTTAGGGTTCCGTACCCAAAGGGTAAAACGGGACCCTATTACTAAGACTCCGCTGTCCGTCCGTCCGTCTGTCACCAGGCTGTATCTCACGAACCGTGATAGCTAGACAGTTGAAATTTTCACAGGTGATGTATTTCTGTTGCCGCTATAACAACAAATACAGAATAAAATAAAGATTTAAGTGGGGCTCCCATACAACAAACGTGATTTTTGACCGAAGTTAAGCAACGTCGGGCGGGGTCAATACTTGGATGGGTGACCGTTTTTATAGATAATGGTACGGAACCCTTCGTGTGCGAGTCAGACTCGCACTTGGCCGGTCTTCTATTTACATAAATTTACGCAGTATTTTAATTTATAAAAATTACATTTGTTTTAAGACGAAATGTCGGAAAACTTGGAAAAACACAGAAGTTGATGATTTTTAGTATGTGATTTTGGGCCATTTTTTCGGGGTTTGTAATTGTTTTATATTTAAAAAATTTATCATAGGTACATATATCTCAAATAGTGTACCTTTCTGATGGTAAGATTTATTTATGTATCTCTTACTGAAAATTATATATTTACATAAATATAAATTAGCCTATCCAATTTCTAACACTGATTTCGCAGTAAAAATTGATGTTATTATTTTTCCCAGAATTAGTAAACAGTTACGTGATACATATATTCATTTCGTGCAAAAATAAAAAATCATGCAAAGAAGGGTTAATCAAAGCTATAGAATTGTAACGCGCCACCGTAGTTACCACCTGCCCTAAGATACACAGTTTGGCGAAACATTACATTAAGGTACGTAGAGTACGTACCTAGTTACAATATTATATTTTTTGTTAAATTTTCAATAAAACATATGGATATATAACTAATACCTTTCTTGTCCAAATCGAGCATCTCGCACATGGTGCGCACTTGCTTGGGCTCCATCTTCGTAGTCTCCTCGAGCTTGGCCTTATACTCGGCGGAGCCGATCGCCCACTCGTACCCACGGAACTTCTTGATATTACGCTTGACATTACGATCAAGGCATAATTGCTGCAGGATAACAAAATTAATGAATACATTGTTATAGTATGAGTTTTCTCAAATGATTTTTACGCCTAAGACCCTAATCTGTTAAACAAAAGCCATTGTTTATTTTATGACGAGTCCAAGCTTCCAACTTTGGCGCGTGGCAAAGCAACAATGCCGTTTAAAAAGCAACTGTATCGCGATAGTACTAAAGTTCAAATACGAACGCTGTGTATTCTCGCCTTCATTGGGGTGGTCGACCAAACTACATTATCAAAACATGTTATCTCTAATGAGCTGTCACATAGATTTGAACTTTAATACCATCACGATACAGTTGCTTTTTAAACGGCATTGTTGCAAGGTTGTTATAATATTGTCTAGCAGACTTAGAGCACTAAAAGTTGAGAGGTTAAGACTTACCCCGTATAGGAACTGATGCAGAATCTTCTGATCCTGGGTCTTGAAGCGCGACAGTGAGATCTCGACGTTACTGATGTGGCCGAGCGGGATGCCCTTACCCGCCGGCAGCGGCACGGGCGGTTCCGTGGGCTAAACATACAAATATAAGCATGAATCTCCAAATGAGTCTCCAAACTTTTTTACCTGAGGGCCATATTGCGCCTCAGAATCTTTCGCGCGGGCCACCATCGGTTTTTGCGCCGGGGGAGGATGTCTGGTTGCTGCTGTTAGGAACAGTTCCACTCTCAATGAATGCTAAACCCCTGGAGCCTGGCTCCTGCGGGCCGGGCAGTGGGCACTCGCTTTGGGTATCGGCTGGCCGGATTGAAACGCGTCGCGGGCCGGATTTGGCCCGCGGACCGGGGTTTGGAGAGCCCTTATATAAAGTCAGGGTTCAAATACACGACCTCCGTTTTCGATCCCGCCTTGCCGCCAGACTACCAGTGATTCTTACTGATCGAAAGATTAGTAATTCTCTAGAATGTACCTAACAGACTGAGGGGTCAATCAGAACTTACTTCTCGAAAAATTGGTTATATTTTTAGAGCACCGTACAAAACTTTGTTCACGGTGCTCTTATGGGATCACTTCGGTCTTGCAAATCGGTTAAATGCGTTTTTCTCAAAGACCGTTTGATGTAGGTACCTAAAATTTGGAATAGTTATGGCAAGTACCATCACTAACACTGTGAATAAGTCAAAACTGCTTATTTTATACAGTTATCATATTCACAAGTTATAGGGAATCGTCGGAGAATCTGTTACCTTATGCCCTAAATCGAAAACTAAAACTTGAAACTTAACACACCAATAGGTAGTACACGCACGCTTCATTGTGCGTTGAAAGGTCTACCAGTTATAGCCTGAATCGAAAACTTAAACTTCATTAGGAGCATTCCATCGTTACCTAAAGGACATTCGGACCCATTTTTTCGACTTTCCGAGCCTGGTTCTTTTTTGCCTTGGCTTTTTATAGTGTAATATTGGTATCATCTTAGAGCTGCTTGTTTTCTTAATAAACTGTTTAATTTACTTTTACTATAATACGCAAGTCGACAAAGTAATTCGGAAATAAAGCAAATATTTCGTAAGCCAATCGCATGCAAAATACGCCAATACTTTGTCCTACACGTAGACATTGCATAAATAAAGAATTTTGTCAAAAAAAGCTAGATGAAAAACTTACAGTTTTCATGGAATGCTCCATTAATACTTCACGTCAATGAACATAACGAGTTATGTTTGCAGTCTTACAGTTCAAAATCTCGCCCTAACTCCTCAAATGTATAAAGTATATCAACTTACCTCTTTCTTGGGCTTAGGTTTGGGCGCCTCCTCTTCCTCCTCCTCCTCTTCTTCCTCCTCCTCTCCCTCTTCGTCGCCTTCCTCCTCGTCGCCCTCTTCGTCGCCATCTTTGGCTTTCTTTGCTGGTTTCTTTACCCTGATGAATAAGAAATATTTTTATCATGCTTGCTCATTAAAGGTGTTAATGTAACGTTAAAATCTATCGAGCAGGCCTCGGACGACACCAAGGCCATAGTTCGGTACATACAGATATATGTAGTCAAGTGTAAAAATATGGGTGCATATAACTTACTCAAAAATATTTCCCATAGTTCTTAATTCGCTGACATAATGGCTCCTCTTCACGTTGGGCCAACGCCAACAAGGGACGCAGCCATGCGGTAGAATGAGATAGCAATATCACTTGCTCCCTCTAACGCATAAATGCGTCCCTCGTTGGCGTTGGCCCAACGTGAAGAGGAGCCATATGAGCTATGGGACATATTTTTGAGTATGATGTGTGCACTGATTTTTGTAAGTGATATTATCAAGTCGTGCAAAAAATAGGAGTTACAAGTCTTTTTATTAACCTACAAATAAATCTTACTGTATAATTTATAGTAAAAAAAAACAATAGTTCTTTGAAATATTTATCCAATGGTGGTATGACGATTGAAATTGTTCAGGAGTTATGGGGTTAAGGAGGTTGCTATACAAACTAATTTGGTTATAAGTGTTCTTAGCTTCACAATTTATTGGTGCTATCTAAAAAAAACAAAACTATACATGCTTAGATAAAATTGAATAATTAGTCTTACTTTTCTTTGGGCTTCTTCTCGTCCTCATCTCCCTCCTCATCGCCCTCCTCTCCCTCCTCATCCTCCTCCTCCTCTTCCTCCTCATCCTCGTCTTCTTCTTCTGTATCCTGTAGTAATTATAAATATGTTAAATTAAGTCCAATCACAGACATTAAAATGATGTGTGCAAGTATTAAAATTCTCGAGTCTAAGTCCGGTTACTTATAAGCTGTGGGGATAAAGATCTATCTGGTAGACCCCGAAAGATAAATAAATATTATAGGGACATTCTTACACAAATTGACTAAGTTTCATGGTAAGCTCAAGAAGGCTTGTGTTGTGGGTACTGGGTACTCAGACAACGATATATGTAATATACAAATACTTAAATACGTAGAAAACATCCATGACTCAGGAACAAATATCTGTGCTCATCACTCAAATAAATGCCTTTACCGGGATTTGAACCAAGGACCATCGGCTTCACAGGCAGGGTCACTACCCACTAGGCCAGCCCATTCGTCAAAAGATGGAATGAATACTGAAAGATTAAAGTATCTGGGAGACCGAGCTTTGCTCGGAAAACATAAAATCTCAAAAATGCGCCTTTTCCCAGAGATAAGACCTAGCTAGATCGATTTATCGCCCCCGAAAACCCCCATATAGCAAATATCATCGAAATCGTTAGAGTCGTTTCCGAGATCACCGAAATATATATATAAATAAATAGACATATAAATAAATAAATAAACAAGAATTGCTCGTTTAAAGGTATTAGATATCATCATCATCATCATATCAGCCAGAGGACGTCCACTACTGGACATAGGCCTCCCCCAAAGAGTGCCACAACACAATGAGCGGTCTTGCGCCACCCGCATCCAGCGGACTCCCGCTAAAAAGGTATCTCTCTCGGTGGTCGCTCGCTCATGTCTGAGGATCGTGGTCATCGGTGGATGTGGATGCTAAAAAGGTATATGTATGCATATATTTAAATCCATACCTCTTTCTTAGCCTTCTTCTTGGGTGGGGGTTTTTTAGTGCTCTTGTTTTCTTTCACGTCATCCTTCTCGTCGTCATCGTGTGTTTCCCCGTTTTCTTCCTGCGATGCAAATTATATCGTCAACTCTACTCTAAAAACGTCTGCTAAGTTGACAAGCCGATAATAATCGTTTGTCCCTTTCCGACGTATTGGTATGATGGAAAGGGACAAACGATTATTATCGGCTTGTCAACTTTAGCAGACGTTTATGAATAAGAGGGTCAGACTACAGTGCCATATTAAATATGAAAACGACTCACTCACGTTTCTTCAAGTCGAACATTACTCGAGATATTAGCTCACAAGCAAGCATGGTTAGATAGGTTAGCCAACGCGAAAGCTCGTCGTTATAGAGCAATTTACGACTTAAAAACTGTGAATCTTTTTAGGGTTCCGTACCCAAAGGGTAAAACGGGACCCTATTACCAGAGATACATATAACTCCGTATAAGATAAATAAAGTCTAAGAAAAAAACGTGGCTCGGACGGCCAAGAAAAAGTCATTCTCGAATAGATGGCGCCATTACCTTTGGCCTATTCTCAGCTAGATGGCGTTAACGACACCGCTTGGTATTTAACAGTTTTAACACATATCAGTGAAGGAACATGGGTCAGTATGGAACAATAAAAATTAAGAATCATTTATCCGTAAGCATATTTTAATTATTTTATACATTTTCAATTTTATTTTAAGTTTTAATCGTGTGTCGATAGATGGCAGTAAATGTACCGTGACTACAAAATTGACAATGACAGGACCCCTCTATACTATCTATTCTTTTTGCTATTACTAAGACTCCGCTGTCCGTCCGTCTGTCACCAGGCTGTATCTCACGAACCGTGATAGCTAGACAGTTGAAATTTTCACAGATGATGTATTTCTGTTGCCGCTATAACAACAAATACTAAAAAGTACGGAACCCTCGGTGGGCGAGTCCGACTCGCACTTTTCCGGTTTTTTTTTTAATATATATCATTAAGTAAGTTGTAAACGTATGTGAGTCTGTCGGCGGCAGATCGTAATGTTGCTGTGTAATGTTTAGACGGTAGTCATATTAAACCAATAGATAGACAGGATAGGTGGATGGGGTCCCTTTGTTTGGCATAGTTTTAAGTCATAATGTATTATTTGTCATATTATCATTAGTCATAATTCTGAAACCGTCCACTTTCCAGGATTTTCGTAAGGTTATCCTATGTTAGGTTAGGTTTGTTTTATGGCAATCCTGAAAAGTTACGCGTTTCTGAGAAAAACAAATTATGACTAACGAAAATGCGGACAAACCACACATTATGACTTAAAACTTTTTAGGAAACAATAGAGACCCAGGATAGGTTCGTTAGGTTGCTTCAGATGCCCGAAGGGCAAACTGTCCCGGCTCCCAGCCCTAGCGGGGCTCCGTCAACTCAGGGAACGAGACAATGATTTTCACGTTTCACGATATGTCTCGGAATTTCACGATGTGCCTGATCTAACGATCGGCTGCCGATATGTCTTTGAAATAAATCAATGATATAAAAAACTATTTGATGAAAATACCTTTTTTACATCGCCATCTGCTTTCGCGTCTCTCTTCTCGTTTTTGGAGTCATCTCCGCCCGCGTCATCTTCCTTCCCATTGGCCGTTGTGCTTTTGGCGTCGCCTGTACCGAAGGAAAACGTTATAAAGACAGATGTCAATACGCTACATTACCTATACTCTGTATCTTTAGGTATTTAAATAAAAGTAAAAAAATCTACCCTCAAAACAACTTTGCTATGAGATTCTCGTCTTATCTCTTTCCGCATTTATATAATAAATTAGTAAAAATCTGCGATATAAGGCACTGTGATTTACCTGAAGCAAAAAAGCAAATCAAACCCCTACTATTTTCTTGGAGTTATGATGAGTCAGAGGACATCTAGAAATGACTATAGTTAGTTATAGACTTCAACATTATTTTGCGTCAGATCCCAAAAGATGAATAACATGCACGGCTACTCTTCTTCTCTTCTGTTTGTCGTAGGTAATACGTACATACATACATACTCACATACATACACACATACCTTCACATAAACACTTTCACTTCACAGTCATTTAATAAAAAATCTTAGTTTTTAATTTTAATGTACCTAGATTTAATAATAAATCTTATTTGGCTTAGATCCCGTCACAGGCTAAGCCTAGTGTGGGGATCACTGTAGTACTTCACCTATGTAACATCCAAACTATGAAATAAATATGTTTTGAATTTTGAATTTAAATAGCTCCTTAAACCAGTTGAGGGTAGAAGAAAACATTACATGATCAAATAATGTAGGTTAAAGTCGGGTCGTTCAGTGACAGATCCAGGCGGTTTTGTAATTGGTCGGTTAACTAACAAATGTTATAACTACCCGAAAATTTACAAATTGTTTGTTTACTTTTACTTAAATACCTAAAGATTCAGACTTCAAGGGCGTCCGCTAGTTGGCGCGGAGCACGGAGCGGGTGAGCGCGTTAAAGATAACCGCAAATTTTCGTTAAGAGTGTGTAATATTGTGACAGCCTACCTACCGTATCCATAATAAACAACTTACGATATTTTCAATACGTTTAACAGGATTTGTGTATTTTTCCTATTTCCGTTTAAGTCTTAGAGCTTTTAGTAACTGGAGGCGTCTGTCATTTTCTGTACGAAACAGTCTGCCGATTTTTGCGGGGGAGGGGACGTCAAATGTATTGCTACTTCTACATGATTTATACGTAACGTACAAATAGCCATGTCAGTCCATACAAAAGTTTGCACAATTGTGCAAGTGTTTCGGCAGAGGGGTAAGTTCTTAAAGGCGACTCCGGTTATTAAATGCTCTAAGGTTTAAGTATTACCCTACCTATGCTTGTTCAATAATTTTGTAAGCCATACATTTCGATTAAAACGAGGAACCTTAGGCATTACGGTAGAACATCTAAACCTAGTGAATGATGGTGAGAGAGAGAGGTATGGAAGAAAAAGACATGCTGCGCCGACCCCAAATGAATGGGATAAGGGCAAGCGAATGATGATGATCTAAACCTAAGACCTAAGTGTCCTAACTTAAAAAGAAAATTGACATCACGCCTATATTTAGAACTTACGAAATAATAGAGCTATCTATGTAAAATAGAAAACGATCGGCATATTAAATAACCGCATAAATATTCTTCTCTAACTAACCTTGAATTTAAATAATTTAAGTAATAAACGAAACCGGTAGTACTTCGCGCACTAGTAACCTAGTGTTAGGAAACGATATTCGTATCCGGGTATAATATTATGAAGGTTGCCGTGCGTCAGGATTTCCCCTGAAATGTCAGGGTTTTTGATAATTTATCAGGATTGCGGGGAGACTTGGCGAACATCAGAGTTTTTTAGAGAAATACAAATGAGCAACTTGACCGTTTTGTCAATACATATTAGGCCGCGGAGTGGACGCACGCGGGGCGCGACGTGGTGAGCGGCAAAATGGGGTATTACTGCAATGTTCTGCCGCCAAAGTGCAGCACTAAGCTTGCTAGTAAACCATAGAGTAACTTATACATCCTCCTCCTTGCTTCGTACTCCTCAGTGCTGAGGGTCGTGACCTCCTAGTGGAGCACATGATTCCGGATTGCAAATTTCCAGCCTGTCCGATCCCTTGCGACTTCCAAGGCATCATGGACCTTCATGGATAGCGATTTGCTAATCTGGTCGGACCATCGCGTTGGACTGCGGCCTCTTCTCTTTCCTTCCACTTACCTACAACTTATACATACTGTGCCTTAAACTGTTTTTTAACAAGTTTTCACAGACAATAAAACATGACATTGATGCATCAAGGCGGTTTGTTAACAAGTTATCTCAGTTATCTGCCTCTTTAACGCTCGAATATGCAAGAGTGATAGAGAGGTTAGATAACGAAGTTTCGATTTTCTTGTTTCGCGGTAGACTCCCAGATTGTGATGGATAGTGGTAGTGGCGCCCCCTACGCAGAGTTTTGCGTAATATTCCCAATTTAAGGACGTTTGTACATTTGGTAGAGCACAATGCAATGTTGATTTACCGCTTGCGTCCAGTCTGCGGGCCTACTTGTCTATCGTGATATTCGTGATACTTGTATATTAACAACTGTCAATATTTTATAGCAATTCTACGCCAGCTTTATTGAATGAAACCGGTTTAATCAAATGGTTTTTAGCGAACTTCAGTAATTTTAAATTTAAGACTTATTGCTTGGTGCAGGGGGGCAATTTAGACTGCGGGATAGTTAAAAGTAATCGCAATATCTTCCATATTTTACATTATGAACTTGACGACCGGTCTGGCCTAGTGGGTAGTGACCCTGCCTGTGATGGCTCCTCTACACGATGGGCCAACGCTGGCCACTCCAAGGGACGCAGCCATGCTGTAGAATGAGATAGCAATATCACTTGCTCCCTCTAACGCATAAATGCGTCCCTTGGAGTGGCCAGCGTTAGCCTATCGTGTAGAGGAGCCATGAAGCCGATGGTGCTGGGTTCGAATCCTGGCAAGGGCATTTATTTGTGTGATGAACACAGATATTTGTTCCCGAGTCATGGGTGTTTTCTATGTATTTAAGTATTTATAAATATGTATATATTATATATATCGTTGTCTAAGTACCCACAACACAAGCCTTATTGAGCTTACTGTGGGACTTGGTCAATTTGTGTAATAAAGTCTTATAATATTTATTTATTTAACTAGTTACTAGAGTCACACACAAGACATATTTTTCGCTATGTGGACATGGCATTCTAGTTAATAATGTAAAACATGGAAGACATTTCGATTAGTTTAAATTACACCGCAGTCTAAATTACCCCCCTGCACCTTATACTTGTAAAGTCCTTGTTTAATAAGGGTCTCCCCAGATATATCGACGCGCATTCGGCAAAAGCCGATAGGAAAAAGCTTTATGTCCACGCAATAAGAGCCAAAAAGTCTTCGTTCGGCTCGGCTCGCATCGGTCGGCGCCTGCCGACGCGTCGACGGCTTTTTCGCTCTTATTGCGTGGACGTCTTATTAATGGTACAATAGCTAAATAAATCCTTGATTTTCCCATTTATTCCATAATGCAATATACATATTACAGAAACCCATTTTCTTATACATGTATATTGTATTGTATTTTATTAGTTTTTGTTGATCAAATGCCTGAAAAACAAACATGATGATGAATTGTTACAAACACGGGCCTGACACCAAAAAAGTGTACACAGTGACATTATGTTACCCCACATTATTGTGAACCAAATCTAGGTAACACAACTGGGTGCCTATCCAAGATGCCAATCGCTCGCTCCGTAGCGAAAAATACGGTAATATGTCTCTATCACTCCTTCATATTAGTACGACGGAGACATTAGCATGTCGTTGGCTATGGAGCAAACGGTTGGCATCTTGGCTAGGCACCCTGGCAAGAAATAAATATATTTTTTTTAATTCGAAACCAGGTTATTATTATTATTATTATAGCCTCATTTATTCCTTAATACATTAAAAATATAGTACATAACAATAACAATTCGTAGATAATTTCACATGCAAAATTAGTCTAGATTTACAGTCCATTTTGATAGTAAGTAAATTTAAATAATTATCTAATCTAATTCATTAAAGTTTTTTGTTTTTTATTATTAATATTCAATATATGTCATGCAGTTTAATTAAATTTAAATTATTTATGTATAATTTGAGTTTGCATTAAGGACCTCTCTTCGAGTGAAGGCCTCCTCCATATTATTCCATACATCTCTATCGTTAGCTTTGTTCATCCAGTCTTTGCCAGCTACTTTGTTTATTTCGTCTATCCATCGCTGCCTTGGTCTTGCTCTCTTTCGTTTATGTTGTGGTCCTGGCCAAGTAGTCACTTTGTATGTCCATTTCTGTTTGCTCATGCGTGCTACATGACCAGCCCATCTCCATTTCTGTTTTTTACAATGTTCCAAGGCGTCTATTACATTTGTTGTTTTTCTGATATCTGTGTTTCGTTTCCTGTCTCTCCTTTTAATATTTAAGATACTCCTTTCCATAGCTCTTTGGCATACTTGTAACTTATTGTTTATAGTATTATTGAATATCCAGGTTTGGCTGCCATATGACAGACATGGAAGTATACAGGTGTCTAGTACTTTTTTCTTAAGCTTTATAGGAAGGTTTGATTTCAACACTTCTTTATAACTCCAGAATTTACTCCATGTAATATTTATTCGCCTGTTTATTTCGTCGTAGTGTCTTGATTTAGTAAATGCTAATTGTTTACCCAAATAAATATAATCCTGTACATATTCTAGTTTGGTCGTGTTGACGTCGTTGATGGGTATTTTTATAGAGTTAGTCATGATTTTAGTTTTTGTGGCATTTAACTCTAGTCCTATTTCTTGGCTGACTTTATGAAGTTCGCAAACCATTTTTTCTAATTGTACTGCTGTTTCCGAGAAGAGAACGATGTCGTCGGCGAACCTCAAATTGCTCAGAAAATTGCCTTTTATGTTTAAACCTCTCTGTTTCCAGTCAAGTTTTTTCATAATACTTTCAAGAACAGTAATGAAAATTCTAGGCGAGAGCGGGTCTCCCTGTCTAACTCCTCTGCAGATTTTGATTTCAGAGCCTTTAGTTTCCATTTTTACACAAGATACACTCTTGCTATATATATCTTTTATAAGCTCTATAGTCTCGTACGGTACGTCACATTCATATAAAGCTGTCCACATGCTTTTGTGAGATATGGAATCGAATGCTTTCGCATAGTCGATAAAAGCTAAGTAAAGCGGACTTTGGTGTTCTTCATATTTTTCTATGATTTGCTCTAGCGCATGGATGTGGTCCGTTGTCGAAAAGCTTTTTCTAAAACCAGCTTGTTCTGGTGGTTGATGTTTTTCAGTGTATTTTGCTAGGTGTTCTTCGAGACAAGACGCAAATAATTTATACATATTCGGTTGTAAGCTGATAGGTCTGTAATTATTTATATTGGCCGGGTCGCCCTTTTTGTACAACAATATTATATCTGACTTTGCCCAGTCGGTGGGTATTTTTCTATCATCTAGGATCTTGTTAAACAAGTTTGTTAAGTGAGGGGCTAGCAGAAACTTGCCTATTTTTATTGCCTCGTTTGGAATACCGTCCGGTCCATGACTTTTGTCCTGTTTTAGTCTATCTATTTTTTTCATAATTTCAGAATCAGAGAATCTGTCTAAAGTTGTAGAGTTATTGGCGATGGGTTCAATTTCCTCTTGGTAGTTATCTCGCGATGAGTAGAGATTTTTATAAAACAATGTGGCAGTCTCTATTATTTTTGATCTTGAGAAAGTCTTTTTATTGGTAGAGTTGGTAGAGTTTTCATTTAGGCAAGGAATCCATTGTTTGGTACTTTTCAGCGCTTTGTACCCTTTTTTCAAGCTGCCTGATGAGGTAAGGTGATTTTCTAATATTTTTATCCTATACTCTTGATGTTTTTTCTTGATAAGTCTATGTATATGTTTATATAAGTAGCTGCGCTCCTCCTTTTCTTCTTTTGTCAATTTTTTCTTAGTTGTTAGTTCATGTCTTCTTGTTATTAGTTGTTTTATATCTTCCGTTATAACACTGTATTTTTTCAAAGGTTCATTTTGAGTGCAGTTAAGGCTCTCTGATATACATTTTTTGAAAATGTTGTAAAAGGACTCTACATCTGCGCATTTGTCTAAGTTGGCTGTGTTAATTTTTTTACTTAAAGTTTGAAGGAAGTTTTGCTTATCTTCTGGTGTAATTAATTTAGATTTAGTACTTCTGTAGTTAGCTCTACTTTTCCTTAGCTTTGACATAACGATTGTACTTCTTATAAATCGATGATCGCTGGGGAATGATAGACTGTTTAATATTTCAATATTAGTGACATTTTCTTTGTGATTAGTCAGTATGTAATCTATTTGACTTTTTCGTTTTTTTGGGGATAACCATGTCCACATGTTTTTCGTATTTTTCTTGAAGAGGCTATTTAGAATGAACTGGTTATTTTCCCAGCAAAACTGTAGAAGCCTTTCTCCTCTATTGTCTCTTTTCCCGTAGCAGTAGTTACCAAGGATTCTTTCTTCTCCAGCCAGACGTTGTCCGACGCGCGCATTGAAATCTCCTAGTATAATTTGGTGATGGTAGCATTGTCGACGGGCTAGTTGGAGTTGATTGTAAAATTCGTTTATTTCTTGTTCGGTTGATTCTGCAGTTGGCGCGTAGACCTGGATTATTGACAATGTTTCGCTGTCGAATTTAAGGTTCAAAATACATATTCTTTCTGTTAGTGCGATAAAACTCTCTATGTTTAATTTATACTTCTTCTTTATGAGAAATCCGACTCCATAATGACCTTTGGTCTCGCCATAGGAGCAGAATATATGCTCATCATCCTCTTCTATGTTATATCCAGTTCTTCTAATTTCAGCTAAACCGATAATATCATACTTAATATTTTTAATTGCTTGTTTAAAATCCATTAATCTTTCACTTGATAAAAGAGATCTCGCGTTGTAGGTACATATGTAGAGTTGTTGGAATGGAGGGTTTTGGTCTTTCGCCCCCGCGGTGACCGGCCGTGGTGGGGGTGATCGTGGAGAGGTCGCCTTATGTCAATATTTTTTCGAGTTACTACTTTGGTTAGATGTTGTAGGTTCGTTGCTTTTGATGGTGGTAGAGGGTGAGGGTGGGGGTGGTGAGGTGTATGTAGATGCATCTGTGTTTGCATGTTGACCTCTAATCATGTACTGTTCGATATTTTGTTTCTTTGGTGGTTTCCTGTTACTGTTGGAGTTTGAACTAGATTTATCGTGCGTCTCTGGGGACTCTGGTAAAGGTCTTAGTTCTTGCACCTCCCTGTTTTTTCCCCAAACGCCTCACTTCTTCTATATATCGAAACCAGGTTAACGTTTCTAATACTTTAGGCACCTTCTTGATGGTCTAGATCGGCGGTCGGCAACCTGCGGCCCGCGGGCCGCATGCGGCTCGTGAAACTGTCACTTGCGGCCTGCGAGCCTCTCTGGCTATGTAATATTGAGAAACGACAATGTCTGATAAAGTCATAAATATTAACAAAGTGCGGCCCGCGTCAACCTACTCATCGTTAAGATCCAATAGGAGTGGTCATTTCTCCATACAAACGTACTCCTCGTTTACCTCCGTGGTTTTTGAAGCTAGAGCAATGATTTTTTCAACACAGATTAATATTGTCAATATCTGTGTCGGACCGTTTTGCTTTTTTTGATATTTTTGTTTTTTAAGGCGCTAGAGCCCTTCAAAAATGGCAAAAATGGCCTAATTGACTATGCCGCAATGAGAGGTGTGGCATTCAAAACTGATATCAATAAGCCAAAAAATCAAAACGGTCCGACACAGATAATTTCATAATCATTTAGATTTCCAAATTTGGTTACGATTGGTTAAGTTTTGGAGGAGGAAACAGAGGAGTACGAAACCTCGATTTTTGAGATTTTTACGCAGGATTTTTCGCCTTGTCCTTATCGCACTACTTTTAGGTGCCGCTTCCGTTAGCGAGACGGGTATATTTACCTAAAATATTTAAAACTCAGCTCCTGTTTCGTCTTAACTACGCTACTAAAACTACGCAAAAAAAGGTTGCCGACCGCTGGTCTAGATCATAAAGGTGCGCCCAGATTGAACGCGCACAGCGCTCACAGCACACGCTGCAGATACTTTACTACGATATGCGCGCGAACTGTGTGTTCCTTTTGTTTGTTGAATTGAAGTTTTGTTTCCTACACTTATCCAAGAATTTTGTTGGTAATATTAAATATTATTTATAGTATTTGTAAGTCTCTATATATTGAATACTGTACCAAAAGTTTGCGTAAATTGCATTAGCCAATGTGAAAAAAAAGCATTTTTATGAAAAATTTAAATAAATCATATCTCAAAAAATAACAAAGATAGGAAGTTGAAACTTACAGGAAATAATACTTGTCATAAGGGCTTTTAATAAAAAAATTACAGTAAACATTTGGTGAAAGGGCCGCTTTTCCATGTAAACACGGCTACGCTCTTTAGCTTCCAAGCTTTTAGCTTGTAAAAAAAATGTTAAAATATAAGGTAAAATAGCTGAGACGAAACTGAGCTTTCCTCGTGTTAGCGTGCTTTATGACACGTTTTTTTAAGACACGCTTTTTAGGGTTCCGTACCCAAAAGGTAAAACGGGACCCTATTATTAAGACTTCGCTGTCCGTCCGTCCGTCCGTCTGTCTGTCACCAGGCTGTATCTCACGAACCGTGATAGCTAGACAGTTGAAATTTTCACAGATGATGTATTTCTGTTGCCGCTATAACAACAAATACTAATAAAAACAGAATAAAATAAAGATTTAAATGGGGCTCCCATACAACAAACGTGATTTTTGACCAAAGTTAAGCAACGTCGGGCGTGGTTAGTACTTGGATGGGTGACCGTTTTTTTTTTGCATTTTTTTCCGTTTTTTTTTTCATTATGGTACGGAACCCTTCGTGCGCGAGTCCGACTCGCACTTGCCCGGTTTTTTTATAAGTTTTTGGGACCTAAGAGAGGTTTCTTTTTCATACTTTTTAACCGCCTTCAAAAAAAAGGTTCTTTGTTAACAATTGTTAATAAAAATTAACACTTATGAAGTTGCACTTGGTTAAAACTTTTTCAACCTAGTAATTATGTTATAATGAGGTGTTTTAAAGTGTGTCAAGTATAAGGAAAATATAATTAATGATGATCAGTTCATGACGCAAATGATGATAATGAGAGGACAGACATTCTCTGATGACAACATTCAAAAATGTTTTCCCTTAGAACAAACACAAACATAATGAGTAAAGGATGATTTTCATTTGTCCTATTAATGATGTTGTCAATTCTGTATTAGACAGACATCAGTTACTTTAAAAAAATTACTGCTTCCGGCCTGACTTGAACCCAGAATGAACTCTCAACTCACACAACTCCCCGGTTGTGAGTTCAAATCTCATCTGAGGCAGTGTTTTTTTCCTTTCAAACATTCTGCTTCATTGCTGTATCTACTGAGAACTAAGATTTATACTTTTGATATACAGGGTGTCCCAGAACTACCACGTCACAGTGACACCAGAGGTAGGTCAACTTAAGAGGAACCAACCTAACCAGCTTAACATGACCCCAGTAAAAGTTGCATGGATTTCGAGTTATGTATTAGAGAATTTTCCCTTTTAACATTTTTAGTACAAAGGGGAATTTTTTTTATTTTATTTCGGTAATAACTCGAAAACCGTGCAACTTTTACTGGGGTCATGTTAGGCTGGTTCGGTTCCTCTTGAGTTGACCTACCTCCGGTGTCACTGTGACGTGGTAGTTCTGGGACACCCTGTATATTTTGATTGAGTTTTGGTGATTTTGGTCAACAATAAGTATAAAAAATACTTTTTGAAACTGACCACATTTTTTCATCCTTACTATTTCCTTGCAACTGTGTTCCAAGCTATAAATTTGTTTTTTTTTTATGATAAATCTAGTAATTTAGGTCAAATGAAAACCACCCGCAGTTAGTATCCCACACAGGTTAAGTGCAATGTAGATGAACAGGCCGACCCAACACATACAACTCTGACCTTCAATAGTATCTTTATTGGGCGCGTCGCTTGGTTGATCTACATCGGTGTTACCTGCGGCCTGGTCGGGGACCGACTCACCCTTGGAGTCTTGAGACGACTCGTCTTCTGTTGTATGCCCGTCGCCGGCTGTGGACTTCTTGTCTTCATCCTGTATATAAAAATGTGGTTAGAATAAGCAAATATTTACAAGGGAGAAATAGCAACATCAGATATAAGACTATAAAGTTCAGGATATAACTAGAAAGATAAGAAGACAAAAATGGAAATGGGCTGGTCACATGGTTAGAGGAAAAGACAAATGGAGCAAACTAGTCACGCAAAGCTACCCAAGAGATGGAAACAGAAAGAAAACTAGACCAAAAAGAAGGTGGGACGACGACATAAGACAGGTCGGAGGAACAACTTGGGGTAGAGTGGCCATAGACAGGCCAGAATGGAGAAGATTGGAGGAGGGCTTTGCCACCTGGCAAACGGACACACAAAAATTGAAAAAAGTGAAATATATGAATAAAAGAAGAAATGTATTGTCCGACTATTAAGGCTAAACAATAATAAAAATATAAGGGAAGAATGGGACATTAATTAAGAAACTGTAAAATATTTCGTAAAATTACGTTTCTGGCAATTAATTGCAAATAAGATTTAATACTAATTGCGATATAAAATACTTTAGTACCGAGTTGGTAAAACAAATATCACATACCTCGCTGATAATATTAAGGATTTTTAAGTAAGCAGAGTAACATTAAATCAAGAATATGTGCGAAGTTTTCAACCAAAAGGTATGTATCACATTGTTGGTTGTTGATAAGGTTGGTTTCATGTTGAAGCTATAAGGAAATAGCGCCTTATTCACAACCAACAATGAGTACCCTTTTGGTTGAGAATGGCACATTTAACCACAGTTGGAATTTTTATTAAGGTGTCCAAATATTACATTACCTACAATGTAAAAAGTTGTTACTATACTAACATTGGTAGCTTTGGAATTATTTCCTCATACGTATTTGTGCTAAATTGTTTGTACCTATTTTAAATCCTGACTGTATGTACCATCAGGCTCCACGATTATTGCGCCATTTAGGGTCCTAGCTAAATTGGTTGTTCAATAATTAAGCTATAGAATTTCCAATTTAGCAAGCACCCTAAATGGCATAACAATCCTGCGCGGTGACTGTACATTATGTTATTTCACTTTGAAAGGGGCAATTTTTTTATGTGTTTAGTATTATTCATCTAACATGGGATTTTAATGTGCAGTTTAATCAGTGATTCATAATATGTAGTGGTTATAATATGATTAGATTGACTTATTTGACCATAATCATAATGCCTAGAAATGGGAAATTAGACTTATGTTATTAAAATGACATATTTTTTATTCAGAGATTGTGGCATTGAAAATATCAATCTGGTGATATTGTGAGTTGCTAATAGGTATTTCACATTTCCTGTACAGTATTATTACTTTACAAGGAAAAATTTTACACTAAATACTTTTATTTTAAAATATCACCAATTCATACATAATTTTTATGGTATAATGGTAATTTTTGAGAAAATTTCGCATACAAAATATGAATTTCTCATATAGTTTGTACAAGAAAACTGTTCTTGGTATAAAAATACAACTTCTCCTTGCAATATTTCACTTATTTAATCAAATAAACATTAAAACGCTATTTCCAATTCATATGTAAAATTACAATTCAGAAATTTCAGTCGGCAAATCTGCGACTGAAGTTCCAAGCGTTAGTTCGAATTCCCGCCATTTGAATTTGGACCTTACTACATAAGCGTAAGGTTCATATTAGGTTACAGACTTACAATCTTTCCGCTATACATAACCAAATATACAAGCTGTGTACATATAGCGACTAGGTATAAGAATTATATCTAGTCTTACATTTTAGGGTCAATCGAACTCCGTCATATTTCTGTAACGATACGATATTAAAATACAAGTACGGCCTGATCGGAAACAAAATAGTACGAAAATTGACCGAGGTCAGCAATAAATGCCCGAAAGAAAGCATGTTTATTTACATCGACGGCCTAGCTCCGCAACGAAATAGCGAAGCGCCAAGCGGCGGGGCATTGGAACGACAACAATATCACTCTACGTCTAAAAAATAATCGCAAAAACCAAATACCAAGGTCATGCGGATTTCCTATCAATGTCATTATGTACATATATCGTGGTACATTAACAAAGGCCTGCACCTAAATGTAAAGGGGCGGGGGTGGCTAAAATATGCGAAATCTGGAAAATAATCCCATTAGCATCAGTTTCGATAACCGATCACGATGGCATTCACAGTTTTTCTTGCGAAATATTGACTAATATCACAACCCTCCGTGGCGCAGTTCCCGCGTTTAGCGGGAAGCAAACGTTCTGTCAGCCATGTTGAGACGCAGACAAACATTAGTGATATAACACGGAAATAACATCACTTCACCACTAAAAATACTCTCAATAGACGCGCACCACTGCATAGAAATATAATACAAAAACATATTTCACAACTATACCTGATTGTCATTGATTTTCGCTTTATCGGTATCACCCGACATTTTTCCTACGAAGAAATTGAAAGCGAATTCAAAGCGTCTTCAAACACCGGACAACACAAATGCACGCACCCATTAAAAAAAGTTTTGGCGTTTAGTTATCAATATAGCTCTCATTCTACTTCGTATTGGCGGCATTTCTTAAATGTTTTTAAATTAAATGGAATTATATTCTACAAATATTTAAAGATTTTTATTTGGTTAAAAACAGTTAAATAGAATAAACCTGGAATAAATAGATTATAAGAACTTTGAAAGAAAGAAATACCTTACTTTGTATCAAAATACAAATTTAAAAAATATTAAAATAAACACTGACCAATTTGTCATTCTGCGAATGAAAACTGAACGTTTATTTTCAAGAGCAATAAAACTAAAACATAAGATGAAAATTTCTGTTACAGCAATTTTACATCACAGAGCGAAGAATAAAATGCTAAATAATATACACCTATTATATATAAAGATGCAATTGAATTTTAATGACTTCATACAGTTTGTTAAGTCAGCGATAAAGTGCTAAAACTAAATATTATTTTTTTATTAATATTCAACCTTTGTAGTTTGTACTTATCAAATATTACTAGGAATTCGTTTTCACTATGCAAAAACTAAACACGAATTGAAAAGTTGCCATAGACAAGCTTTTTAGGTTATTTATAGGCGCTACTCAAGCCTTTCAAATTATATCGCAATTATTAGAAATTAAAAAAAATATTTATGAAACATGATCACATAAGACATTAAGTATTATTGTAGGATAAGTGGAAAATATATATAGAAGCATAAAACGTTACATATCTTTTAGTAAGTATTGCAAAATATTTCGAAATGTACACACAACTATAAAATACTCTTGCCTAGAGTTTTCGTGTCCGTGGTACGCCGCGTCTTTTCTCGCGACGCGAGTTGCGACAACCGAATAAATTTATTTTGGGTTATTTGATCCTTTTTAATGGCTGCCGTATAACGACTGAATGTGTACTTAAATCAAACATGAGTGATTATTCTTCTATGGCTACGCTTCAAAACAATAGCCAACCGGCGGGATTTGCGGCTGCTCTACAACGTGCTAAATTGGTAAGACATACTGCATTTTGTACCTATTTATTGGTGTATTGGTAACGTCCGTATAGTTAATGCAAAAATGTCTGTTTACCTACTTTATTCGCAACTTGTAACGTATCTCCCTGACATAATCCACCCTCTTTTCATTGGCGGGTGACTTTAGTAGCCGATGAAAAACGTTAAATTCACTATAACCTACTTAAATTATGAACTTTCTCGTGGTGTTTTTACTTCCTTTAAAACAATAAGAGGTATTGAAACGTCTAATTAACACGAATTAGTGTCAATTTTGTTGAAGTCGATTGAAACGTCAAATTTTAAAGGAAAAATCACGTAAATTGGGTTGATTTTAGGTTGCTGCTAAAATCGAGGGTGGTGGTAGCAAGAGACCTTTGGAAGACGGACCAGAGCCTAGCGCAAAGAAATTGGCTTCGATTGACCCGGCATATCAACAACAACACGCAGCAATGAGGTAAGATCAGTTACAATAAAAAACAAATTTTCTTCACTTCGAAATACCAAAATGTAGAATTCTATCTAAAGCAAATAAAATCACCTACGTACATTTCTCTAAAGTCTCCTGAGACCCAGAAACAGTTGTTTTGTTTTTGAATTTGGAACTCTTAGTTACACAATAATAGTTCTAAACTAGATTATGGAATATGTAAAAAAATTGTATGCGGGGTCTTAGCAGGATAGATAATAACATAAAAACCAGATAACATTGAACTTCACTAACATACAGTTATTCTTTGCCTAATTTAACTAGGACAGCTACCTTTGAACTGTTTGTTAACCTACATTTATCTACAAAAGTAGTTTAGGTTGTAACCAAGTACAGATGGACAGATGTAGTGAATAATTCTCTACCATCATGTTTTCACGGTAACGAACGAACATGTTACGCTATTTGATAATACACACATCTGTAGTGCTTAATTGCAGCATAATATTTAATGTGTTTGTTTATTCTACATAATATTTTTTTAAATCACTAGTTCATCATCGGCGGCGGCGGCTGCTGCAGCGGCAGCGGCGGCTGCGGCGCGCATCGCCGCGGCGAACCCCACACCACCAGCCCCGGCCCCACCTGGCCTGATGCAGGACCAGACCCTCAACGAGTACATCCGGGTGCCGGACAAGATGGTTGGCTTGAGTGAGTGATCATACATACTACAGACATACAGGAGGCAATTCAAGTCTCAGCTCCGCCTGGTGGAAAACTTGACCCTTAATGAGTACATCCAGGTAGGACGAGATGGTTGGCCTGAGTAAGTGATCATACTACAGATATCTTCTTTATCGTATCCTCATGGCTGAGGAATGTGACAACTGTGGACTTCTTCTTGCACCCGGTGTATGCTAGCCTGTAATGTGGCTTTTGTCTTTGACATTATACAGAATACAGACACAGAAGGTAATCTGCCTTCTTTGCTCATCACCAGACCCTCAATAAGTGCATCTGTGTCCCGGACAACAAATTTGGCCTGAGTGAGTGAACATAAACATATCACAGTACATACTAGAGATGGGCCGAATATTCGGTAATTATTCGGTATTCGGCAAGTTTTTCAATGTTCGTATTCGGCCGAATAATTCGGTTATAGTGCCGAATATTCGGCAAATACTTTTTATTATGTTTGTATTGGTGCATAACTAAAATGTAAACTCCTCCAGAACTTTTCAGGTAGTTATTATCTTCCACTTCTTCCAGATTACGTCTTTATAATTACCCTTTGTAATTAAAACACACGATCTCTCGATGTTGAATCCATGGGAGTCATTTGCAAATCCCTTGACTTTTGACCTCTTTGTTTCCTAAGAAGGGGGGTTATTTTAAGCTGCTAATGTAGGTAATTGAAGCGTTTTCGAATGGTTAATTAAAATGTTATAGCTGAACCGAATAATTCCGCCGAATATTCGGTTCGGTAAGATCTGAACCGATCATTCGGCAGAATATTCGCGTTCGGCAAACTTTATATTCGGCCCATCTCTACTACAGACATACAGGCGGCTCTGCCTGGCCCGATGCAAGACCAAATCATCAATGAGTACATCCGAGTTCCGGACAAGATGATGGGCCTAAGTGAGTGATTAATTGATTATACACATATCTTAGACATACAGGAGGCCACCCGACACCAGCCCCGGCCCTGTCTGGTCTGATGCAAGACCCAGCTCAACATGACAGATAGAGATAGTTGACCCCCCCTGCAAATAAATTTCTATGCAGTGGCAGTCGTGGCTCACTCCGCGATTTCGTCGCTTTGCTACAGGTAGCTAAAAGTACATCCGTTCCGCCCCAATTTTGGGGAAAGCCATAAGCCGCGCGTGGCGCTGTCGACACCTAGCGGCCATATCTGTGCTGATCGTAACAGACCCGTTTTGTTAGAGAGTGAGTCTTCTGTACCTAGTACTATTATTTATTCTGTGGCAGAGGGGTCAGTTATCTCTGAAGCTGTACATCCGGGTGCCCAACAAGATTTGGCCTGAATGAGTACACGTATAATGATGATGAACAGGCCGGTCGTTGATGGGGGAGCTGCCAGCTGGATACTGCGCGCACATCGCCGGCGCTGTCGTCCAGAACATTCATTCACAGTGGCGGATTTGCAGTGTTGCCCGCCCTAGGCCCCAGGCCCTGTAGTAACTACTAGCCGCCCGTTTCTCAGCACCCATCTATAGACAGCCGGCCCTAATATCTTGCCGCTTTTAGCCCGGGCCTACTGGGCCTTAGGGCAAATCCGCCACTGTTCATTCAAGTCTATACATTTTGTTCGAGTCGCTCGGCGCCGGCCGCGGCGTGAGCGGTGATTCGCACCGCCCCGCTAATCGCGTGCGTAAAGTCCGCGGCCTAAAACAAAAAACGCCGAAAGTTTTAACTGTCTTCCTATTACGATTTTTGAGAAACAGGATAGGATTCTATTTCTATGGTACCCTTTACTTCCGGTATTGCCTAAAACTATGAACGCAACAATGGAAGCCTAAAAACGTTAGTACCTACAGATGTGCATAATAGGGTATTTTCCTACTAGTCAAATCAGTTACTTTTTTAGAACTGTCAAAACGATTTGCTAATATGGAATTGATATGAAACATTACATCGTGACGTCACGGTCAACTCACCTACTTTTTATACTTCTATCCGATTTATTAAATAGAACTGTGTTCAAAAATAATTCCGATCTGTGTTTTTCTAATAATTATCTGGTGCTTTATTTCATGCATAGTGTAAAATAATTTATTTTAAATACAGTATAATACCCTATTGTTTTCCTTCGTATTTTCACGGAAACGTAAGAACGTGTCTTGCTATTTCAGTCAGTCTAAGTACAAAAAGTACTGAGGTTGTCTGAAGTAGCATGACAAATACGAACGTTTCCGAGAAAATACGAAGGAAAACAATTACGCACTACGTCTGTACGTCCATGTAGTCGCCGGAGAAATTGATTTATTTCAAACAGATGTCTTGAGCACGTTTTCACAACACCTGGCGTTTTGCCATACTACATAGTCTAGTGCTAAATGTCACTCAATGCTTGAAATATTAATTAATTTCCCTTGACTAGTGGCATGAATTTCTAATGAGATCGGGAATGTCATTAGATATTCATCAAATCAAATGGCCCCTATCATTTAGCAGGCGGCTCATTTTGTGAAGGACTTAAGGCTCCGTCACACATGCGCGTGAGCGGGGCGCGCCGCTTTTACATATAAAACGCTCACGCCCCGCCCGGAAAACGCGCCTGTGTGACGGAACCTTTAACTTTCCTAAAGGGCAACGTTTGATGTTTTGTTGAAGGGACAGGTAAAACGCAGAAGTGGAGATGGAGTGGGCATATGTGTAGGAAAAGTGGAGCCAAATCCTAACAGACTCATTGACGTATATCTCAGGACTGGCCATACGGGCAATAAGTATGGTGCATGAATGGGGCCAGAATAGCGGTGTGATACAGCTACAATGCGATTGGTTGACGAGTTCGCATCACGCGCACGATTGGTCGCAACTAGTTGTGTTAGACTGCACGATTGGCTCGAATTCGTGAGTGACACCGCTGAACTAGCACTATTCTTAGTGCCCGTAAGGCTCGTCCTGATATATACGGCAATGAACAGACTGGTATCAAAGGGCCTGCAAACGGCGCTAGAGAAGACCTCTATCAAGATAAATAAATAAATATTATAGGACATTATTACACAAATTGACTAATTGTAAGTCCCACAGTAAGCTCAATAAGGCTTGTGTTGTGGGTACTTAAACAACGATATATACATACATATTTATAAATACCTAAATACATAGAAAACATCCATGACTCAGGAACAAACTCAGGATTTGTGTTCATCACACAAAAAAAAGTAAGTCCCACAGTAAGCTCAATAAGGCTTGTGTTGTGGGTACTTAGACAACGATATATATGTTGCAGTCAAAAGTGTGAACTGGTCAAAAGAACTTTTAACCGACAAAAACAGGCAAAACTGCTTTTGACTGAGCATGTTGGTCAGAAGTAGTTTTACCTGAAAATCATACCTATTTCTGGCAGCAGTTTCGTTTAAAGGGCGTAGCAAAAAAAATAACCCTAACCTACCTATCTCTGGGAACAGTTTCGTTTTAAGGGCGTAGCAAAAAAAAAATAACCCTAACCTACCTATTTCTGGGAGCACTTTTGACTGATAGTAACAGTCACAATTACTATTAACCAATGATTTTCAGGTAAAACTACTTTTGACCAACATGCTCAGTCAAAAGCAGTTTTGCCTGTTTTTGTCGGTTAAAAGTTCTTTTGACCAGTTCACACTTTTGACTGCGACATATACATACATATTTATAAATACCTAAATACATAGAAAACACCCATGACTCAGGAACAAACTCAGGATCTGTGTTTATCACACAAATAAATGCCCGATTCGATTCGAACCCAAGACCATCGGCTTCACAGGCAGGGTCGCTACCCACTATGTGGAGTGAAGATGGGAGGATGAACTTGAACGGCGGGCCCGAAATGCAATGGAGTGGGCCATGGCAGACTACAGTGGAAAGAGATAGAGGCCTTTGCCAAGTGGCACACTCAAGGGACTTACTCTAGTCTCTTACTTAGGATAAAACAGCTTATCGTCGTAAGACCCAAACCAATTTTTGCGCTTTTGAATTTGGAACTTTCTTTTATTCCTATAAGGCCCACTTGCACCATTCTACTAACCCGGGGATAACCGGTTAAACCTGGAGTTACCACCCAAGTAGCATGGAAGTGTCGGCAACATCAATATAGCAGCCAATTAAGAACTTAGAGTGATTTAAGGGACGTATAAGAGTGTCAGAAAAGTGTTGTGAGAGACTACAAGCTAATTCTATCGTAAAAGCTGTATACAGGCTGTATTGTAGTAACACTTGGCACTTTTAGCTGTACAAAAGTATTTGTCAACTCCGTTTTAAAACATTAAGTGTTGTGAAACACTACAAGCTAATTTTATCGTAAAAGCTGAATACAGGCTGTATTGTAGTATCACTTGGCACTTGTAGCTGTACAAATGTATCTGTCAACCCCGTTTTAAATCTATTTCTTATGGCGTAATCTTACTCTCCTATAAGAATAGTAGTTGTATAACTTCTATCTGTAAGGGTATTATAAAACCAAATGAATAAATGGCAGCTATAGTACAGCTTTTTTCTGTATTACTGATAGAGTCGCTTATAACAATCTTTTGGCGTAATTTGACACTCGTATAAGTATAGTAGTGTAATGATTTCTGAAAATAAGTGTATTATAAAACTAAAGGAATATATGACAGTTACAGTACAGGTTTTTTATTTGTTATACGGATCTCTAAAGAGAATTATAACTTATGTACGGAGAACCGAAATACAGCCAAACGAATACAAATATTCTATTATAAAGCTGTTTTAATTACAAAAGCTGTAAAAGACACTCAATTTATTACACAGCACAGCTACTAAGATTATAATGCTCTCCAACTATCCTGTAGGCTGTTTAAAAATTGTCGCCATTTTACAATAAAAAAAAACGTATTTGTAAATATAATTAAAGAAATACTTGCAAATATTTAGCAGACTAACGCCGTGTTATGATTACCAGCTAAAATAAATTGTTTAGCCTTAGAATTAATATTTATAAATATTATTGATACTCTAACCTTAAAAACAAACAGGAACTTTACCGATTTTTGATATTTTCCTTATGGTTTCTCTTTGTTATTTTGCAGGCGCGTAAATATTTTGCCAGAAAAGATACACAGGTTCACAATAAATAATAATCCGCACTTACCAATAATGTAATATTCCATTCAAGTCCTGTATAATATTTACTTTTACTTAATTTACCATCCACTATAACACTTTATTGTCGCCATTACTATATTACGAATGAACAAGATTAAGACATTTTAGTTTCTTAACCCCTGGAACGCCGAACCGACAAACGTACTTGTACCCGTCAGATGCCTAGTGCCGGATCCGTCCCATCCCCCTCAACTGCCGGAGGGTCTTCAATTTTTGTACCCGTCAACTGCCGCGATCAAAAAAAAGTGATATTGTGCAAATGATATAAAACTCTATTTGTAAGTGTTTAGATCTCAAAATTGTAAAAATATAATACAATAAATTTGGTGACTGATAAGGCACAAGGCAGTTGAGACACTTTGTACAGATCTGGGACTAGGCAGTTGACGGGTACAAAAATTGAAGACCCTCCGGCAGTGGACAGGACTGGTACGGATATGGCACTAGGCGTCCCAAGGGTTAAATGATTATTATTCTCTTGTAATTCTTTCTTATAACTCATTTAAAACTTATATTCTTATATCGTACTTATAAGAGATTATCTGTAGTGTTAAGGTTTCCTGTTACACCGAAATATAGCTGTAATGCAGCTTATGTATTGCTTATACAGCTACTCTACAGCTCTAATAACGCCATAGGCTGTATAATTTGGGCCCTTTTTTTACTTATAAGGGCTGTATAAGCGCTTATACAGCCTTTGTACAGCCTAACTGTACAGCTTATAGTATACAAATAAACTTTAATACAGCTTATATACAGCTTGCAATGCTACTTGGGCATGGTTACCAGTATAATTTGACATTAGGTTATTAGGTTTAACCGCTTAACTCAAGAGTTAGTGGGATAGTGCAAGTGGACCTAAGAGTTCATAACTCGAATTTAATTCGTACTTGTACAAGTACGCGGGATTTACGAGGGTAAAGATAGAATCTCTGTGTTTATATCCCATAGTAAAGTGACAGCTTGATTAACCAATTAACTGCCCAATCATTCTGCTTCTGTGCCAACTTTTAACATAAATGACAGATTGGTCTGACAATTTGTCAGTAAAACTGTCATTTTGGTAACTGGGGTTTATACTTACTTTACTCTTTGGATTTGGTATCGAGTGATGAACCATAGAGACTCACTTAGAGATAAATTTAAGGAAATTGACATAATGACAGTGCACTGTCAATACATTTATGAGAATATTCTGTATGTACATAAAAATATTGTAAATTATAGGAAAAATTGTGAAATTCATAATATTAATACTAGAAATAAACATAAGCTCGCAGTGCCCTTCACTCGGCTCCATAAAATTAAAAAATCATTCATGGGTAATTGTGTAAGATTTTATAATAAACTTCCAAACCATATTACTGAATTATCTATTAATAAATTTAAGAATTATGTAAAGCGTAAACTTATTTCTAAAGCTTATTATACCACACAAGACTACATGAATGATATTACAACGTGGGATTAATTGTTATTCGAAATGATTATTTATTTATTAGGTACATTTGATTATTGATGAGGAAATGGATATTCCGATGTAATACTATCTACTTCTTTTGCTACTTATGCTTTTTTTTTGACATTTAGATTTTATTCTAGAAATTCTAGACTAGTATTTTTTTATACAATCATTTTAATGTTTGACGATCCTTTTGTGAAATTCTTAGTGTTAAATTTGATATGTATAATAATCCAATTTTATTATGGAATAATATTAACATCAATAAATTGCTCTGATAATTAGATTAAGATTAATTACGATTCATAAGAGCTTGTTGCTAGGCCTACATGAATAAAGTATATTTTTGATTGATTGATTGATTTGAATGGGCCGATTTGCATTTTGTTGTTGATTTTTTTTCGTCAGATTTTTTCTGTTGGTTTACGAAATATCAATAATTCCATGTTTTCGTAAATCAGGGGAAGATTTTTTAGGACATACAGTGAAATTGCGCTTATATTGTTTAAAATAGGGAACTATTTTTTATTGATTCCGGCAACAAAATAAATTTAAATTAATAACACAAATAAGAAATTATTCGCAATAGCGAGAGTCTTGATAAAAGACATTGAAAGTCATTATCCACCCTTATATTATATCTTAACAATATAACTTGTTCACAGTTATCGGTCGCGGCGGTGAGCAGATCACCCGATTGCAAGCGGAGTCCGGTTGCAAGATCCAAATGGCTCCCGGCTCCGGTGGTCAACCGGACCGCGTATGCACTCTCACTGGCTCCAGGGAGGCCATCGCCCGCGCCAGGTTTGTGACATTTACACAAATACAGGCGTTTGCGTAAGATAATGTAACAAGGACACAACACAACACTTATATACCATATGTTACGTTTAGGATTAGAAATAGGGTAGTTGCCAATTTTTTATGAACGGTATCAGTTGATCAGGTTTGTTTTGGATCAAGATGTGTTTGGATCAAATGTCTGTGCGGGGACCCATTGTCTTAAAGCAATACAAAAGTCACAAATGATGGTCAAAGTCTGGCACCCGCACTACTGACGAAACGCTTCTAGCAATATGGCAATACATCGTGACGTCAGCATGTAACGTTAGAAGCCGTTTCGATGTATGGAAAACAAGGAAATTGCGATTTTGTCGGTGAAATATTGCGTTTATGTATATTGTGGCTATACAATATTTTTTTAAATAAAATGTAAGGTACCATTATTTTTTTTCCTATTTGGAAGTATAAAAAAATAAATTTTGAAACTGAGGTCATGTATTTTTTTTATTATTTCCATATATTATTTAAGTTTCCAATGTATTCTGATAAATTGCTCATTTTCTATCTATTTATCTAGATTTTTTTTTTTTTTTTTTTAAGGAAAAAATCATTTATTTACATACAATATATATACAGTGGTACTATCTAGATTTAGTTATAAAATTCAACATGTGTCAACAACCATATTATATAATACGCTAGCCACTAACAAGATTTTTTTACAGGGAACTTGTGAACCAAATAGTGAACCATCGCGGGCGAGAGAACGCGCCTCAACACGACGGGCCCGGCATGGGCATGGGCATGGGCGGCGGCGACATGGGCAGCCCGCCCATGCAGAGGGGTGGCGGCGGCGGTGGCGGCGGTGGCGGCGGCGGTGGCGGCGGTGGCGGCGGTGGCGGCGGTGGTGGCCTCGCGATTACTGTAAGTGCTGTTCATAATCACCTTACCACAATCGTCTGGCCACAGGCACAGCTGTTGAATTTAGCCATGTCCCCAAATTTGGGAAATACATTTTGTGCCCAATTTTTGTACATAAGGCACAGAAACCCAAGAAACTAATAAACACCAACGAAAATTTCACACAAATCTTCATTGAAGTCTTGACGGAAGATTGTTTAAATTTAAGAATCCTTTTAAAATATCATTGATTGTGACCCAAGTTTTCTTAAGCCCTGTCTCCATATTGCGCGGCAAACTGATCGATCTGATCGAGTTGGCTCGCGAGCCAACCCGGTATCCATTGCGCGCGGCTGCCTCGCGAGCCAATGTTCGATAGTTTGCCGCGCGATATGGAGACGGGGCTTTACAATATTTTGATAATTTTGACCATCTTTTCAATGCGTTTTCTGTCTGAAAGTTAGGTTTTTTGTTAGACAAAGACTACATTCATTTCAAAGCGGCGGGAAACTACCGTTTAATTATTTTAATCCTCAATTTTGTTGAACAGGAAGAAGTGATGCTGCCCGGTCCCAAAGTGGGTCTGATCATCGGCAAGAGCGGCAAGACCATCAAACAGCTGCAGGAACAGTCTGGTGCCAAGATGGTCGTCATCCAAGACGGACCCAACACGGAATATGTAAGTTTAATGTTATATGACTGCTCGCCAATGAAAATACGACACGACCGCACTCTCTCACGGCCCGACATCGAATGCCTAACTACTAGTGATGACGTCTGAAGCATTCAGATGGCAACATATCAGATATTTAAAGTGGGTTTGATCATCGGCAAGACCAAACAGCTGCAGGAACAGTCTGGCGCCAAGATGGTCGTCATCCAAGACGGACCTAACACTGAATATGTAAGTTTATAACCAAAATTAAATGTAGCGTTGTCAGCTAAAAAAGAATTCGAGTAATATTGGGGTAGAATAGATTATCATTACTTTCGAATTCAACTCTCAATAAAGCCATCCTTTTGTTTTCGTAGGAGAAGCCCCTACGTATCTCAGGCGACCCGAGCAAGGTGGAGCACGCGAAGCAGCTTGTGTTCGAGCTGTTAGCTGACAAGGATGCCGGCGGCGGCGGCGGTGGCGGCGGCGGCGGCGGCCGACAGTACGACGACGTGTATTCACCCCAAGACCAGGGCAACCATATGGGCGGCAACCAAACTGAGGTTAGTCTACCAAGATTAGTGGAGTATACAGCTCGTATTCGAGCTGTTAGCCAACAAGGATGCTGGCGGCGGCCGACAGTACGACGGCGTGTATTCACCCCACGACCAGGGCAACCATATGGTTGGGCGGCAACCAAATTGAGGTTACTTAGTACACAAACAATGCTCTGTAGCAACAGGCGGCCCGCGAGCCTCCCTGGCTGTTTTGTATGTAATATTGACAAAAGACAATGTCTGATAAAGTCACAAATATTATCAAAGTGCGACCCGCGTCAACTTCGTTAACTACTATGTGGCCCTTGGCTGCTAAAAGGTTGCTGACCGCTGCTCTGTAGTATACGGATTTCAACTGTTCATACTGCACGATGCTGGGTGGAACTTCCCCATTATTTTAATGATACCTCAACAAGGTCTCAAGGTCGGCAACGCGCTTGTAACACCTCTGGAGTTGCAGGCGTCCATAGGCTACGGTGACTGCTTACCATCAGGCGGGCCGTAAGCTTGTTTGCCACCGAAGTGGTATTAAAAAAAACCTACACTGACTTTATAAAAGGTACAATAGATACCGATCTGGCCTAGTGGGTAGTGACCCTGCCTGTGAAGCCGATGGTCCTGGGTTCAAATCCCAGTAAGGGCATTTATTATTATGATGTTAGAGATATTTGTTCCTGAGTCATGGTTATTTTCTATGTATTTAAGTATTTATATATTATATATATCGTTGTCTGGGTACCCACAACACAAGCCTTCTTGAGCTTGGGACTTAGTCAATTTGTGTAAGAATGTCCTTATAATATTTATTTTTTATTTATTTATTAATAGAGTAGGTCTGGTACACAGAGTAGGGTGTACCTTTTTGTTGAAAAGTCCACCCACTATCTTGACGCTCATGACGTGCTGACATCACTTGCTGATTTCGGATTAGTCCCGTACTAATATACGTAACGTATTTATGATCAGCATGATCTGACGACGGAGACCGGAAGCATAGTTTACAAGTTATGGAACGTTTAACTAGTAGATAACAGTCTTAAGTATAGTATAGCTAAAATATGATGTCATTTTGATGAAACTGGAAAGTCCTGTAGTTTAATGCTTACTTTTGTCTAGGTATTAGTGCCGAAAATAGCCGTGGGCGTTGTGATCGGGCGCGGCGGAGACATGATCAAGAAAATCCAGGCGGAAACCGGATGCCGAGTCCAATTCCACCAAGAGAGAGACGATGGGCCTGGAGATAAGAGGTAAGTCCACCAAATAATGTATAAAATATAGTGTTATACAACAGCATTATAAAAGATGACAAAAACACGAAAAGGGCGACTTCCCAATGTCCGAATCAGAAATTTAGCTTCGGGATGTAAGATTTCTTAATGAGTAGTAGATCAGGGGTGTTGCGAATATTCGCATCCGCATCCGCGGAACATCCGCATTATATTCAACATCCGCATCCGCATAAAATCGATGCGGAGCTCATGCGGATGCGGATGTCGACCAAGTCGGTAACAGAAACCGTCTTAGCGGCGGCGTAAGGCTAGGTAATTTCGTCATTATACAATAACGAAATCGTAAAGATCCCGAAAAGTCGACCAAGTTACTGTTTATTAAATAAAACGCACCTATATTCTTGTTCAAATACTAAATGTTTCGTTTTTTTTAAATAAAAACTACCAAAAATGAAATATTTGACGTTTTTTAAGTACCAAATCTTGACATCAGCGTCCGCGGATGTGAGGCTTTAAATATCCGCATCCGCATGTCAAAAAACTGCATCCGCAACATCCCTGTAGTATATGACACAAAAGTCGAAAATGAAATTTTGTCATCTTGTTCCTTTAGATGTTACCTACAAGGCAAACCTCACCAAGTGGACCAAGCGCGTCAAATGATTGAAGATTTAATCGCCAGCGTCAACGTAAGTACACTTTTTACTATTGCTTTACATAATGTAATGTTATATGTGAGAGCTACATAGAAAGTCTAATTTTACAGATCCCTTTGTTTGACATAATTATTGAAAATCATGATTGTCAGATTATCATTAGTCATGATTCTGAAACCGTTAACTTTTCAGGACTTTCGTAAGGTTATCCTATAGATAGGTCAGGTTTGTTTTATGGCAATCCTGAAATGTTACTCGTTTCTGAGAAAAACCATATTATGACTAACGAAAATGCGGACAAACAATACATTATGACTTAAAACTTTATGGGAAACAATAGAGACCCCTAATTTTACGTTTCGGAGTTATGAATAATCACAAGATGTCCGTTTTCATAAGCACAAAGCTGAAATGCAAATACAGCGCCAATTACAGGTGTTACATGGAGGTTGAAACTTGACCTTGATTGATCTAGTATTCTTTTGAGTTACTAAAGTACTCGTAAATACAAATAATAAAGTTAATAATAACTGTGTGCAGGTCTCGCACCAACGCGAATCGCAAGTGAGAATTATTTTTGTCCACCACTTGTGTTGTGCATGCACTGTATTTAGTCTGTGGTCTGACGCGCATTGTTGAAATAACGAATTTTCGGGGAAAAGCCTCTAATGAAATATGTTAAAAAGAACCTTCTCTTTTTATTTAAGGTCATGTAGAAAGTTTTATGAAACGGATCCTGAATTGTGAATCGCGCTTACTTATACTTTTGAATCTGTGCGATTATTTCATTCACTTGACTGAAAGTCTCCGTGAAATGTGCATTAGGTCCAACGAATTATAAAAACATCTAACTACGACATAACTAAAACATCTGCCTGCCATTCAAATTAGCCAAAATTTTCGGGAAAATAATAAAAGCCAGAACGCTTACAATATTGGAATCTACATTTGTTGTCAAGCCAATGACCCTAAACACAAAGGACTAAAAAGCTGTTAGATATCGACATCCAAAGTAGCAACTCCAAAATTCAATCGTTATTCCTTCATAGTCGCACTGACATTTGGGTTCTCAGCTCTTATCATACTGGGTTCTATTACATTACTGAGTTCCAAGACGGAACTTGGAATAAAAAAAACAAGACTTCTAATAAACAATTCCAATTTCTTTTTAGTTTAATTTTGGTTTTGTTTTGACTTGAATTTCTTTTCCGTTTCGTAGTTGGGTTAATAGACAAATAATACATTTCATCGCCTTTATTTATTCCTTATGCTTTGCAAACGGGTATTCTTTCTATGGGGATAAATAATTTTCGGTCCTCTTAATTGAAAATTTTAATCCGTTGTTCTGTTGGTAATTCTGGGAATATTATATCACGAAAACATTGGAATAGGCATTTGTTATATTTCTTTCAGTGAAGTTGTGAAAACCACGAGCTCTTATTTAGTTAACACATAATTGCTGTTTGTTAATGTTTAACGGGTGTTCTTTTACGGTCCAAAAGCACGGTACTGTTTACGCATTATACACGTTGGCCAAAAAATAAGTGCATTCTCGTTGCCAGGAAGGTTTTGGGATTATACTGAGCAACTTTTACGGTGGGACCAATACCGAAACCGCGACAAAAAAATTTACTGCCCTCCCGTAGAAAATGGGCCAGTCAAAATGTATGAAACAGGCATAATTTTTTTTCGCTATTTGGGGATTGGTCCCATAGTAAAAGTTGCTCAGTATAATCCCAAATCCTCCCTGGCAACGGGTATGCACTTATTTTTCGCCCAGCCTGTATAAAATATAAAACATGTTTTAATGCCTGTGAGGATGATTTCTAAAGTATTCTCTGGTGGTAAACGGTATCGCACTAAAACTGCAGACGCACAGACACGTGGCAAAGCTACGTTTGTATAAGATCTACATGTGAAATCTTAGCAGGATCTTATCCCTTCTCATAGGACTTTTTTCGTCCACGCACATATGTGCACACAAACTTTGTAATATTACAAAGTTTATTGTTTTTGGGCATATGCCTGTGTTTGTGCGCTTACTGTTTATTAATGTGGATTCGCCTGACGTATACATAGATAGGTCCTAAGTAAAGCGATTAGAATCTGTTCGGAAAGAGAAGTCATGGAATGTATTGGCCCATATACATTCCACGACTCTTCTCTTTCCGAACAGACTTTAACGGTAAGCCTTACTGCAAAACCACACTGGGGTCACGTCATATCTATAAACACATCACATTAAAAACGCATGTTACACAGAGGCGGGATCAAGAAGTGCGATCAGGGCGCGGTCGCGGCGGCTCCGGGCAGCGCAACGGCGACCGTGGAGACTTCCAGCAGTGGCAGGACCAGGAGATACGCGTCACCTTCACCGTGTCCAACCTGAAGTGTGGACTCATCATCGGCAGAGGTGAGGAAACCCTTAGCCATGTTCTTACTGAAGTGGGGTCAAGAAGTGCGATCCGGCCGAGGTCGCGGCGGCTCCGGGCAGCGCAACGGCGACCGTGGAGACTTCCAGCAGTGGCAGGACCAGGAGATACGCGTCACCTTCACCGTGTCCAACCTGAAGTGTGGACGCATCATCGGCAGAGGTGAGGAGACCCTTAGACATGTTCTTACTGAAGTGGGGTCAAGAAGTGCGATCCGGCCGAGGTCGCGGCGGCTCCGGGCAGCGCAACGGCGACCGTGGAGACTTCCAGCAGTGGCAGGACCAGGAGATACGCGTCACCTTCACCGTGTCCAACCTGAAGTGTGGACTCATCATCGGCAGAGGTGAGGAAATCCCCTTTAAAAACGTGATTTTACTGTATTTGGGGTCAAAGAGTGCGATCAGGGCAGCGCAATGGCGACCGCGGCGACTTTCAGCAGTGGCATGACCAGAAGACACGGGTCACCCTGTGTGTGTGCGACTGCGTGCGTGTGTGTGGGTCGCCACGTGTCTAATCTGAAATGTGGTCTCATCATCGGCAGATGCGAGGGAACCTCTAGACATGTCCCAACAAATTAGAGGCTCGGACACTTAAAATCAGCTGTAGACCATTCAAAGTCTAAAACTAACGTTGGTAGCCATCTCTGCTTACTTCTAAAAATTTTAACCTGTAGTTTACGTTAAAACTCATTCATATAATTTGTTCTTATTCTATTCCCTTAACTATGATTTTATTTACAGGCGGCGAAGTAATAAAACAGATTAACGCGCAATCGGGCGCGCACTGCGAGCTAGACCGACGCGCACAGGGCGCGGATCGCAACAACCGCACCTTCTACATCCGCGGACACCCAGACGCGGTTGAACACTGCAAACGAATCATCATGGAGAAAGTTGGCATGGTGAGTATTTGTATGTTTAGTATGAAGCTGGCAGGGTCGCCATGTGAGGCGGGGAGTAGTAATAAAACAGATGGACCGGATAAATAGGGGTGAGGGTCGTAATAAACGCTCCTTCTACATCCGCGGACACCCAGACGCGGTTGAACACTGCAAGAGGATAATTATGGAGAAAGTTGGCATGGTGAGTCTTTGTATGTTTAGTATAAAGCTGGCAGAGTCGCCATGTGAGGCGGGAGGTAGTAATAACACAGATGAACTAAAGAGATAGGGGCGAGGATCGTAATAACCGCACATTCTACATCCGCGGACACCCAGACGCGGATGAACACTGCAAGAGGATCATTATGGCGCATAGCTGATACTCGCAGGATCGTCAATAAGGCAGGAAGTAGCAATAAAGCAGATTGACGGTGCTGTGCTCAGGGCGGTGATCGAAATGGCCGCACATTCTATATCCGCGGACAGAACGTGGGCATGGTGAGCTTTTGTATATCTAGTATGTATATATAATAGTAGTATGCTATTATTGGCAGGGCCGCCATGTGAGGCGGGAAAAAGTAATAAAGCAGTTGCTGAGGTCGCGTATCGTAAAAATGATGTTCTGTGCCTCGTAACTATTAGCGCTCGCATGGAGTGAGAGATATCACGCCAGAAATGGGTGCCCTTCATACCTTGGTTACCAATTAACTACTTACATTATCATCGACCGTCTTCGGAACGTTCCGCACAGGCCCTTTCATCCACTGATATTTAAATTGTCTTGTCCAGCCGGTGAACTTCATCCAAGAGGGCGGCAACGGCGGCGGCGGCGGCGGCGGCGGCGGCAGCAACAACGGCAACGGAAACGGCGGCGGCGACTACTACGGCGGCGGAGGCCCGCAGGGCGCCGCCTGGGGCTACAACCCGCACTGGCACCAACCCAACAACCAGCCGCCACAGGTATTGACAGAAGAAAAGTTACGTCGTGTGTAGACGTACTTAATATTTGCTTGGACTCGAGGGGTTAAAATTCCATTTAAAAAATCTGTCATTAGACTGGTTCACACAGAAGGAATTAAATCGGCATCAAAATATGGCGCGAAACTCAGTCTAGAAGTGCCTCGCCCGATACTCGAACCAGGTGCTGCGCGCGGCAATTTCCTCAGGAGGTGCCTCGTTCTGTGTCGACCCGATCATTACTATTGAAAGTCGCTTACGATCCATCCCATTCGGTCTTATTATTCATTTTACCTCGTCATATACATATACAGTATAGTAGTCCGAGTGGAATTGACTTGTCTCTATCATAGCTGGTTTGTTACTGCACACCGTTGTATGGGGACCTTGCACTTTGAGACTATGCGCTGAAACTTGGCACAGTTGATACTTAGCTGGTCTTGAGCAGATACAGACCGGGAGCCGTCGAGAGCCACCTCTCATTTAGTGGGGGGGGGGGGGGGGGGGGGGGGGGAAGTTCGACGCTGCTGCGCTTCACTTGGAGCAACATTTCTCTAAAACTATACCTATTAGGGCATGTAATATATCATTTTCGGATAAATTAAGGATGAGGAATCTAGTTTTGGAACAAAAACAATGCACTTTCTAACAAAAAAAAAGCATAAAGTAGATAAGACTAAAAAACGTATTTTTGATTTTTTCATAATTACCAATTTTTTTTAAAGTGTAGCAGGAATCTGAAAACAAAAAATACAGTCGTAAAGCTACACTTATTACGTTTAAGAAAATATATAGTTTAATATACAAAACTGTTGATAAATGGGAGATAAAAATTAATATTAAGCGTGGGTCAGAGTGATCTCAATACAAATTATTATGAATGTGGGAAAGTTACTTATAATTTGTTCTACAATCGTTTATTTTTCTTGTTTTTCGTAAATAACTCGTAAACGGTAGCCCACAGCAAAAAAATATCTGTTACGTAAATAATCTGTTTCAGATTTCTTATAAAATAAGTACTACTGTTTTTCGCTACCATCAATATTAAAAAAAATATTGAAGGGAGAAAATAAATACTTAGGTCCCCTTTTTTAGTCATTCGTAAATAACTCGTAAACGATGGCCAATAGCTAAAAATTTTTTAGTACATGAATAATTTACATAAAATTTCCTACAAAAAAAGTCATTCAAACTTTTTCGCTAAGATCAATATTAAAAACGATATTAAAGAGAGAAAATAAATTCTAAGGTCCCCTTTTTAAATATTGATCCTAGCGAAAAAGTTTGAATAACCTTTTTTGTAGGAAATTTTATGCTAATTATTCATGTGTTAAAATATTTTTTGCCATTGGCCATCCTTTACGAGTTATTTACCAATGACTAAAAAAGGGGAGCTTAGTATTTATTTTCTCCCTTCAATATTTTTTTTAATATTGATCTTAGCGAAGAAAAGTAGCACTTATTTTATAAGAAATCTGAAATAGATTATTTACGTAAAAGATATTTTTTTGCTGCGGGCTACCGTTTACGAGTTATTTACGAAAAACTAAAAAAATAAACGATTGTAGAACAAATTATAAGTAACTTTCCCACATTAATAATATTTTGTATTGAGATCACCCTGGCCCACGCTTAATATTATTTTTTATCTCCCATGTAACAACAGTTTTGTATAATAAACTATATATTTTCTTAAACGTAATAAGTGTAGCTTTACAACTATATTTTTTGTTTTCAGATTCCTACTACACTTTAAAAAAAAATTGGTAATTATGAAAAAATCCAAGATACGTTTTTTTGTCTTTACTACTTTATGTTTTTATTTTGTTAGAAAGTGCATTGTTTTGGTTCCAAAAAAAAAAACCTCATCCTTAATTTATCCGAAAATGATATATCACATGCCCTAATAGGTACAGTTTTAGAGAAATGTTGCTCCAAGTAAAGCGCGGCGGCGTCGAACTTCCCCCCCTCCCCCCCACTAAATGAGACGTGGCTCTCGAGGTCTCCCGGTCTGTATCTGCTCATGACCAGCTAAGAATCAACTGTGCCAAGTTTCAGCGCATAGTCACAAAGTGCAAGGTGTCGTGCACTAACAAACTAGCTATCACTTTCTCGTAAATTGTCAAGAAATAACTAACAATTCTATTTTTTTAGCAGCAACAAGTGAACATCAACCCGAGTACAGGCCAGCCCGACTACTCGCAACAATGGATCGACTACTACCGCTCGCTGGGGCTCATGAGAGAAGCGGAGGCGATAGAGCAGCAGGCTAAACAACAGCAGCAAGGTAATTATTGTTGATGTAACCATGTTTTCAGCAGCAACATGTGAACATCAACCCAAGTACAGGCCAGCCCGACTACTCGCAGCAATGGATCGACTACTACCGCTCGCTGGGGCTCATGAGAGAAGCGGAGGCGATAGAGCAGCAGGCTAAACAACAGCAGCAAAGTAATTATTGTTGATGTAACCATGTTTTCAGCAGCAACAAGTGAACATCAACCCGAGTACAGGCCAGCCCGACTACTCGCAACAATGGATCGACTACTACCGCTCGCTGGGGCTCATGAGAGAAGCGGAGGCGATAGAGCAGCAGGCTAAACAACAGCAGCAAGGTAATTATTGTTGATGTAATCATGTTTTCAGCAGCAACAAGTGAACATCAACCTGAGTACAGGCCAGCCCGACTACTCGCAGCAATGGATCGACTACTACCGCTCGCTGGGGCTCATGAGAGAAGCGGAGGCGATAGAGCAGCAGGCTAAACAACAACAGCAAGGTGATTTGACATGTTCTGTTTTCATGTATTTTCCGGTGATTGTAATCAAACCAATTCTTACTGCTTTCTTTGGTATCAATTTATCTATGTCCAAATAAATCCCTTCGCAGCCACATGGTTGCCTGGAGAAGAATGGCCGTCTGGAGTTCGTATAATATATCTGTCGGCAGCCGATCGTAAAGTTCCTGTGTATTGTTTTGACGATAGTCACATTAAACCCATAGATAGATAGGATAGGTTCGTTAGGTTGCTTCAGATGCCCGAAGGGCAAACTGTCTAGATATAGGAGCTCCGTTTTTAAACTTCATATTTGTTATAAAATCTTTTGATTCATAGTGAATTGTCGAAATTGGAGTACACTAATTGATGTTGCGTGTTCAAATTTTTAAGTTTTACATTTGTCCTCCCAGCTATTTGACGTTGTAGGGCGTCAACCGTAGACAGAAAAAGTGATTCACAAATGTGTAACCCCTCAGGTGGAGCGGGCAACGGTGCTGGAGGCCCCCCCGGCCCCGCCGCGCCCGGCCCCGCGCCGTCGCCGGCCCCGGCCGCCGGCGCCGACTACAGCGCGCAGTGGGCCGAGTACTACCGCAGCATCGGCAAGCTCAAGGAGGCCGAGGCCATCGAGCAGCAGATCAAGATGAAGGTATTCTCACCTTTCTAATTATCTCGTTGCCTTCTAAAAGAGTTGGGGTTCCGTTTTTACCGACCTGATCACAAAAATTTACACATTTCGTACATTCGGAAAGCGTTTCTAAAATAAAATATAATCCGTCAGCAAGGGCAGGCGGCGCCGGGCGGAGCGGCCGCGCCGTCCGCGCCCGCGCCGGCCGCCACCCCGCCCGCGGCGGGCGTGATGCCGCAGCAGTACCAGTACCCCGGCTACCCCGTGCAGGCCTACCCGCCCTACCAGCCCTACCAGTACCAGCAGCAGCCCGACCACCAGCAGTGAACGTGAGTACTTGGCTCATATGTTGGGATGTTGTCGTCTCCATTTTTAGGCAGCCATTTCCCGGTGTACAAATGTATTGCAAAATCCTTTGCCATCGTATTTTCACGGAAAATATATGCTATTTCAGTTGGTCTCAGTACAAAAAGTACTGAGGTTCGTATTTGTCAAGTAGCATGACAAATACGAACGTTTCCGAGAAAATACGATGGTTAAGGATTATGCACTATATCTCCCTTGTGTAAATTTGATTCGATAGCGTGACGTAAGCGTTTGCGTTAAGCGTCATTTTGTATGGGATTTTGAATTTCCAAAACGTCCCGCTTGTCGCGCTGTTAAAAATCCCATATAAAAATACATAATAACGTGAACGTTCGTCACGCTATCGAATTATATTTACACTAGCGGTTCTGTAGTATTTAGACAGAATTATTCGCACCGAAAAAGATAGTTTCTTACTATCCCAATAAATCTATATTTGTTTATTCTAATGTTGCAAAATATTATCTAATCGCCGGTAAACCTAAATTTGGCTCTTAAAAGTTCAGACGAATAATATTCTTTAGAGATAATACAATATAAAGCAATGCGTCTTGTATACATATGTATACAATATACAATATTTACTTACGACAAATTTGTCAATACATATACTCAATCAAATACGATACGCATTTATAAATTAACCGATTTGAAAGTTACTTAGCAGTGGATTGATAGATACTTACTTGTGTGGATTCTCACAGCAAAAAAGAATTTACTTCTAAAACAAAATCTAACTTTTCCTTTTTGCTGTAATTTGCTTTAGTCTGTTCAACAACGTTCAAGGTTTCACAGCTATCATATATTGTACCCCCAGAGCACATATTTTATTTAAATGTCTCATATGTGTATTATATTAGCATAATTGTTCATGATCTAGTTTTAAAGCATGTGTAGATATTAGTGAGAGAAAGTGTATAATATCCCTCACTCGTCGATATACCTATGAAATTGTGTTATTTTTAATGAACTAATAAGTATACGGTAAATTACAACACACAATTAAACATCGGCACTATTTAACTGTCCTAAGAAAACCATGCAATAACACGTCAAAACGAAATTTCAAATATTAAACAGATGGATTTCTGTTTCTATAACGTTAAACGTTATTTATATCTCTAGACAATTAAAAACTAAACCTTAACATTGGCAGTTAGGTAATCAGTGGCATATCCATGTATTTATTTTTAAATGTTTCGTTTAAACGTGACTAACTAACTAAACGTATGTGTTTTACATACATATATTAATACGATACAGTGTTCTAATCATTTTACTTTGTACACATGTCAAATATTTTGCTTCTTAATATTTACGCATGATATGTATTTAAATTTCTATGTTATACCCATTTAATTTGATCGCTAGAATGTCTATAGATGTATTGAATTTTAAGAATAGCTGCAATATGTTTATTTTACAGGAATTTGGTATTATACAATTAACAGTTATTTGCTAAAAGGCATGTGTTAATTTTGTCTACATCTTTTTCAGTTTACGCATGAAATATGTTTGATACATTATAGATATAAGCTGTTAATTAAGTTTGGGTATTATGAACTTGGGTCATGTACATATATATCTTCTATTTTGTCTTCCTACTTTCCGTTAGTTAAGGATATGACCACTAAATAACACAAAAAATTAAACAGGGATTAAAAAAACATTGTTCACCTCGTGTATGCCACCCCGACCTGATATTACGAGTTGCTTAATATCGTCAGGAAACCTGCATATGTTTGCGAAGAAATTACATATGTGTGAAGTTCTTAATGCTTATTGGGGTAGCCAGATGACAGCCCAAATCATTTGTACAGTGACGTAAAGCCTGTCCCATTAGTGGGACATATAGATGCAGGTATCATGAAGGGGTATATGTGATTTCCTTAACTTTCGGACAGACTTGCAAGACAAAGAATTACGGCCTTGTAAGACTATGAACTGTTCAGTGTGTGTAGTGTTGCAGATAGGCTCGGCGGGCTTCGGGAGTTCCTCTTAGTATGTCGTTTGCCATGTTCTTTGTTTGTGATTGCAGAGGCCGCGGCGCACCGATCACCGACGAGACGACACTTCATTCTAGACTGTAAGGCCTGTCCACACTGAGCGACAAAAGTCAGAACGCCACAGATATTACAGACATGCTATGTGATCGCGTAAATCTGAGTCCAAAAGTGAGAAAACTACAATAGAGACACAATTACTAATTGCTATGTGATCAAGCCGAGTTTTAAAGAAAAATGGCGTTGCTTTTGCCGCTCAGCTCGGATAATAGGCCAATAACCTTAAGCCAAACCTCGACGACTAATTCAGAACGCCCACAATAAATAAAACGGCACAGTAAATAACACGTCTAAGACATATCAAGCATTTATTTCTTGTGGGTCAACCTATGTTAAATCATGAGATTACCGGTATTATTTAATTGTGTATATTTCGGCTGTGTGGTCTATAACGTGAACGTTCTAGAAGTGTATTTGTATGTTGACTGATGTGCCAGTTTGTCCAGGATAGACCCACACTGCCTTTTAAATGAGACAACAGCTGGGGCTATAAGAGAAAGCAAAGCGTAGAGAACCGCCAGCCTCGCGCCGCTGCGGATATCGAGGTAACAGTTTGAATAGTATGTCTATCTCATGTCTTTTACGTGTTATATTATATGTACATTCTAGATTCAAATCAATTTAAACCTACGCTCCGTTCAAGCGTTACATAGTTTAGGTCAATCGGAAAATCTCCTTTCGATTTCATAATTATGTCTTAGCAAGTAAGTTACGATTGTGAATTAATGCTCCTTCTCGATTTAGGGCTCACGTCGTCGGATAAAAATAAACATACATATTTTATGTATTTTTTCGATTAAAAAATTAGCTTTGAATAATGGAGATTCGGTGTTAGTGTAACGAAGGTAATGTAAGTTGAACTACATTCCTTTATAAAATTGTTCAATCCTATACTTGCGTGAGCTGCGCTCCGTTCGTTCCGTAAAGAACGTTCTATAGCAAACTCACTATTGGTAGAATCAAATTACGCTGATTAATTACATGAATTTAATATGTGAATGGATTAAACCCATAATCGTTTGCTAAACAACGTTCTGTATGGTCAGCAAAAGGAGCTACTCCGGCGCGATCGCTTCACGGGATAACCCCGAGTCATTGTATTAATATTTAAGATATAAAGTGTATGTTGATTGATATGCGTGTTCATTTTATTTATAATCATGATTTCTCTCCACAGTACCTCGGAGGTAAGTCCCCCCTGTGACAGATCTCTCCATCTTTATCGATCCAAATCTGCACTATTCGATATGTTCTGACGTGTGTTCCGATTATCGATTCTATTTTGATGATATTTGTGTGCATTTATATGAACTGACGTGTTGTTTAGGGCCGATACATCTTATGCTCGGTTAATTTTATATGTCCATGCCACTTATTATTTACGCTGTGTACGATACGATGTGGTCTTTATTTTATCTATGGCTTGTTGATATTTGCCTCTTTCCATTTCACAGTGGTTCGAACGACGAAGTCGCACACAGAGCCAAAAATAATAGACCGGCCGTTGGTACCTGTGGGTGTCCATGACCAACAAGTCGACGACTGGCTCACATACCATCCTAGTTGCTATTTTTTGTATATCTCTTTGTGTTATGCCTAGTGTTGGTAAGAACTAGAGTCTTTTGATTCTAAATTTAAATACCTCGACTCGTTTTTACGAGACTCAGCGCTTATAAAACTTTTGAGTCTTTTGAGCGCCAAGTCTAGTCCTTTATTGAGTCTATTAAACGCCACTCAAAAGGACTCGAGCCTCCGAATAAAGACTTCATGAACAATGTATTAGGTTTTATCTAAATAACCGTACAAAAATAGGCGTTATTGCATGATTTGTGTACCTTATAATAACCATAACCCATGAATTTTACATGAAGGCAATGCATTTTATAATAAGTTGTAAAAAAATTACAGTTGTCTCTGTCAAAAGTCTCAGGACTCTAACAAGTTGAAAAGTCCCTTTCTCTAGTTTAGACATTAGAGTCTCAAAAACTGAGTCGAGTCTGAAAGCAGAGGAGTCAAAGGACTCGAGTCTTAACCATCACTAGTTATGCCTGTGTATTTTGATATGATCTGTTATTTTAAAATGTCTTCGCATTTCATCCCTTGATGCATCATTGTCTTGTTGTCGTGTTGAAGGTTGGGAGATGCTGGCCACTCCTTATTTACTCCAAATGCATAATAATCGTATCTCGCTGATGATCCTACGCGAATCTGTGATATGATACACGAGCGATAATGATGACTATAACTCCGCTATGGGTAAGTCTTATGAAAACACACCGTTGGTTGCTTGAAAGTATTTAATTATCACTGAAAAAATCAACGTCTTTTGATAGTCATCAAATTTAAGAATCTTTTATCCTTGCTGCCATTGGTGCTACCCATTCAAAATTTTCTTGTAAATTATATATATTAGGGCTGGAACATTTAACAGACTTTTTCGCAACCAAATAGTACATACTACTTTCGAGTACACGTGAAACCTTTTGATGAACAACTTGGATGTCGTGGTAACGATTTCAAATAAACACCGATTTGGGCAATGATGATATTATAAGACCAAATCAAAATCAGATTTCGCAATTCTACAGCTACGCAATCAAGAGATACATTTAAATGAACTTGAAGATTGTTACCACTGCATTTATTAATGACAAAACTAATCATTTATTTAGGAAATGAACTAATGAAAATTAATAAAACTAAATTTTATTAGACATTTTCTTTAATAAATGATTCCATATTGATTCCTGGCTGAATCTTCAAAGATTTCATAACGCTTTCAGTTTAAATAGCCTAATAAGATTAAAAAGTGCCTCAAGAAAGTAAATATTCGTGGTAGTAAAGTTCCTTTTCTCAAAAATGGACGGCAAAGTCGACTTTGCCGTTTAAAAATAGGTTTCGAAGCGCGTAGTTTATGGTCAGTCAAAAATTATAGTAGTTTATGTGACTGCTACATAATGAAAGGCATTAAAATACGAGTGTGGGTTTATGAAACGAATGAAATGAGTTTCATAATAGTATCACACGAGTGTTTTAATGCCTAATTATGTACAGTTACATACACTGCTTTATCTAGTAGATGTCAAATGGCGTACTTACGCGGGGACTCTTTACGAGGCTTCTTTGCAGGTTTTAGGTAAACCGTTGAAGAAAAACCAGGACTGGTTCGATGAATCTGACACGGAAATAATAAAACTTGTAGAAAGATCTCGTCTTGCTCTGAGGGGTGTTGTTGGTGTGGAGCAGCGCAACATCATACAACGTGAACTCAAGATAAAAATTCGCGAGCTAAAAGAGAGTTGGTGGCAACATAAGGCCAAGGAACTGCAGTGGCTGGCTGATACCAGTCAAACTGCTAAGTTCTTTGAAGGCCTGAAGTCTGTGTATGGGCCTCGTTGCAAGAAGACGGCACCAATTTACTCGAAAGACAAAACTATGAGGTTAACAGATCCTGAACAAATTCTCCTTAGATGGGCTGAGCACTTTAATGAAGTGCTTAATCCCGGGAGTCAAGGAGCAGATCTATCCTACATCAGTTCGCGGGATAATCTACCATCTGTTTCAAGTTTGGATGATCCGCCATCTTTCGCGGAGTTCAGTAGCGCGGTAAGTCGCTTAAAAAACGGCAAATCACCTGGCTCAGACAGCCTGCCATCGGAAATTTTCAAATATGGTGGACCAAGTATTAGGTCAAGGCTGTTTGAGCTTATCAACTGCATATGGGACGTTGAGACTGTACCACAAGACTGGAAGGATGCTTCCATTACCAAACTGTACAAAGGCAAAGGGGACCTATCAGACTGCAGTTCTTTCAGAGGGATCGCCCTACTTTCTGTGGCTGGCAAAATACTTGCCCATATTATCAATAGGCGCCTTAATACACTCGCCGAGAGCTTCCTTCCTGAATCTCAATGTGGGTTTCGGCCAAATAGAGGTACGGTTGATGCCATCTTTGTTGTCAAGCAAATGCAAGAAAAAAGCCTTGAACAACACCGTGACCTCTATTTGTGTTTTGTGGACTTAGAAAAAGCCTTTGACCGTGTTCCTAGGTCAGCCCTGTGGACCGTCCTAGAGAAGTGCGGGTGCTCTGTGAAATTTGTCAACTTGGTGCGCCAATTTCACGAGGGCATGAGTGCCCGCGTGCGTCACGAAAGCGCTTACACAGAGCAGTTTCCGGTCACTAGCGGCGTTAAACAGGGCTGTGTCATGGCTCCGACCCTATTTGCTATTTACTTTTCCGCGGTAATGAACGATGCCCTTCAGAAATGTAACCATCAGATCATGGTAAATTCTCGAATGGACAAAAGTATATTTGACCTTGCGCGACTCAGAGCTAAACGAAAAGTCCACTCAACTGCAATCACAGAAGTTCTCTACGCTGATGACGTTTGCCTTATGGCACATACCCTAGAAGATTTGCAAAGGTATCTGGACAACTTAGACGATTCTTGTCGTAAGTTCGGATTGGTGATCAGCGCGTCGAAAACCCAGATTCTTAAACAACCTGCACGAGGCAAATCTGCGAACGACGCTGCTGTTTACCTTAGCGGCAATGCTTTGGATGAAGTAGGAACTTTTCGTTACCTTGGGAGTCTATTGCGAAGCGACAATCGTCTCGAGTCCGAGATATCTTCAAGGATCGCAAAAGCTGCTGCAGCCTTTGGCGGACTCAATCAACGAGTTTGGAAATCACACGACCTTAGCCTCCGGACTAAACTCGCCGTTTACAAAGCAATAATTTTACCTTTGTTGCTTTATGCTTCGGAGACCTGGTGCCTGTACAAGGGAGACATCAAACGTCTAGACTCTTTTCATTTAAAGTGTCTCCGGGCAATTCTTCGGCTGAGATGGCAGGATCGTGTTCCAAACTCGGAGGTTCTGCGTCGTACTGGCATGTCGGGTATGGAATGCCTACTCATGAATGGTCAACTGCGTTGGTGTGGACACCTTGTACGCATGCCACCATCAAGATTGCCTAAAGTTGTGTTTTACTCCGAACTAGCTTCGGGTAAACGCAAGGCCGGTGGACAATATCTGCGGTACAAGGACGTCCTGAAACGCCACCTGTCGGCCACCGGCTTATCGTGTGAATCGTGGGAGGAGCTTGCAACTCGGAGATCGGACTGGCGAACTGCGGTCAACACTGGTCTCAACGACTTCGAAAGTGCACGCCTCGAAAATCTTGACGCTAAACGCCAGCTTCGAAAAGCTCGGCCCAAGCCCTCCTACACATACACTTACGACTCAAATGGCGAGCTTTACTGCATGTCTTGCGGCCGGAAGTTTAAAACAAAACTCGGTTTCGCAAGTCACGTTCGAGCCCATGCACGTCAGAATTTACAGAATACCTGATACTGATTTGTCCGGGTGTCGCCGTCGACGGATACGTCTGGGAGGACATCATTCATCATTTATCTACACACATATTATAAACTTTCTATGATATATTCACTAACCTCATATTACAGCCGACATTGGGGCACTTTCCTCTCTGGCGGAACTCGCGGATATGAGCTGGCGTCTCCGAAATATCTTTATCGCACATTTTACACGAAACTTTTGTTATAGTTACTTTAAAAACAACAAAACAAATTATTTTTTACTTACAAACTAATTAAAATATAAACTGTACGTCAAATGGCGGCAAAAGAAAACTTTTTTCACGCATGTCACGCATCCGTAGTTTTTTTTTAATTCAGAGACAAACTAGAGTCGGGGTCGATTACCAATGCGGGATTTGTCAATATTGTATGCAATTGTCATTTGATTTCGGATAAAACGTCATCTCGACTGATATTAGAATAGGGGTCAAATCGAATTGCTTTTTTTTTAGAGATGTTCGAAATTTGAATGCATTACCAAATCGATTTTGATATAGTAATGAAGCTATTACCACATTTTCACAGATAAGAAATTTGCTGGAACAAAACAGTTTATCGTAATGTGGGCCATTATTTACGGATTTTGAAGGCGTCATAGAGAGTTTATGATATGTGTGTAGATAAAAAAGTTAAAAACATTGCAATCTCGATTTTGGGACTGCAATGTTGCATACAAATTCCATTATTTGTCGAGTTCCAAACTTTTTAAAAGTTGAAATGGCCATATCAAATGAAGGCACAGCCAAACAGATGATTAGTACCGCGACTATTTAGCTGTCTCAAATAGGTTGGCGTATTTTCGGCAGAAAAATACACTTTTATTTTTTTATCAAAAAAATAAAAAGGCGGCAAAGCTAATTTTTTCAATTGTTTCTACTTTTTTCTGTGAAAATATATACATAAGAAAGTTGCTTTTGTAAAATATTTCTATGATATTTATATTTCTTGCACCATTTTTGAGAAAAGCACTATATATGACTCGGCTGGAAGGCTACTTGCTGGCTTCGGATTCAATTAAACGGACTCCCAAGGTCGTCCGTTTAAAACGAATCCTCAGCCTGCAAGTAGCTACTTCCGAGCCTCGACAATAATGTACTATTCTTTGACATGGAAAAGGCTCTTACCTAGTCAAACAATCCTTGAGGATTCAATCCAATTCGAACTGAGAATGCGACACAGCTAGTGACAGGAGTGGTGGCCATGTCACCTTCTGTCACTGGTCTAATTGGTCTTGAGTGGCATTTGAGTGGTTACCATGCCTAAGTCTCTAGAGTCTGCGGAAAGAGAAGAGTCATGGAGTCTAAGGGAGCCCATACATTCTACGACTCTTCTCTTTCCGCACAGACTCTACTTAGATTGATTTACTATGTAGTACTTCTAACAACATGTGTAGGTACCTACACCATGATTCTAAAAGACATGTCTTGTTCTGAAGAAAACATATTAAGATCTCATTCAAATTGATTTAATATAAATATTTAGTTACCAAATGACAATTCAGGAAAGTATACCATTTGGTAACTTATCTGAGTGACCACATATGCAGATATTTGTTTTTTTTTTTATAGAGATGCCCCGAATAGTGGTTTTAGCCGAATACCCAATATACGGCCCCTCTGCCGAAGCGCCGAATATTCGACGACCGAATATTCGACATGCGAATATTTTGAGTCACAATTATTATGAAAACTGTTCGCCAACAAAGCACAACGTTTGCTAAGATATAGGTATTTTATGTTGAACAGAATTAATAAATGTAGTTAGAGTCAATCAAATCAGACCCATAATAAAGATAAAATATATATATTGTAATCACCAAATGCTCAAAAAAGAGTTTCCGTATTTAACAACTTTCCAATAATACATTTTTCACTTCTCATGCTCAAAAAGTGCACCTTTATGTCGTGCGTAGACGACATAAAATCGCATTTTATGCTCTAGAACATAAAAGTAAAATTTTCTTCTAAGACTAAGGTAATCGGTCTCAACAGCCAAACAGTTAAAACATATTGCACAATTTTACTGAGCAATAAAATTGTGTAGATGACGAAACTTGTTATATTATTTTATTTTTGCTACAATTTATTAGAAATCCGTATTTTCTATCATTAAATTTAGTAAATCACATAAAATATAGATGATCAAGCAAAACTTGTCAGTAGGAAAAGGCGCGAAATTCAAATTTTCTATGAGACGATATCCTTTCGCGCCTACATTTTTCAAATTTGCCGCCTTTTTCTACTGACAAGATCTGCTTGACCAACTATAGGAGTCGATTATCGTTCAAAAATGCTCCGAAATGTTTGACTTGGCAGAAAACCAAGCGTCTGAAACTCTGATCACATGTTGAAAATTAAAAAAAAAATTAAAAAGTTAGTTGGCGGGACTTGGTTATTTTTTATGTTCTTTCGCTTTACGACAATTTCGTGGTGTAAATTGCCGTGAAAAATATAATTTTATTTTCCTCGCAATCGAAGTGAAAAGCAGAGTGTACAACAAGGGCATAAATGTCCACTTTTACCCTCGTCTACTATTTTGGTCTTCGCTTCGCTCAGACCAAAAAATTGCCTCGGGTAAAAATGGGTCACTTTATGCCCTTGTTGTACAATCTACTATTAAATATTAAATATACCTAGTTTTTGGTTATGTGTAAGTGTAATTTTTCATTTTAGGTAGGTCCAACAGATATTCGGTATTCGGCCGAATGTTGCCTACTATTCGGCAAAGTGGCCGAATACCGAATAGTTGCCGAATATTCGTGGCATCTCTAGTTTTTTATATTTTATTTATGATCTAATGTATGTATATGATCTTGATTCGCGTACATTATTTACATACTATGCTGCCCATTCTATTGCATTATCAATTGACATTTTAACAGTGCAGTCCGGGGAATAAAATATTATGAATAATAATGATTGTTTTATTTCGATAGAATGGTCCAGATAAAATGTATTTATTAATAACTTACTGAAACTCTTAATATCATAGATTTAAGCATACATTACTAATCACTACATTATAACAATTGGCCAGATTAGAGTAAGGCCTGCATTCTACCAGAGATCAGACAATCTTGGGATACCTACACTAATTACTTTGGTTGCTTATAAATAGGCACCTACTAAAACACATCTAACCAAACTAACAGAAATCTACAACAATACCTTACCTATTCCAATAACGGCAGGAATAGAATATGTGAAAGTGGTATCTTTAACGATGAGTAGGTAATAGAAGATATCAAGAGACTTTACATACGCAATGACGAAATATAGGTGATATTGATAGGTGACTAGTCTTCTTTTCACTCGTCTAAACATGTTTACAATCAATTCGTTGTTTTCACTTTACTTGGTAGAAAATTTGCTTTCCTTATTCTCTGGAACAACTTTTCATCCTTTCTTGATATTTTCGATTTTGTAACGGTATTAAGTTGAAAATAGGTAGAGTCCGACAGCTAACTATATACGTACAGACAGACTGAAGGAATAACGTGTGGGATGTTTATAAATGTCATATTTTTACAGCAATCTGGCTGATATGATGGCACACTGTAAAATATGTGCAGAGTTAGCTTGGTCCGATTCTAGGCGATTTTATAATCTGACAAAAATCTACACTCGTCTATAATTCATCTCTACACACTACGACACTATTGAACACTGGCGGGTACTCAATATCTGGGCGATTCCGTATCGGTCAAGGAGGCCGTCGAGGCGCTGCTCGAGCGGATCAGTCGAGAGAGGCGCGACAGCGGCGCCGTCGCCCAGGGCTCCAGCGGGCTGCCGGCTTCGGGGACTGGAGATACTCTGGAATTGGTAAGGAATATGAAATTGTAAGTATTAGTAGCAAAATAATCGATTTTTATGAAAATCTCCTGTTTAGGAACTCTTAAAAAAATTACCCAGACGAGAAATCCATTGTACAACAGTTTTCACTGTACAAACTGGTCACCCTACCTTAATTTTACGCTCAAACTTAACCCATTCATGGCCACGAACCGCCGAGCGTACACAATACGCCAGGCCACCATACAAACCGTTTTTAGCTAAAACGTATGACTCGGCTTATGGGTATCGAGCCTGGCGCGAACGGTAAATAAATCGCCGCTTATGAAGCCGGCCAGTTGGACAGCATTATGCAACATTTTTACTAACCACCGATTTTCTGTGCCTATTAAAAAAGAAACTAATTATTGCAGTTTGTAGGAGTGAATATTTTTACTTTCTACAAGCTTTTAATGTCTGACCAAGCTAAGTTGGCAGCAATTTTTATAGCTCAGCCTGTGCAAGTGTTAAGTTAAACGTCATAATTTCATATAAGTTTGACATTTAAATTACACTTAGGTACTCAGCCTGTGCTATCAAAATCGCTGCCAACTTAGCTTGGTCTGATTCTATTTAACTTGCCGTGTTTTTTGTTGTTGTTTTTTGGGGCAAATCTTGGAAGTATATTAGACCCGTTTCCCGATATCCCGATCCAGTTCATAGCACAGTCGGTCAGGTTAGGCGGGTTCAAATTCCGGTAATCCATAGCCATGGTCACAAAATACGAAATCACTAAACAGCACAGGAGGAGTATAAAGTCGCCAACGAATAAATCGTGACTAAATAATATTTTCCATGTTACTCCAAAATACATCTCTAATGGGGGATGGGATGAATCACATCTTGAACTCTTGTGACAAATACCACATGAAAGATAATACCGGCGCCGCCGCTCGGATGCATTCCTTGTTTATTGTCCAAGTGTGTCCGATAAGCTTACACCTGGTCGGTCATGTATCTTTGTTTTGGTAAACGCCATTATATTAGTAACAATAGACAACTTAAAATGTATTATAGTACTTACTTTCTAATCTGCCGTAGAAACCACGATGTTTGAAAAAACTTGTAAATATTTGTCACAAACTATTTGTAATACAATACATATTAGTTAGTGGTGACTGTTTCTATATTGAAACGAAAAAAAATTAACCTTAACATCATTGTTAGAGTCTGGCTACTGAAATATTACACAAATGATTGGCGGGAAATTCATAAAATCTTGGGCTGGTCACACTTCATGTAGTAGGAATTATAGTTTTGATACTAGAAAATATTTTTGATTTTCTGTGCACACGTAAGGTACCTAAGGAAATAAGTTAAATATACGTTGACGTGCACTCAAACTCAGCTCACATAATTTCTACCACTATTTAAAGTACAGTCAACGACAAACACATAAGTTTACGTTCCAATGTTTTGATTTTATTGATATTTTTCAGAACTTCTAATTTATCTGTTTTTTACACACTTGTCCTGTTTATGAGCTTCAGTGGCCTATTTTATAAAGCTACAAGTTACAATTTTCAAGCGGAAGTCTCTTTCTAACCCTATGTGTTAGAACGAGACTTCCGCTTGTAAATTGTAACTTGTAGCTTTATAAAATAGGCCACAGGTATTAATCAATTTACGTACTTAATCAAACTTATAGGGAAATGTTAGAACTAGTGCTTAAAGTATCAAAATATGAATAGAGCACCTACTAAATTGTTTACGACTTGTAAACATTGCAGTTTTTCGTTATAAAACGCTTCACGTCGACTTCGCACATTGTCGTAATTATTTACGAGCTTAAATAATAATTTGCGGACCACACTCGGTATAGTCATTATTAATATTATTTAAGTATTATTTAAAATAAACGCCTTATAAACCGCGAACAATTTGAATGAATGACATAAATTGACAACAGACTTTTAACTTTTTTTAAAAGCATAGACAATTGGTGATACCACAAGGAAATATCTGTCAACAAAATTTGGCTAGCCAGACTCTAGTAGGTAATTGCCTAAGATACAATACAACGATCACCAAATATTATGACATAAAAGTACAGTGGGAGAAAATCCTCGTTGCCTTACCCCTCATACAAAACAAAATATTATTATACTACGGCTTGGTTCCTACAAATTCTTGCTTACCATCATCCAAACAGTAATCAGTTGTAAAATGGTACAATATCAAACAGCTTCAACACGAAATAAGCTTTAAAACCAGCCAATAAAGTTTATTTTAGCCTGCTACGGAAACATTAGTAGTTTTTACAAGTAGCGCCAGGCCACGGTGACCCATACCACAGTATAAGAACAGTAGTGAATCTTCATAGAAATGTGCCGCTGCCGGCTTGAATGTGTGCGTGCGCGCCGAGCGCCGTGTACGCACGCGCTGCCACGCACACATTAGCATAATATACGGGGGAATACGGTGGCGGCAGTGTGGGCCGTACCGCGACTGTGATCGCGCGCATTCGAGTACGCTACCCGCCCGCTCGCATTTGTCTGCTCTGACGGTACGCCTTATTTTTTTTGATCATGACTATGAACAGAGGCAATAGTATAAGTAAGGTACTAGATTGAAAAGCTTGATTATATCACTATTGTATACAATACTTTTTCTACGAATCAACAAAAATAATACTTTAAACTAGTAGAATCATACAAACAAACCAAACCGAAAGTATACACTGTATACAGCTAAGATACGGGAGCAGCCGCGATACCTTCATAATACTGGTACGCGCCCCGGCCGCCGCGTTGGTTGGTCAATGACACCTTCTCGTAACTCATGAGGCCCTGGTACTTGCTCCGCGCTAAATTCAATTTTTAGACAGTTGTTTTCCCGATTTTGGCCACCGTAGCCTATGGAGACTAACAAGCAACACTAAGTGGTTTTCGTAGTCTATGGATGTTGCTATATTAAGGGAGTCACATGCGCGTTTCTGATTTATTACCCAATTGTTTCTACTATACAACCTAAAATTAATAATTAATTTGAGCTATGGTTTTGTTTCGCCCTCTTGACCGCGGCGAGCTGTAATTGGTCATTTTCATTATAGTTGACTAAACTGTATCGAAATGAATATTATAGTTGAGTTGGGAGCCCGTACATTAAAAATACCCATTTGCAGTTTGGTATAAGAAATCTTAATTCAAAAATTACAGTCGTACAGTAGAAAAAAAATATAGTGTCTCAATAACGACTCCTCAAACCCGGACTTGTCAGTCTTCATAATACCTACTTGTCCATGCTTCCCTAAAACCTTTTTACTAAATTTATACGTTCTGTAAATAGAGTTGTAATATAGTTGTAAGGTTATTTAATTTGTATGTCTGTAATAGGCTGAAAATGGAGACACTGTCTATAGAATAAGATCATTTATGTATACCCATTTTTGTACAAATAAATAATTTCATTTCATTTCATTTCATTCATTTCATTTCATTACGTAAGGATGAGAATTTACTTTACTTTAACCGCTAACAATAAAGCGTTCCGAACATGCAGAAACCGGAGGATTTTTTTCTGTATCGAATTTATATTTTTTTTAATAACTGCCATTTCCTAATGTTACTATTTAAAAAGCGTTTTATTTATACTTCATTTATGAATTGAGAGAACATTTCATTATATTATAATAAATAGAAACGTAGTGCTACTCATAATATGCAAATAATATTTAACTAAAAATAAAAGTGACAACCCTAAGCGCCAACGCAAGAGTAGGCAAATAACTTGCCGAGCGGCCTTAGATTCACTACTGTTCTTAGTGTACTGTGCCCATACCTTGAGCCATGTCAATAACTTCTGAAATATATATATTTTTTGTATTTTTTAAATATAGATCTTTCTGTTTTCTTGCATCGCATTATGTATCTAGAATTTCAGTATATTTACTATATTGCACTGATAGTAAATCAAACTTGAATATTCGAGACCCTGTTTTCATTAAAAAAAAACGTTTATAATTTTTTATCCTAATATGCCTTATAGAAATGGTTGTTAGCTTATATGACACTTACGTTATTACATCAAATTACGTTTCGTTTAAGTTTAAATCAGAATTTATTCAGGACTCACATGTGAGTCACTGGCCCTGCGGAACTGTTTGAGCATGACCCATACGCTGAGTCGCTGGCCCTGAATGGGTTAAAGCATTTAATCGCTCAAAGCAAGAGGTACCTACTATACGTCGATAGTCTGGACGTAGGACTTTTTAGAATTGATAAACGAGATCGCTACTCTCTTCTTGCTCTGAGAATTTTCGTAAAAATATGTTTAACCTTTTGGACGCCAATGACCGATATATTCGCGCCGCAGGTTCAAAGACCGATTAATCGGTCACAGGGCAACAGACCTACGTGCATATGCATAAAGTTAAATTTCAGTTTTGACACTTGGGTGACGTGGCGTCCGAGTGACAGCTTTTGTGTTTGACACGGCGTCGAAAAGGTTAAATATAGTGTGTCAAAGGACTGTCTAATTTCAAACATAGATAGAGAGAATCAGACTATCTTTGTCTTACACTAATACTGGCACCCAAAAGAAAAGGATGAGTATAGTTTTTTTTTGTTCCTATTTACTGACAAATTGGTTTGACCAGCTATACTTATGCCACAGAATAAATAATAGTACTGCCGTACAGAAAGGAAACTTCCTACAAAACCGAAGTTTGACAGCGGTTCAGGTTCGAATCATGCTATCCCTTTCGGCTATTTAGGGTTGTCAAAATTCAAGTGATTATCTTATCTGTGGTCGTGCACGCAAAAGGAAGACAAGTGGTGCCAACCCTAATAATTGCTCGGAGCAATGCTGAGCCGATTTTAGCCGAAGTCAGGAGTTTTGCACCCCTGCTTATGCCCCAAAACAGTCTGGCAAACAATTGTGACGTCCCACGGTCAAAGGTACCTTATGGCGGGTATGGAGTTATGCATAACCCAGTAATCTACAATAAATAACCTATCGATAACACAAAAGATCAACCTTCTAGGTTGCGTAGTTACAGAGATATGATTTTTTGAAAATAATGTTGTGAAATGAGCAACTTTACGATAGAGAAGTTTTAAGTTTAGCCGCCTAAAAAACTATGTTCCTGAAGTAAGTTACATAGTTGACTACAAATAATAATGCCTTATATATCTGAGATTAAAAAAATATTGCGACTTGTTCTGTAATGCAAATAGAAACTTTTGATATCGACTGATTTATGTGTATACTAACCAATCTCTTGAAAATAAAGTTTTATTTCATTTTCACGATTGATTGCAATGAGCTCTCAAGATTTAAATTTTATCTATTAGAAAACGACACTGACAGACAGTTTAAGCAAAAAACAATACCGATTTAGAGGTGAAAATGTATTTTCTGACTTTTTCATATAAAATCACAAAATTGAATATTTTTACTTTGAATGTGACACACAATCAATTTTTCTGAGCACATATGAAAGAAATTCTGTCATTCAAATGAAATAAACCCTAAAACCCCAACTAAATACTATATTTAACCCCTTATGCCACTTTAAACTTACATAACAATAACAGTATTTGCTCCATACATTTACGAAAAGGTACCTTATGGAAATAAATCTAATAATACATCACTACAAAATATCAATCATATTATAGTTTATCTTTTATGAATAGAAAATATTAATTTACATTAAACTGCCCCCAATTTAATTAGTTCTTCGTCATAATAATCTTAAAAAAGACCAATAATTTGTATGTAATGAAAAGGTACCTTGTGGTCAAGTTACATGATGAGGCATGATGATGATGGAACAGTTAGGATAAACAAATAATATTTTGGGGTTAAGATGGTATGAATCGTCTATTTCTTATCAATAATATATTTCGGTTGCTATTGAAGATAAGCGGCATTGAGGTTCAATGACCTCAGATATTCCATAAGGTAATGCGTCGGGTATTGGCATTTTTCAGCAAACCAATGGCTGATTTACTGCATGCGACCAAACCAAATGAAGATTATTCTAGTTAAGAAAGACTTGACGAGAGTAACTTTGGTATAATAGCAGTCTACTTGGATTTGTGATGTCGGTCTATGTACGGTTATAATATTTGCGAGGCGCCCCAACCAGAACTGAAATTATCAAATTAGTTTTGCAGAATGCTAATACAGTTCTCTACCAAACTTCTTTTCCCGTATTGACTAGTTTTTTTGGGAATTTTCAATCTTTTTTCCATAAGGTACCTTTTCTACTAAACTCTGAGACGACATTACTAGGCTTATAACTAACTTATAACAAAAATAAAAACAGGTAAACAAACGTTACGCATTAAAGTTTCAGATCACACAATAAAAAAAAATTGAACATTTTTTCACCTCTTTACAAAACATTTAATATCTCCGAAACTAGAAACCCTCATAAGGTACCTTTTCCCGTGGAACGTCACAATTTGTCAGTAAATAAGGAAAAAAAACTATCCCCTGTTTTGGGTGCTAAAAAGAGTTGATTATATCTACAGCCGGTAAAACAAGTATGACTATAGCGCGCGAAACAAGTTTGTCAATAGAAAAGGCATGAAATAGGCAATATTACGGAAAACTGCGTAGAGGGCGTCATTAGCACAATCACAGGGCCTACCACTTGGAGGATCTACCACATAGATGGTAGGATCCTATAGATGTGTCATCGTGAGGGACAAAAAAAATATATATAAGCTGGTCAAGCAAATCTTGTCACTAAAAAAAGGCGCGAAATTCGAATTTTCTATGGGACGATATCCCTTCGCGCCTACATTTTTCAAATTTGCCGCCTTTTTCTACTGACAAGATCTGCTTGACCAGGCGGCTTAGCACGGTCGCGTTTTTATCCCTTGTCACCATGCCTGTCACGTTCTAACAAGTATGTAAGTGCGAAAGGGACGCGCATAATTAGTGATAGTCGATAAAAATGGAACCGTGCTGAGCCCGCAGCTGTATATACGCAATGCGACACTAATTTGGTCGAATTTATTTGTTGCCCTCCATAATCCCTACTAAACTCTAAATCATAATTAGATTCCAAAAAATGTTGCCTCTGCAATAATTTGTTTGTAAAATAGTAAATTCCTTTTTATAAATAAATACGCTAAGATAATTTAATTATTGGTAATTTTACGCCTACGATTTAAAAAAGTACTTTTATTTACTTATTTTTACATAAATACAAGACGCGCTAGTAAAAAGTGGCAACATTGTCTTGCTTTTTTTGGAATCTAATTATGATTTAGAGATTAAATCTACGGTGGGGAATTAAAAAAAAAGTGAGACTGTGACAAGGACAAACAATAATAGCGCTGTCGCTGCTACTCCTACTGTTCGGTCATTTCCGCCCACCCCTCATGCTTGATCCAGATCCAGATATATACTAGAAGAATATGATCTACCACGAAAATCTAAAGTTCGGTTTCTATCACTCTTGCCTATTCGATCGATAGAGACGCAAATAACGAAATTTCACGATTCGCGGTAGGCCACCCTAAACAAACCGCCTTGATGCATCACAATGTCATAGTGAAAACTCTGTTTAAGGCCCAGTATGTATAACTTACTCTATGGTTTACTATGTGCACTCTGGCGGCAGAACATTGCAGTAATACTCCCTTTCAAATTGATAACTCTTCGCGCCTACTTTTTTTTAAATTTGCCGCTCTTTTCTACTGACGGAAATGGCTTGACCGAGCATTCAGCATATGCTTGAAGACAGTATCTGGTCAAACTATATGTATATCTCACCTATTTCGACGGGTGCGTGCTGTTTTCGGCCTGACTCTTCTCTCGTGCTTTGGTTTGTTCTGAACAGGTGTAGCTTCCACTTCCGCTCCCTCACCGGAACCTGTAAAACCTCGTGGTGTAAGGCGCTTTTAAACGTAAGTAAAAAACGCCTTTTACCTATTTATTTTAATTAAAAAAAAACACCAATTGGCGGGAAGTCGAAACATCATTAAGGCCTGTCCAGACGAGAACAATTTTTATACCCAATCTGATTCAATTGTCCGATCAAATCCACTCCATCCAATTTGGCCACTTTACCAATTTTAAATTTATGGTAATATTTGAGCGCTCTAAATTAAAGAAATGCCCCCAAACGCGAATACTAACGTCACAAATTGGTATTCTTGCGTCCCGCACTCCATATCGGTCATAATCGGCGCTTGAATTCGGTGAGCCAAATTGGCATTTGACTCCGGACGGCCTGATTTGATCGGGCAATTTAATCAGATTGGTGAAAAATTGTGCCCTTCCAGGCCTCCGTCACACGCTCAAGGCCACGCGCTATATGCCTACCGCTCGGCGTATCGTCGACGATACAACCGACAGAGGGCCGCCGAACGCCCGCCTCAGCGGCCGCACCGCATTACACCGCGCGTTTCCCGCGCTTATGTTTCGAAATGCCGAAACCACGTAATTATTGTGCAGTAGATGGGTGAAAAAGTCAAAAAAAAACAAAGGAAAAAGCCTATAATAAAAATTCATCTTTTTATGGCGGGCTAAAGGTCCCACCTGAAAGTTTAATAATTATATTGAAGGGTTAGAAAAAGTATTTTTAAATAATTTTGACGACGTAATAATTAATCGGCCTGGTAGCACCGTATTACAACTTTTAAAAACCGTTGATTGTCCGTTGCTTTGCTCCTGAATATTTATTAAAATTATTTACGCAATTTAGGATATTTTCAACTACTTATAAAATTTTAATAACAGAGAATTCCGAGAAGTGAAAAAATTATAAATCATTATATTAAAACTAAAACATATTTGATTCGCAACATTCGTTTTATTACAATAATCATCATAGGTAGGGTAGCTACAACCCTAGCGCATTCTTACGATGACGCGTTGGCACGTGACTCGGAACGGCGGGCAACACAGTCTCGACTCTTTGTGCGCGTAATTATGGTACATTTCTTCTTGTCCTGAGCAGCAGGTATTATTATTAAGGTTCTGTAGGCTATTATAGCGTAGGTATTTGTGCTTTTGTTTGGGAATGAGGTATCTGTTACGTAGTAACTATTTATTAATCTGTGGCCCTTCTGTGGTCTATTTAAAAAGCTACAAGTTATAATGTTTATGGGCAAAGGTCTCATAACTCGTACGTGTAAACGGCCTGCAGTGTGCAGTGCAAGCGGGTCTCTATTGTTTCCCAAATAGTTTTAAGTCATAATGTATCGTTTGTACGAATTTTCGTGAGTCATAATTGGTTTTTCTCAGAAACGCGTATCTTTTTAGGATTGCCATAAAACAAACCTAACCTAACCTATCTATAGAATAACCTTTCGAAAATCCTGAAAAGTTAACGGTTTCAGTTTTATGACTAACGATAATATGACAAACAATACATTATGACTTAAGCCCCCCATTCACACTCCTACCGTGTAGGCCGCCTCGTAGTCCGCCTCGTTGGGTACTACGGGTTGGGTTGCGGACTACGAGCCGTCCTACCGTTTAGCCGTTTGTAGGACGGCTCGTAGTCCGCAACCCCCATACACAATCCTACCCAACGAGGCGGACTACGAGGCGGCCTACACGGTAGGAGTGTGAATGGGGGGCTTTAAAACTTTATGGGAAACAAAGGGACCCCAGTGCAAGCACTATAAAAAGTTTCCTTACCTACGACATAAACGGAATGTTCCACAGGGTTTTTCCCGGTTGCCTGCAGTATGCAGAGGGGGCGTGCCGCCCGTATGCGCGCCGCGTCGTCCCGACGACCTCCAAGCGCTCTGGAAATTTTATTTTATGGAGTCCTTAAAAAGGGGTCCGCATAACTTTGCGATTTATCGACACAGCAGAGTGCAATAGAACGGATTATATCTATCTCAGTTGAGAAAAATATACCAAATAAATTTTATCGAAATCGGTTTAGCCCGCTCCACACTCGTGCGCGAATCGCGGCGCGAAGCCGCGAACGCGAGTGTGGACTCGAATGATCTATGCGAAATCGACTCCACACTCGCGTTCGCGGCTGTGTGTGAGTGTGGAGCGGACTTAATATAGATGGTCAAATTTTCTATGAGACGATATTCCTTCGCGCCTACATTATTCAAATTTGCCGCCTTTTTCTACTGACAAGATCCGCTTGACCAGGTATAGATAATATGTAAGGATACTAACGAATTATTGCCTGAACTGGGCTGGTCTTCTAAGGGTGCGTCGCTTTCCAAAGCGCTACTCTCCGATGCAACGAAATACATAGACCTGAAACAACACAAACAATCACTCGCCCACGGCCAACATTACATTTCTTTTACAATTATAGCTTCGATGCGCGTCCTTTATTAAGCCAAACAATACAATCATATAGAGGTATTTTTCCGAAGAACCAACAGGAGTGGTCATTTCTCCATACAAACGTACTCCTCGTTTTCCTCCGTAGTTTTTGAAGCTAGAGCAATGATTTTTTCAACACAGATTAATATTGTCAATATCTGTGTCGGACCGTTTTGCTTTTATTGATATTTTTGTTTTTTAAGGCGCTAGAGCCCTTCAAAAATGGCCAAAATGGCCTAATTGACTATGCCGCAATGAGAGGCGTGGCATTCAAAACTGATATCAATTAGCCAAAAAAGCAAAACGGTCCGACACAGATAATTTCATAATCATTTAGATTTCCAAATTTGGTTACGATTGGTTAAGTTTTGGAGGAGGAAACAGAGGAGTACGAAACCTCGATTTTTGAGATTTTTAATACGCAGGATTTTTCGCCTTGTCCTTATCGCACTACTTTTAGGTGCCGCTTCCGTTAGCGAGACGGGTATATTTACCTAAAATATTTAAAACTCAGCTCCTGTTTCGTGTTAAGTTTCTTTCTAGGGGCAATAATTCATTTAATATTAACTATAGTTTGTCAAAGGGCTGTCTCATTTCAAACATAGGCAGAGAGAATCATACGATCTTTGTCTTACGCTAGTACTAGCACCCAAAAGAAAAGGATGAGTATAGTTTGCCTGGTTCTTACTGACTGACAAATTGGTTTGACCTACCTGGCTGGCACGTAGAGGTGCGGCGGGGGTGGTTCAGCACGTTTCGACGCGGAACGCGCTCGTCGCGCCCTCGACGCTCGCCCCAGCAGTACGGATTCTGAATAAATGCAATAAAACATGAATCTAGTATAAGATAATCACGCGCCATGTTGCGGAATTTCACTGGAACAATTTTTTTCATACTATACCGAACTGTCACCCTATACATACATGAGAATAACAAGCGCCCGCTTAACAATGATCATAGGGCTTTATCTGGATCAGTCCGGCGACTTAAGTGCGTAATAATAATAGGCCTTTAGTTTCATCTATGTCAGATGTTTTAAGCAGCATCCCGGTAACGACACTTGCGTTCGTGGCTGTATAGCCCTATGCGCGAGAGGATCCCTAGTTTACCTCTTTAAGTGCGTAAACGCCTATATAACCCTTTACCGCTAAGGTATATATATTTCCCACATACGGCACTTCAAACATGTGTTCTATTTTCGATGGGTAAGACTGACATTCGATTGTCATTTTTGAAATGTCAGCCTGGTAAAGGGTTAAACTATAAAAAGTCACATTCGACGTCGACTGAGTCGCCGGCGTAAGAGTGTGTAACGGCTGTAATACCTGATGGCGGATCACTGTCGCTCTGCTCGTGCCGCTCGCGTCGCCAGCCGGCGTCTGCGGCCGGCGCGTCGGCCGCCACGCCGAACAGGCCCGACACCGCCCCAGCTACCACCTTGCGAGCTGATCTCGCTGTTGTCTACAAAGAAGAATGGTAAGGCATATTGCCAGCACCTACAAATTGTATGGCTCCTCTACACGATGACCCAGCGCTGGACCAGCGAGATGGCTATGCGATGGTTATGGCTCCTCTACACGATGGCACAGCGCTGGACCAGCAAGATGGCCAAGCGATGGTTGAGAGCACGCACTATGGAATGGGCCACGTGTAAATGCGTACCTACGCACAATCGCTGGCCCACTACCTTTGATGTGTGGTCAAAAAACCGACACCGCGGCCATTCCATCGCCATCCCGCCGCGCCATAAGCCATCCGACACCACTACCCTCTCTACACATTGGCCCATCTTAGTGGGCTAGTATGATAGCCCATCGTGTAGAGGAGCTATTTGTTGGCACCTAATAGCGAGCATAAAGGTGTCTAAAATTATGCAAAATTTAACCCTATCACTTTGCAATAAAGTCCAAAATCATAGTGGGAAATACATTCCCTCTGCCTTTTAAAGGTTTAACTTGAAGGCACCGCAGTCTGTGGCGGATTTGTCCTAAGGCCCAGTAAGCCCGGGCCTAGAGCGGCAGTCTACATTAGATGGGTAAGAACCTATTCAGAAAGGGGCGGCTAGTAGTTCCTACATGGCATGGGGCCTTTTTAGTTCAGCGCCTATAATTGGGTGGTTGAAATGATGTATTATTATGAACCATATAGAGCAGCGGTCGGCAACAAGCGGCCCGCGGGCCGCATGCAGCCCACGAACCTCTCACTTGCGGCCCGCGAGCCCCCTGGCTATTTTGTATGTAATATTGTCAAACAACAATGTCTGATAAAGTCACACATATTAACAAAAGTGCGGCCCGCGTCAACTTCCTTAACTACTATGTGGCCCTTGGCTGGTAAAAGGTTGCCGACCGCTGATATAGATGTACAGTGGCGTTCAAAAGTGCATGGATAGATATTTTTTGAACGCCAGTGTAGGTACCTATACCTAAGAGCAGTATCTACTTAAATGCTGTTCTCAATATTTTTGTTTATCCGCTGTTCTCCATAGATTTGTTTACCTACAGGGGGCCGATTTTTGAATTTCTATCGTTCGATTTCGTCACTCGAAAATCGGTGGAAAACGGTTAAATGCTAATTTTTGAAATACAAGCGATAGAAATTGGCAATCTAGTGGCATTGACCACTCGTTTTCAATTTTATTAGTAGAATTTAAATGCCTAGTAGTGGAGATATTATTGAACAAAATACACGAAATCGAGTGGTCGAAATTCAAAAATCGGCCCCCTGTAGCAAATATCCTTCGATTGGTAATAAATGGAGTCGATTTCTCATACTATTTTCGCTCTATTGGTTGATTTATGATATTTAATATCAGTATGTATTAATTTGATGTACAGTCAGCTGCAGTGAGAGGTGACCCGCCCTGCATAGGGCACCTCTCTCTAAGAAATGCGATTTTCCATAGAATAATATTATCGCCATCGATAAAGAACTTCCCTAAAAACTTACGCTCATGTTGATATCGATTTCCGGAACACCCTTCAGGTCGGCCGCCTGCTCCGCGAGGTTCCGGAGCTGGACCTGGTCAGGGCTCCGCGAGTCCGCCAGCAGCACCAGCTCGAAGAAGAAGTCGCGGAACGATTCTACTGGCGCTGAAAAGGTACGGATCTGTAGGTAAGAATAAGTACTAGGTACTAGACTGTTGGTTAACCTATAGACCTACTGTTGGGCAATTAGGCTTCCTTAGTGGCAGATTTGCCCTAAGGCCAAGTAAGCCCGGGCCTTAGGGCGGCAAGTTTTTTGGGGACGGCATATTGTGACAAAAATTCGCTGATGATAACAAGAAATAACTCAAAATGTAGTCAATATGATGGGTGATGGAAAACATCGAAATCATTCGAAAGAAATCAGAGTAAATAACCATAGATCAGAGATGAGTGTGGGAGCGGAGCGGTCCGAAAGATACTTTTCCATTCGTGAACACGTTTGCGTATTAGCCCTTAAGAAAATAACTTTAGTGAAAATCAACTTACCAGGTGGCTGCGGTACTCCAATTCTTAACATATCCTGCGTCATAGTAATCTGTCCAGCAACTGGTCCTGGCATACCCTGTCCAGGTATGCCTTGCACAGGTATACCTTGCGTAGGAACACCTTGCACAGGTATACCTTGCAGAGAGCTTTGAACTCCTTGCCCAGCCATAGCAGCTGGCAAAGCTCCTGGAACACTTGGAACTGTCGGAATAACCACAGAAGGCACTTGTAGCCCTGTTCCAGATACAGGCGCGGGCATGCCTGCAGTTTTTGGAACTGCAAGCCCTGGTTGGCCTGGTGGCATTTGTCCAGGTTGACTGACTGTGGTTTGGCCTGGTTTTGTGATGGTTTTTCCGTTTACTAGAAGGTCTGGCGTTGGTTGTTTAATTTGGTCTGTGCCTGCAAAATTATGACAAGTTAAGACAGACAGCATAATAGACGTTTTTAGCCTACTGCTGAAGCCTTATGCTGACCTTGTATGGACAGACAACCGCATTTATAAAGAAAGTGATGTTTTTGCAGCGTTCATCGTCTAACAGAGACCAGTGCCCTGTTTATCAAAAGCTTGTAACTTTTAATACAAGTGGAAGTCCCTTTTTGACAGCTTTTGTTAGAAAGGGACTTCCACTTGCATCCACAAAATTGGTAGTTTTCAAGTTTACAATACCAGTGGAACCAAGATCCAGGTCCTGCGTGAAAGCCATGACATCTAGAGCGGAAGACAGCGCGGTCCCAACTCCGTTGAGAGCATCCCCTCCCGAGAGACCGATTTGGCTGACTTCTGCGGCCGCTACACAGTCCGGTGGAGGGGCTTGTGGGCGCCTTCTACAAAAAACGTTATTATTTGTGATCTGAAAGTCTTTGCAAGTGTTCAGACTGCACTAAGAGTAGGTATCATATAGGCAGTTTACATTCTCGTGCGCGAGACACGAGTCGAGCCATGAGCCGAGCCACGAGGCGAGCGTGTAATCATTAGCTCGTCGTGCATACGCGCTCGAGGCGACGAGCCGCGAATGTAAACCGCCTAATACCAACAACATTAACATTTATGTTATTACCCAAGAGGTGCTTTAGTGGGCGTGGAAATAGACACTCGACCCCACATCAGCCTCCGAAGGTCTTCTCCCGTGATTCCTCGTCTTCGCAGCTCTGCTATCGTCACCCTACCAACGCGCTGTCAATCAAAATTAAATTACATTGTTTGTGTTAGGGAAGTACATAGGTATATTCCGAAGTTTCAGCTATGAATGTATTGATGCTTTTGAAAATGCTAGGAAGTAAATGCACTGGTCTGAGAATCCACGTGTCAGATTGAAAATTTTCATTTTTTGTGGGTTAAGGAAGTCGACGTGGTCTTCTATTACCTAGACAAAGTTTTCCAAATAAATACAAAAAAGGAAAATTGTGTTTTAAAACATAAACTTACCGATACGACCTTGATTAAAAGCGTACTTCCTACTCCCATCTCTCCCGGCAATGCACGTACAACCCCTCTGGTGTTGCGGGGTCTTCATAGGCGACGGCAATTGCTTACCATCAGGCTATTCACCTGCTCATTTACCTCCTATATAATAAAAAACCGAAACCTTACCTCTTCTAAAAATCTTACCTTCCAATTGGCAAGTGCGCCTTTCCGCTGCTTGGCTCTCGTCTTGTCCTTACTCTTAATGACCATGACTCCGCGCTGCTCGTACCGCGGGTCGTCCGAGGGGCCTAGGCCGATGGAGTACTCTTGCAGGTATCTGTGTGCATCCTCTTGCGCCACGGAACGTTCCAGAGAGACGACGATTTTTGCCCACTGTGAAGAAATGGAAGAGATTTGAGTAAATACAAAGGTTCCATGTCGAAGACTAGTCCAGGCCCTGTAGATAACATGTCAATTACTAACGCTCCGTAGCGAGCGAAACGCAACTGTCACTGTCACACTAATATGGAAGAGTGATAGAGAACACAAAACGATTCGATGGCGAAGAGCAAGCGATTGTCACCTTAGCTAGGCCGCCAGCATCTGTATCATGGTCGCATTTTTATCACCTGTCATGTCATTCGTCACTTCCGCACTTTCATATTTGTTAGAACGTGACAGGCATGGTGACAGATGATAAAATCCTAAATATAGTTTAATGGAGTACTGGACTCCTGTTTTATTGTGGGACACAAAGACAAGTGTGGTGGATGGGTTAGGTTTATCTCGTTATAAGCTGTTAGGAATGTGTTCTCCTTTCTACCTATCTATTTCAAGGAAAATGTTAGTTTAACATGCATTTACCTACGTAAGGTCAATGAGAAAGAAGCTTTGGACTTCGCAGACTTGTATCGAAACAGTTGATAGACTTTTAGTGTATCTAACAATTTTCTGACCTGTTTAACCCATTCCTTCTCCGACTGCTCGATGACATGCGCATAAGTGTTCCCCATCATGGCGATCAACATGTTGAGGAGTAGAATCGGCACGAAGATCATGAATAGAGTGAACACGGACTTGGTCAGGTTTGGGTACGAAGTCATGCCCAGATCTGAGTACTGAAAACAACATCGATCATTATTGTCGTCATTGCAGTCATAAGTCTGGTTGGATCATCACTACACCTTATAAAACAAAGTCCCGATGTATGTCCCGATAAACTCAAAAACTACTGAACGGATTTCCATGCGGATTCTTGAGGAATGTTTAGGTAGGTATATACTTTGTTAAGGTTTTGTGTAACCCGTGCCATGCCGGGGCGGGTCGCTAGATTTATAAATCCTGGTGTCGTTTACTTACACTATAATCTCCCAGTGTGATTTGAAACAAAGCCATCCATGTGGTCGGGTAACTTGCATATAAAGTGGATGAAACATTGGGGAACCCTGAAAAAGTAAATATTTAATAGTTGAGTAGGATTTTTTATGCTTCTAGCATCTTTATAACGGGAAATTCTCTGAAGAACTTTCTAAACTGGATCTCGTTTTTAACATCTCATCTCCCGCTGAAGGCGCTAAGCTCATCCCCACTTCCTAGATACTTTTCACTAAAAATAATCGGACTTTATTCTCTCATTTTTTCCTACAAGGTGCAGCATGTAGAATACGCCTCAAAGTTTATTTTGTGCTTAGGGACTCTTCAAGGCGAGAGTATCATTCGGTACTCAGAGGGCGACAACCGCAGACCAACCACCTTTCTGTTATCTTTCGGTTTTCTGTGGCGACAACAGATGAGTGGTTCCTCTGATTTTGTTTATGTCCAACACTTTAAACTCTCGCGTTTTGTTCACATGTTAACAATGAAATTATATCGCGGTAGACCCGTTTGTGTAATTAAATATATGTCCATGATCTTCCGATCAGGCAGCGTCTGCTAGTTTACTACAGAAGACAGTAATATGTACCTTTGTAGAGGAAGTAGAAAGACTGTGAAAAGCCGAAGAGCACGATGCAGTAGATGATGCCGAAGGTGAACATGTCGCCAGTTATCATGCTGTAGATCATCGTCACGAACGGACCCGTCAGTCGAACTGCCCTGTATTGGAAATTAATTCATGTCAAACGATGTCTGAAAGAGGTAATAATCGCCGACATTCATCGCATTTGTGGAAGCCGATCTGGCTAAAGCCGGACAGAAAATGCTACTGATACGTGCGATGCCAACTTGGAAGTAAAGACAGGTGAACTCTTATTCTGATTCAGGCAAATGCGTCGTACCATCACGTTCCGCAATTATTATGCCATTAATAGTGACTGTACATTACTGAGTGTAAATAGATATGGCGCATCTAAAATGGTGGAGATGCTGGGATCGGAATCGGTTCATTCAGCGTTCACTGTAGTAGCGATGTCACCCCTGCGGTGTCTGTCTACACTACACAACTATAGATGGCCAAGCAAATCTTGTCAGTAGAAAAAGGCGCGATATTCAAATTTTCTATTAGACGATATCCCTTCGCGCCTACATTTTTCAAATTTGCCGCCTTTTTCTACTGACAAGATCTGCTTGACCAACTTTAGTTAAGCATAAAGGTGACAGTCCATTTCCAACGACAGCTGCACTACTGTTGCGACGTTATTGTCATTCATTTTACTATGGAAATTGACAATAACATCGACGGTAGCACGGTCACATTTTCATCGCTTGTCACCATGGCTGTCACGTTCTAACAAGTATGTAGGTGCGAAAGTAACGGGCATAGTGACGGGCGATAAAAATGGAACTATGCTGCGCCCTCAGATCTCCTTTTGTGAGTTTTTATTACCCGTGACGGACTTGTATAAGTTGCGTAGATTAGTATTTAAATATCATACCCAGCAAAGAACATGAGCAGAAACCAAGAGCCAGGCAGCAGAAAGATGAGCAACGCCTCCTCTAGCATCGGCAGTCGCATCAATCTCGCCGGTATACACACCAAGAGGAGCAGGTTCGATACTAGGAAGATGAATTTTGCTGGTTCGTGTATCTGCGGGCAGACCAAAATAGGTATTAGATTTAGATACAGCCAAGCGTATTCCAGGCTCCCTTGAGCCATGGAAAAATGCCGGAACAACGCGAGGAAGATCAATGAGACATATCCCACTGCGGGAATTTGCTTGCATTGACTGACTGCGTGGCGGCAAGCGGAAAATTGATCTATGCATCGTGCACTCAAGCCGGTTAGGTACATTTGCGTTTATTGAATATGAACGCAGCACGCCCCGCTCAAGCGTCCACTCAGGCCATGCTATAGCACTAGGTTTTACGAAAGCGACTGATGTCATCTGACCTTCCAACCCAGAGGGTAAACTAGGCCTTATTGGGATTAGTCCGGTTTCCTCGCGATGCCTATTTGAAGCTTAATGATTCGACAGAAATATATAATTACAACAACTCTAACATGATAATGTAAATTGTGATCACTCACCAACTGTTTGATGTAAGCGACGACGCCCTGGTTTTTGAGTTCGTCGCCTTGTTGAAGAATAATGTAACATAGCGTGCTGGCGATGGTGCCTAGCTCGCACGCCAGTCTGATGCCACCTCGAGCGTCTGTTATCTGATGACATAAAATTGCATAAGTATTATTATGAGGCTTAAAATAAATAGGACTAACAAATGAAGATAATATAAGAATAGGTTTGAAGCATCTTAGATCATTCTTATACCGCTAAATAAGAGTTCCAGGTGAGTTGGGTAACTGATTCGTATTTCTATATATATGAGGTAGCTATTCGTAAGCAGCGTATGCTACAGAAGATTTAGATCAAGACATCCCTAAATGGTGAGCCGTCAATCAAGCCCGACGAGAAAATAACCTTTATTCATGCCGGCCCGCAAAAAGAAGCACAGTATATAATACTTTGGAGACCCATGATAGATAGATATCTTACCTCAAGTCTCCACTCAGGGTTAGCCTCTGCCTCTGCAGCGCTGTGTCGGAGGTACACAGACACAGAGAGCAGTATGAGATGTACCAACAGAATTAGCAGGCGTTTGAGGAATTTGTTCTGAAAGGTTTTGAGAAGAATTTAAAAGCGGAAGCTGTTTTACTTTTTTGAATATTAAAAGTTCGTTGCAGCATCAGGTCTAATCTAGTTGATCGAATGATAGGATCAACACGCATAGACACAGATGGCACTGCAATCATTTAAAAGGACATGTCATTAGATATATTATGTCAAATCCAACGAAACGAAACATAAACCACAGATGACTTGAAACCACTTAAGTAAAATCTGTGGGGTTTTGACCTCATTATGTTGTTGCGTATACGTGCTCTAGTATTAGCTAAGTATGTTATAAATGGCAAATGTATTGTTTTGTGTTCTTAAAATTAGGAACTTACTCTTGCGAAAGTTTTCCACTTTTCTTCTAATAGCCTTTGGATGATCCCTCCGTCCAGCATGTTCAAATGCTCCTGTTTTGTTCCGTTAAGGATTATGAAAAGCGCTGAGTTCCAATCTAGATTAGAAAAGCATAGGTGTCTCATATATGATCATTTGATAATCATCAAATATCATCAGTACCAACATTACTAAACCACAACGTTACTGCGATTCAATATCCTGTATAACCAAGTAATAACCAAGAAAATCTGTAGGGTTTTATAATTAACTAAGATTTTTCTGGAGTGGGCCCAGTCGACATACGAGCGTCAAATAATGCAGGTTCCAAATTCCAAATATTCCTACTAAACTAATTCTGAACAGAAGTTGCCTTCCATCAGAATAGTTGTCCGTAGAGCTACAGATGTTTAGTTTAGTTCCATCAAGCTAAAGACGTCATGCCCGTTGAACCGCTTTTAATTCAAGCTTAGGACCTCAACAATTGAAGGCAGACTTAAACATAAACGGAAGCTTACTTGTTCGCCCATCAGGTAAAAGCGTGTCCAAAGCATTAAGCGGATACGCAGAGCACGTGATGTTAGAATACCGCCAAAACTCCCGACAGGACAGCTCGAGCATCTCTCTGAACACGGAGTCTCGACCCAGCTGGCAGGCCAGAGTGAGGGGGGTGAAGCCGGCACGGTTCATGCGCCCGTTGCTGGCTGGCACCTTCGGGTGACGGAGCGCGTAGCCAAACATGTCCTAATAATAAAAAATATCTTTGCTTAAATTCGGGACGGACTCTAGGTGTCTTCAAGATACAAGCTGGGTGTCATTTGACCACAGCATCATATCACATATGTGGAGAGTTTTGCACCATCATATTGGCGTCGACTATAATAAATTAAGTATGACGATACTCACCAGTTTGTCACAAACGACGACCATATGCAGTATCATGTTGCCAAACGAGTCCTGCATATCCGGATCCGCACCGGACTCCAACAGCAGGTTGTAGACGGATTCATTAGCGCAGCACGCCGCCCACGCCAGGGGGTACTCTCCCAAATACGCCAGGCCTTCGTAGTTGGTCTGTCGGTCTGGAGGGACCTTCTGCTGGTCGCGAGGCAGGAAGAAACTGCCTGGAATATTTGGGAAATTGAGTTGGAAATACGAAGGAAAATGTTTCAGTGTATTGTCACCATGTGGAAAGGTGGTTTACAAGTTTAATTTGCCACGATGTTTTCTTACCAATCGCTCGCTGGTTCACGTCACAACCGCAGTCCACTAGATCCTGTACCAGTTCGTTGTTGCTGTATGCTATTGCCAAATGCAAAGAACTGGCTCCTGGAAATGAAGTGGATGTAAAGAAAATAGATCCTGTAAAACACAGATGCACATAAAAATAATTCTTAGGTTTAGTTCTTAGTAGTTTGTGTGTTCTAGTTTAAGCTCATGCATCACCATGAGACTCAATAGATGGCGTTGAATAATTGAAAAAAAAATCAACACGGCTCTCCTGACATTTTACGTGTCCGTAAATCCAATAAATATAACAGTTTGATTTTGTGTTTACCTAAATACTCCTCGCCTTCCACGACATCCATAGACAGCTTTGGAAAACATTTGAGAAGGGTTCTGGCGAGTCTGGTGTGAATCTGAAAGAAAAACATTATAAAATAGAGGCAACATGTAATTGAGTTTCTTCCATTTCTATGCACCTTTTAAAGGCAGTAAATTTGAAAAGTGCTAAAAAGAAAGTCAATATAAGTACCTAACTATAGTTATAGTCTATAAGGGATGGAAAGAGTTTCGATCACATCGGCCAAATTTTTATAAAAAAAAACAACGGGTTGCACTCCGGGAGTGCCGACAGAAGTGAAAACTCAATGACTAGTCCAAAATGTCTGCAGCACTATGTATAATAAAATTGACCCATCCTCCTTTCTATTGAAAAACTTTAGTTCCGAAATTGCTGGTCAGTGAGCTTGTTTAAAATTCGAAATTTAAATTTGTAGCGTTAATTGTTTAAAATTCGAATAGAAATTGTAAAGTTACCTTGCAGACCTCGCATCTAAATATATTTGGTCATGATATTTTGAGTTTTATTCACCAGTACTAGAGTTCACTTTTATTAGCTATTTCATCAAGATGTAGCTTTATTGAATTATATTGGAGTGATATAAAGTTAGAATGTAACTATGAGATCCTCGTATTTCAGCCCGTACAAGATTATAACATTGAGCTTTATTGCTTAATATAAAAGTCCAGTTTTAAATAATTGACCTGATTATGATACGTTATGACTAAAGTTCTTTGGTGAATAACATTCTCCGTGACACATAACACAAAGTCACGCAACTCACGCAAGCGCCCTGCGCCGCCTACATGAAACAGCAGGCTCAGGCATACATTTTCGCCGTGCGGTAGAAAGAGAGGAGAGACGCCTTACGCGTTACGCGTTACGCTACTTACGCTGTCTCGAGTTTATCATTTTTTCCCCACCTCAAAAAGTGCTCAGCGCCGCTAAAGAAGTTTTCACTTCAAAAACCTAAATGCGTAGGATACACATTAGGAAGCTCTGGTTAAGATTGTAGAGAACGGTTGAACAAGGAAAGCTCACGGGAGGTCACTGTCAAGGTCATTGCGGTCGCTTTTTGACAAAAGTTACCGTCTTCGGGCGATTGTGCACTACAATGAATTTTACTGTCCGGCAGTCCGAGTTTTCATGGTCCGATATGGTATGAAAAAAACGGATGATTGGCTTGTGCACTTGTCCGTCTTTTTACTCGCAGGTGCGGCGCAGTGGCATGAACCACACAACCCCCTAACCCGCCCCCGCCCGGCCAAGTCATGAATAATACTAATTCCAGACGCAGTACACAAGCATAAACACGTTTTTCATAACTGTCATCTCGGACCGGAAAAAAGCTGTCCGGAATGGGGAAAAGTAAAATGTCGGACGGTAAAATTACGTCTAGTGCACAAGCTACTATATACATTTAATGGCGTGCCATATCGGACCGTAAAAACTCGGACTGCTGGACAGTAACATTCAGGGCGATTGTGCACTACAATGAATTTTACTGTCCGGCAGTCCGAGTTTTTACGGTCCGACATGGCACGCCATTAAATGTATATAGTAGCTTGTGCACTACACGTAATTTTACCGTCCGTAGCCCCCTCCCCGGCCGCGCGTTTTATTTTTATAAGGTCATTCCTAAAAATCCGGACACATGCCAAGTCCGGCCGCAATCCGAACAAAGGGTCAAAAATCCGGACATGTCCGGACAAATCCGGACGTATGGCAACCCTAATTGTAGTGCACAATCGCCCTTCTCATGTGATTATGAACGATATGATTTGTGGGATATTTTTTACGTATTAACAATACTTGACAATACCTTCGTATCGCAAATGATAAGGACATGCAGCAGCGACTCGCCCAGCGCGCCGCGATAGCTCATCTGCCAGCAAGACATGTGGTCTTCCCACTTTGCCAGGGGATCATGTGGAGACAACGACGCTTCGATCGGCAGAACCACCTGGATTTTAAACAAAATTAGAAGTTATTTAAATTGGTGTAGATATGAAATAGGTACTCTAAATAACTATTTTGGCAACAGGACGTCGTGGCTGCGTTGGTCTTGCGTCGGACTCGGTAGTTTACTTCCTTAACACGACTACCCAAGTAGCATTGCAAGCTGTATATAAGCTGTATTAAAGTTTATTTGTATACTATAAGCTGTACAGTTAGGCTGTACAAAGGCTGTATAAGCGCTTATACAGCCCTTATAAGTAAAAAAAGGGCCCAAATTATACAGCCTTTGGCGTTATTAGAGCTGTAGAGTAGCTGTATAAGCAATACATAAGCTGCATAATAGCTGCATTACAGCTATATTTCGGTGTAACAGGAAACCTTAACACTACAGATAATCTCTTATAAGTACGATATAAGAATATAAGTTTTAAATTAGTTATAAGAAAGAATTACAAGAGAATAATAATCATTTAAGAAACTAAAATGTCTTAATCTTGTTCATTCGTAATATAGTAATGGCGACAATAAAGTGTTATAGTGGATGGTAAAAGTAAAAGTAAATATTATACAGGACTTGAATGGAATTTTACATTATTGGTAAGTGCGGATTATTATTTATTGTGAACCTGTGTATCTTTTCTAGCAAAATATTTACGCGCCTGCAAAATAACAAAGAGAAACCATAAGGAAAATATCAAAAATCGGCAAAGTTACTGTTTGTTTTTAAGGTTAGAGTATCAAAAATATTTATAAATATTAATTCTAAGGCTAAACAATTTATTTTAGCTGGTAATCATAACACGGCGTTAGTCTGCTAAATATTTGCAAGTATTTCTTTAATTATATTTACAAATACGTTTTTTTATTTCTTGTAAAATGGCGACAATTTTTAAACAGCCTACAGGATAGTTGGAGAGCATTATAATCTTAGTAGCTGTGCTGTGTAATAAATAGAGTGTCTTTTACAGCTTTTGTAATTAAAACAGCTTTTTAATAGAATATTTGTATTCGTTTGGCTGTATTTCGGTTCTCCGTACATAAGTTATAATTCTCTTTAGAGATCCGTATAACAAATAAAAAACCTGTACTGTAACTGTCATTCATTAAAAACATTCGTAAAAACTAAAAAACTAAAACTAGTGCCTACGTCAAATCATGGGATTAGTTGTCAAGCGGACCCCAGGCTCTCATGAGCCGTGGCGAAATGCCGGGATAACGCGAGGAAGAAGAAGACTGTAACTGTCATATATTCCTTTAGTTTTATAATACACTTATTTTCAGAAATCATTACACTACTATACTTATACGAGTGTAAAATTACGCCAAAAGATTGTTATAAGCGACTCTATCAGTAATACAGAAAAAAGCTGTACTATAGCTGCCATTTATTCATTTGGTTTTATAATACCCTTACAGACAGAAGTTATACAACTACTATTCTTATAGGAGAGTAAGATTACGCCATAAGAAATAGCTTTAAAACGGGGTTGACAGATACATTTGTACAGCTACAAGTGCCAAGTGATACTACAATACAGCCTGTATACAGCTTTTACGATAAAATTAGCTTGTAGTGTTTCATAACACTTAATGTTTTAAAACGGAGTTGACAGATACTTTTGTACAGCTAAAAGTGCCAAGTGTTACTACAATACAGCCTGTATACAGCTTTTACGATAGAATTAGCTTGTAGTCTCTCACAACACTTTTAGTTTTATAGTAGATTTTTTATATTCTGATAAAGCACCCCATGCTTCCGCAGAATCCTTTATAATGATTTTATACAGCTTGAGCTGTATAATGTCTGTAAAGTACCTTTTATACAGCTTAAATCTTTTCTGACACTCTTATACGTCCCTTAAATCACTCTAAGTTCTTAATTGGCTGCTATATTGATGTTGCCGACACTTCCATGCTACTTGGGTACTTTCGGCCAGAAGCGCATACCCAATAGTCCCCTGGCTAGTCCCCGCATGCGCACCACAAAGAGTTGAAATGCACGAAGTGAGTGGCGCGTTCGAAGCTGGAACACCTTCACCATGTAACCGGTCTTCTGGTGAGCATACTCCACCACTTCAGCAGCCGTGGCGGTGTGATGCAGGCATAATATTTGTTTCACATAAGCATATTGCATCCACCCATCTACAAATACAGTTGTATCGAGTTTATATACCTGTTCCTGATCTCGGAACTTCCACCGCAAGTACTCCGCGCGGTTGATGACTCGCCCGCGCCCCCCGGCGTACATGTAGGCTGCGAACTCCTCACGGATCAGCTTCTCTGCCGCCACCATACCTCCTTTAGCGTACGTCTCTAGCAGTAGACCTCCTGTTTTGGAAAATAATATCTGCTTTCAGATTTTTTCTATCCTTACATCTGCGATTAAATACCTATGTACTTACTTATTAGTAATTACCTAAAAAATAAGATGGCATGAACGACATTAGAAATAAAACCATTCTGTACACAAGATTGCAATTCGTGATATTGTGGTGAAATGAAACTTCAAAACTTGTTACTGTAAGTACCTAAAAATATTTAACCAGATTTTATTTTCAATCGTAAGTAGGTACAAGAAACAGCGAGTTGTGGAAATTCCTGTGAGATGCAATATAATAGTTGAGCATGGCGTTCTCAACTATTCTTCCTGTTTGCAATCCATAATGTCACAATAAATCTAACAGATGGCGTTGAACTCAATTTTTTATCTCCCACACGGCCATCCTGACTCTGTGAGCGTTCTAGAATACAAAAGAGCAAGTTCGGCCGTAATGTGTCTTTCTTAGGCCTTTCGCACATGGAGGTACTCAAAAGTGATGGAACTAATTAGTAATTACAATTACAAACCAGTTAGTAACTGTACCTCGCACACGACGCTACTCAAATTGCAAGGCTTCATTCAGTTCTGTTCACAAAAGCACACGGACCAACAGGAAAATATTAGAAAAAAGCAAACATGTCAAGTGGATCAAGCGAGGATGATGACGACATTTTATTATACTATTATCTTCATAGGCGCCGAAGGAATATTCGCAGGTTTTGGATTCACCCGTATATTCGAAATAATGTGAACTGCAGATTGTCAGTTGCAGCACAAGAGCTGCGTGAAACAGATAATAATGGGATTCTATAGAATGTCCAAAGATAGCTATTTAAGTTTGGTACAGTTAATAGCTCCTGCTATTTGTAAAAAAAATACTAACATGCGGGAGTGCGTGTGCGCAGTAGAAAGGATTTTAATAACGTTAATGTAAGATTTTTAGTTATTTATTAGTAATTAAGTACTATTGTAATTATTGATGTGGTGGTGCCAAAGTGCTCGGAGATTCTTCTAAAATTTCATCCACTAAGGCCAGCACTCGTCGCTTGAAGGTTCTCGTTTGACTTTCGGACATTGCTTTCATGTCTGGTAATAAGCTTAGTAAAAACATTCGCTTAGGATCTTCTATGTCTTCAGACTTTTTTTCAAGTTTAGCCTTTCTGGCTTTGAAGTATTCCTTAATAGCATCATCGGCAGTTGACAATGGTTTTCTTTTACGACGATTAGAGCCGGTGTCAGTACTGGGAACAGTTGCTCTGGATAGAGGGCATGACATGGGAGAGAGTGGTTGATTAGATATAAGAGAAGATTCAGGCAGAGGGCTTGACATGGGTGATGCCATGTCTTCTGTTGGTGATGACACGTTTTGAGGTAATGAGATGTTCTGTTGTAATATGGATTGCGACTCATTTGCTTCATCGTTATCTTTTTGGCCCGTCACTTCCCTAACTGCTGCCTGAGGAAGATTCCCTGACATGGTATTGTTCAGAGCTTTTATGTATGGGATTGTAAATTGCATCGCATCGGCCAAATAATACGGTTTCTTATATTTTGAAGAAGATCCACTCGGAGCTGGTTTTGTGTGCCGGACGAAAACCGCACGCAAATTTTTCCATTTTTCTTTACATTGGCTATCTGAAACAAAATTAACAAAATTTATTATGTTTTTGCAGGTACTTGGCAAGTGGCGATTCATTTGTGAATATCGGATACTATTTTGCTAGAGGAGACAATACAGTTGCACAGATAGTCGCTGAAACTACAGTTATTATTTGGAATGTTCTAAAGGATATTTATATGCCAGTCCCGGATGTAGCCCAATGGAAGAAAATATCAGAGCACTTTAGTTTGTTGTGGAATTTGCCTAATTGCATCGGATCTTTAGATGGGAAACACGTCCGAGTAGAGAAATTCCCTAATTCGGGATCAAGTAATTTTAACTACAAATCCTTTCATTCTGTTGTCTTGATGGCATGTTGTGATGCGGACGGACTATTTACATTACATTGAATGTGGCTACGCTGGGAGAAATAGTGATGGTGGAATATTTCAGCTATCAAACAGTAGCTTGAGAATGCAGCTAATATACCCGCACCTTCAAGATTACCAAACGACGACAAAGAATTTCCCTGCTATTTCGTAGGTGATGAGGCGTTTCCATTATCACGCTATCTGATGAGACCATATCCAGAACTTTGAATAATGTAAAAAGAGTGTTTAATTATAGGCTGAGTCGAGGAAGAAAGACTATTGAATGTACATTTGGAATTATGGCTGAGAAATTTGCCGTTCTAGACAGACCTATACGTTGTCGAGACACGGAAATAGTTACAAATATTGTAAAATCTGCCTGTATACCTATTGCACAATTACGTACGAAGCAGAGAAAGTATACACACCACAGCAATTTGAAACAACTGACTTAACTCCCGAATCAATACCAGCTCCACAAAATCTCCAAGTAACTACACAATCTTCAGTTTATAATCTCAGAGAATAATTGGCAAACTATTTTATTACACCTCATGCAGCATTACCGTGGCAATGGAATCATATTTTGTAATAAAAATAATAATAAATACTTACGTGTCAAATTAAATATTTTTCCCACTTCACTCCAAGCTTTTTCTGTTGCATCCTTTCTTGAGTAATCTCCTAATGTGTAATTATATAAACATGGATACTTTTCCACTTCCTGCACAAATTTAATATTTAAAGTTTGTTCGTTCATTTTTAACAACGAAGGTACACAACAAAAACACAAAAACTCGGGTAACCAGTAGCGCGGCGACCGGCACGCCGCGTCATGCGTGATCAACTGATCAGTTGCTAACGCGTTACTAACCGGTTAGTGACTAGTCGCCGCGTGTGCGAACCTCAATGACAATGTATGGGCGGTGACGTTCAAGCAACTAAGTTTGTAACTAGTTCTTTTTGAGTAGCTCCATCAGCTCCATGTGCGAAAGGCTTTACCCTTATGGAAGTCCGCGAGTTTGTACAGAACTGTGTGGGCCTCGCTGCTGGGCTGTGAGATGACTCGGTCCAGCACGGAGCCCACAGACTGGACATGGGGCGTACAGAGCTTGCCTAGCTTGCCTCCCATTTCACTGAAAAACAAAACAATTGTAAGAAACCCACTCCTTGGTATAGTGTTATACCAAGAAGTAGGTCTTATCTTGAGCTGTAAGCGACATGGCAACAGAAGAAGATAGATTGCTGGTTGAAAACCAAAACCAAGATTGCAAATGAGCATGTAGATAATTAAACTCCATTTGCGGGAATATCCTGAGATGGGTAATTCTCTGAGAATGTCTGCGGTTGCGTCTAGTTGCCACGACTCTTTTCATACATTTTGTCACGGAAATTAGACCGCAGATGTTTTTTTTAAGATTCTGACCATGAACCTCGTCGGACTTTTTTATATTACGTTGGTTAAATTTTAATTAAATTTAATTCGGGAACTTATGCTAAGACATACGTGAATAGGAACTTACAGATGATATTCGGCAGCTTTTCACGATCCTGCTTAGTTTTTTCATAACCACCCTCCGGATCGAGGTTGAGAAGGAATGGCACGGGCACACCATCTCTCAGTCTGCCATCTGTTTAAAAAAAAATAGTCTATATACTTCCCAGTGCTGGGCACAGGCCTCCTCTCAAGCACGAGAGGGTTTGGGCTATAGTTAGGGTTGCCAGATGGTCGGGATTTGGCGGGATTCTCCCGATTTTTAGCATGTGTTCCCGATTCCCGACGAAGTGAAAATTGACCCGAAAAACAGCTTCACGTTAATCACGTTATAAAACAATAATTTCATGTTCCGAACTGTCGTCGAGCGAGCGAGCGACCCGCGTCGAGCGCGTAGCTAACGTAGTGCCAATAATGTAAAATATCGTTGTTTTTAATACAATTACTTTAATTTGAATGTTTTTTTTTTCCCGACTTAAGTCCCAAAATCCCGAAAAATTGATATTTTTTCCCGATAATAGCGACTTTTAATCTGGCAACCCTAGCTATAGTCCCCACGCTGGCCCAATGTGGGTTGGGGACTTCACATACACCTTTGAATCTCTTCGTGGATGTATGCAGGCCATCTGTTTATTAAACTGAGTAAAGTATAGTGGCTCTGTGAGCTGTATATACTCCGCGAACTTTCATAGTTCCACCATTTAAAATCTAAAAACTGAATTAAAAAAAATATTGAACCTGCGGGCCTACCCTACCGCGAACCACGTTTGACGTGTTGCCTCTCTGTCGCAGTTGTAAATTCGTACGTAAGTGTGACAGGGAGACAACAACGTGGTTCGCGGCTTCGCGGTAGGCCCTCTGCTCAGTGCTCACTCACTAAATTTCACGAGAATCGGTTTGCCGTTTTTTGCGTAAACGGTACGGAACCCTTCGTGCGCGAGCCCGACTCTCACTTGGCCGGTTTTTTAAGCTTTATACTTACTCAAAAAATTATACTTACCAAAATATAACTACCTATCTTAGTTTAAGTTATCCGCTTTTATGATTAATTATCATTCCTGGCTAACTATTAGATCAACATTTCTTTTGTACCAAACGTGAATGTAAACTCAAATTGTTAAAAAACAGATTGTTTTGCCAGCAATTTTCACTTCAAACCTTCTTAATTGTATAGTTGAATTATCGAGAAGATGGAATTGCATTTGTAGTGGTTGTATGCTGATAGTACAAGAAAATAGAAAATTCAAATATAGAATGCCTGTAAACAAACAATACTACTACATATGCAATTCCACGCTCTCGATGATTCAACTATAAATAAGCACATTCAAACACTTTAAAATTTACGAAAACAAAAGAATAACGCCGAAAAACTAGCACTTTTTACAGTTTCGAGAAATAAACGTAGTAAACATGAAATGGTACCATGGTAACCTGTCAACAAAACCGTATTCTGATTTATAGTATACTTAGGGCTGATGCCATCTCTAAATTCGCCGAACCCGGACAAAGGCTTAAAAAACCCGGACATTTGGCGTAAATTGCATTTTTTCCCCGGACGTGTATTTATACGGATTGTACACAATAATGCCGGTAAATAATTCAAATCAATGAGTTGTCCTCACATAAAAAGTGACCGGGTGTTCCCAGGACACTTTTTGAAAACCCCTTCGGACTGGCCCCGGACGGCCTCTAAACTAGGACAAATCCGGGGAAACCCGGACGCATCGCAGCCCTAAACAGTATACACCGTGCACACCGTGAGACGTGAGAACCAATAGGTACCCTAATAACAGTAATAACCCAATTTCCGGATAGCGTCACAAGTAATCATTTTCCTCTTTTTTAACGCCGATTATAAAAATAAATTATAACTAAATATTATAGGACACTTTTACAAAGATCGACCAAGTACCAGTAGTACCACAATAAGCTCGATAAGGCTAAAAAGTGTACCTACTTAAAAAATACTTAGTTCCTTTTTAGGGTTCCGTACACAAAGGGTAAAAACGGGACCCTATTACTAAGACTCCGCTTCCGTCTGTCACCAGGCTGTAACTCAAGAACCATGATGGCAAGGCAGTTGGAATTTTCACAGATGATGTAGGTATTTCTGTTGCCGCTATAACAACAAATCGCTGGCTCAATATTACAGGGTTCTATGTTTCACTTTTATCGAAAACAGAATAAAATAAATATTTAGCTAAGTGGGGCTCCCATACAACAAACGTGATTTTTTGCCGTTTTTTGCGTATATGTAGGTACGGAACCCTTGGTGCGCGAGTCCGACTCGCACTTGGTCGGTCTTTTTTGCCATAGGTGCCGTGACGTCTAAGAATATCGATACAGAGGTAGTGTATACAAATTTTTGGCACTTAAACCGTATCGGTAGGTAGTATTAGACGCGACTGTATCAAACATTTATCAATGAGAAATAATTAATTGATATTAGTAAATAAATAATATTAAAGGTAGCTAACAGCATACAAGTTGAATTGATACCAACAATGATATCTCCACTTTAGAAGTCGGTTAAAAACAAGCCAACACGCTCTATCTATACTCCGCGCACATTCATTCTCGCCAACGAACTTTTACATGTACAGCTACTAATTACGAAATTAAACTCTATTCGCTACGTAATAGGAACGTTAACGGCCGCATTACTGATAAGTTGCGGTTGGGGTCGTGTCCATGTTACTAGGAATAGCGATTTGCCGGAGCGATTTTGATAGGTACTTACTTAAATTGTAGACCCTCTTTTGAGTCTTGGTTCAATTAACTTAAAATATATCGGTAGCTGTTATTTCTTTGAACTTGGTTGGAATTGGGATTGGATGTTTGACAGAGAGAGTACCTAGTGCCTAAAGATTAGGTACTAGGAGGTAGGTATACTAGGTAGTAGGTAGGTATTTAGGAAAAATATACTGAAGTGCAAAAAAAAAATAGTATAGTCAGCAATATAATGCGGCGTGTAATTATTTTTTACTGCCTAAATCTTATTATCATAAACTCCTAAATTATTTTATTAGTTATCTCAATCAGCCCAACCCAAATCGTACCTACAAAATTCTTTTTCATGAAAAATATATATTAGATATTACTTATACAATATAACGTTAATGATTTTAATAAGGAAAACAAACAATGAAAGTATCCATTAATCTACTCTGAAAACATACGTGTTCATTCAATACACCGCGTATCGCTGTCTCCTATGAACGAAACCACACCGCGCCGCTACGGGGAATCAGTACTCTGTGTGAGTGACCTCGCAACGCACACCTACATCTACACACCCGCGCTTCCCCCCGCACTCCGTTCCCGACCGTCTTTACACGCACACATAGAAATGACGCCACAGAAGGCACGTGAATGTATATCACTGTGTGTGTGTGCGTTGGCGCTCAAATTACCTACACACTTGCACCCTCCCCCCGCGCTTTCCGCAATGTCAACAAACATTCACAAAATACTGAGCAAGTCGCGCGACCGCGAATCGTTATAGTAATAGACCACAGTATAAGCGGAACTGAGTCGCCTCTCTTTTCAATTATAGCTGTTAGAGAGAGAGACTGTTTTACAATTTACTGGCGTCTACAGTTGTCAAGCAGGTTTAGTTCGCTGACTTGGTTTTGATACTTGTATTGGTAATCAATACTGCCAATTGCTATATTTCCCAAGATAAAAATAATATATAAACTGTCACGTCACTGTCAAGATCAAGAAACTATCAGCACTAATGACCGAACTTTACTAATGACACTATTGAAACTGAAGTCAATGTAGTAATTGGAATTATTGGTTATTAATAACTGATGACTAAATTAGACTAAAAATGAATAACAATAATTATTCATGCACCGCACACAGTACGAACTAGGTAGGTCCTCTTTGTTAAATAGAATAAAAAGAACACTAAAATACAAAAGACAAACTAGGGAATTAAAACTTTTATATGCAAAATACTATTCTTTCTTGGCTTTATTCTTGTAAATCCCCATGTCCCAAAGTCAAATGTGAAATGTGTAAAAGTATCAAAACTTATTGTTTCAACTTTGCAGAAGTAACTTCTGCATTTTTTTATTTCGCGGTTTATTACAAAATAAGTAAGTAGGTAGAGTTAGACCAAGAAAACTCTGCAGCGATTTTGATAGCTCACGCAGTGCAAGTGTTATTTATACGTCATCATTTCATAGACGTTTGACGTTTAAAATAACACTTGAACTGCGTGGCCTATCAAAATCGCTGCAGACTTTTCTTGGTCTAACTCTATATTTATAATATCGCGATTATATGACCACACTCGTATGTTATGGTCAAGTTATACTGGTTAATAATGGTCAAAACAGAATTTTATATTTGACGAAAAAAGTAAATAGGTATGTTCACAAACCCTGATGAATTAGTCCTAACTCCTAATGGTAAAAGAGTGCAGACGAAATATACAGTTATCGCTTTCTAAACGTTAAAGATAAAAAACCGGGCAAGTGCCAGTCGGACTCGCGCAAGAAGGGTTCCGTACCATAATGAAAAAAAAAAGGAAAAAAATGCAAAAAAAAAACGGTCACCCATCCAAGTACTGACCACGCCCGACGTTGCTTAACTTTGGGCAAAAATCACGTTTGTTGTATGGGAGCCCCATTTAAATCTTTATTTTATTCTGTTTTTAGTATTTGTTGTTATAGCGGCAACAGAAATACATCATCTGTGAAAATTTCAACTGTCTAGCTATCACGGTTCGTGAGATACAGCCTGGTGACAGACAGACGGACGGACGGACGGACAGCGAAGTCTTAGTAATAGGGTCCCGTTTTACCTTTTGGGTACGGAACCCTAAAAAGAGAAACTAATTACAAAGATTTTTAAATTAAGATAAACATACACTAAATAGGTAATAAAAGACAAATAAATCTTACAATATTTATGAATTCACTGTATTAAAAACACAACAATAAGAAGCGATTAAAACAAAACAACAAATTGTGCTACTCGACCGACTAGTCCGTCTGAATGCAGCACGAGGGGGCGAGGCGCGCGTGAGCGGTGACGCGCCCGCGGCGCGGCGGGCGGCCATTTTGTTGATGCTGGGAGTGAGCGGGACGAGGATATCGATGCGTCAGCTGCTCGCTCGGCTAGCGAGGCGTAGTAAAACGTTGTCAAGTTAATATACGAAAGTTTTAAAGATATTTGTTTTTATTTACCTACTCTAATATTAAATGGAATTTATAAATAAAGAGTACCTATAATAATTCAGACGTAAGTATGTATTTTTGTTCATTACCTAAGTGTTTTTTTTTTAGTTTTATCAAATCTGTTTTAATATATATGTATGTACCTATTCTAAACAATATTTAATTATAAACGAGCATTGTTTTTAACCAAAAGATTTTTTTTTAATTTGTAGTACTTACCCTAATGTACCCTAATGTAGCTTCTTTGACTTCATATCATACAATAAATACCTAATATTTATTTCACATCAATGCCTATAATAATAAAAAAATCTATGAATAAAATAATGATCACATTAACGCCAACTGTTTTTTTTAATGGTTCATGTGCACTTTTCGACTTCGTCGTTATCGATAGAAGGACTATTGTCAAGTTAGGTACCTCGATCGCCACTGATAGAGTCAGACCAAGAATAGTCTGCAGCGGATTTGATACCCCACGCAGTGCAAGTGTTATTTTGAACTTGCACTGCGTGGGCTATCAAATCCGCTGCAGACTTTTTTTGGTCCGACTCTACTTAGTTTGTGGGATACCTACTATAATTTTGGGATGAATATTATAGCCTCGTAAGTCCCCGTGTACTTGTACAAGTACAAATTAAATTCGAGTTTTGAACTCATATAGAAATAAAAGAAAGTTCCAAATTCAAAAGCGCCAAAATTGCCTTGGGTCTTACGAGAATAGAAATAGTCAATGTAATTCTGCAAAGAGAGTAACGATGAGTCCATAGCCCATACTAACACTATCCCGTGACGTCGTCCACTCGTCCACGTAAAACTATAAAATTAGTTTGGCTGCCTTCACCTCTTTTTGTAATAAATTGCAACCCCCATTACACGCTCTTAGGCAAATAAATTTGAGATAAATATCATCACTGATTTCATTCATCATTTGTTCTATAATCCTTTGTCCTTTTCCAGATTAAATAGGAATGTTAATATCAGGTGAATAATATCAGGATACCACCTTCGCCCCGCACAACTAAATTACTGGCACGAGTAGCCGAGTCGTTCAAACGCGCCTCTCCACCTCCCCGCTCGCGGCGACCGCCGGTTTCCCCTCCCCCCTCGTACCGCGCCCTCTCATCCGAGCCCCGTTGCTTTCCCTCCCCTGCCCTTCAGTCGCCATCTTCGTACGTCGGCGATATGACAACAATTGCGACATAACCTAGAAATGTTTGACGTAAATAAAAGTGAAAATGATTTGGTGAATGTGGACAGATCTGTGAGTTTTTAGTGGGAAATTTAAAGGAAGTTCCGATCATGTTGTCAATTGTGAAGATGGATTTCGATTCAGGTATTTATAGTGTTTTAATTTATAAATTTGTACTTTGTTAATACGCAATACAAATTTTGTTATGGCAATATGTAGTTTATTTAAATACGAACACTGTTTTTGGTTTTGCGTGTTAACTGTTTACATTTTATCGTTACTACGAGTGCTTATCTCATTTGTAACTCACGCGATAGTCGGTCAATTGTACCCGTAGTGCCGTACTACAGTCTATAAAGTACAGTCGCCATCAGATATATCGGAGCGGCCAAGGTGCTCACAAATATCGGAACACGCCTCTATTGTCAGGGCGTTAGAGCGCGTGTTCAGATATTGTGAACACCTTGGCCGCTCCGATATATCTGATGGCGACTGTACGCTAACGTCTACGTACTTAATGCCTGACCAGTAATATACAGTTGGTCAAGCAGATCTTGTCAGTAGTAAAAGGCGGCAAATTTGAAAAATGTAGGCGCGAAGGGATATCGTCTCATAGAAAATTTTAATTTAGTGCCTTTTTCTACTGACAAGATTTGCTTGACCATCTATACACCGTGTTTTTATTGAATTCCGTTAACTTCGGGGTATGGTTAAGTACGTTTAAGAAAACTAAATGGCATAGTTAGTTTTCAAAAAAAAAATTTTTTTTTGTTTTTTTCTAATAAAAAGTTTAAGTTTAAAAAGTAATTAATTGTAGCATATAGCGTTGTTGTAACACGGGCATTACATTTAATTCAACTAAACAATTGAAATCTGTGACATATCAATGTTATTTCGAACATCGATCGACCGAGATTGTACTTAAGTTTAGTACCAAATGTATGAACTCATTCTAAACACTAATCAATATGTAAACCGGCCCTAAGGCAAGTGTACACGCTTGTAGAGGCGTTATAGGAATTTTTTTTTTATTGATTATCTCCGAAATGGAGTTAATTAGAATAGCGGTGTCTTTGAGAAAGTTACTTGATTTAAGCTCAGGAATGCACCCTTGAAATTAACGGAAATAAAAAATAACACGGTGTATATATATTGACGAATTTCATTGGAACTAAATTTATCATACTAAACTGACAGACAGACGGACGGACAGACGGATAGCGGAGTCTTAGTAACAGGGTCCCGTTTTTAGCCTTTGGGTACGGAACCATAAAAAGTATTTTTTTTCCGTACCTCAAAATTAAAACGGAACCCTTATACCTAGCTGGTATAGGATCACTCGTGTCTGGCTGTCCGTCTGTCACAGCCTATTTTTAGGGTTCCATACCTCAAAAGGAAAAAACGGAACCCTTATATGATCACTCGTCCGTCTGTCTGTCAGTCACAGCCTATTTTCTCGAAAACTACTGGATCAATTAAGTTGAAATTTGTTGAAAACACATATGTAAATTGTTGACCCAAAGATGGACATGTTTATTTTATAATTTTAAAATACATAGGTTCTAAGTTATTTAAGAAAATAGCCAAAAAATGACCATATCCCCCCCCCCCCCTTTATCTCCGAAACTACTGGGTCAAACATTTTGAAAAAAATACACAAAATAGTTCTTTACCTATACATGACAGGAAAACCTTTTAGAAATGTGCAGTCAAGCGTGAGTCGGACTTATGTACGGAACCCTGGAAACGCGAGTCCGACTCGCACTTGGCCGGTTTTTTTTAATGGTACGGTCGAGTTCACAAACATATGTACAAGCCATTTGGTTCCAAAAATTAATACGAGTACACGGCCCTATTATAGCATAGATGTAAGTAAATTGGGGTAGATATGGTACCAGGCGCACGATTGTGAGCCATTAAATATAGGTTCCGGAACCTATATTTAGTTAGTCGTATGGGTGACGCCAACCTGTCAAGTTGTCAAAATCGTTGGATCAAATTTTAGTTTTGTCAACTATGAACGTCACACGTCTACATAAATAAAAGGTCATTGCCCTATAGGGTATTTTCCTACTAGTCAAATCAGTTACTTTTTTAGATCTGTCAAAACGATTTCCTAATATGGAATTTATATGAAACATTACATCGTGACGTCACGGTCAACTCACCGACTATTTATATTTCTATCCGATGTATTATGTATGTATTAAATAGAACTTGTGTTTAAAAATAACTCCTATCTGTGTTTTTCTAATAATTATATGGTGCCTTATTTCATGCATGGTGTAAAATAATTTATTTTAAATACAGTATAATACCCTATTGCCAGTGTCTTAGAGGTGTGTAAATTACTGATTAATAAGCTCGTTTATTAAATTATTACATATTTTTGGTACTTTCTCCGTGTCTATATTTAATAATTTGACTGTACTAAAAGTTTAAGGTACTGCAACAAAAAGTTTAAGGTAGACATTTTTATGCTAATCCTGGATGGAGATAGAGGCCGACCAAGATAACTCTGCAGCGATTTTGATAGCACAGACTGCGCCAGTGTCATTTAAATTTTTTTAACGACAAACTTTTATATAATTAACACGTTTAAAAACACACTCGCATGGGTAGTCTGTGCTATGAAAATAGCTGCAGAGATATCTTGGTCTGACTAGGCTCATTATTTCTATCGATTTTATAACTTGATTGAGTTCAAAAACTTTGAAGAATATCTTTGTCATACCAAGTAGGGATGGAATTTTGATATTTAAGGCTTCGTCACACAGGCGCGTTTTCCGGGCGGCGCGTGAGCGGAGCGCGCCGCTTTTACATATAAAACGCTCACGCGCCGCTCACGCCCCGCCCGGAAAACGCGCCTGTGTGACGGAGCCTTTAAGCTGTACAGTCAGCAACAGAATCAATAGCAGCGGATGAGATTATGTAATGGCTCTACAAAAATAGATACGTCTCTAACTCTAAGTATGTGTAGAACAATATTTAGTGTGGCAGATATCGTTGAACGCGAGCTATAGAAATATACTGACGAAATGGGTGTGTCTGAGTAGGTAGGTATATATCCGTATTCGTAAGATTATTACTAATATCTGGGAGACCGAGCTTTGCTCGGAAAACATATAATAACTCAAAAATGCGCGTTTTCCCAGACATAAGACCTAGCTAAATCGATTGTTCGCCATCATAGAAAATTTCATCGACATCGTTAGAGCCGTTTCTGAGATCCCCGAAATATATAAATAAATAAATATACAACAATTACTCGTTTAAAGGGGCCCCTTTGATTAACAGTCCGCCGGACGGTATCGGCCTGTCAGTTAGAACAAAATTTTGACAGTTCCGAACAACTGACAGGCCGATACCGTCCGGCTGACTGTTAATCAGTGGGCCCCTTTAAAGGTATTAGATTAGATAGGGAACGTGCATGAACTATAGGGGGCAGCACAGGAGCCCTAAAATTTTGGCGCCAGGCGTAAATGTGAAGTTTATGTTTCCCGATGTAGAGATAACGTAAGGGAACAGTAGATGGCAGCACTTGCGTTGGCAATGTACATGTTATGTTTCCGATTCAGACCACAAGATGGCAGACCCTCCAACGCGCACTGTCTCTATTAGGGGATGGCAGAAGGCAACTTTTGGCGCGTCGTTTTATCCGTTAGTATAGGGACCGTGCGCGTTGGAGGGTCTGCCATCTTGTAGCCTGAATCGGAAACATATGTGCACATGTACATTGCCAAAGCAAGTACTACCAGCAGTACCATCTACCGTTCTCGTCGGTACGTTTCCTTGTGCATAGTAGGTTCTGCCATCTTGTGGGCTACATCGGAAGCATAAACGACACATTTACGCCTCGCCACAGAATAAATAATAGTACTAGGTACAGAAGACTCACTCTCTAACAAAACGCGTCTGTTACGATCAGCACAGATATGGCCGCTAGGTGGCGACAGCGCCACGCGCGGCTTATGGCAAACCCCAAAATTGGGGCCGAACGGATGTACTTTTAGCTACCTGTAGCAAAGCGACGAAATCGCGGAGGTAGCCACGCCTGGCCTCGCGCCAAAAATCTGACGGCTCCTATGCTGCCCCCTATAGTTCATGCAGTTATATTGATAGATGGCGCCAGCATAGGTTTTACCTGCCTGTAGTTTTGTTTTGTTCTATGAAATTTGGCTTAAAGGGTCTAAATTTGGCTTAAGGGGTCATCCAGGCCATGAAATTCCAAATAAAACAAGGCTGACAATATTCATAACACTGAAAGGTAAAAAACTATGCTGGCGCCACCTGTAAAATACTTCGACCCGCTAACCCAATTGATTAAGAGTCCGTAACAAGCCCGGTTCTCTATACAAACTTAGCTAAGCTCTCATTTTAAAACGACTCATATTTGTAGCCTCATACTTTTGTACTAATATATATGTGTAGTGATTTAATAATATTCTTTGTTTGTCTGCAGATGTCGAAGTATTGGAAGAAGATATCAAAACAGAGGTGATTGATATCGACGAAAACTCAAATGAAGACAAGATAGATCTAAATATACTAAATAATGTAGTACATGATCTAGAACTAATACCCATTGTTTACACGACAAAATTGGACGATATGTTTGTGGGGAGAACTTTATATCCCATTGGATTAGACCCAAAAGAAGCTACCGCCAGGATAATAAATGAAAGTAAACCTGTACTACGTACTATCCCCGGACCTCCGAAAAAAGGACGAAAGAATAAAAGGAGATTTAGCGAATTAGAAGATACACTTCAAAGAATATATCATCCAATCAAAAAAATGGCAGTAACAGTAACAGAACCTGATGTATGTGATATTAGAATTGATTGTGTGAAAAGTGAAGTTACAGATGAACCAATTGTTGAAGTGAAAACTGAAGTTTTAGAGGAACAGTCTACAACAACGGCTCCCAAAGACACGTGTAAATATAGTGAACTTTTAAAACAGTGCAAACCGTGTAGTGTTTTACTTCCAGTACTAATAGGATATGGGCAAGTGTTACATGGCGGACAGTTGCTTAAAGCAAATAAAGTACAACAACGTGGCGCAGTTAGTTCATCGCTAAGCTCTTCGGATGATGATGTACCATTAATAACTTTCCCGCCAGATCTACTAATAGAACGAGGAAAAATACCCGAAATCCCTAAAAAATCAATACAACCAAAAGTAATTGAAATTAATAGTTTACAACGAAGAAAATCAAAAGGTACTTCATTTGAAATAGCTCAACGTGTTTTGCGTAATAGCTTATTGGAAATAGAGGACATGTTTTCTAATGAACATTTCTTTTACTTCACTGATAACGACGGTAATTTAATACACTGTTTCGAAAACCTTGTAAACAAGACTCTGTATGAGGCGACAAGTTTACACGAGGCTAGGTACAAAATAAGTAATTGCTGCTGGGTCAAGAAGGATGAATTTGTTATGTCGTTGTATCCTAAAGTTCTTAAATATCCTAACGTGCGTTTCATAAGAACGACACACCCGTGCAAGCCAGGTGCATGTACTTGCTGCTGCCGCAAAATAGAAGTCTATAAGAAGCCTGATGTAGATTTTTCTAGCCAACAATCAGTTCCTTCATCTAGTAAAAAATCTGCCGATGATGATGTAGTTTGGGACTTGGAAGAAAAAATTGATGTAAGCATCATAAATATTAACAGAACACCGAAACTTAATTCCAATGAATGGTTGAATAATATTTTAACTGCAAAGCGCACTGATGATGTTAAAAATAGTTTAATAGGAAAAGCACTAAATTATAAAAAACCTCCGCCAGCAAAATCGGCCGATAATAGACGTTTAGTGACATTGAAAAAAGTAAATTCGCAGAATCCCGTCCTAGTTTTCCGCAACTATGCTGAAGACTTCATTGAAATCTATGAAGTAGATTCTTTAGGAAACATAGAAACTTATTTAAGAACAACATGCTATAGTAACACAAGTCGGCCAGATGTTGTAAAGTTATTAAAGAAACGGACTGTATCAACCGAAGCAGTATGTTGCTGGTACAAACGAGAAGAAGTAATTTCCAAACTCCATGCGTCTAATGCATTGCACCCTGATGCAATAAAATTTGTTAGAACCACTCACACATGTCAGAGTAAAGAATGTAAGTGTTGTTGCAAGCCCGCAATAAAAACGGGAATACAGCTTGACAATATACCTCTTCCAAAACGAAGCTTGCACAGCCTTTCAACCATAAGTGCGTGGAGACCTGGCAATCTTTCAGAGAAAGACGATGACGATTGCCAAATTACTTCAGTAATGTCTAGTCCGACACTTAAACATTTACCACAGACAACTGGAATACCAGTTACTATAGTGCCTTCACTGAAAACGTTACCACAGAATACTGCAGTACCAGTTACTGCAGTGCCTCCAAGCATGTTCGTTACTGACGTTGTAGACAGTGACGAATTGTCAAAGGAAGTCAACTCGCTGATTACCTCCATTTTGGACAGGTTTAAAGACGTGCGGCTTACTATTAATGGCGAAGGTAAAGTGGCTGCCGCCTTAAACACACCCGTTAATACATTATCTACAGTAGAGCTAAAAGTCCTCGCTAATATACTCTCCTTTGCTCAAAGCCAAGTCAATTTGTTGGGATCGAAAGTAAGCTTAGGATCGTCTTTGTGTTTAAGTAATATTATTAATCTTAAAGTAGACGACGTGCAATCGAACGCAACAATCGACCCCAACACTGTTTACAAAGAATTTGGGAAAAATGTAAACTTAAATACAAGTAATACAACACAAACACAAGCAATACAACCAACTGTTGAAAATATGAACCCTCCATCGGCATTGCCGCAAGCTCCAACGACACCACAAACCTACACGTTCTTTACAGATTCAATGTCCTCGAAAAACCAACAATTTAATGATGCGTTTTCCTCGTTCGTTAACTCAAAAATAGATGCAAACACTGAAACTGCGACACCGGTCATTGAAAATGTGTTTTCATTAAAAGAGACTGAAACTGAAAGTGCTGAAGTAAATTCTTCATGTACAACCGTCTGGTACAGAAAGCCAGTGTCACAATCTAGTTCTTTAACCTCAACTCCTTTTGCAATGACAACCACTAATAATACAAGTAAAAAACGGAGCGACGACAGCAAACCAGAGACAGGACAACCTAAAAAAATAAGGGTTAAGTCGCCTACGAAGTTAGGTGCAGTTACGACTAGCCCTCCAAGTATTATGACAGCAAATAAACCAACACAACAAACTCCTCCGGGAGGAGGAGTTATGCCAGGAGTTTACGTTTTGCCAAATAATAACTTCGTTGTTTCGTCTTTAGCTCAACCTCAAATGGTCAATAGCGTGCCCCCAGGGCAACCGCCAATGCTTGTTATAAATCCTCTACTTAATAATGGTGGTACAATAATCCCAATGAATACTCCGAATGGCGTCCAATCAAAAATACCAATTATCATGAATGCCTCTAATACTACGTCACAAGTAATAAATACTGGAAATAATTATATAACAGTCGAAAAAGGTGTTCCGACTCAGGAAGCTGTTGCAGAGGTAACAGAAAACCAAGATCCACTGAATGACCCAGTAATGGACAGTGTTCCAGATATGGACGAGGTTTCAGAAACTGTCTGCGTTCTAGAGGACGAGGGTCTAAAAACGGACAACGAAGAGGACATGAACAATGATGAGGACATAGAACTGAAATATTCTCCAGAGAATACTGAAGAGGAAGATTGTATACTTGGTTTCTAAAGCATGATGATCAAGGCTCAGAAAAACGCCCGTCATTTTGAAAACATAACCATAATTTTAGACCTGGTCACGGTCAGTCTAAAAGGTTCATTCACAGTCTACGGACGTCATTGGGGCTTAATTTTAATCGTTGACATTGGTAAAAGGAAGTGTCTGTTGTATGGAAAAGGGTGATATTTTCAAAATGACGGGCGTTTTTCCGAGCCTTAATGATGATTAGTAGTTTTCGTAATATTAAGGGATCTCAGCGTATTAGATACAATTTTTGTGTGGGAAAAAAATTAAGTAAATAGTAAGTAAGAAATGTAAAATGTTAAGTTTGTTCTCCAACACTCAGGAGGTCGTGGATTCGAAACGGTTGTCGATAAATCTTTTCATATTTTTTCTAATACAAAGAAATTGTGGAAAGAATTATAAATATAAAAATTGTAATGGTAAATCGTTTAGATTGGAGATCTGGGCGCTATCTAAATTATATTAATTGAAAATATCGTGATGTTTATATTTAACGTGAAACGTCTAGTAATTTAATGTAAATACCTTTTTTACTAGCTCTAGTTTATTTATGTGCTGTATAAATATTGTTTTTATTAAAAACAAACAAATATCATTACTAGTATCTAGTAAATAATATAACAAACATACTTTATGTATGCCGTTTGCATGTCCAATGTAACTGTTCCAGTGCTTGACACTGCCCCATTAGCCGACACTAGACATGTGCGCCGATGGCAAAATCATCGGCGGCGGCGTCCGATGATTTTTTGACCGGCGGCGGCGGCGTGATCGGCGTGAAATCGGCGTGGCATTATTTTTGATATTGCATGAGAACTTGGCTGTAGAAACTCTACATTAAAGCCTTCTGAGTATTTACTAGGCTATCCCAAACATATTATGTGTGTTTTCTAAATTACTTATTGCCGAAAATTATGTCCCATCATGTCACTTGGTATTGGCAACCATTTCTTACCAACCTATCGGTTACCAACGGTATGTTTAAATATTAACATAATTTAAGAGTCCCTTGAAAATCAGAAATCAGAAATTATTTATTTGCATTGATACAGTATGGGGATGTTACAATATATGGTGTTACAGATCTTGTACCTAGCTTGCATGCAAGCGTGCAAATTCATCATTATAATCATAACTTTAAATAAATATAAAATGTCAAATTGAATAATTGAAAAAATTAACATAGTAGGCATATCACAATACAATAAACTGAAAAACTTTTTATGAGATAATACATTGTATTTCATAAAAGAGTTATATGGATTATTAAGGTTTACTTTGTTTTCTTCATTGCTAGCTTAATGATAACCCTTGGTGATTTAAGTTCCAATAAGTATAATTGTTTATAGCTTATTAAATAAATTACGAAGCTGACTTTTATATTTTTGAAGTGAAAACTTCTTTAGCGGCGCTGTGCACTTTTTGTGATGGGGAATGTTAAACTCGCGACAGGTCACGTGTCCGTAAGACATAAGATTCGTAAGACGGACACGTGACCTGATCGAAAAACTGTTACAATGTCATTGAGTTTTCACTTCTGCCGGCACTCCCGGAGTGCAACCCGTTGTTTTTTAAGTGAAAACTTCTTTAGCGGCGCTGTGCACTTTTTTAATAATTTTAAAAGAAGCTGATAATCACCATAAAATGACAGAATAGATCGTGTGTATTAATTTAAAGCGAAATTGTATATTATGTGATAAATAAATCAAATCATATATATCATATGATCACCCTTATGCGTGTCACCAACCACATAAAAAATTCTAAGAAGAAAATAGCATGTTTATGTCCTAGGTCCTAGCTGGATCATATCCTAGGACCTAGGATATGATCCAGCTATTTTCTTGACTTTAGTTGTCTGATTAAATTGACAATCAAGAGACTAATATTAATAGACTATAAAACAAATTGCGTTCTATAAAAAAGCTGTGCGATAATATATCATTTAATAACCTGTGATCCAGAGACTAGATCTTGTTTAAATTAACGCTAAATGGTGATCACAGCTTACACCGCAACGACACTGCTAAAATGATGCTAATTTGTTTCACTGGCAAATAATAACCGAAAAAGCATAAGAATCTTTAAATTATACCTCTGACACTATATACTCACTACGCAACATAAAATAAGACACGATAGGTATCAAAATTTTCCATGCCGATTATACGCCGGTCAAATTTATCGGCGGCGGCGGCGTGGAAAAATCGTCGGCGGCGGCGGCGCGGCGCACATGTCTAGCCGACACCTACAAACAAGGTATCAGTTTTGTTACAATTTATTGTCAAACATTGGGACTTTACCTCACACTTTGTAAAATTATACGTGTGATGATAAATCTATATTACTTATACTTAAGTTATAAGGTATTATTGTTACAATGCTCTTAAAATTAAAACGATTGTTACTATAGTGAAAAATGTAAATACCTAGGTAATACGTTATCCTCCATTGGCGCAAAAAGTAAGGTTTCGCTCATGCGAAATAAACAATTTATTTCTTTATTGTTGTTGTATTTTATTTTTCTATCCCTACAGACCAAGAAAAGTTTTAAGGCGACTAGGCCTGGCTGCTTTTGACCGGTTTTTAGAGTTCCGTACCAAAAAGGTACAAAAGGAACCCTTATGGTGCGACTCTGTCCGTCCGTCTGTCACGTCGCTAAATATCTCAAGAACTATACTGTGGCTATCGATTTGAAATTTGGAATAGTTAGTTTACCTTTTTAACCGACTTCCAAATCTCAAAGAAGGAGGTTATCAATTCGGTTGTATGTTTTTTTATTATTATTTTGTTATGTTTGTTACTCCATATCTCCGTCATTACTGGACCGATTTTGAAAATTCTTTTTTTGATTGTATGTATATGCATACAGATTGGTCCCGTTTTTATCAAAACCCAGTTCTGATGATGGGATCCATGAGGAATCGAGGGAACTCCTCAAATCTTAAAGGTATACATATAGTGATTTTTGGGTTTTTATCAACAAATCAAGCATACATCCATAAAAGTGACATTTGATGAAGTGGAACTGCTGATGATGATCAGAACGGAAATCTTCAACGACGCATAGTTCACGTTTGGCGATTTGTCCTTTTAGTTATGTTTGTTAAGCAAGTTAAGTTTTTAAGCCTCATTTTTGTCAAGCTCGAGTTATGATGAAGGGATCCATGAGGAATCGAGGGAACTCCTCAAATCTTAAAGGCATGCGTATAGAGATTTTTGTATTTACATCAGAAAATAAAGCAGTTTCATTAAAAACTGTCGCATTTGATGAAGTGGAAGTGCTGATGATGATCAGAACAGAACTCTTCAACGACGCATAGTTCACGTTTGGCGATTTTTCCTCTTCGTTATGTTTGTTAAGCAAATTAAGTTTTTAAGCCACATTTTTGTCAAGTTCGAGTTCTGATGATGGGATCCATAAGGAATCGAGGGAACTCCTCAAATATTAAAGGCATACGTATAGATTTTTTTGTATTTTCATCATAAAATCAAGCATTTACATTAAAAACTGTGGCATTTGATGAACTGGAACTGCTGATGATGACCAGAACATAACTCTTCAACGATGCATAGTACACGTTTGGTGGTTTCGAATTTCAATTTTGTCTTGGACTGGGACCCGGACTCGGACCCAGAACCGGACTCATACCCGGACTCGGACCCGGACTCGGACCTGGACTCGGACCCAGGCTCGGACCCGGACTTGGACCCGGATTCGAACCCGGACTCGGACCCGGACTGGACCAGGACTCGGACCCAGACTCGGACCCGGACCTTGACCCGGAAAACCACTATGATACCTTAACTAAATAAACCACTATGATTACCTACCATAAAATGTAGGTATAAAGTATGATGATGCCAGCCCCTCCCGCTCAAACCCCCGTACACCGCACCGCATGCGTCGTTAAATGGGTTAGGTTAGGTTTGAACTGCGATCCTCACAGAACCGAACAAGGGTAAAGTTAGGTTTGAACTGCGAGCCTTACAGAAACGAAATGCTACTTGAAAAGTGGGTTTGATTAGGTTCGAACTGCGATCCTCACAGAACCGAACTGCTATCAGAGAAGTAGGTTAGGTTTGGCTAGAACTACGACCCTTACAGAAGCGAAATGCTAGTAGACAAGTGGGTGGTTTTACCTCCTTTTCTACATAGTGCACAATCTACAATAATCTTTCACCGGCCCCCATAGAAGTCGGTTTTTTTTTCTTAAAAATTATGTTAAGCAAAAGTTAGGTACACTAGCTTTATATAGTCTGTGCGGAAACAGAAGAGTCGTGAAGGGAGCCCATACATTTCATTTCGTGCAATCTTTACGTGCCTTTTTATTGAAAAACACTTTTGAAAAAACTTTTTACAAAAAAAATGAAACCGACTTCAAAAAGGATGAAATAAAATATTATCCTTTTTTATGTCTATGCGTTACCAACTGTTATGTTTGAAGTCGGTGCCAAGCCAAATTTTGAAGCATACCATGACTTTGGTGCGATTCGATAAGGATTTACCTACGTTGGATTGCCTTACACGACGACAATGAACGTACTTTCTGTAGGTACAGTCGACGTTAAAAATATGTTTACACTTTTCGCCTTATTACAAAGGAGTAAGGTGCAAAAGTGTAAATATATCATTGACGTCGACTGGACCTAAGAACACTCCTCAGAACAGTCAGAACAAAAGATCAAACCTTCTTGGCGCAGTCCGTACCATGTTTGTCGGCACATTAGTGTAAATATAAATGCATTTTTTTGACGTCGTATTTTTTAAAGAGCATTTCTTACTAATGCTCGAACAGTCTATAGCAGCGGTCGGCAACCTTTTAGCAGCCAAGGGCCACATAGTAGTTAACGAACGAAGTTATCGTGGGCCGCACTTTGGTATTATTTGTGACTTTAGTAGACATAGTCGTTTGTCAATATTACATACAAAATAACCAGGGAGGCTCGCCGGCCGCAAGCGAGAGGTTCGCGGGCCGCTTGTTGCCGACCGCTAGTCTATAGTACTCTGGTGTGGGATTGGGACTGAGTTATTTCCCGTCCCTTATCCAGAGGACTACATTTCAAAATATAAAACAATTCAAGGAATTTACCTTCTTGCCAAATTTCACCTAAAGCGGTTCAGTTGTTTAGCCATGAAAAGGCGACAAAGAGGCAGACAGAATTCTTTACACATTTATAATAGTTATTATTACAGTTCTAATGGGATTTATAGCCATAAAGCTGCATATAGCTTTTTTTGACTGGTATTGTTACTACTTGGCTTGGCACCGACTTCAAACATATCAGTTGGTAACGCATAGACATAAAAAAGGATAATATTTTATTTCATACTTTTTGAAGTCGGTTTCATTTTTTTTGTAAAAAGTTTTTATTTTACCATTTTTAGTTTTAACGCATTGTTAAGAGCGCGACGCATGAATGAAAAACAAGATCATGTTTCACACTAAATTCGTGTACCTATTACTTTGGTAAATATGTAATTAGGAATTTTCTCGAGTCGTCTGGGAAATTATAATTCCTGTCAACTAAATCCATCCGCCCGCCCCGCCACTGACCCAAATCCATCAGCCCCCCGATCACTCTACCTCACAGCACATCAACCCCTGATCCAGGAACCCCTCGATCCTGAACCAGCAACCCTTCAACCGCCATTCCCCGACCCCTTAATCCCTGACCCCTTAACTCCTTATCCTAACCCCCGATCAGTAGCCTTACCAGCTTACCACGAGTTTGACATTGATATATTCGCTAGCATGTATGTAACTTACTTCCTATGCCTCTCGCTCGTACTAACCTTAGTGTGAGCGAGATGCATAAAAAGTTACATTTAGATGCATAAGACGTTAGCGGATATGTCAATGTCAAACTCGTGGTAAGGCGGGTAAGGCTACAGTTGCAGTACATGAAATTGGTGGTTTTCGGAAGCAAATGCTCGAGTTACTTTAGAAAACCCCGAAATCTCACTGCGTTCGAGCGCCAAACTACCTCGACAGAAATGGGTGCCTTTCAACCCTTGGTTAACAATCTACTAAACATAAATATACGATCATTTACATTATTTTGACGCGTACTTTTTTAATGCGTTTTTCATTAAAAAGACATGTCATTTTTCTTATAGGTAGGTACTAAAAATAAAACAAAGTATAGCTCACTCTATGATTCCTCGGGCCTTCCCTAGGGAACCTGCATGAACTGTAGGGGGCAGCACAGGAGCCCCCTGTTTATTGGCGCCAAGTGTAAATCTCAAGTTTAAGCTCGTACGGTCACAGACTTTAATAGGGTATTTGACTACTAATCAATTTCTTTTTTCGAACTGTCAAAACGATTTTGCTACTATGGAATTTATATGAAACACTACCATGTGCCGTCACAATCAAATTACCTACTCTTTATTGTTTTATACAGGTTTTAAAATAGAAATTCTGTCTAAAAATAACTGATGTCTACGTTTCTCTTTTAATCTTCTGGTGCTTTATTTCATGCACTGTGTAAAATAATTTATTTTAAATACAGTCTAATACCGTATCGTTGATCCATTTAGGGTTCAAGCTAATTTGGTTGTCAATACTAAATGGTATGAAATGTCCAATGTAAAGTGAACCCTAAATGGCTCAACAAATTAAAGTCCCTCAGCAATTACATAATGTTTACATAAGTACTACGATAGATTAGTATGGATTGCCATCTCTCATCTCATCTCACACCATGCATTGGTATCGAGTAGTGTATCATCAACTCAGTCGACCACTATAAGTGGATCTCGATATATGTCAAAAGCATACGTCATCGTAGATCATCAAGGTGACGCGCTCATGACGCGCTAACTACGATGGAAGATGGAAGCAATGACATTGGCTTACTCTCAAAACAGCGTAAGTCATGACGCTCAGCGCCACTTATTACGTTTTGATTCTAGAGCGATCGCCGCCCTGTAGCGGCCATTATTGTGACGTGACGTCATCAGCGCTCGTATTCTGTAAGTAGGCGCGATTCGAATGCAGTTTCTGTGGAGTTCCATTACGTTTTAATTTTTTTAGATCCATACGTACATTTTGCATTTTTTATATGCAGGGCTGCTAATAAGCTAATATTTTTGCTGGCTGTACGTGGGTATATAGGTGATTAGGTATGTTCTGTTTGTTATGATTTATAAGGTAACGATCCTATGAATTAAATTTTTTTTTTTAAATCTTTTGTGTTGGGGACTTATAGTAGGTCCTTTTTTTAGCATTAGAAAAAAAGGTAAACAATCTTGATGTGTCTTTTAATTGAAAAATACGTTTTAAAAATAATTGACAGCAAATATGTAACAATTATGAATCTAATACGATCATTTATATTCTTCTGGTTTCATAAGTAATAATTACTGATTTTTTAAAAGCGTTTTACAATTCGTTCAATGTTGATTGCTTACTTTCTTTCTAATGCTAAAAAAACGAACTATAGATGGTCAAGCAAATCTTGTCAGTAGAAAAAGGCGCGAAATTCAAATTTTCTATGAGACGATATCGTTTCGCGCCTACATTTTTCAAATTTGCCGCCTTTTTCTACTGACAAGATCCGCTTGACCAACTTTATATTCAGTTTAAAGAAATCTTTATTCTCAAAAGAATTACATTAAATTCGCACACGAGAAATATACATATTTAGTTAGTTTTAGCGTGCAGTATTTAACGATAAGGTTATTAGTAACTTAATCTAAACATTAACAATAATATAATATCGTCTAAATTTGTGGGTAATTTTTAGTTGCTAAGCAGGACAGTGTGCATTGAGTTGTTCTGGCCGGTCGTAGATAACACGTCTACGAGGGCATTGATGTGATATATTCCTCGGATGTAGACCGTAAACCTAGAAGATACGTACCTACCTATCACTACAAACAAAATAAAAATACATTTTTTTAAGTTTACGAGGATCAAATTATGTATATCGTAATATTTAATCTATACTTGGTCAAGCAGATCTTGTCAGTAGAAAAAGGCGGCAAATTTGAAAAATGTAGGCGCGAAGGGATATCGTCTCAGAAAATTTGAATTTCGCGCCTTTTTCTACTGACAAGATTTGCTTGACCATCTAAATTAAAATTTATATCTACAATAAAACCTTTATTTTAAATTAGCGCACGCATATAAAGGTATCTAAGTGTAAAAGGAAAATGTTCTTTACATAATAAATTACAAAAACACAAGTTGAACAAGGTAACCTAACCTCCACGATTTAGCAATAAAATAGAAATATGTGAGTGAAACAGAATCATCGTCATCATCATAACTTAAGAGCTTTGCTCTTGTCGGAAACAGAATAGGCAGACACAATAACCATAAACAAAAGTTTTTAGCGGAACCCAACGCAGGTAGTAAGGTTTCCTTATCTATAACCTACTAAACTAAAGAGTAGTGTCGAAAAGACAGTCGTGTTTTAATAATAATAATCTTATCGAAGAGAAACGATTATTCGCGCTAACATTACTATTTACTATTAATAATTTAATATCACCCCGCATTCGTGATTCGCAATGCGGTGACGGGCTCGGTATTTAAATATAGGGGTCAGGCCAAGGCACCACTTCAAATACGGTCCCTTTTATTATCACACTACACACCCCAGGCCCAGTATCGCGACTAGAAATTACCCCTACTAATATAAATCGAAATACGGAACCCTAAAAACTCAAGAACGTACTTTGGTTAAAAACCTGTCTGCATATAAACGAGTAGATATTTACGTAGGTTCGTAACGGTAACTTGTTTGACAACATTTTTTGAACTAAACTAAAAAAAGACTCATAGGGTACGCAAAAATAGCTTCAAATTATCAAAATAGCTTCCTATCAACAACTAGTGAAAGTAATCCATAAATAGCATGTTTAAGACTTTACCTTTGGAAACTGGAAAAAAGATTGCTCAATTTGATCCTCATTTTCAAGACACGACCGCTCCGCTCGGCTCCCACGACCTAAATGAACTAAAATGCACGCTTGCCGGGCTAGAGGGAGATAGCGTCCGCCGTCCCCCTCGCACTTGGGGAGCGGTTGTCATGTCGATTCAACCGTCCGCCGGGCCACGTTTCTTCCATTTTGTTTTGAATCGTCACAGCGTACACGACTGGGAAAAGTAAAACATGGTTATCAAACGTGTCAGTGTATCTTCGAATTACTAATGGATTGCGTGGTGAATTTTAGTTTTAGGAGAGCAGTAAAAGGATAAAGGTAAAGCATAATTGTTAATTACGTATTCATATTGTTTTGACAGCTGTTGCGAAGGTGCTTTTTACTTTTTTCTGCGTTTAGTTCGAATTATTATTTGAAAGTGATTGTCGTGAGCGCTCGGCCGAGGCGTCATGCCGGTGGGAGTTGAGAAATAATAATGAAATAAATGTGTGCTTTGTGACGGAATAGCGCGGTGTATTTTATCTCGTGCCGCAAGACGTGCGCTCTGCAAGACCAGTGTTTGGAGAATGAGTGGGTTGTCCGCCATGTTTTTTGTGCAGCTGCGCGTAACGGATTAGTGTTGCCAGATTTGATTGTTATTAAATTAGGTACCTATTTGTTTTAAACTCATTATATTTTTCGATCACTGAAATATAGCCAGCCAAACAAGTTTGTCAGTACAAACGGCGCGAAATCCAATTCCTTCGCGCCTACCTTTTTGAATTTGCCGGTTTTTTCTACTGACGGAAATGGCTTGACAGAGGATAGGTTGAATGAATTTAAAAAAATAAAAGAGGTATAGGTTTCAATTTCTTTGAGTTTATTTATTGGAATATGGCAAGTTTTATAAAAAAAACCGGTCAAGTGCGAGTCGGACTCACGTTCCAAGGGTTCCGTAAATTACCCATTTTTTTTTATGTGGAATATGAATGAATTGCCATTAAAAACCCGTACTGGCCGTACTGGGGTCGGATCAAAAACTAAGTAATTAAGTCCGACTCACGCTTGACTGCACATTTCTAATAGATTTTTCCTGTCATCTATATAGCTGCTTTGTTACTGCACACCGTTGTATGGGGACCTTGCACTTTGAGACTATGCGCTGAAACTTGGCACAGTTGATTCTTAGCTGGTCTTGAGCAGATACAGACCGGGAGCCGTCGAGAGCCACCTCTCATTTAGTGAGGGGGGAGGGGGAAAGTTCGACGCTGCCGCGCTTCACTTGGAGCAACATTTCTCTAAAACTATACCTATTAGGGAATGTAATATATCATTTTCGGATAAATTAAGGATGAGGAATCTAGTTTTGGAACAAAAAAAATGCACTTTCTAACAAAAAAAAAACATAAAGTAGAAAAGACTAAAAAACGTATTTTTGATTTTTTCATAATTACCAATTTTTTTTTAAAGTGTAGCAGGAATCTGAAAACAAAAAATACAGTCGTAAAGCTACACTTACTACGTTTAAGAAAATATATAGTTTAATATACAAAACTGTTGATAAATGGGAGATAAAAAATAATATTAAGCGTGGGTCAGAGTGATCTCAATACAAAATATTATGAATGTGGGAAAGTTACTTATAATTTGTTCTACAATCGTTTATTTTTCTTGTTTTTCGTAAATAACTCGTAAACGGTAGCCCACAGCAAAAAAATATCTTTTACGTAAATAATCTGTTTCAGATTTCTTATAAAATAAGTACTACTGTTTTTCGGTACCATCAATATTAAAAAAAATATTGAAGGGAGAAAATAAATACTTAGGTCCCTTTTTTTAGTCATTCGTAAATAACTCGTAAACGAAGGCCAATAGCAAAAAATTTTTTTGTACATGAATAATTTACATAAAATTTCCTACAAAAAAGGTCATTCGAACTTTTTCGCTAGGATCAATATTAAAAACGATATTAAAGAGAGAAAATAAATTCTAAGGTCCCCTTTTTAAATATTGATCCTAGCGAAAAAGTTTGAATAACCTTTTTTGTAGGAAATTTTATGCTAATTATTCTTGTGTTAAAATATTTTTTGCTATTGGACTTCCATTACGAGTTATTTACGAATGACTAAAAAAGAGGACCTAAGTATTTATGTTCTCCCTTCAACATTTTTTTTAATATTGACCTTAGCGAAAAAAAGGAGCACTTATTTTATAAGAAATCTGAAACAAATTATTTACGTAAAAGATATTTTTTTGCTGTGGGCTACCGTTTACGAGTTATTTACAAAAAACTAAAAAATAAACGATTGTAGAACAAATTATAAGTAACTTTCCCACATTCATAATATTTTGTATTGAGATCACTCTGGCCCACGCTTAATATAATTTTTTATCTCCCATTTATCAACAGTTTTGTATAATAAACTATATATTTTCTTAAACGTAATAAGTGTAGCTTTACAACTATATTTTTTGTTTTCAGATTCCTACTACACTTAAAAAAAAAATGGTAATTATGAAAAAATCCAAGATACGTTTTTTTGTCTTTTCTACTTTATGTTTTTTTTTTTGTTAGAAAGTGCATTGTTTTGGTTCCAAAAAAAAATTCCTCATCCTTAATTTAACCGAAAATGATATATCACATGCCCTAATAGGTACAGTTTTAGAGAAATGTTGCTCCAAGTGAAGCGCGGCGGCGTCGAACTTCCCCCCTCCCCCCCACTAAATGAGACGTGGCTCTCGAGGTCTCCCGGTCTGTATCTGCTCATGACCAGCTAAGAATCAACTGTGCCAAGTTTCAGCGCATAGTCACAAAGTGCAAGGTGTCGTGCACTAACAAACTAGCTAATAGGTAAAAAACTATTATGTGTATTTTTTTCAAAATTTGAAACCCAGTAGTTTCAGAGATAAAGGGGGGGGGGGGGGGGTCGAACAGACAGATGCCCGAGTGATCCTATATGGGTTCCGTTTTTTCCTTTTGAGGTACGGAACCCTAAAAAATGCGGGAAAAAGCAAACGAATTTTTATTTAATTTTTAAATATTTTTATTCGAATGAATGTTGATTAAAAAAACACTTTTATTTGCATGTGTGGAGGGGGGTACTAAGGGCCACTTGTACCATTCACTAACCCGGGGTTAACCGTTTAAACCTGGAGTTACCATGGTTACCAGTACAATTTTACCGAAATTTCCTCGGGTTAGTGGGATGGTGCAAGTGACCCTAAGTAGCGGCTTACAAAATAAGTACACTTAAGCAACATACCTACCTAGTATGTTGTTTCTCAAAAAATAGCATCAAAACTATTACGTTTCAAATTAAAAATAATAATAGGTTTGCATATTTAATTTTCTACTATACCCCTCAAAAGTGGCCGCCATGTAGGTACCTAATACATACCTAATTCATTTATTTACAATACACGTCCGTCTGTGGGTCACCGACTTACGTTTGTGTTCCAAATTTCAACCTAATCGGCCCAGCAAATTAACTTGGGATGGGATAGACACGAGTGATCCTATAATGGTTTGATGTTTTCTTTGTGGTACAGAACCATAAAAGCTGCAAAAAAAAACTAAAGGCTTCGTCACACAGTCGCGTTTTCCGGGCGGGGCGTGAGCGGGGCGCGCCGCTTTTACATACAAAACGCTCACGCCCCGCCCGGAAAACGCGCCTGTCTGACGGAACCTTTAATGAATAAAAAAATCCCTTTAATTAATCGGACCTGCTCAAGTCAAAATGGAGACCTTCGCTAAAGCTAAAGTAAGCTAAACAATATTCATAAACCTTAGTAAGGGGTCATCCATTAATTACGTCACACGAATTTCTAGGTTTTTTTACCCCTCCCCCCCTCCTTGTCACACTTGGTCATATTTGGCAAACCCCTCCCCCCTGGTGTGACGTCACATTTCTTCAAGGAAATCGGCAAATATTTATTTAATATTTTATCAAAATATTTTTGACAAAAGAAATATTAGTAATTTTATAACCCAAAACTGATAAAAAATAAAATTAAACGAATAAAAACGATTATCGTTTCAAAAACTTGTTATTTAAATGATAATTAGCGTATAAAATAATTTAAATACATTTTCGGTTACTGATGAAGTTAAAGTGACGTCACAAAGTTTATGACTCCCCCCTCCCTCTTGTCACAACATGTCACACTTTCTTGACCCTCTCCCACCCCCTAAACGTGTGATGTAATTATTGGATGACCCCTAATAATATAGGCACCTAACGATGTGGCGAACATTAATGTTTTCGTAATAAAAACACTTAAGTAGGTACAACAAGTAAGTTTATATAGGTATGTACTACCAGTACCACAGTCAGCAGCAAAAGTTGCTAAGCGGGCCAGGTGTTCAAAATTACCTTGACACGCTCTTATTCTCTTAACAATAAAGTCGCGTCAAGATCATTTTGAACAACTCGCCCGCTTAGCAAATTCTGCTGCTGACCGTACCTATGATAATAAGATAATAATAAATAATTTATCGGGGAGACCGAGCTTTGCTCGGAAAACATATAAAATCAAAAATGCGCGTTTTCCCAGAGATAAGACCTAGCTAGATCGATTTTTCGTCCCCTTAAACCCCCATATACCAAATTTCATCGAAATCGTTAGAGCCGTTTCCGAGATCGTCGTAATATATATATAATTATACAGGGTGGAAAGGCACGACGATCCTTTCCGGAAATGGGAGATAGTTTAACCTAAGCTCTATATTTTCTCCATAGAAACTATGTTAATATGGGCAACCGTTTCTAAATTATGACCTTTTAAACATCCACGCAAAAAACTACTTTGTTCTAACCCTAACAGGTGACAGGGTCAATGAACTTACTTGTAAACAATCAGTATTCGACAGGAAATTATGCTAATTTGTTGCCATCTAACCATTTTTAGGTCTGCTTACAGCACGGTAAGAATCATTGCAGGATTTTCGCTTTCTTAGTGGTTCCACTTGTTCAATACTTGAATGAAATAGTTATGTTATTCCTTAATATTAATAATACTAACCACAACATTGTTTACAACGACAGTTCAAATGGTGACATTGACAACCACTCAAAAGTACGCAATCGTCTTATAAATATCTCTGGTTTCCTTGACTGATAAAAAGGTTTTAGTTTCTTAACACGTTTCACAAAATTATTTTCGAATAATTGGAAACTATCTAAAATAATTAAAAATAACAAGTAGGTTGTGTTAGTTGCACCAAATGAACTTGCAAAAATGAAATACTAAGAATAAATCAAGAATAAATACTTCTTCAATACCAAACTAACAAACCTTCTTGCGTGGTAGGAAATAGACAAGACGTCTGATGTTTGAAATTAAATTTTCATTGAACTATACTTATTGAATGTCATATTCTTCAAATAAAAATGTTAGATGCTCGTGGCTATTTAAATTTGTGGGGCTGTGTAAAAGATATGGTGTACCAAACCAAACGGAATGTGAAACTGCGGACGAAATGAGATAAAGGCTAATTGGTGCTTTCTGCGGAGGATAAATGACGAAGAGCATACACTATATCGCATGTGCATCGACATACTCGGGTACGGGCTGCGGCGGCGTTGTAATACACGGAGGTACATTTGAACACCGTATGTGAAAAGAAGATAGTATTAAATATTGGAAAAAAGTAATTATCTAAGAAAGTAATAAAATTGTTTGTAATATTTTTGCATGCATTTGATTTATTTGACATTTATGCGTCATTCATACATCATTGCGATACTGTCAACGATCGGAAAAAAGTGTAAAGTCCCGAGCTTTCCCGACGGAGATCCTTAATCTAGCCGTCATGTGCACATGCTATAGGGTTATCACCACAGTTAAAAAGTAGTATTTTTGCAATTTTTATTTTTTACTCAATTAACGATTCTTACCATTACCAATAGTCTCTGTATCACTTAAACGACCTAATACTTCCGGGAAGGATCGTCGTGCCTTTCCACCCTGTATATACAAGAATTGCTCGTTTAAAGGTATAAGATAAGAAAGATATATACAAGAATTGCTCGTTTAAAGGTATAAGATAACTAAGCAAATTCTGAAATTTGGATACGGAACCCTAAAAACAATGACACTGCATGGGAGAGCCACTTACGCCAGTTTACACCATTTAATTCAAATACCGATGTAAGTGGAACTCGCTCTCTGTACAAATCGCCGCGCAGGTGGGGCCTTCTTACGATGGTTTTTTATTCAGTAAATCTAGAAGGTCGTAAGTACATAGGTTTTTCTATTAACTGAAGACGTAATATATCTGAGGGTCTACCGCGTAAATATAAATTTCTCACAGCGCGGCGCGCTCATTCTTTCTTCCGTGAAATTTCTTTATCTGCCTCTATTCGTACTTCGAGTTTCCGGCGAGAGAGGAAAATAACGAAAATTAGAATTTCAGTTTTGTAGGCCGGCGTCAGGGCCGTCTTAAACTATGATGTGGCCCCTGGGCACTTAAGAATTTGGGGCCCTTTTGGAAAGTAAAGAAAGCGAATTAAACTAACATTTTTCTACTATGATCTTCTATTTATTATGAGTAATCAAATATGGGGCATTATCTATGAAAAGGGCCCTTATTGTCAATGGCGCTTACGCCGCACAGCGTCGCGCGGCATTGTATTTATATCGAGCATCGTTAATAATGGCGTAAGTGCCATCGACAATAAGGTCCCTTTTCATAGATAACGTCATATATACTGTTACTTTCTGGCCTTCGGGGCCCCCTGAGGATGGGGGCCCTAGGCACGGGCCCTGTGTGCCCTTATGATAAAGACGGTACTGGCCGGCGTGAAGGTGGCTTGCCCTTGACCGTATTAGTTATTATATTTACTTGACGCGCGAATGATGACTATACTTACTTGACAGTTGACTAAATGTCAAATCCCAACAAGACCGGCCAAGACCATGTCGGCTCATGCTCAGTATAGGGTTCCGTAGTTGCGCTCAAAACCAAAATCCTTGGGATCCAGAATATTTTGTTTAGTTTTGACTTCCTTCTAACCTTGTTTTATTTAATAAAAGTTCAAAATTAAATATTGTAATTTGTCCTTTATATTTATGAGAAAATCGTACCAAATCTATCTCTATAGGTAGACAGGGCCGTCTTAAACTATGCTGGGGCCCTTGGGCCTTGGGCACATAATAATTTGGGGCCCTTTTGGAAAGTAAAGAAAGCAAAATTGAACTAACATTTTTCTACTATGACCTTCTATTTATTATGGGTAATCAAATATACTGTTACTGTCGGATCTCGGGGCCCCCTGAGGATGGGGGCCCTGGGCACGGGCCCCGTGTGCCCTTATGGTAAAGACGGTACTGTAGGTAAGTAGGTATATAATAATAGTAAGTGTCTCTGCATTGTTCACATCGATTTTATCATTTCTGGTACAGCAAAATGTCGGAGCTGGACAAATTCAAGCGGCGTATCATCCGCTCGGTGGCGCGCCTGCTGCTCAAGGAGAAGAAGCCTCAGGAAGAACTATGGAAGGAAATGAAAAAGGAAACCGGTTCGGACTGCCGTACTCTATGGTAAGAGAGTCTACTTATACTTATGCACTTTAGATCAATGAAAACTGGGTATTTTAATGCAAAACAATAAAATGTTTGATATGATAATCTCTTAGAAACCCCCTGCAATTTTGGGAACCTTAAAGCAGGCCACTGACGAGCCTTCCAAATGGATGCCGTTACAATGGATTCATCCAAATGGACGGCATCCTAATATTAAAGATTGTACGTTTTTGACATTCACGGACCGATTTTGGATTGCAGCCACGCTATTTGGACTGTTGGAAGGCTCGTCAGTGGCCACCTTAAGAGACTCTGTTTTTCTTGGATTTGCCAAGCCACTCTAATTCAAAATGGCGGCCATTTTTAAAAACTGACTAGGTACCTACTAAGTTATTCATAATAAGGTACGTTTCGGATTCTCAGATATTAATTTTCATCATGATTCAAAACAAATTTTCCGTTGCACGTACTGTTTAAAAAAAACTGAAAAAGAGCAAAAAATTATGCACACTTCCTGGCATTGCGCTAACTCGGATTAAGTATTTAGGAGCAAATAAAGGTATTAAAACGGTTTCCAGCTTGCTGGGAATTAATTCTTCGAAAAAAATAATAATTTGGTTGGCCTAGTAATCAAATGTACATCAGAGCCAATTAGCTTGTAATAAATAAAACTACTTCTGTCCTTTAAATATTAACCTCATACATTGTTTCAGGGAGCGAATGCGAGCGTTATGCGTAAAGAAGCTAAATCGTATGATAGCAGTCGACGATCGCTCGGCCAATCTCCCAAGTATCGCTCGGCTATCCCTCACCGACTGGCTACTAGTGGACCTCGTGTTGGTGCATGAGGAGATAGACGTTATTGCTATGGTGAGAAGGGTTATATTCCTATAGCAGTAGATCGCTCGGCCAATCTCCCAAGCATCGCTCGGCTATCCCTCACCGACTGGCTACTAGTGGACCTCGTGTTGGTGCATGAGGAGATCGACGTTATTGCTATGGTGAGAAGGGTTATATTCCTATAGCAGTAGATCGCTCGGCCAATCTCCCAAACATCGCTCGGCTATCTCTCACCGACTGGCTACTGGTGGACCTCGTGTTGGTGCATGAGGAGATCGACGTTATTGCTATGGTAAGAAGGGTTATATTCCAATAGCAGTAGATCGCTCGGCCAATCTCCCAAGCATCGCTCGGCTATCCCTCACCGACTGGCTACTAGTGGACCTCGTGTTGGTGCATGAGGAGATAGACTTGACAGATGATTTATGCAGCGTCTGTAAGCGAGGAACAACGTCTCTCGTGGCTGTATAAGCCAATGCGGGACCGGCATTTGCGACCGCATTTATGGCAGCTGAAGCAGGGAGCCATGTCGGCACCATCAGGTGGATTGTGCCTCTTTTTTGCGTTTTCGGGCAAGGTCTTGGAACCATGCGTTGTCGTGAATTTCGCGACCTTTCGCGATGGTACCCCTCCATCCATCGCGATCTGACGCGAGCTCCTCCCAAGTGTCCCTATCGATATCAAAAGCGACCATGTCGCGTTTCGCGCAGTCCTTAAAACGCAGCAAGGGACGTCCAATGCGGCGCTTTTTAAATGCTATCTGGCTCAACATAATCTGCCTAGGCAAACGAGTGCTATCCATACGCTGCACATGCCCAAGCCACCGCAAGCGCCTCTGTTTCAGCAGGGCGGTGATGCTAGGAAGCTGTGCAATTTCCAGGACTCTCTCGTTAGTGACCCTGTCCTTCCAAGTGATGTTGAGGATACTCCGAAGACAGCGCATGTGAAAGGTGTTTAGTCGACGTTCCTGATTAGCGTACGACGTCCAGGTTTCGGCTCCGTACAAGAGCGTGCTCAGAACGCAAGTTTGATAAACAATCATCTTGGTCCTGATAGTAAGATGTTTGTTATTCCACACTCTTGTACGCAGCCTGCCGAACGTCGTGGCCGCCCTGCCGATGCGAAGGTCGACCTCACTGTCGATGGAGAGGTTGCTCGACACGGTGGACCCTAAGTAACAGAACTTGTCGACCACCTCTAAGGGTACAGTCTCCAGGAGGATGGATGGTTGGAAAGTGTACCCTTGCGCTAAAATTACGGTCTTCTTCGTATTGATAGACATGGAGAACAGGGAACACGCGTAGGCAAATTTGTCTATCAGATTTTGGAGCTCGTGGGGTGTTTCAGCTACGAAGGCTGCGTCATCGGCGAAGAGCAGACTGTCGATAAATAGGTCAACGCGATTACGACGAGATTTTAAGTAATTGACATTGAAAAATCTTCCATCTGCTCTCGTGTGTAGATGAACTCCTTGCTGCGTGTCACCAAAGGCAACCTTTAGCAAAAGAGAGAAAAATATGCCGAATAGTGTTGGCGCTAAGACACAGCCTTGACGAACTCCTCTCTGCATTTCAAACACGTCGGATGCTTGGTGGAAACGTGCACACAGTCGCACTTCTCACTCACTACATACAAAACCTAATCTGTAATGATGACACAAATATGTACATAGAAAATGATACACGTCAAAGATAAATCTTGCACACCTATTGTGTAGGTACGGATAAGTCACAAGATATAGTTGTGTGCATGTACAGTTAATCTTGTACCTCGGCAGAGGGGAAATAGTGCCTGATCAAGAGGCCGTTGAGTACAGATCATTGCCCCCATTCGATGAATTTGCTAATCTAGTAAATCACAATAGATCTACAGTTTAACGCGGATACAATTCGATTACTTCGTGTGGCTTTCCATCAGATAAGGGTTTATGCATATGAAGTATAAGGGCCCTTCTCTATGGAAAGTCACATATTATGATGAAAGTTAAACTACGACTTTTTTTCAGGATAAACCCGACAACAAGGAATACCCAGCCCTAATAGAACTATTCAGCTTGGTACAACGATTCGACATTGAAGGGCGCTCCGGGGAGCCGCTAGCGGAGTCCTGGGCCGCCGCCACCGTCTACTACAATCGACAGTTAGTATCTCTCATAAGCATATAACTCTCGTTATTCTAGTACAACAGTTAAGACAACTATAATATTATTCATTATGCAACGGTTCGTAGCCGAAAACACCTCGCGTGATTTGTGCACAACCCCTTAATCAATAAAAATCAATAAATCCCATAATTCTCGATTCGCTGATATAAGAAAACCCATATTTTTACACTTGGCTGTAACCACAGAATAAATAATAGTACTAGGTACAGAAGATTCACTCTCTAACAAAACGCGTTACGATCAGGACAGATATGGCCGCTAGGTGGCCACAGCGCCACGTGCGGCTTATGGCTAGCCACCAAAATTGGTGTGGAACGGATGTACTTTTAGTTACCTGTAGCAAAGCGACGAAATCGCGGAGTGAGCCACGCCTGCTGTTTCAAAGCGACGAAATCGCAGAGTGAGCAACGCCTGCTGTTGCAAAGCGACGAAATCGCGGAGTGAGCCACGCCTGCTGTTGCAAAGCGACGAAATCGCGGAGTGAGCCACGCCTGCTGTTGCAAAGCGACGAAATCGCGGAGTGAGCCACGCCTGACTGTAAATGTACAATAATATTGTAAGTAGGTACATATATAATGTGCGTATTACACTTTCAGAGGCCGCCAATGCTCCCCGATGCTACTCCAACGTCGCTGGTACCAGCTGAAGAAACTCACCCGCTGCCGCTTCTACAAGTTCTGGTTCTCATATAAGGGCAACACCCGTCTTCTAGAGGAAGCTAGAAAGTCTATGCCCTCGAGACTGCAGATGGCTATCGCTAAGAGGTATTCAAATTTGAAACTTATGTTCCTTAGTTTCATTCCATATTTGAATAGCAGCGCAGCGTCTTTCATCATATGAAACAATCAAATCCAAAGGCAGGAAAAGTGGTGCGTTTTAGCGCGCGGGCGGTATGGTGATCTTGCTTCTGAAGGGGCTATCGCGAACATCAAAGTTCGCAAGTGGCGGGCATTTTTCACTGTCACTCTAATTATGCCTTAATTGGAAAGATGCCCGCAATTTACGAACTTCGGTGTTCACGGTAGGCCCTCTAATTGGAGTCAAAGGAATTTGAACTTTGCAGTACCTAGTTAAAGCCCATATTTAAACAGCAGGGCCACGACATCGCTTGTAAACTAAACTAATCTATGTGTGATTAGTACAGTCGCCATCAGATATATTGGAGCGGTCAAGGCGCTCACAAATATCTAAACACGCCTCTATTGTCAAGGCGCTAGAGTGCGTGTTAAGATATTTTGAGCACCTCGGCCGCTCCGATATATCTGATGGCGACTGTACCATTGCCTGAAATTATGTTAATAATATAACGGGCTGGCTTAAAAGTAATGAGAATTTTTGTTTTCGGACATAAAAACAAAAAGACAATGGCCATGGATTTCTGGATGTTATATTGAAGAACTACGCAATTAGATATTAGAACCAAATTCAAGAATGAAGTACTTAATTGGCCTCCCTTGTGTTAGTTTACATAACATGCGTCTGACCGTTTGCTTTTCACTTTGGACAAACTACCACGTACTCTCTGACTGATCGTTTTGTAATTACACGGTAAAATTTATTTTATTCTATAATATTTTTGCCTACTATCGCAATACACATATCAGAGTTATATAATATTTGCCAAAATTCTTCGATTGATTTAAGTCTTGGGGATATTCTAGGGTTGGAAACGTTTAGTCGTTTTTCCGCGAGAGCCTAAAACCAGTTAAAAACGTCATTGCATACATTTTACCAAAATATGATACATAAACAATTGTATCTAAATATCAATCAGTTGCAGATTTCATGAAAATTTTTAGTCAGTTAGCAATTGTGAATGATGGCATGATATAGATAACAAGCTAATATGCCGAAATAATTAAAATTAACGGCAATAAAACAGTTATGGAATGTGAATAAAACGTTGTCCAAAGCATGACGCAGAGGGTTTGAACACAGTTATGAGAAATCGGATGTGGGAGACGTTATTGTATATATAATGTTTTCTTGTAATGGGGTTGGCCGGTGGAAGTTTTTAGCAGATGGCGCCATCATAGCTTGCCCCGTCAATCCCTAGAATTGTGTCAAATTTTTGTTTTTTTAATACCCTGGATGCCAGCTCTTTAAGCCAAATCTCATAGAAAAAGGGGCAAGCTATGATGGCGCCATCTAGGCAAACCTTTGACAGTTGCCAACCCCATTTAAAATATGCTCTTGTTTGTCATTGTAAAATTTCGAAAACCCATAGCTATTGTCTTTTTTTTTATTTCCGAAAACGAAAATTCTCATTATTTTAAGCCAACCCGTTAATTAATTGTTCTAGATACCCACAAGTCATAACGAAAGAGTACCCAGATTGGGAGGAATTAATAGAAAAACGTTTTGTCATAATGCCTGAGAAATTCGTGAGTGTTTTTTTTTTCTTTTTTTGTTAATCTAAACTTATATCGTTATTTCATTCACACTATAGGTACATAATTATATCTTTTCACCACACCAGCTCGGAAAGGCTTACTTTGCACTTCAAAAACAGATAACAAAGTTGCATTTTATTCACATGTGAGGCAAAGTAATCAAATGCAAATTTAGAGTTGTTTTCTTATGTTTGCTGGTAAAATTGACTTTTAAATGATGATTTTGGATGATAAATATTTAATAACATTCATTTGGATTTGATTTTGTTTGATATTTTACATTTAATATTTGCTTCGGGTTGGTGTGGTGAAAAATGTTGTGTTTCACTCAGGGTCAAATTTTGTTTAACCGCTCGTGCTTTGAAACCCTCGCAACGCTCAAGATTCCATTTTTCAAACCACTCGCTACGCTCGTGGTTCAATTTTGGAATCTTTCGCTTGCTCGGGTATCAATATTAGCACGAGCGGTTAAACAACAACTTTGCCTCCTTGTTAAACAAATAACTATTAATCCTTTGAACGCCACGTCTATCGTGTGCTGCACATCGGTTGATATTAGGCTGTAGCCGCGCGTGTCAGTTGACGTCATTGGCGATCAAAGTGTTAAATGATACATGTCTCTCACTCTGTTATAACTTTTCTCCAATCTTACCAAACGCGATCACAAAGAAATCGTATCTAATAACAATTCAATTATTTCAGGAAGAAAAAATGAGGATGCCCAACTTACCGAAGCCTTGCAACTGTAAGTATAATTTATCAGAAATAATATTTATTATGTTCATCCAAAAATATAAATATCATCAATGTTAAGGCATGGTCCTTCTAATAAGTCGCACATGTATTTTTCAGCCAATGCTCCGGATCTAGTGGTTGTTGAACCCGTAATCGAGACCATAGACCTCCGCTTAGAATCAGACCCAGAAGATCAAAACGATGATGAAATTGAAGACACGTCTGATCCGGAAAGGAGCAATGATGCAACCGATATAACTCATCCAGCTACTGAAGAGGAAATTTCAGTTGCCGAAAACCCAGTTACTGAAGAGGAAATGCCAGTTGCCGAAGAAATCCCAATAAATGACGAAGCTTCAGGTATTCAAGTTAAAGCAGAATCCATGGAAGAAGACGGCTTATCAAATGTACAGCTCAGTTCTGCTACGCATGTCCCTGAAGTTGAAATACCAGACGATGGTCCAGATGAAACTCCTGAGGCTGCGTCTACTAATTCAGATGAAGTTGTAGTAAAATCTGAGGTGAGCCAAATGGAAACAAGCCAAGATGATGATGAAGATGATGTTATAGAAATACCAAGTGTTACTCCTGTAGTAGAAAGATCTCCTGAAATTGTTCAAAGAGAAACGGCGGAAATACCAAGTAATAACGTAACATGCGACGTGGATATTATAAATGACAGTGATGAAGCTGTTGATGACATAATAAAAGTTAAAGCAGATGAGTACTGCCGCAAAAAGGAAGAAGTTCCTGTTGAAGAGAACAATGCAATAGATGATTTGATAAAAGACAAATTAGAGACGTACCTTAAGACGCCCAAAGAGGCTATATCACTTAGTGATAAGAAACCTGATGTTGAATCTATTGATTTGAAAAATAAAGCAAACGTAGCCGCTATAGATTTAATGGCTGATTTAAACTTCGTTGATGACGGCATTGAATTTGTTGATGATGGCGTTGAATTTATAGAAGAAGATCACGCACAAACTATTGGTAAGTATATTTTTATACCTACATAAATATTATGAAAATATGTATAATTACTATAAATTTACTATGTGATTATGCGACACCATCGAGATTAATTTAGTGTACTTTTGTAATTGCAGAATCTACATCAATTCAAGACAATTTACCTGCAGTTGAACAACCTGAACAAGAGGATGATGAAAGCAACAAATTTGACTTAAAATTATTAATGTATCCTGTAGTCTATACTACCAAGTTAGACCAAATGAAAACGTTCAAAAACAAAGAAATTGATTCAGTAAAAGGTATAGAGGATATAGAAATGGCGGCCATTGAGAGTAAACCAGTCAGTAATAAATCACTTGATATTAAAATAAAAGAGGAAAGTCTGATAAATACTGCAGAAGATACAGCAGATAGTGATGATCTTTTCACCAACCGAGAAGTAACAGACGATGAGGAATCAGAAGAAGATATAATAGTGTCGCCGACCAGCTATATGCTGAAGAAACCCAGAACTCGCACTTACGATCCTATAAAACTATGCAAAAATCCTGATTTCAACACGAAACTTAAAAGATTGACTATAGGTTTTCTGAGTTCTACAAGAAATCGACAGTTCCTAAATGCTTGTATACCAATGACAATAGATTTAAGTAAAGCTTTTGAATCAAAATTAGTAAATGGTACATTGTATTTAAAATCCAGTGGTACAGCTCCAATTGTAGAAAAACAGGAAGGAATAGAAAAGCAAGCGTCTTCGATTGTCCCGACCGCTATGCCCGTACAAAGTCTCATTGATAATTCAAAAGTGGATATTCAAAATTTGATTCCACATCCATCCCCAATAGTCTCTGAAAGGACAAAAGTTATAAATTTACCTGATATTGATAAAGTTAGGAGAATAAACCAACAGTTGCTTACTGCTCAGGTGCCACCACTTAGGGTTTTTGCTGGTAATAGTAGAACTATTAATCCACAAGAAGTTAATCCAACAGTTTCAACTGTCCCGAGCATAGAACCTGTACAACCAGTGACTGATTCCACCTCCGTTCAAAATACCGTGCCTAGAATAAAAATTGAGGGCGAAAAAAGCGAAAATGACAGTTTGCCTACAGAAACCTTACCACCGGCTAAAGAAAAGCTGATAAAGATGATCAATCAGGCGAAAATCTTAACTAAAGAAGCACTAGACAAAATTGACGACGCCACAAAGCCAAAAGATTTTCCAATGCCGATTGTAGTACAAGAAGTAAAAAACATCATACCACAAGAAGTACCAACCAGAAAACACCATTATCAGCCTCGAGTGCCACTGCCGTGGGCACCAAAACATGCAGTACTGACAAAAAAAAACTTTGACGATTTTGGCCTGCTAACGTCAGATACTTTAAACAAAATGTTGCATTTACTGACGAGTGGTAATGAGGGTCATGGTTGCAAATGCTGTAATATACCGAAGAAAAAGAAAAAGAAAGGGAAACGTAAGAAAAGCGAAGATCAACAGAAAGAGTCGGAAAACTCAGACTCAGTGCAGGAAGTTGACAAAGAAGACGAAAGTAATAAATCCGACGTTGCAGTGCCAAAACAAGCCCCAAAACAAACGACCAAAGTGGTACCCGTATCTAAAGTGGTAAAAACTAAATTTTGTTGCTGGGCGAATCAAAAGCTTAATAACCGTAGACGTAACTCCAAGCACTTGTGTCCTCCTAACCCCTGCCAATGCTGTTGTGCGGATAAACTGGTCAAAAAAATTCAGGCAGACGAGGAAGCAAGGAAATTAAAAATGATGACGAAAACTGTAGTTGAACTATCAGATGACGAGGAAGACAGTCTGAGGAAAGCTTGCGAATCGATTGAGACTGTTGTGCAGCAATCAGCTCTACTGACAAATCAAGGTAAGGACAGAAATTCTGCAGTCCCGGCGGTGTCCGTGGTGGACAGAATACCTTTCCCAATTGTGAACGTGGTGAAGAGGTCACCAGCAGTTCCAACTGTGACCGTGATGGAAAATACACCTCGTGTTCCAACTGTAACCGAGGTGGACAATGCATCTGATGTTCCAGATGTGACAGTGGTCTCACCTGAAAAGCCCTCAACACCATCTATTAATGTTGAAGTAGTCGCACCATCTATTTCTAAGGTAACTATAGATTTCGGTGTTGATGCAAATGAAATTAAAGAAACACCAACGACACCACCAAAACCTAACATTAAAATAAGAGCTGCGCCAATTTCATCTTTGATGCCAGCCGATCGACCAGCAAACAGACCGATAATAGCTCGACCGACAATTCAAATCAATCCAGTAACTGTCAACAGGGCACCTGTACAAAGAGTACAAATGCGTTCACAGCTAAAACCTTCGCAGTGGGCCACTTGCACCTGTCAGAGACCTGCCCTCAGTCAAGACACTAGGCGGAACATAGTGATAGACGCGTCCACACAGTGTGTCATTCATCCGACGCCCATAGCTCCCAAACAAATTGTGAGTCCCCAGAAAACAGATGCATCACTTCAGATTCCAGAAACACCCAAAGAGAAGATTGTATATCTACACAGTAAAAATTTAGCCAAAAGCCCATCGGAAAGCCCAATATTTTTGGGCAAGAACAAAATTTTATTGACCACTGTTAAATTTCCGCGAAAGAAAGACGAGGTTGCTCCTCCACCAACTGAAGTTTTCCAAGCTCCTAAAGTTATCCCAACTTTGCCACTGCCTGCTGGTGTACAGTTAGTGCTGATGCCTTCAGGTAATGTGACGTACACTGTGGATCCCGGCGTTGAGTTAGATGAAGCCCAATTGGCAGCTTTACCCACGATTTTAGCAGCAGTGCAAGAACAGCTTAATGCTTCAGGCGTTACTTCTTCGCCGGCTGTTCCTGAGCCACAAGTCAGTGTAGCCGGAGATGTTGAACCTATTACAACTGTTACGCAGCCCGAAACTACTGGTTTTGAAAATATAAACTTGCCACAAAGCGATCAAACTGCGGAGACACCTCAAGCCGAAAGTAATATTAATGAACTTACCAACTCTCCAAAAACATTAGAAACGAACGAAGTATTCCAAGACACAGAACTGCCGCCAAAAAATACTAATAACGTAGATATGGAAGTCGATACACAGAGTACAAAAGCAGATACGCCAACAGAACAGGATACATCTACTACTACTAGTACCAGCGATTTAGAAAAAGAATCTGTTCCCATGACTAATGATACGGTAAACGAGGCTACAATTGATGCTGAAGCACCAAAATATATTACTGAACCACTTGCGTCTGCCCAAACAGCGCCGGTTATTGAAGAGTCACAAAGTGAAAAACAAAGTGAAATCCAAAGAGCAGAAGATAAAGAAGCACCTGAAGTAATTCAAGAGATGGAAAGTGTAACAGAAGGAAAAGAAGATGGCATTAGCAATAGAAAAAGTTTGCTATCTGACTTGATGGAGATGTCGGGAATATCTGCAGAAGATACGACAGCGCCTGATCCACCGGCTCCCGAACCTCCTGTCGTAGACCAAATAAATGATGAATCGAGGAATCTGCCCGAACTCAGCCCAGTCACATCTTTTGCTGAGCTTAAATATGCATGCGAACAGAACGGCAAGTTCTTTAAACTAGACTTTGACACGGGAGTTATAGTACCTATTAATGTTTGCATTAAAAAGAACCCTAAGCCTAAGAGATCTCCTACTAAAACAAAAGAATTCATTGATTTAACTGAAGATGTTGAGAGTACGGATGTTGACAACAATGAGACCCAAGCTACTCAAAATAAATCTACTGAATCTACTGATCGGCAAACTGGTTCAACGTTATTGAAAGAGCCTGTCGAATATTTATATAATGGTAAAACTGTTAACGTTTCGAGTAGTATAGTCAAACCAGTCAAATTATTTAAAGCTTGTCACCCTACGCCGAAGGTACCGAGGGTTCTAAAAGCTGCTCCACGAACAGTCCTATCTCCCAGGAACACTCCAATAAGCCTATTAAAGCGAACACATGTAGAAAAGAGAAAACAGAAATTCACAGTAGTCAGAGCGAAGGTCGAAGCTAAAATTGATTTGGTTGATTCTGATGAGCCAATGGAGGAAGAATATCTTGTAGACAGTTCTGACGATGACAAATCTCAAGACGATACAGGAGCCGAGCCGATGCTAGTTGAAGCTTTAAACACTTCACTATTAGATGATTCGTCAGACGATGAACCACTAGCTAAGAAATCTAAACATTTAAAGGAATCAGATGATAAAGAAGTAAGAGAAACGAATATATTTGATGAAATTCCTGATGCAACAAGTCCTGATGAACTGACAAATGATGTGAACGATTTGGTAGAGCATATAGAAACTGCTGCAGTTACTGGTGGAACTGATCAGGTACAACAAATTAGTGTGAAAAAGGCCGTAGTTACCACAAGCAGTAATAATGATAATCTTCAGGCAAAAGTAAGAACTACCCTTGAGCCTAATGTAATTGTCCGGTCAGAAGGACCAATAATAGAAATCAATGTTCACGATCCAATAGACAACCAGTCAGGCGATGAAGAAGATGAACCTCCTCCAGAACTTAGATTCATGTCTGATAACAGCGAGGACGGAGACGGGGATGAGGACTGCATACTAGGATTCTAAATTTAAACCACAGATATCGTCCGCTAAAGGCGCAAACCTATCTTGGAGGAGATAAGACGTTTGCGAATTTAGGTATAGGGTACTTTCCTACAAGTCAAATCAGTTACTTTTTTATAACTGTCAAAACGATTTGCTAATATGGAAATTATATGAAACATTACATCGTGACGTCACGGTCAACTCACCTACTTTTTATATTTCTATCCGATTCGTTAAATAGAACTTGTGTTTAAAAATAACTCCTATCTGTGTTTTTTTAATAATTATCTGGTGCTTTATTTCATGCATGGTGTAAAATAATTTATTTTAAATACAGTATAATACCCTATTGTTGCCCAAAGTGGCAAATCCTAATGTCCTTGAAATGGGGTTACGAGATTTGAGATTTTAGCCGACGAAATGTGTGTTTAAGTCAGACCAAGCTAACTCTGCAGCGATTTTGTGCAAGTTTTAAACGTCAATCTTCTATTAATTTATGACGTTTTGAGTCTGTGCTATCAAAATCGCTGCCGAGTTAGCTTGGTCAGGTTGGACTATCAGTTTTTACTTATATTTTAACTCTTGTAAATCCTTGCTTTGAATTTGACTGGCTTCCTCAGGTGATATCTGTTTGTCAAAAGTTAACGCCATCTACTTCAACTGTCCACTGACACCTTGGGTCATCTAAGTCTAAGGCATTACAACTCTTGTCCAATAAGTAACTCTGTTAATTATGTTACAAAACTACGCGCCATTTTAACATTTAACTATGTAATTTTTTAATTTTTCACATATTACCTTGGGTTGGATACGGTGACAACTGTTATTGTAATAAATTTTATTGAGATGTCAGTTGTCACCGTATCTAAGCTATGTAAATAATTATAATAGGGTCGGCGCCACACGAATGGGGCATTATCTATGAAAAGGGACTTTATTGTCGATGGCGCTTACGCCGCACAGCATCGCGCGGCATTGTATTTATATCGGAGCATCGTTAATAATGGCGTAAGCGCTACCGACAATAAGGTACCTTTTCATAAATAACGTCACAAATAATTTCCTTCTAATGATAACTGTGATTTACACAAAAATCATACATACGATACGAGTAAACCATAGGTTCTCAAAGTGAATTTACTAGATATTTTAATTCAATAGTAGGATAGTTGTGAATGTATTTAATTTGTCTGTGATATTATCCTGGTATTAGGATCTCTTAATGTATCTAGAATAAAACCTAATAGCTGGTAGAATGTGGTAATACTTACTTGTATGTATTACTTTCTCACTATGTATGTGTGTGTATATTTTTGTTTTTTTTCATCTATACTTTTTTCACGACACTTTCTGCTGAGTGATAGAGATAGGTGTATATTCTTTGCCTGTCCTATAAAAAGGTTAGAGGTAGAACACTTAGTTTTATTGTAATGAGTCCATGCCTCTGTCATCGTAATTGTCTTTGTGCTCTGGACTTTAAATACGAGCATTAATTTTACTAGAAATTAACAATATGTATTGCAGGGTCGCCCAAAAAAACCTTTAAAAAGAATTTTTACGAATATTTATTTTACTCACACGTCTTTAACAAAATGTTATTAAAAATTAAAACTTCATTTGACTAAAACAAAACGTATTATTCAAAACATTCTCATATACGAGGGGTGTTCAAAATATTCTCGGTATGAAAATGAAAACAAACAAGTACGAAAAGTTTGATATTTTTATTTTTCAATATACTCCCTCCCTATGTTCATCCACTTAAAAGATCGATCAATTTTTTTTAAATCCCCGATAAAAAATTTTTTTTGTCTTTGGTGTAAAAATGCTCCTCCACTGCCGCCTTCAATGCTTCATCATCAGAAAAAAAATATTCCATGCAGATCCTTTTTAAGATTGGGGAACAAAAAGAAGACGCTGGGGGCTAAGACCGGACTATACGGTGGGTGAGTAACAGTTTCAAACCCACATTCAACAATAGCTGCCTTGGCAATATGAGCAGTATGGACGGGGGCGTTGTCACGCAGAAGCAGAACACCTTTGGTTATCTTTGCTCGCCTCTTTTCTTTGATAGCATCCTTTAATTGACGTTGAATGTTAGCGTAGTACTGTCCTGTGATATTTACACCTTTTTCTTTATAATCGATTAGTAATATTCCTTCAGAATCCCAAAATATCGTGGCCATGACCTTGCCAGCTGAAGGGACGACCTTGAACATCTTGGGATGAGCTGAACCCTTAATGTGCCACTGCATGGACTCTTGTTTACTCTCTGGGTCATAATGATGAACCCAGGTTTAATCTCCAGTAACTATTCTTTGCAGCACCTCATCAGGATTTTCACCGCACAGGTCAATAACATCGGAACTACACGCTACACGCATGTCTTTTTGAAGCCGAGTCAGCATTCGCGGAACCCATCTTGCACTTACTTTTGACATATTAAGATGGTCATGGATAATATCATGTACGATACCAATAGAAAGATTGGTTACTTGAGCTATAGATTTTACCTTCACTCGACCATCTTCCAATATAAGTTTTTCCACTTTATCAATATTTTCTTGTGAAGTAGCTACTACAGGCCGACCAGGTCTAGGGTCATCTTCAATACTAGCCCTTCCACCCTTAAATTCGCTTGACCACTTTTAAATGGTAGATAAAGAAGGAGCAGACTCACGGTAAACACAATCCATTTCCTCTTTTATGGTTTTTTTATTTTTACCCTGTTTTGTCGAGAATCTTATGACGCATTGATGTTCTGATTTAGTTAACATTGTCAATTCGCACATGATGTTCATGTTTGTTCAGCAATTGCAGAAAAACAAAAGAACATCTCGGTTCGAATTATACTTTTTTTTAATGTCAATGAATAAACCTTAGCGGCCAGTAACAAAAGAAATTTTAGAAGAGGTTGTAAGATATCAATACCGAGAATATTTTGAACGCCCCTCGTAAGTTCACACAAATACACGTTTGTTAAATTTGTCTCCTATTAGTATTGCCGCATTATAGTTTTTTGTCTAATATTTGGGCCATCCTGTAATGACTGACCAGCAAAAAGCCTCAAGCTGAAAGACACCTTGTATAAATGGGTACCTAAGTCTATTTTAATACATGTAGTTTGGTTGGTATTGATAGTGATATTATGTTATAAATACCTATAATTAGGCTTGGTTTAATATAAAGTGAGACACAGCTTTGTACTATGTATAGTTTGTATCTTTAGGTATTTAAAATAAAAGTAAATAATTTGTAAATTTTCGGGTAGTTAATAACATATTACAAAACCGCCCGGATCAGTCACTAAACGACCCGAGTTTAACCTACATTATTTGATCGTGTAATGTTTTCATCTACCCTCAACTGGCTTAAGGAGCCATTTGAGGGTAGATTTTGTTTACTTTTATTTCAATACCTAACAGAGTATAGATATAACTATCTCCATTTTGTTCGGGGTTACTTGATCACGTATGTTTTGTTCTCAGTGGTACCTTTTTATCGTAATTGACTAGATTTGAGATATCATAGTTATTTTAAGTAAGTATCGTGTTTAAGTTAAGCATTTAATATTAAATGAGCTAATAAAGCTGTTGTAAAGATTTTTGTTGTTTTATCTGGACATATTTTAACTACGAAACCCGAATATAGTATGAGCGGATAGTACCTATAGTAATGAATTTAAAAAAACAAACAGGAAAAACAATGACATAAATATTTATTAGGTACCTATACTAACGTAGGAACCACTAGGAACAGAATTAGCTAAGCGGACGAGGCATTAAAATTGAACTGAACAACTGTATTGTTAAGATAATTATAAAAACCTCGTCCGCTTCCCTACTTCTGTTGCTGAGTGTACAATTTATTTCAACCAGAGTCAGGTAACCTTTCTAGAATATAAGCAAATTGAAGTTTCGATCCAACCGAAAGTAATTACATATTAAATAGGGTTGACTGGTCGAAGTATTCAACAGATGGCGCTAGTATAGGTTTTACCTGTCAGTCCTCTAGGAAGTGTCAATTTTTTTTATGGAAAGCTATGACCTGTGAATACCAAACCCTTTAAGCCAAATCTCATAAAACAAAACTAGGGACAGGTAAAGCCTATACTGGCGCCATCTATGTTGCCAGTTGCCAGCTCCATTACTTTGACTCTAGTAAGCGTCGTCAAACATATAGTATAACGCATTCACTGCCAGGGGGCGTGGCCTAGGAACGAACTTGTATCACTTGTATGACGGTGAACGCACATGTGCGTCGGGGGCAGTGAATGTGATAAATTAATTTACATTTTTAACGATCTATCTAATCGCAACATTGAACGCCGAGATGGCCGCTTTCTCAATCTCCTTATGTACTTGGTTAACCTCTGCTTGTGTGAGTGTCCTTTCAAGATGTCTGTACACGATGCTGTAGCATAGACTATGCTTTCTTGACTTTGGGTGGACGAATTTGTCCTTTAATTTTACCTGTAACATGAAATAATAAATTAGTCGTGATTTTAATGGCAGGGTAGCTGAACAGCATAGGTGAATATTCATAATTGACGCTTTTGAGTAGTCTCTTGCACACAAGGACGTGTGAAAATCAGGATTGCCGTGTCGACGCGTTATAGTTTGAAGACTTTGTTAGTGGGATGAATATAGTTATTTTTTCTGTTGTTACTGACAAAACTTGTTTAGCTTTGTATTATATACGCGTCTTTAGTGCATATTGCATATGTGACTAACTTGATATGCCTGTGGACCCTGTGGTTCAATAAGTAAAGTAAAATTTTCAGAGAACTAATGGTTAAGAGAAATAGTAGGTATATACTTTGAGAAGATTGGAGCTATACAAAATAGGTGTCTATAAATATTTAGACAACCTTGCTCTAATGAATTGAATCAAGAGTTATTTACCTGTTCAATAATATCACCTCCAATATCTCTGACTAGATCATAGAAATCATTGCTCATAAATGTATGAATAGTGAGCCCCTCCGGCAACCAGAATGATATATCATTCGTACACTGTGGGTACATAGACACAGGCTTGTACATTATCTCCGCATTCAGCTCTTTATTCTGAAACTGTGTTAAAAATCCAGAGTCCGTACTCCACATTAATCTTATATCGGGGATCTTATACAGTGCCATGGCTAGCCTTTCTAAGCCTAAGCCGAAAGCATAGGCAATAGTGTGATTTGGTCCTGCATTGACTAATATTTCATTTCTGACAATACCGCAGCCTAACACTTCAAGCCAATTGTTATTGTAAAATATTTCTAGTTCATAAGACGGATGGGTAAATGGAAAGTAAGCTTCGACCCATCGGTATTTGATATTGTCTCCGAATAATGTCTTTATCAGACCAAGGAGGTGTTCTTTTAATTGATGTTCCATGAGTTTAGTTGCTTCTAGTGTATGGCAACTTTGTTTCGTTGGATCGGAGATGGAGTTGGTGAAGGCGTGGGGCTTTGTAGGGTCGAATGTTGGCTCAAATATGTGTAAGTCCTCATTTTCGGGAAATAATTGTTCTCTTCTCTGTGATCTCACTGCATCAACCTGTAATAGTAAATGACTTAGTGTAGCAAGAACCTATTTATAATCATAGAAAGGGCTTAATAATATATTTTTTAACACATTCTGCGCCGAAAACCTGACTATCGGGTATTTTATGATTTCGTTCCCAGGCCGGACAGCCCGATAGTCGGGATCGTGGTACTACTGCTTTATATGCCGAAATTGTTGTGGCCAGGCGCGGACTTCTTGTTTGGCTGGGTGGCAATTAATGTGTTAAATTTTGTGACCCCAAAAGAGATGCATTTTAAATTTAGGTAAATTGTTATAACACAAAGTACAATTCTTAGGTCTTTCACATTAAGTTTCAATGTTAAAGATGTGTCAATAAAGTTTTAAATTGGTAAAGTTTTGAATCCTTTGACGGCTACACTGCTACATGCTATTTAATGTCAACCTTTGTGCACCACCCACAATAGGAGTTACATTCAAAGGGTTAAGCATACATTTGATTATTAAAAAAACAATGGATTTCGCTCCGGGAGTGCCGGCATTAGTGAAATCTCAATGACATTGTAACAGTTTTTCAATCAGGTCACGTGTCCGTCTTACGAATCTTACGGTCACGTGACCTGTCGCGAGTTTAACATTTTTTCCCCATCACAAAAAGTGCACAGCGCTGCTAAAGAAGTTTTCACTTCAAAAAGAATACTAGTAAAATTTATTAGTTTGTAATCTTATTGTGTTACAATTGTAACACTATGGCACCCTAGAGGACATAAAAGAAACAGAGGTAGGCAATAGAGGTGTACAATTCACTCCCGCCTACATTAAAGGACTCGAATAGTGACTCAATTTTCAAAAATAATCTTAAATTATTGCTTATTGAACACGCATGCTACTCAATTGATGAGTTTATGTGTATAACCTTAACCAAAGATCATTGACCCAACACTGTGAAACGAAAATTATGATTGTTTGTTATTGTTATTTTATTGAACTATAATTGTTTTATTACTTGTATAATTTGTATTTTATTCTGACTTGTAAAATGTACTTTTATTTTTACCAATAAATATCTGTATTCTGTATATAAAAGATGATCCGAAGAAATCGAAGACATGGCTGGAAGGACTAAAACATGGACCAGATTAGTGCAAAATAAGGAAGAGTGGTGAAGATTGGGGGAGGCCTTTGCCCAAAGGCACACAGAATCGTTTATCGTAGATTAAGGAAAACTATAGATATAGTATAAAATGTATTTATGATATAAGGCTATAAATAAATAAATAAAATAAATCTTATTGTACCTGATGAAATATGGGAAAATGTGTTGAATCAATTTCATCCCTCCTAAACACAGGTCCTATCATGAGGAAGTTGTCCAGCCCAGACCTCAGCAGCTCGCTCTGATGGGCCGTCATGTGAGCTCGCAACAGCGTTCTCCTATTAATGTAGTAACAGTCGGACTTAACCCGACTCGGATGGTCCAGAGGAATTAATAAATCATCATAGTTCTGCTTCGTTGTGACGATCGGCGACAAGTTATCGTACACGCTAAACGTCGGATTACCTCGATATGTGAACGAGGAATAGAAATAGTTCACAATTCTTTGGCGTAATATCGAGAGAGGGTTATCTTTCTTAAGATGCAAGTTTCGATCCAAATACGATAGTATTTTAGGGGTGACGTTGGTGTAATCGTCGGTTATGAAGTCTGCGCCGTTTATTCTTAATGTAGATTCTGTTTTCGGTGCCGTGCTGTATTTTAATCGGTGTAAAACCGCAGAGAGTATGCGGTTGGGTTGAACAAACAATTTCGTCATTTTTAAGAGGTTATTCGCACTTAGTAATCGGTGTTTCTATTAATAATGATTCTGTCCTCTTGTTTTATTTAAACACCACTTAGAATATTCCATACAGGCGGATTTTATGCATATTGAAGTTTATTTACGTAAATTTATATCACATTGATTTGACGTTTACGTATGAGGACGAGGGTGCGTTTTGTTTCGAATGTAGTTAATCCAACCCAAGGCCTGTTCACTTCCTAAGAAAGTTATGTCCGGGTGGATTTCAAAATCCAGCGAAAACTTATGGTTCGGTCTTTATAAAAAAAACTAGTAGGTTGTGCGAGTTGCAACTTTTTTATATGTTTTTAAGAACTATTATCTTCATGTTCCTTCAATTACCATCTCCAATAACTTAATAGTTTTTTTTATATAAAATGTTTTATGTGTCTAAAATCATCACCGTCGACCGGAAAAATCTGAACCTTTTTGTTTGCAGTGAAAATTAAAGCATACCTATCGTACGATTGCGATTTTTCTTTTACTTATATCTTTTCCATGTTGTTGTTTAACACATGAAAAAATATGCAATAATTCCTTCACCGAGAAAGTACATTTAAAAATATTTAAAATTTTGTCACGAATATTCGTCAACACCGTCATGGTAATGTCAATGTGAGCTTATCTCGGTGTATGAACAACGAAATACCGCTAAAGGTCCTTGCCCTATTTTTCACTTTAGTATAGAATGCCAAAAATGATTTCACTATAAAGTCACATCACTGAATCGTGAGAAATATTACGAACAGTAGTTTGTCACAACAGAGCATCATCACCGTTATGCTTTGGTTTAAAAAAGTTACAAATGATATATTAGAAATAATTACTGAAATGAATGGCAAACTACATGAAGTTTATTGTGTAGCATAGACATTAACTACTATTATTCGTATTCTAGAAATAAAAACAAGAAACTCTCAAATCGTCAACACCATACCCGTCATCACCGGGAAAAAATGACGACCGGTGATGATTTCATGTGTATGGTGATGACGGTTCTCAGAAACTTTTCTAGTTATTTTGCTATAATTCATTATGAAATTAAGCTGTATGTTTGAAAAACGTTCTCTATGTCTTCTAACACTATATAATGTCTGCCTTATAAATGTAGAATAAATGTAGAAGAAGATATAACTATTTTTTTCACACTAGAGGATGCTTAGTTTTTATTTAACATTTTGACTGAAGTAGGCAAAATTTAGGTCATTTAGAACTTAGAACATACAAATGTGTTTTTTTTTTATAATCTAATAATGTAAATCGTGCAACTTAGAGTCTGTAATTGCATGTTAGTCGTGTTAAAACAAAGTATTTAAACAAGCAACATATATTAAGTTTTAAGCGACCATAGGCTACGGTACTGGCTCACTATCGTGATGGCTTTATGTTTTTTGATAATATTATATTAATTGATGTATATAATTACACCAATTAATAATTATACCATTGGGTAGTCACCGGACCCAATACCTAACATTTTGTAACTTATGACATGCATTACAAGTAGGGGTCTTGCAACTTATAAAACACTGATTATATATTAATGTTTAGCTATTAAACAACATATATATGGATTTAAATCATTATAGCTATTTTTAAAGTTAATTAATAAAACAACAAAAATACAAACTTGTGCAATGAATCAAACTATCAAAAAAAAGTAATATATCATAAAAATTAAGCTCATTGGTAAGCCAGTAATTTTATAATATGACATAAATACCAAGTTATGCAGTAGATAAAAGAAGATGCGGGTTTAAACTGATAATAAGAGTACAATATTGTTAATATGATTTAACATTGAAAATACCCAAAAAAATAAATGAATACATAAATTGCCTATTTCGGAACATAAATTATTTAAAATTATACAATAAAAATACTTGTTATATATTTATTTATATGAATAAAATGTATTTTTATAATTTTCAAAAAATAATTTATGTAGCTAGTCTTATGTTCAAAAACATGTTATTTGTAATGTTTATTAAAGTTCTAAAGTCTTACAATTAAAAAAAGTTTTTGTTTTTTTAATACGTTTTTAATACATATGTAAATTAGTTCCCAAATCGTCATTAACGTACATGCAGTGTCATTACCGTCTATAAAAGAGTCATTACCATACCATGGTTGTCATCACCATCTTGCGTTTTTATTTTCCGAAAGCGATAACTTCAAATATAAGCCACAAATGATTGTATAAATACCATACATATCCTCAATATACAACCCCCCATTACTTTACCCAGCTAGAATCGTGTTAAATTAAACATTGAAAAAAATTAATTTTTTGTATGGTGAAATTTTTTGTGCTGAAATCCACCCGTCCCCAAATAATTGCGCATGTATGCGCCTGAAGCTTCTATGTGTGCTTTGGCCTCCTAGAAAAAGTTGCCAGTAATCAAAATAAAAACATTTTTCTACAGCAACATTTCTCCCAACTAAGATTTAAATTTTCACGAATTTTTTACATTATTAATCGTAAAACGGGACTTAAAATACTTAAAACTTAACTACACGCGATTAAGTTTTATAATGAATATTTGCTTCCAACTGTCTTTATCAATGTTCATAAAATATTTGAAGGGTAGGTACGTCTACCCACCATAATAAAAAATATATATTTGTCAATGACTCTGTCCAACTGCTGTGGTTAAAGTTCATAACGAAAATTTTATTTATTAAATCTTTAAATAATAAATACAACGTAGCGGTACTACCACTTAAGACTCTGTTTGTAAGTCTGTGCCTACATGGATTACAGCAATGCACATAGAAAATGTGCTAAATGCGGAGCAACGGCTGTTGAAGATACATATTTGAGTGAAATTCATAGCTTTAGTGGGTTCAGAAGGAACCGCGTCATAACGCATCTGGAAAGCGTATTAATTAACCGTGAAGAAATGTATGAATACAAGTTGGAAATCTGTGTAAAATGCCGTGTGTAAAGTGTAGTGTATCTGTGTGTGTAAAGTGTAATAGGTAGGCATGCCTAAAGATATTTGTATTATACTGAAAACTTTGTGAATGTGCTTTATTAATGTCTATTTTTTTATTAAGTCAGGGTTTAATTTTCAGTGTATATTTCTATATGTAAAACATTTTTTTAATAAATAAAATAATACAATGTTATAAACATAAATATGCCTTTTATTTAAATCAATTGATAATACCACAAACAAGGGGTAATATTTGCATCTTTCATATATTTCGTGATATGAAGATAACTAATATGTTTATCAACAGAATTACTACCTATACCTACCAATACCCGCCAGGCTAAACCGGTTGTCAACTTTAGTTCCATTGGTACACAACGACGGCGCCACTAGTATAAACGTATAAACGGTTGGGGACATTTTTTTGTATGGAGTTACCGTTCTTCTCCTAGTGAGTATTATATTCTTTGATCCAACCGAACTTGTTCAGAGGACAAAAATATATTACTGATGGCGATAGTTTTATACATTTCATCAAATTTATATCTGGAGTGTAATTTTACTAAAAGTATTTTTTATTAAATCCACTAAGCTGTGTTTTGCGGAAACTTTTACATGATAACCTGATTAATAACTAAACGTTTCTTCGTATCTGTCAAAAATTGATTACCTAACCTCAAAACTCCTTGGACCTTGGTTATTTGGTTATGTTTGAATAACTTTTATTTTATGCATTTAAAAATAGTATACATAAAATCAGAAACATGATTCGAAAGCGGTTAACGAATTTAGCTCAACTGGGCGCTGTAGGCTTGACTGGATACTGCCTAGGAATTTACAGTGAGCGAAATATCGACTTTTTTAAAACGAGAGATGATTCTGTAATTATAAATGGCAAATGTATCAAAAATATGCCCGGTTTGCCAATATTCGGGAGTGTATCAGCTGCTATCCCTTACGTCGATTCGAGTGGGGCCAAAGATAGAGTATGTTTCATTGATAAAATAAAGTTTATGCAACATTTTTGAAACTACTTTTCCAATGTAATATCATTCCTTTCCATTGCGAAAATTGCCATTTGACATTAGGTTAGTGACATTTGCTGTCATACAAGGCCAGAAAAATAACAATGGTCAGAAAAAAATTAAAACAATTTTTACAGATATCGCAAATAATGAAATATGGTTTCCCCGGTTTATGCAACATTTTTGAAACTACTTTTCCAATGTAATATCATTCCTTTCCATTGCGAAAATTGCCATTTGACATTAGGTTAGTGACATTTTCTGTCATACAAGGCCAGAAAAATAACAATGGTCAGAAAAAAATTAAAACAATTTTTACAGATATCGCAAATAATGAAATATGGTTTCCCCGGCTTGGATAACGTCCGATCGTTCGACGATTACGTGTTATCCTACGACCGACGTAACCGCGTCGCGCACTGGGTGTTCGAGCATCTCACGAGGGCTCACGTTGCCAAGAATGCTACAGTGGACAGGAGCAAGTGTGAGTTTACTGCGGATGAAAGTATACATCCATTTTTCAGGTAAGTTGTGTGTGAATGGGATACTATTTATGTAAATAGGGTATTATACTGTATTTAAAATAAATTATTTTACACCATGCATGAAATAAAGCACCAGATAATTATTAGAAAAACACAGATAGGAGTTACTTTATTTTAATTTTAAAAACAAATTCTATTTAATAAATCGGATAGAAATATAAAAAGTAGGTGTGTTGACCATGACGTCACAATGTAATGTTTCATATAAATTCCATATTAGCAAATTGTTTTGCCAGTTCTAAAAAAGTAACTGATTTGACGAGTAGGAAAATACCCTATTCTGTTTTAACATGTTTTTATTTTTGTGAAAGTGTGTCATAGTAGGCTGTGGAGAGAAACATAATATCTGTATATCTAACCTGGGTAAGAGAGATCACATTATAATTTAGTTTTATTAGCATACAAAAACGATGTTAATTTTTCTGTTGTACAGTCATCAGCAATAGTATCTTACACAACTAGGGCCGCAAAAATATGTGACACATTCTTATTTGGAGCGCAATAAGAGTGCGTCATATATTTTTGCGGCCCTAGTTGTGTAAGATACTATTGCTGATGTACATGCTCTTGATAAAAGCCATAAGGATGGAAATATTCCTTATTGGCAACCACATACTGGATGACATGGAAACAGAAAAAAACCTGTTTTATTAGAGCAAGATATTAAAAATAAACATCCTTCACCAAGACCCCTCTCTGTTTCATAACTATTTTGACCTTATAATAAAGATATTTGACCTTATATACCAAGTCAAGAGATGGACTCTCCATGCAACTAGATGGCCAAACCCCACGGGAAAGAGAAAGGCAGGAAAACCACGAAAAAGATGGGCTGACGACATTGTGGAGGCAGCGGGAAGGGACTGGATGGATACCGCTCAAAATAGAGTAACATGGCAAACCTTGGAGGAGGCTTTTACCCTAACAGGGACCACAAAAAATTAAAAGAATAATCTTTAAGTAATTTGTAATGAAAAATGTAAAAAATTGTGGAAATAAAAGGCTATATAATAAAGATATACTTTAAATAGATTTTTCACTATCTTCCAGATCACAGAACAGTGACTACAAAGGCTCTGGCTTTGACCGAGGGCACATGGCAGCCGCGGGCAACCACAAGTTGGCACAGAAACATGTTGAGCAAACATTCCTGCTCACTAACATGGCACCACAGGTATGTAGTAAAATCAAAACTATTTTATTAGCACATTCCTTGTTTCCAACAGCAATTTTCTGGAAATTGGTTTTTATTCCAAAAAATAATCAGCATGGTATGTGAAAAGAAACTATAAAACGAAAATGCTCGTGGCATGCTTCTGTCTTCTGTCCCCCAAAAAAAAATCAAAGTATGTACCATCACGCTCCGCGATTGTTACGCCATTTAGGGTCCTAGCTAAATTGGTTGTACCATACTTAGTTACTTACGCTATGGATCCAATGTAGCTAGAACCCTAAAATTCATACCTCTGATACCAAACTTAATCTTTTTGTTATCTGAAAATGTCCTGGATTTGGATTTCTTAAAAACTCTTCTATCATCTCCTTCTATTCTACAGGTGGGTGAAGGATTCAACAGACACGCATGGAATAAATTAGAAAAGCACGTCCGCAACCTCACCAAAGTATACGACAATGTGTATTGTTGCACGGGACCACTATATCTGCCCAGGTCAGATTATTACAACATATGTCTACTCACTTGAATAACTATAGTTTTCACTTCAAATCTTAACATTCGGCAATGGAAACTTGAATCAAAATAAACTTTGGAAGCATCTAGCCTACGTCATCCCACACAATGAAAGAGCGAAGAAAAAACTCCAGTTTACGTGAAATACCCTTCACTGTGGAGTTTGTTAATATCCAACTACAGCTTTCTACCACTATAAGGGTTTATTGACTACTGAACCCTTAAAACAGTTAAAACTATTAGAATAGAACCCTACGTTTGGTAACCGCAACTGTTATTACTGCAACTGCTGCTGTCGAAGTATTCTAGCTGATTAGTATATGGATTTAAATAAAATATTCAGTGTCTGTTTGATGTGAAAACTCTAAGATAAATTCGTGGTTAGAATTTGACAGCTGATGTAGATGGCACAATATTAGGCCATTACGCAAAAAAGGGCAAAAAATCACGTTTGTTGTATGGGAGTAGTGGGACTGAAATATTTATTTTATTCTGTTTGTATTTGTTGTTATAGCGGCAACAGAAATAAATCATCTGTGTAAACTGCCTAGCTATCACGGTTCATGAGATACAGCCTGAGACAGACGGGCAGCGGAGTTCACCCTTTGGGTACGAAACCCTAAAAACGGCGCAAACGGCGCATCAATTTCAGTTGTTACTCGTAATCTAAGGTGTAAGCTTATTTCTTAGACTTTTACAGTTTTTAGGGGTCCGTACCCAAAAGGGTAAAAAACGGAACCCTATTACTAAGACTCCGCTCTCCGTCTGTCTGTCACCAGGATGTATCTCATGAACCGTGATAGCTAGGCAGTTGAAATTTAAAAAAATACTAAAAACAGAATAACATCAATATTTAACTGGGGTTCCCGTACAACAAACGTGATTTTTATGCCGTTTTTTGCGTAATGGTACGGAACCCTTCGTGCGCGAGTCCGACTCGCACTTGACCGGTTTTTTGATAATGTTTACAGGAAAGAATCCGACGGAAAGTCCTACGTTAAATACCAAGTTATCGGCGCAAACTCGGTAGCAGTGCCGACGCATTTCTACAAAGTGGTGGTGGGCGAGGCGGGCGGCGTTTTAGACATGGAGGCCTATGTGATGCCCAACCAGAAGATACCTGACGAGACGCCTGTGGCTAACTTTATGGTGAGTATTTTCGGGTCTCTATTGTTTACCAATAAGGTTATTAAGTCATAATGTATTGTTTTTCCGCATTTTCAGGATTGCCATAATACAAACCTAACCTAACCTATATACAACGTGTCCCAAAATTCAACGATAAGCTGGCACCAGAAGATGGATCTGCTCATGACTACTTCAGGAAAAATAATAAAAAAAATTGAAAAATTGTAGACATGGTCGTTAAAAATACCACTTGTCGATTTCAATTTTTTTTGTAATTCCAGAATAAATTGAGATATATATTTTTTTCTTTTTTTTCCTCGAGTAATCATGAGCAGGTCCATCTTCTGGTGCCAGCTTATCGTTGAATTTTGGGATACGTGGTATAGGACAACCTTACGAAAATCCTGAAAAGTTTACAGTTTCAGAATATGACTAATGATAATCTGACAATCATTACATTATGACTTTCAATAATTGTGTCAAACAAAGGGATCAGAGTATTTACACATCAATTACTTTTACAGTGCATATGGTGTTACTTTACCGCCCTAGTGCGGTAATTGGCACAATACATGCCTATGTCGAAAATTTAAATAGCCATATATACTGTAAAACGTGTAAAAAAGCGCTGGTGGCCTAGCGGTAAGAGCGTGCGACTTGCAATCTGGAGGTCGCGGGTTCAAACCCCGGCTCGTACCAATGAGTTTTTCGGAACTTATGTACGAAATATCATTTGATATTTACCAGTCGCTTTTCGGTGAAGGAAAACATCGTGAGGAAACCGGACTAATCCCAATAAGACCTAGTTTACTCTCTGGGCTGGAAGGTCAGATGGCAGTCGCTTTCGTAAAAACTAGTGCCTACGTCAAATCATGGGATTAGTTGCCAAGCGGACCCCAGGCTCCCATGAGCCGTGGCAGAATGCCGGGATAACGCGAGGAAGAAGAAGAAGACTGTAAAACGTTGTACAATACACATGCGAAACGGTAATTCGCAACTCGTGTCAATTTATCGCCACTCGTTGAGAATTTCCTATTTTTCGTACTTGTACCGTAATGTACAGTCAGCAACACTATTCGCTTAGCATCTTTGCATACAAACTTCTATAGGACGTTTTCTTAGCATTAGAAAACTACGCGATCTTAACGTGTCTTAATTGAAAAACGCTTTTTATACATCAGTAACTAATGATTTAAACTTTCACGGTTATTAAACATTATCAAACTACACAACGGGATTTAATCGCGTATTTAATTTTTAAGATTTACCTCCGACGTTTCGAGGACGGCGTTGTCCCCGTGGCCTCGGAGAAGACTGGCTCAAGTTGACATCAACATCTTCTAGCCGCGCGAGTTTTTTAAATATGCGATTAAGTCCCGTTGTGTAGTTTGATAATGTTACACCAGTAACTATTATTATTATTTATGACAGCAAAAGAATGTAAATAATCGTATATGATTCATAATTGTTACATATTTGCCGTGACTTATTTTTCAAGTTATTCAATTAAAAAACATGTCAACATTGTTTACCTTTTTTCTAAATAAAAACGAACTATATGAGGAGAGGGGGAGGTAGGATACTTTTTCTCTGCAGGTAATTGTACTGTACGATATCATTTTAATAATATGTAATATATCTTTTTGTTTGCAGGTAATTGTACTGTACGATATAATTTTAATAATATGTAATATATCTTTTTCTCTGCAGGTAATTGTACTGTACGATATCATTTTAATAATATGTAATATATCTTTTTGTTTGCAGGTAATTGTACTGTACGATATAATTTTAATAATATGTAATATATCTTTTTCTCTGCAGGTAATTGTACTGTACGATATCATTTTAATAATATGTAATATATCTTTTTGTTTGCAGGTGCCACCGGAATCGATAGAGAAAGCAGCCGGTCTTCTGTTCTTCGATAAAATACATAGAAGCAAATTAAATAAAATTAACGGCAAGAAAGTTTAGTCGCATTAGGTTCATAATTAGTACAATTTTAGATAAGTCATACCAGAGATTAGTTAATAAAACAACTGCTATTTCTACACGATATTTTTTATCTTTGACTTATCTGACAATAGACCAAATATTAGATTCTTTGGATATTAGACCAAAGATTAGATTCTTTGGATAGTAGACCAAAGATTAGATTCTTTGGATATCCAGACCAAAGAGGATTTGAAAAAGAGAGTTACTGTCATGGTAAATTATGTAGCTACAGTTCATTTACTGCCATCTTTCGACAGAAGATTAAACCTGTTTGAACGCCATTTGATTTTGATCCTTATTCTTTAACTGATATGTGTTAACTTTTTAAATATTAATATTCACGCCATCTACTCGAGCATAGGCTGAAGGTTGTGGCGTGAATATTAATATTTAATAAGTTAACACATATCACTGAAAGAATAAGGATCAAGGTCAAATGGCGTTCTAACAGTTTTATGGTCTGTCGAAAGATGGCAGTAAATATACAGTGGCTACATAATTTACTTTGACAATCCGTCTCTATAGACTTTATTCTCTTTGTCCAGGTCCAGACTAAAGATTTTTTTAGCTATCTCTAATCATACCTTTATACTGTATTGTATCAATATGACGTAAATAGATGTTACCTAGGTACTTATATAATTATTTAAATGGACTTTGTAAATATTATTTTGTGATATAAATAAATGTTACTGTTACTTAACAACTATTTTATTTATTACAGCCGTTGTTTTTTAGACTGCTACCTATATACTCCTATAGGGAGGAGTAAATTAAATATAAAAGATATTTTATATAGATATAATAATCATACTATTGGAGTTACTTTTGGGGAATATGTATAGTTTGGAGCAAAGACATATGTAACTTCGTATAAGACGAATAAAGTCTAAGGAAAAAACGTGCCTCGGAATGGGGTTGGCAACTGTCAAAGGTTTGCCTAGATGGCGCCATCATAGCTTGCCCCTTTTTCTATGAGATTTGGCTTAAAGAGCTGGCATCCAGGGTATTAAAAAAACAAAAATTTGACACAATTCTAGGGATTGACGGGGCAAGCTATGATGGCGCCATCTGCTAAAAACTTTCACCGGCCAACCCCATTCAAGTAAAAGTCATTCTCGAATAGATGCCGCACACACCTTTAGCCTATCCTCGGCTAGATGGCGTGACGACACCGTTTCATATTAAACAATTTTAACACATAGATATCAGTGAATGAACATGGATCAAAATGATATAAAAATAATAAAATCATTTATCCATATAATATACATTTTTTGATAACTTTATACGTTTTCATTTTGAGTTTTAGTCGTGTGTCGATAGATGGCAGTAAATTTACAGTGACTACAAAATTTACAATGACAGGACCCCTCTATACTATCTATTCTTTTTGGTTTGGAGGTTATATGGATGTTTTTAGACTTATTAGGGAATTGTCAAGAGTAACTTTCATCCATCTCTTACGGTAGTTTAAAAGTATAAAGTAAAGGCAGATCTGTATAAAAGTTGTATATTAGCAACATATCGCTATACATATAATATATAGTTCGCAGTGTTCTAGTTGTCGTCTTCCTCGTCGGATGCGCCGTTCTGTTGAGGCTCCTCGTCCATGCCAGCGTCGCCCATGCCTGCACAGAAATAGTTACATTATAAGGGGGTTTCAGAAAAAATGGTACCATTTACTTTTCATAGAAAAATCATCAACTTTTGGGTTATTTAGACTCAGAATCACGAGTACTATTGAATGAGACAAAGAAAAAAAGTGTCCGCAGTTTTTCATACAAATTTTGGGTGTCAGTTTTGTAACGTTCCATACAAAATGTATGTGAAAATGCGTTACAAAACTCACTTTTTTATGGGACACATTTTTTTCTTTATAAATCGATAGTCTTCGTGATTCTGAGTAGAAATAACCCGAAAGTTAATGGAACATAAAATATTGCGATTGCCCCTTACTTATCGTACAAAAGGCGGACTTAATGCCAAAAAGCATTCTCTACCAGTGAACCTTAAGGCAAAGCCGAGAGATTGTGGGCGGTACTCACAGACCAACCCCTATAGACCGAGCTTATAGGACGACTCGCGGTCACCGCCCGTATGGTGTATAGGTCAAATATAAGATTGTTCGCGCGCCGCTTCGATCAGTTGCGCCCAAGGTTACGACCTGTTAGCAGTGTGCACGAGTCTAAGAAAATAAATCGTAAACTATTGAATTCATTGAGAAATCATGGGATATTGCAGCGTAAAATGGTGTGGCAAGTCATCTAAGACTTCTACTTACAAAACAGATGGAATAACATCCCACAGGAAAGCGAAATTCATTATTTCATTGAATAATGTTTCTTGTCCGCGGGGTTCATTTTATACTGGTCAGTAAGCAGAGGCGAAGTATGTCCGTCCCTTTTCGTCAACTTGAAAATGCAATGCGCTATCCCTTTCCCTTTCGACTAGTGATGTGACGATGATGGTTATTCAGTTGCGGAAACTTCGTGCTTCGTCATACCGTATTGTACCATTTTAGACATAATATATAGGTAACATGTTGTGTAAGTTTTTTTTCATCACACTTGCTCGGAAAAGATGTATTTACACGTAGGGCTTGCGGGCGGGAAATTGAATTTTTCGCCCTAGGGCGGAAAAAATCTTTTCCGAGCAAGTGTGATGAAAAACACTTATTTACACGTAGGGCTTGCGGGCGGGAAATTGAAATTTCCGCCCTAGGGCGGAAAAGTGTTTTATACAGAAGTTTGTTTTTATTAATTCTCCTTTTTTTCCTTACAAGTGTGATGAAAAACATTGTGTGTGCCACGGGCGGTAAAGAAATTCCGAACTCGTGAACATTTTAAGCCCTCGCTTCGCGTCGGGCTTAAAATTGACACTCGTTCGTAATTTCTTATTTCCCGCCCTTAATACACAATGTACTATTACAATCCTCTAGGCCAGCGGAGCAGTTAGGCCGAATGTCACGAGATGGACCTGATGATGAACTTCAAAGAAGTGCGAGGGAACTCGGTGTTGGTTTGTGATAGAAATATGTTGTATGGGTTATTTAGAATCCTCTAGGTGAGCAGTTAGGTCTCATGTCACGAGATGGACCTGATGATGAACTCCAAAGAAGTTCGAGGGAACTCGGTGTTGGTTTGTGATAGACATATTGTATGGGTTTTTTAGAATCCTCTAGGTGAGCAGTTAGGTCTCATGTCACGAGATGGACCTGATGATGAACTTCAAAGAAGTTCGAGGGAACTCGGTGTTGGTTTGTGATAGACATATTGTATGGGTTTTTTAGAATCCTCTAGGTGAGCAGTTAGGTCTCATGTCACGAGATGGACCTGATGATGAACTTCAAAGAAGTGCGAGGGAACTCGGTGTTGGTTTGTGATAGACATATGTTGTATGGGTTATTTAGAATCCTCTAGGTGAGCAGTTAGGTCTCATGTCACGAGATGGACCTGATGATGAACTTCAAAGAAGTGCGAGGGAACTCGGTGTTGGTTTGTGATAGACATATGTTGTATGGGTTATTTAGAATCCTCTAGGTGAGCAGTTAGGTCTCATGTCACGAGATGGACCTGATGATGAACTCCAAAGAAGTGCGAGGGAACTCGGTGTTGGATTGTGATAGACATATGTTGTATGGGTTTTTTAGAATCCTCTAGGTGAGCAGTTAGGTCTCATATCACGAGATGGACCTGATGATGAACTTCAAAGAAGTGCGAGAGAACTCGGAGTTGATTTGTAATAGGCATATGTTATTGGTCCATTTGAATATGTTTTCAATACAACCTTCTATGACCTTAATAAAACGGACAAAAGAAAATAATTGTATGAGATTTTGGCGACACTTTTTTCTCGTATCGAAAGAGATTGCGATTCTGAGTGGAAATAATATAAAAATTCTAAACTTTAAAATTCAAGTTCTGGGTACTTTAAAGAGAAATGCCCTAATATGTTAAGTAAAAATTTCAGGTACATTGTTACATTACTTAATGAAATATTAAATTAATCAATAAGTATAATTATTAAGTAAGTTTACTCTAAGTATACTAAATTGGTAACAATTTTACCACAATAAATTTCGATGTCACTGGTAGCAGTACCCACTACCTGTAATGAACATGTCCCATCCCTACATTTACACGTGTCAGCGCGCCATGTTTAAAACGACCAATCGCAACGTCGTGAGCACCCCTCCCGCACCTCACAGTTTGGTGATTTGCGTCGGGAACAAAATGGCCAATATTAGGTTTCTAGAGGCGGTGTTCTGTGGCGGTGCTACTAATCACTAAAGTTAATCTATTATTTTGTGCATGTACGTACCATGGCACACAGTAAGCGTACTGTGTGCCTCATAAGAAGGCTCAAAGTCACCCAAAGGGCAATGGAGAGGGCTATGCTGGGAGTCTGTCTGCGTGATCGCACCAGACATGAGGCCATCCGCAGCAGAACCAAAGTAACCGATGTATATCTCCGAATCGCTAAACTTAAGTGGCAGTGGGCGGGGCACATTGCCCGTAGAACCGATGGCCGTTGGGGCGGAAAGGTTCTCGAGTGGCGACCACGTACCGGAAGGCGCAGGAGTAGACCCCCCACAAGGTGGACTGACGACCTGGTAAAGGTCGCGGGAGACCGCTGGATGCGGGTGGCGCAAGACCGGCCATTGTGGCACTCTTTGGGGGAGGCCTATGTCCAGCAGTGGACGTCCTCTGGCTGATATGATGATGATGATGATGACGTACCATGGTCCTCGTCCTCCTCGGCGGAGTCCCCGGCGACCTCCGCGTTCTCCGCCTCCGCGCGCTCCATCTGCCGAGCGAGCTCCGCCTCGTCCGTTGCCGTCACCACTTTAGGCTGAAAACAAACAAGAATTGTAAAATGCATATTCGGAACATAAACGTTCTGGAATACCATTAACATTTATCTAAGGACGGGCCTTACGGGCACTAAGAATGGTGCTAGTTCAGCGGCTGCTGCTGTACATCATTCGATACCTCCCATTTAGGGAGGTATGAGAGGCCGTGCCCGCCTTTCGGCTGCGACGGGTCGCTCCCCACCGCGTGGGGAGGTCAGTCGTCATCGTTTTGGGGATGACAGTGTTGCTGGTGTAGGCCAGCTCTTCGCTACCGATCGTTTACCCAACCCCACGACCCCTAGCCCGGTGATACCGTTTGAGCGGGGCCGGGCATCGGGGCCGCGAGGAAGGCGACCGGTAGCTTAGCTGAGCTGGCGTGTGTGGCGTGTTGCATCCGATGTGAGTAGTTGGGCTTGGCTTGGCTCCGCTACTGGTGTAGCAGAGCTCGGGGCAAGTCCCGGGCCCACCGTTCCGGTGGTCTGGTGGGGTGGTGTGGCGCGATGTTGTTGAGATGCTCGTGCCCGCTGTTGTCCGCGCGGTCGAACATGGACCGCGCGAGACGCTCGATGAACTATCTGCTAGTTCAGCGGTGTCACCCACGTACTCGAGCCAATCGTGCAGTCTAACGCAACTAGTTGCGATCAATCGCGCGCGTGATGCGAACCCATCAACCAATCGTGTTGTGGCGTTAGACTGCACAATTGGCTCAAATTCGTGAGCGTGACGCCGCTGTACTGGCCCCATTCTTATTGCCAGTAAGGCCCGTCCTTAGATATAAGTTAATGCGGAAAACAGTCTAAAAGTTTTGAGTACATTTTTTAATGGGTTCCACAGTGGGTTCATAATACAGTTTTTAAGAAGTAGATAAATTGGAATGCCTATAAGGTTGCAAGGAAATTAGGCTTTGGTCTTAATTCATATTAAAATGTTTTTCAACCATTCAAGACCTAGACGTGACTATAAGCATTTACTTAATACGGACAGTTGCCAAAGCGTACAATTTTACTAGTTATGGTGAGAGGCAAAGTATTAGACCTACTATTATCTAAACCAGTGGTGGGCAAAGTACGGCCCGCGGGCCATCTGCGGCCCGCGAATGGATTTTATCCGGCCCGCCGCCGGTCCTATGAATTAGTATATGGCATTGGCCCACGATTATCAATTTATTACAAATCAAAATAAATTTTCGCTACAATTCTGGCCCTCCATTTAATTTTTTTAAACTTTCTGGCCCCCCATGAAGAAAGTTTGCCCACCACTGATTTAAACTACGAGTGCAACTTCTGAACTTAGTTTTTGGGTTGCTCAGTCGAAGGTTGCCAAAGAAACTTACTTGGGGGCTGTCCATAAATTACGTCATCGTTTTTTGACGATTTTTGACCCCCCCCCCCCTAATTTGAAATGACGTAATTTATGAATAGCCCCTTGACAGTTATCATTATCACACTAATGCGGTTTCCTAACATGGTAATGGTGTGATAATCACCTAAGTTTATCATGACCATGTCTGTTAGTATAAATTGTCAAGTTTAGATCCAATCACCAGTACGTCGGTGTGGAGCAGCCGAGCAGACCGTACACGACACGGTATTTGACTGTCCTCTAACCAAATACCATGGGCAAGTGGAGGATTTTGCCACCTTAACCACAGAAGCGGTACAGTACTTAAAAACCGTAAATCTCTGTAGTAGAGTAACACCAAAAGCAATACGAAAAACAAAAGTTTAGAGCCAAAATGGAGACATACCGCCATCTGTATATTGAAAACGCCGCCAGCGGTCGTGATGTTCTCCTGTATCTTATCAATGGCGTCCTGTAGCGCCTTCAGACCGTCCGTCTTCTCGGGCGTTGAGGTGGTCATTACTGAAACAATTATATTAATTAACAATAATTACACACACACGAACACAAACACGTGCACGTAAACACACACACACGTTACGCAACGTCCATGCACCTACTTTGTGAAATGTATTTTTCCTCCCTTCTTTTTTCTTAACATTTTTGTATTGTTTCCACTTAGTTATTGCATATTAACTGTATTATTGTGGACATCTGTTATTGGCTATGTTTTTTGCTCACTGTGCTATGTATTATGTACTCTTTGTATTGCTGTTGATGCCCCAAATAAATAAAATAATAAATAATTTCTTTATTCAGACAAATACAGTCCACATTTGTTAGTCTGTTACTTAACTTAAATATGTTAAACTAGGTTAATTGTACTTAAATATGTAAATATACTACATTTATACAGGTATTGTTTTTAACCCTTTACCGCATACTAAGCCATTTATGGCGGATATAATATTCAAAATAAAAATATTCAAGCTCTTTTGATAACATCTTCACGGCTTATGTCAGCTTATATTTGCTGCATTTCATTTGGTTATTTTATTAGGGAACTTGTATTTAAATTGGACTTTAGTGAATTGGCGGGTTCACACAGAACGAGACGCCTCGCGAGTATATTGCCGCGCGAAACAGTTCGGTCTGTGTGCTTCACGCGGCAATCTCCTCGCAAGGGAGCTCGTTCTGTGTGGACCCGCCTATTGACTATTACGGTTAGATGTAGGGAATCCTCATATTGTTTCTCTTGCCCTGAGCAAAAGAAACATGTTTCTCCTATAAAAAAAACCATGATCTTATCAGTTAACTATTACACAATTTTACGATCTGATAGACTTTGAGTGTTTAGGTTACACTATTAAAGTGGGTTTTGGCGTTATGTAATAACGTATACAATATACGTATATAATATACGTATTAGTTTTATTTTGTAATGGGTACATTGCAGATAACGTCGTTTTGGTCACCAATTGTTGTTCGTAAATGGTTTTTGGAGTGATTTATTTAATTAAATTAAACCGCTACTTGGCCAGGATGATAAACAACAGATGGACAAAAATAACAACAAATTGGAATCCAAAAATTGGTAAAAGAAAAAAGGGCAAACCAAAAACAAGATGGGAAAAAGACCTAATAGAAACAATAGGAAAAGACTGGAAAGAAATGGCAATAGATAGACAAGAACGGAAAAAAATGCTGGACAAATACGTAAATATATTAGAAAAAGGCGATTCGGAAGAGGCCTAGGTCAAAAAGACCTTACAAACATGCAAATAGAAATATACATACACATAAAATTGTTAAATGAAATGTTATCATAATAAAGGCTTTAATAATATTAATAAAAACCGCTACTTGACCGAAACAGTTTCTGCAGTATATCTTACCATATAGAGGTGGGGCGATGAGGTTGATCTTAATAGGCATCTCAACAGTTGAGACGGTAAGGCCGGCTTTAAGCGCCGCCTTCACCGCATCAATTCCTTCGTAGCCGTAGCATGCACACTCTATGTCGGCACGGATCTTCACGGCCTGCATAGTCAGCTTACGCTTGATGTTGGCCAGGAGGACCTCCTTGGTTTTCTCATCTAGGCCACATTCGTTGAGGACTGATGGGTCACTGAAAAATTTATAAGTATTTTGTTAAAAATTATGTTCAACAAATGGATATACATATTAACCATATAAACAGATTTTTGTCATATATGTATAATGTAATGGTGTCTATTGACCAACTTTAGTATTTTACTAAACAAAGTTTTGTACAGAGCTCTCTAAAAATGACAACAATTTTCTAATCATTATTTCTATTATCAAAAAAGTAAGAGTTGTAGGTATTAGAAGATAATAGACCTCGGAAACGGCTCTAACGATTTCGATGAAATTTGCTATATGGGGGATGGGGGTTTTCGGGGGCGAAAAATCGATCTAGCTAGGTCTTATCTCTGGGAAAACACGCATTTTTGAGTTTTTACATGTTTTCTCCCATTTTCTCCCAGCTCGATCTCCCAGGTACTATTTAAATACATAGAAACCAAACATTACATACCAACGAATATTCTATGACATATTATTATGGCTATACAAGAATACTTACACGGCAGCCTGTTTAAAGAAGTCATACGCGGAAGCCTTCTTCTTATATTTCTCTTCAAACAACCAAGCAGTACGCTTGTACAGCTCCTCCAGCTGCTCAGAGCTCTCGTAGTGGAGGAGCTCGGCCACGTGCCGGAGGATGGAGTTCACCGCCTTGGCTTTGGCGTACCTCTCTGTGCACTTGTCTATGTCCTCGGCGGATACACGACGTTTTGACAAGTCTATGTAACCTGGATTGAAGATTGAAATGTTAATTGTTATATAGAGTTACCTAATTTAATTCTAAACAGGGCATTCACTAAGAGCCATCCCACACTAGCGTCATTTGAGCGTCGGTGTCTGTAGTGTTCGTTTTTTTTAGCATTAGAATCTTGATGTGTCTTTTAATTGAAAAACACATTTTAAAAATAAGTTACGGCATATATGTAACAATTATGAATGTAATACGATCATTTATATTCTTATGCTTTTATAAATAATAGTTACTGATTTTTATAAAGCGTTTTTCAATTAAAAGACATGTCAAGATCGCTTACCTTCTTTCAAGTTCTTTCTAATGCTAAAAAAACGGTTGTCTATTGTTTGTCCGAAAATTATATAAAATAATACTCCTATGCCCGAATTTTATTTGCCCGAATTTCATTTGCCCGAATTGTTTGTTTACCATAAAAATGATGTGACATACTCTTTGTTTACCCGATTATTAGATTCCAGAACGTACGAGTGCCATACGTGTTGTTGTCCATATTATTAATTGTAATAATACTATTTAATAGAATATTTAACCTCACCTAACCCACTTTGCCAGTAGTATTTCTTTTCTGTAAGGGTCGCAGTTCAAACCTAACCTAATCCATTTTTCTAGTAGCATTTGGTTTCTGTACGGGTCGCAATTCAAACCTAACCTAACCCAATTTTCTGATAGCATTTCTTTTCTGTAAGGGTCGCAGTTCAAACCTAACCTAACCTACTTTTCTAGTAGCATTTATTTTCTGTATGGGTCGCAGTTCAAACCTAACCTAACCCACTTTTCCAGTAGCATTTCTTTTCTGTAAGGGTCGCAATTCAAACCTAACCTAACCCACTTTTCCAGTAGCATTACTTTTCTGTAAGGGTCGCAGTTTAAACCTAGCCTAACCCATTTTTCCAGTAGCATTTCTTTTCTGTAAGGGTCGCAGTTCAAACCTAACCTAACCCACTTTTCCAGTAGCATTTCTTTTCTGTAAGGGTCGCAGTTCAAACCTAACCTAACCCACTTTTCCAGTAGCATTACTTTTCTGTAAGGGTCGCAGTTCAAACCTAACCTAACCCACTTTTCCAGTAGCATTACTTTTCTTTAAGGGTCGCAGTTCAAACCTAGCCTAACCCACTTTTCCAGTAGCATTTCTTTTCTGTAAGGGTCGCAGTTCAAACCTAACCTAACCCACTTTTCCAGTAGCATTACTTTTCTGTAAGGGACGCAGTTCAAACCTAACCTAACCCATTTTTCTAGTAGCATTTGGTTTCTGTAAAAAAATTATATTATGGCTAGTGATAATTATGGCTTACAATGATGATGACAAATGATATTATTGAAATTGATTTTATGGGAAACAAAGTTTCTGGCACTTGACTAATATAGTAAACAATAAGTATTGCATATGTAATTATGGGAAACAATATAATGGCTGTTGACTATTATGGCAAATGAAATTATGGCAAATGAAATTCTGGCAAGTGGGTGTATACCTAAAAAAACGAACTATAGTCAGTGCTATGGAAAATGGTGTCGCTGCACAGTTGCTCCAACATTGCGCTGAAATAGAGTTGACTAGACACCGACGCTCAGGAGACATTAGAGTGGGGTCTTAAGCACTATGCCAGTTATGTTTTATCATTTTGAAAAACAATATTCAGGAAATTATAAGAGAGAACTAGCTTTATTTTTTGTGTGGATTTTTAATAATGCTAGCACTTAAGTTGTCATATATACATTCAAATCCCTGGGCTATAACCGCGAAAATCGAAGTTCGCAAATTGCGGGCATTTTTCTCTGTCACTCTAATTACGCCTTCATTGGAGTAAAAGAGAAAGATCCCCGCAATTTGCGAATTTCGGTATTCGCGGTAGACCCTCTGAACCCTGCATGATACAAATTAGAAATGAATACAACTTTATGGCAGAATTTAATGACTTACACATTTATTCTAAGATGGTTTCAATATGAACTTTGTAGCATCCATTACTTTAAATAAGGCCTGAGTTTGCAAAGTATGTATGTAAATAATTAGTCTATTATAAAATCTGAATGAAGAATTTTGTACTTTTAGAGCTTATTAACATTTAATTAATTTAATAAACCATGGAGAATACCATGGTAATGAATGAGTGTAAGAACAAATTCAAGACCTTCAAAAATCTGAAGTTGTAACTCTTGTAACAGATTAATCAACAGTGTTAAAGCAAGAAATATTTTAATAGTTAGCTTACCTTTTTCTTTATCCACTCTGATCACAACAACGGGCTCTGTCTTCCCGACTCTGATCAATTTATTGATGGACCTGATACGCCTCCTCGACAACTCGGAGAGCAAAATCATGCCCTCAATATTGTTGTATTCCAACAGATGTACGTAGGCGCCCATCTCGGCGATGGACCGCACATTTACCATCACTACATCCTCGATTTCAGGATATTTCTCCTGGTAAAATCGACATGACAACGGCATCTGAAAAACCTCACGATTATAACCTATACAAGTTAACAAAAACTACAGTTAGAACTGTAAAGTTTAAGTCAGCCGACGGTTTTACCTTGTTTCTGTGTGTGTATATCCGTTTCTAGCTATTTTAAACAAAATTGAAGTAAATGATGAAATTAAAATTGTTCACGTTGACACCGTCGGACACAACTTTTAAGATCCGGTCTACGCAAAATCTATTGTTATAACTTATATGTTTGAAATTTTTTTAAAGCCGATACAATCCGAAGATAAAATGGAACGTACTATGGTGCTGCCAGTACAATTATGAATAACCAACGCGTTATAACGACGTTACCGTTACATTTAACGTTATTTTACTAACAAGGGTCCATGTTTTCGGCTTTATAATTTAAAAATCGGTGCCTTTACGCGCTATTTGTTGTTTTACGAGTACAGTCACCTGCAATAATATGTTACTCTTAGAAGACCGCAAAAATATGTGACACGCTCTTATGGCTCTACAAATAAGATCGTGTCAGATATTTTTGCAGCCTTTGTTGAGTAACATATTATTGCAGGTGACTGTACCTAGTCGAACTCTTAGTCGAACACTTATTTCTATTAAATCTTTTTAAAGACCGTTACTTTTGATTAGTATGGACTATAATTGGTGATTACGTGATATGCTCCTTTGACTTACCACCCAGTGCATTTCATGAATAAATATCTCGTAGATTACACACTTGTTAAGATTCTGGGAACATTAGTCGTCCGAATGCACCTTGACATTGTGCAGAGGCTATTCTCTATAACAGAGAGCATTCAAATCATGAAGATAGATAAACCAATCCATTGTTATCAAGATCGAGTTTATAAAACTGTTTTTAGTAGGAAATAGCTTTAGCAGATATTAAAGACAGGTCAGATATTAAAGTCATAATATTCATTATTATGACTTCAACTTTCTATAATTATCCTACTTACCATAGAGTAATATAAGTAAAGAAAGAGTGGTAACTCCATACATCAGTTTTCTTACCAAAACACGCGTTATTTCGTAGTCGACATCTAACGTCAAGTAGGTGAACTATCAGTACCGCTACTTGACACCAGACGGCACAAGTGTCACTACTGACGAAAAATGTACTGCTAAAAGAATTTACAACTAATATTAGAAGCAGAAGGAGTTGAAAATAGACCTTCGACTAATCCGGTTATAATATTAGCTAAAAATTGTTGAACATTAGAGTTTTTGTTCGTCGCGACATCTATTGTCGACTAGTAGTACTAATATATTCCGCTACTTGACGCTAGATGTCGACTACGAAATAACGCGGGACTGAAATGTACTTACACAAAGATGATAATAACACCTACCTAACACATACAATCTGTGCAACCAATACGTATAACTATACGATTCTATATATTATTGATGTGTATTTATATGAAAAATAAGGTTTAAAATGTTATACCGACATCAGTAGCCCTAGCTAAGCTAGTTACACCTTACTGAATTTATGGTCTGTATCTTTAGGTATTTAAAATATTTAAATAAAAGTAAACAAATAATTAGTACCTACATTTTCGGGTAGTTATAACATTTATTGGTTAACCGACCAATTACAAAACCGCCTGGATGTGTAACTGAACGACCAGTACGGTTACCATCAGTTTGTCACTGACATAAACGCCGTCGAGAACGTAATTTACTTTCTATCCATCCCGCTCGCACTCGCATATTAGTGCAAACGGGACGTATAGAAAATAAATTACGTTCTCGACGGCGTTTATGTCAGTGACAAACTGATGGTAACCGTACTGACTTTAACCTACATTACTTGATCGTGTAATGTTTTCATCTACCCTCAACTAGCTTAAGGAGCCATTTGAGGGTAGATTTTGTTTACTTTTATTTAAATACCTAAAGATACAGAGTATAAGTAGTAACTGACGAGAGAGACACCACAATACGTGGGACACGATAACAGATATCTCCTATCAAGTCTCCCATATTGCGGCGGGATATCACGATAATCAATATACCTAGTCATATGTAGAAGATTAACGACAACGTTTCATTTTAATCAGCACAGAAAGAAGGGTATTTTGTTGTTGGGATTTTTATTATTCCTTTCTACATATTTCTACAGGTACAGGGGCTACCGTAAACATCACAATTAGAAAAGCGTCATTTCCCCTTTACCTTATGGATTAACAGAGATGTAGGTTCTTAGATAATTTATCAGCAGGTCCCCAGGAGGCCTAGCCAATCGTACATCGCCAAGCGAATAGAAAAATGTATACCTAGGGATGACAGATGTTACGGAAAGGCACGTGACTGTTTCCATACATTATTCAAGTTTCGATTGGCGTTTTCAGGGTTCCGTACCCAATGGTAAAAACGGGTCCCTATTACTAAGACTCCACTGTCCGTCTGTCTGTCTGTCACCAGGCTATATCCCGTGAACCGTGATAGTTAGACAGTTGAAAACTTCACAGATGATGTATTTCTGTTGCTGCTATAACAACAAATACTAAAAAGTTCGAAACGCTCGGAGTCCGAATTGCACTTGTCCGGTTTTTTTTATCAACGGTTGTAATTTTAGCTGGGCTTCTAGGCAAATTAATTCATTTGATTCGCACTACATTCAGTTAAACGTCCTGAGGGGCTACCGCGAAAACCGAAATTCGCAAATTGCGGGGATCTTACTCTTTTACTCTAATGAAGGCGTAATTAGAGTGACAGAGAAAAATGCCCGCAATTGACGATTTTCGGTATTGGCGGTAGCCCTACTGTACAGCGAAGCCGCCCCGTACGTCACGGCGTCACATTAAAAACGCCTGACACGCGCAAATTAATTGATATATCACTTGATTGCGGCAGCCAAGCGGGCTCGTGCCGCGATTGACAAGCCGGACGCGTTCTGATCTCGGACTATTAGGATAATGTTGTAACAGTTCCTTTTGACTTTTTTGTGAAAATGTGGGGGATCTGGTGAGTTAATTTTGATAAACCTTTTAAAATAGTTAGAAAACACGTAGTTCGCGTACGGAATCTGAGGAATTTTAAGCCAAGGAAGAAGGGAGAGTGTGCGGTGTCAGAAAACTTATTTTCAGGCGAGCCTTGTGTATGCCACCATTGTGTAGGGTGTAGGTATATCATGATAAGTTTGCTTTAATTAGCTGTAAGAGATCTATTACAGCTAACTAACGTCTTTAGCACTTTTACTGCACTTTTTCATTGAACTTTGCAATTTTACTTTGCATTTTTTTTTACCTTCTTTTTATTAAATGGAACCTACTCTCTGATGGTTAAAAATGAAGTCACGAGGAGGCTCCCTTTAAATCACATAAATTAACATTTAAATACAAAACACATAATTATATCTCAATTAATTTTGGAAGCTTGGCAGAGTGTCCCACTACTGGGTACTGTGGTGCTAGAGTCGGACCAAGAAAAGTCTGCAGCGGATTTGATAGCCCACGCAGTGTCAGTGTTATTTATACGTCATAATTTCATAGAAGTTTGACGTTTAAAATAACATGTGCACTGCGTGGGCTATCAAATCCGCTGCAGACTTTTCTTGGTCTGACTCTATAACCGCGAAAATCGAAGTTCGCAAATTGCGTACATCTTTCTCTGTCATTCAAATTACTCTCAAAGAGAAAGATCCCCGCATTTTGCGAATTTCGGCTTTCGCGGTAGGCCCTCAGCCTCTACCCTGCAACGCCGCAAGATGGATATATGTTCAATCCTGTACTATATTTATCAAACACTATTTATAGGTATATTTTCAGGCATAATGCCTTAATTCGACACCGACTTTTTAAGTGACAAAGTGTGGAAGTGCTACCTACCATCAAACGTCATATGTTTATTAGTATTTGACGTTTTTGGTGGTACTTCCAAGTATATTCCATGTATGAGCATTATAGGGATATGTGTGTATTGTTACTGCTAAGTTCGTGCAAAGTGAGCGTGGTCAGAGTCTATGTAAATATTGTAAATGTGCCAAAACACTTCATCAGACCGTCTAGCAGGAGTTGCTCGCGCGCGAGTCCATACTTGAAGTCGCGCAAGATGGTATGGAGTCGCCGGAGGGCGCCGTGGTGGAATGTCATCGATCCCAGTGCGCCCTCATGAACGGCAAAGAGGGTGAAACGCCAGAGTGGGTTTAGTGGGTAGGGCCAAATTCTCCCTCTCTCTTGCCAGGAGAGGGGAAAGGAGTGGCGAGTCCCACACACCGTGCGTAAACGCATTCCCACTACGTCAAAAAAAAAAGATGTATGGAGTCGCGCGCGAGAACGCAAAGTCATGCTATAGTTCGTATTTTTTAGCATTAGAAAGAAGGTAAGCGATCTTGACATGTCTTTTGAAAAACGCTTTTTAAAAATCAGTAACTATTACTTATGAAAGCAGAAGGATATAAATGATCGTATTAGATTCATAATTGTTCCATATTTGCCGTGGCTTATTTTTAAAATGTGTTTTTCAATTAAAAGACGCATCAGGATTTTTCACCTTATTTCTAATGCTAATACAACGAACTATAGCAGGACTGATAAATAAATAAATATTATAGGACAATTTTACACCGATCGACCTAGTCCCACAGTAAGCTCAATAAGGCTTGTGTTATGGGTACTTGACTGATGGGTTCAACTTTCGTTACTCTAGAGGCCAAGGACACCGTGTATAACCAATCTGTAAAAGTAGACCACACACAAGGGTTTGGACATCAATTTAAGACAACGCCTGCTTGTCGGTGATACATCATAAATCATAATTAATTAAAATAACAAATTAGCTCGCTCGTAAAAACATCAATCTATAACTGGGTCGTATATTTGTAGCTGATTAGGGTCTGGAATTCTGTACAGTCACCATCCTGATACTTCGAAGCGGCTGAAGTGGTCAAAACTATCTGAACACGCATTCTAAATAACGCCATAAAGGCGTGACACTGATTTAAACTTTCACGATTTTACACATTAAGTATTAAATTCTACAACGGGACTTAATCGCGTATTTAAATTTAAAGATTTAGGTACCTCCGACGTTTCACGGCGTTGTCCCCGTGGTCTCTGAGAAGACTGGATAAATTACAACATCTTCTAGTCGCGCGAACTTAAATACGCGTTTAAGTCCCGTTGTAAAATTTAATAATAGAGGCGTGTTCCGTGTTCAAATATTAAGTGAAAATATATGTGATGGTGACCGTACCTACGCGAAGAGTTCCGTGGGCTGTTCCACTGGTTGTAAATTAATTAAGTGGATTGGGGTAAGATTGAAACGGTTTTTCATGAGGGGTAAGACAAAATATCGTCCGTATCCCAAAGCATTACCGGCGACTTCTCATCTTACCCGTCATGAAAAACCCTTTCAATCTTACCCCGCACTTATAGTCCATTTATTCATACGGTTGGTTTTCGCATAACAATTACAACAAACACCTTGAACCAAAGTCACTGCAATAACGGTTGCCAAAATATAATTCATCGTCATTGAAAGGCATTGATCGGATCTAAGTCATCAGCCCCATTTAGATCAATCAGAAGGATTGTTAAATAAATTTGGCCAAGTGGACTGAGGGTCCCGGTGCTAAATCAGAAATTTTTAAGTCGGTAATATTTTTACTGCCTAAATTACGGCACAAAAATGATTTAAGAAAGAAGAAACGTAAAATAAACGTGAGTTTTTGGTAAAGATGTCGGTGGTGGAGCGGTTCGCAATATACCTATTTTAATATTTCCCCCGAAGCGAAGCGGTGGTGGCCGAGTGGATATGACATCCGACTTTCAATCCGGAGGTCGCGGGTTCAAATCCTGGCTCGTACCAATGAGTTTTTCGGAACTTATGTACGAAATATCATTTGATATTTACCATTTGCTTTTCGGTGAAGGAAAACATCGTGAGGAAACCTGCATACATCCGCGAAGAAATTCAAAGGTGTATGTGAAGTCCCCAATCCGCATTGGGCCAGCGTGGGGACTATAGCCCAAGCCCTCTTGCGAGTGAGAGGAGGCCTGTGCCCAGCAGTGGGACGTATATAGGCTGAATGATGATGATGATGACTATTTCCCCCGGCCCAGAGCTTTATTCAATACGGCGGATCGAATGCCGATTGCATCATTGGATTATTTTTTCATAATCTTTAGGTAATTGAAATTTAACGTATATGATGACAGTTTAACAATTTGCAAAGGGCCACTTAAACCGTTAATCCAGTGTCAAATTGTACTGGTAACCAGAATGGTAACTTCAGGTTTAACCGGTTAGCTCCGGGTTAGTGGGATGGTGCAAGTGGCGCAGAGTAGAGGTAAAGTCTGTACCTACAAAGTTAGGTCTGACTCTACACATACACATTGATACTTGTCGCACATTACTCAAACGATTTCCGCAGTAAAGCATGTCCGCCCAGTGTTATTAGCACAGCATGCACTTATTTTCTAATTAAGCATGTCAAACAATCTCAACCCACCACTTAAGAGTATCTAAATGAATCAAAGGGCCGCCGCCAAGGTTTGACAATATCACTACACTGATTGACCGAATTTACTGGCAATTGCCCCGACCCAGACCGGAATACTTTTACAATCAGGTCGCCGTAGGTGTAAGTGTGAAAGGGTCATCATTATCATCAACTTCACACATGGGTGTCCTTGGTTCCTTGGAGCTTAGGACGGATGTTAGTATCGGATGCTACCTGCGTAGACACACTGGAACCGTCCCACCTACAACGGACTAATGTAAAAGCGGGCGGGGCGGCGAAAAGCGCCGAAATTTAAATCGTAATAAATATTCAAGAGCCTCGGTAGAGAGTACCATTTTGTACCATAAAATATGGATTTGATACTCTAGGTCTGCGGTCGGCAACCTGCGGCTCGCGAACCTGTCACTTAATTGTCACTGCCCGAGAGGCGCCTTGGCTCTTTTGGTATGTAATAGTGACAAACAACAATGTCTCATAAAGTCATAACTATTAACAAAGTACGGCCCGCGTCACCTCCGTTAACTACTATGTGGCCCTTGGCTGCTAAAAGGTTGCCGACCGCTGCAGGTCATAGGGTCCCAGCGCGCACAAGTTGTTCGCAGAAATCGCGAAGCGTCTGGTTGACGTAACTGCCGGCCTATTACCGGCGGTAAGCGATTGGCATGTTGGCTACGCGGCCAGGCCCCGTAGACAACATGCCAATCGCTAACGCTCCGTAGCGAACGAAACGCAACTGTCATTGTCACACTAATGTGGAAGAGCGATAGAGAGACACAAATCGATTCGATGGCGAAACGCAAGCGATTGTCACGCTAGGCCGCCTGGTGACCGAAATGATTTTTAACTTCACACATATTCAATGTTTTTATTGTTCGGAAATGTTGCAATTGATGGTTTTGAATCGTGACTATCAGAAAAATAGCATTTAGTTGTACACTTTAACTAACAGTCCAACAATGTAAGTATGTGTGTATGAATTTTATTGTAGTTGTACCTACTACACTTCAACTTTCCACTTTAACAATCAACCTGCAATCCCTCTGGTGTTGCAGGTGTCCGTGGGTTACGGGTAATTGCTTACCATCGGGCGATTTGTCTACTCGTTCGCCTCCTATACTTATGTATATCATAATAAACTGTTAGTACAGTCAGCGTCGTATGTCGTATAGTAGGTAGCATCCAAAGGATTCAAATACATAGTTCGGTACGCCATACATATCATATGGTGTATCGAACTATATGAATAATTTGGATGCTACCTACTATACGACATACGACGCTGACTGTACATAGTCGGCCCCACTTACGCTTGTTTGGGCGCCTAAGGTAAAAATATGACACAGCACTTTAGATCATCATCTTCCTCGCGTTGTCCCGGCATTTTGCCACGGCTCATGGGAGCCTGGGGTTCGCTTGGCAACTAATCTCAAGAATTGGCGTAAAAACTAGTTTTTACGAAAGCGACTGCCATCTGACCTTCCAACTCAGAGGGTAAACTAGGCCTTATTGAGATTAGTCCGGTTTCCTCACGATGTTTTTCTTCACCGAAAAGCGACTGGTAAACATCAAATGATATTTCGTACATAAGTTCCGAAAAACTCATTGGTACGAGCCGGGGTTAGAACCCGCGACCTCCGGATTGAAAGTCGCACGCTCTTACCGCTAGGCCACCAACGCTTCACACACTTCACACACACAGCACTTTAGCATATTATGATACTTTCATCATTATTGGCGAACCGCACCAAGGTCCCCAATCTAGGCCGCATCCATCAATGATTGACCCAGAACATCGGGATTTAATGGCAGAAGCAAGTGGGCCAATCATTGAATCAGAGCTCATATTGGTGCTAATATACCATACCATACTGTTCGCTGATTATTTGTGAACCTTATGGCATGGGTATAAGGTCTATCGACGGTTAATGCCGCGTATAGTTTTGGTTGCTACCGACTAAGTAATTAATGGTGCATTGGGATGACTTCGAAAGCGGAATAATTCTGAAACACTTCGAAAGGTATCTTTCTTACTGTTGCTACAGTAGAAAGTGCTTCTAGTTTATTAGATACTTAGCAACCCGCCCCGGTTTCGCATGGGTTACAAAAAACCTTAATAAATTATACACCTAAACCTTCCTCAACAATCACTTGTATTCATAGGTGAAAACCGCATGAAAATCCGTTCAGTACATTGACATAGATATCTAGGGACTGGCTTTACGGGCAATAATAATAAGGCATGACAGGGCCCAGTACAGCGGTGTGAAACCGCTACAACGCGATTGGCTGATGAGTTCGCATCACGCGCGCGATTGGTGGATGAGTTCGCATTAAGCGCGCTATTGGTCGCAACTAGTTGCGTTAGACTGCACGATTGGCTGGAGTTCGTGAGTAACACCGCTGAATACCAAAGTACCATTTTTAGTGCCCGTGAGGCCCGTCCGTCCGTTTATACGTCAATGGTTCAGTATTTTTTGAGTTTATCGCGAACATACATACACACAGACAGACAAGGCGGGAGACTTTGTTTTTATAAGGTATAATGATTGGCCATTTTCAACATTTGCCCGCTTTCTAAGTCAATGCAAGGCAACTTAATACCGCGGTGATAATTAGGACGCCTAACTCAAATGCTGTTATATTTTCAGGTGTGCTGTTTTGATCTATTTGACTACATTCCGTTCAACATGCTACGGCCAGACAGGTGTGTAAACACTGGATCATCATTATCACTAATAACCAGACATCGTAAATTTTATAGCATTTTTGGTGCAGCGGAGTGGTGTTAACGGAATTGATATAGATAATTCCAACTGAAATGGTAAATTAAGGTTAATATTAACGTAATTAACGCTAATTAATCATTAGGGTTGAAATTGTTTATACCAATTCCGTTAACACCACTCCGCTGCACCGAAAATGCTATAAACGTTACGATGTGTGCTAATAACTCACACAAAATCACCAATGATTTTTCGAACGCATTAATTTTCGCTGAACATGCATAGGGGGTTTAATTGATAGCTCTAAAATATCAAAAATATAGGTAGGTAAATTTGTATAAAATATGTAGGTACAATAGTTTTATTTCTTAATTAAACAGTGACAGTTGCCTGTCATAGGTTTACCTACCTGCTATAAGGCGCATTGGGGTAACTTTGAAAGTGGGGTAATTTTGAAAATAGCAAATATCTACTAAAGTTAGAAGTCTTTCGTTGTATAAATATTTGCCATTTAAAAATTATCCCGCTTAAGAAGTTACCGCCATGTACTTTACAACGAAGGTTAACTTTTTTCACCCTTTATATTTAACTTTAACCAGTATATTTATATTTTTTTCAGAGAATTTCACAACCCAAGCCCCATACCCCATCTACCTTCCCCTTCGCTGCTCATCCTTAAGACCTGGAGACGTAGACCTTCAAGGCATAGATCTCATAGCCGTATATCAGCTGGACGGGCCCAATACCACAGGAGTAACCCAGGTCCGGGGGTCCCAGGATATGCAGAGGGCCTATAGGATCAGCGATGGGGCTAATTTGACTATACCTTTAAGGTGGGTGTTTTCGTACTAATATCAGAGAATAAATTAAAAAGGAGCTTGAGATTTTAATTCTTTGGGGCCAATAAGTTGTACCTAGAGTCAGCAATACTCGTAAATAGCGTTTAAAAATATTTTACTTAAAGATTAACCCCCTTCTTCCCATCCATATTATACATCATACCAATACGTCGGAACGGGACAAACGATTATTATTGGCTTCTCAACTTTAGTAAACGTTTATGAATAAGGGAGTAAGTAAATAAGTCCTTGTCGTGACGTGATGGAAGTTACCTCGCTCGCAGCTTTAAGGATGACTCACGTTAGACCGAGCCGTGTCCGGGCCGGAGCTTCCGGCGCATCGTTTTCTATGGAAATCATCACGTGATCGCCCGTCATGTCATAGAAAAGTAAGCTCCGGAAGCTCCGGCCCGGACACGGCCCGGTCTAACGTGAGTCATCCTTTAGATCTTATTCAATACGCAATTTCCCGCTATTAAAAAAGGTGTGATTGGTTACTAAATGTTTTGATTGTCAATAAAAGTCCTATTAGTCATAAATGTCATAATAGGTACCAAATATTGATGTTGTCCTACAGTTGAATCGTGCGCAGCACAATATCTACATGTGGGCTAATTTCTGAACATATATAAATGTAACAATTTAGAATCACCTTGGCAACCGCTAAAACACACGCTTTGAAAACGTTATCAGCGAATTTAATATTAAACTTATTTATCCCTTGTTGTTTTACAATAGCAAAAGTGTGCAATAGTATTCTAACCAACGACAATAATATTTACGAGTCGTACCTGCAGTTATATCCATTAAAATTCGACGCAACGAGGAGGCAGCGGATTTGGTTCAAAATGACAGACGTCAGAGCCAAAATCACAACAAAATAATACCAATTGTAATGAATTGTTGAGTGTATTCAATCATTTATATGTGACGTTCCACGGGAAAAGGTACCTTATGAGGGTTTCTAGTTTCGGAGATATGAAATGTTTTGTAAAGAGGTGAAAAAATGCTCAATTTTTTTTTATTGTGTGATCTGAAACCTTAATGCGTAACGTTTGTTTACCTGTTTTTATTTTTGTTATAAGTTAGTTATAAGCCTAGTAATGTCGTCTCAGAGTTTAGTAGAAAAGGTACCTTATGGAAAAAAGATTGAAAATTCCCAAAAAAACTAGTCAATACGGGAAAAGAAGTTTGGTAGAGAACTGTATTAGCATTCTGCAAAACTAATTTGATAATTTCAGTTCTGGTTGGGGCGCCTCGCAAATATTATAACCGTACATCGACCGACATCACAAATCCAAGTAGCCTGCTATTATACCAAAGTTACTCTCGTCAAGTCTTTCTTAACTAGAATAATCTTGGTCGCATGCAGTAAATCAGCCATTGGTTTGCTGAAAAATGCCAATACCCGACGCATTACCTTATGGAATATCTGAGGTCATTGAACCTCAATGCCGCTTATCTTCAATAGCAACCGAAATATATTATTGATAAGAAATAGACGATTTATACCATCTTAACCCCAAAATATTATTAGTTTATCCTAACTGTTCCATCATCATCATGCCTCATCATGTAACTTAATCACAAGGTACCTTTTCATTACATACAAATTATTGGTCTTTTTTAAGATTATTATGACGAAGAACTAATTAAATTTGGGGCAGTTTAATGTAAATTAATATTTTCTATTCATAAAAGATAAACTGTAATATGATTGATATTTTGTAGTGATGTATTATTAGATTTATTTCCATAAGGTACCTTTTCGTAAATGTATGGAGCAAATACTGTTATTGTTATGTAAGTTTAAAGTGGCATAAGGGGTTAAATATAGTATTTAGTTGGGGTTTTAGGATTTATTTCATTTGAATGACAGAATTTCTTTCATATGTGCTCAGAAAAATTGATTGTGTGTCACATTAAAAGTAAAAATATTCAATTTTGTGATTTTATATGAAAAAGTCAGAAAATACATTTTCACCTCTAAATCGGTATTGTTTTTTGCTTAAACTGTCTGTCAGTGTCGTTTTCTAATAGATAAAATTTAAATCTTGAGAGCTCATTGCAATCAATCGTGAAAATGAAATAAAACTTTATTTTCAAGAGATTGGTTAGTATACACATAAATCAGTCGATATCAAAAGTTTCTATTTGCATTACAGAACAAGTCGCAATATTTTTTTAATCTCAGATATAAAAGGTATTATTATTTGTAGTCAACTATGTAACTTACTTTACTTCAGGAACATAGTTTTTTAGGCGGCTAAACTTAAAACTTCTCTATCGTAAAGTTGCTAATTTCACAACATTATTTTCAAAAAATCATATCTCTGTAACTACGCAACCTAGAAGGTTGATCTTTTGTGTTATCGATAGCTTATTTATTGTAGATTACTGGGGTATGCATAACTCCATACCCGCCATAAGGTACCTTTGACCGTGGGACGTCACATATATGTAAACCTTACTACACTCTAGTGTCCTTTGTGCTCTGACACTTAGAGACCTTTACATCTCTAAGTCAACTTAGGCTAGTAATTATGTGAAGCTATACTGTCTTTTTATGTAACATACGAGCACAAAATGCCGTGTCTTACAGCTACTCGTACATGTTATTACTATTTTAATATTATTATAGGCCGGTAGCTTGAACATGTCATGCTCGCTTAAAAGTCTTTGCTTACGGTGGCGTCGTTGATCGGGTCGCCACTTTCCCGAATGAAGGTTGAGGGAGGCGATGGCTGAGATACGCGTCATACTCGTGAACGGGTGCTGTTTGTGGAGACTGGTCTGTTTAAGCTAACACAAGCTATTATACTTAGTAACTTTATTTTTATTAATTAATTACAGTGAGACGCCTCATTCTGCTCTCGTATGTTTCTTTTCTCTTAATGAATGTATTAATTATACAGGATATTGACTCTTGGAGACCCTATACATCTCTAAGGATAACTTGATAAACTATATAATCTTATAGTTCTGACACCTAGAGACATTTACACCTCTAAATATTATAGTTTTTTTTTTGTATTTTGTATCTGTATTTTTTATGTAATTCGACATTAAGAGACCATATACATCTCTTAGTAATTGTAATACGTTAGATTGAATTCTTAGTTTTATTTTATAAAATTGTTGATGTTATTATTTTTGCATGTATGTAAATTCAATGATGACGTGTAAAAGTGCCCTTGTGGCCTATTTGCTGAATAAATGTTGATGTTTGATGTTTGATGTTTGATGTGCAAACAGTGTATTTTGTGAATCCCATAAGTAATTGCTCGCACTGCGCTAACCAATGGATTATCAGGAGTATCTAAGACGTACAGCCACAAGGAAGTCCTGCACATAGAGAGAGGAAGCGCCCCAGTGTCCTTACCCGTTGAGCTGGGACTCGCGCCAGGACACCTATCGTCTTTATAATTATTTTTATACTTGAATTGCTTTATATTTCTTGCTTGTATTGCAGTGCAGAGTGCATTTTGTCTCATTCTTGGAATGCAGGCTGCAACACAGCCCGCTATTAGCTCAGAGGACAATCACAATTGTTATTTATGCCAAAAATCTTTCAGAAGTATTAAGGGCCTTAATATACACATCACTAAAGTCCACAGACAGTGCCTCAGTCAAAATGCAGCGCCCCTTGACAACGGGCCATCCTCTACGCCGCCACTCATTTCCCCGTCTGGTCAGGTGGTCACTCCTTTTCACGTTCTCCTTACACTGTTAAAAATTATGTAATTTTAAATTAAATGATGTAATTTTACTGATTTGAATTTCCGTCGCCTCGCACTTAACTCATTTAATAGGTCAGTGCACCGAGAATAACTCTACGGAGGACTGGCATCACCTTTTGCTTTTTGTGTACCATACCCTTTATGTTCGGAACGATGATACTAATATATCGCTTACACAGAAAATTAAGAACAACTGTTCTAACCGGCGCTTTTTACCTGAAAGCAACAATAAAACTTTCTCGGCGTTCAACCGTAAAAAAAATGTTGAGGCTAAGATTAGCGACGGTGACCTGAAGGGAGCTGCTCGTCTTCTATTCTCGAGTGATGTACTATCTCCAGACACCCCAGACACCCTTGTGTCATTACAAGAAAAACATCCCGCAGGTCCCACTACTCCTTATTTTTTGGACCCTCCCATGGCAGACCAGGCGTGCCTGCAAATAAAAAATAAGGATGTCTTAGACGGAATTCTGTCTTTCAAAGCAGGTTCTGCGGCGGGTCTGGACGGGCTTTCTCCCCAGCATTTGAAAGACCTCACGACTCATTACGTGGGTGACGCGGGCGAACGTTTAATCGATTCAATTACCAAATTAATCAATTTCATGTATCTCGGTAAGGTCAACCCCGACATAGTTCCGATTCTTTACGGGGCAAATTTAATCGCCTTGACAAAAAAGGATGGTGGCGTTAGACCAATTGCCGTTGGTACTACATTTAGACGTCTCGCCTCGAAAATTGCCGTAAGATATGTAACGTCCAAGTTACGGCCTCTCTTTGAGCCAGTCCAGCTTGGTTTCGGTGTGAGGGGAGGCTGTGAAGCTGCCGTCCATGCTTTACGCACATACCTTTCCTGCGGGCCTTGTGATGTTCTGGTCAAAATTGACGTGAGGAATGCGTTTAATTCCGTTAATAGAGACGCTTTGCTTGCGGAGGTTAAGAATAATGTCCCTGAAATTTATAACTATCTTCTCCTTTGTTATGCAGATCCTACAAAACTGCTTTACCACGAAAAAGTTTTATCCTCAGAGGTCGGTTGCCAACAAGGCGACCCACTCGGACCTGCAATTTTTAGTTTGGCCGTTAACCGTATAATTCAAAATTTAAAATCTAAATTCAACGTGTGGTATTTGGACGACGGAACCTTAGGCGGTGACTTGGAGACAGTGCTCTCGGATCTGTCGGAGGTAGTATCTAAGTTTCATTCCATTGGACTAGATCTTAACTTTGCTAAGTGCGAACTTTTTACTCGGAATGAATCTTTACGTTCGGAAGATGTGAAACAAAAGTTCGACAGCATGATGCCAGGCATTAAGGTAGTTGACAGAAGCTCACTTTACCTACTGGGGTCGCCAATTTTTGAAGATTCTTTTCAGGGATTTATTTCGGATACCATCCTTAAATTTCAAAGGTACGAGAGTCATCTTCTTGAGATTAGCCCTCATTTCGCAATCACCATCATGAGGTTCAGTCTCTTTGTACCCAAATTGACGTATGTGCTCCGCTGCTGTCCTTTTACAAAATTCCAAAGTTTACTAACACTAGTTGATAACATGGTTAAAGCAAATTTGGAATCAGTTTTGAATATACAGTTGGCCGATGAATCGTGGACCCAAGCGTCTCTTCCAATTCGATACGGTGGGCTAGGGGTACGCAAGATTTCGTGCGTCTCCGCACCGGCGTTTTTGTCTTCTGTTTATAGCACAGCACCTCTCATAGGTAAGATACTACGGGATTTCCCATCAAACTATGAGACTGTTGGCTTGGCGGACGCCAAGAACGCCTGGTCTATTGCCTGCCCGGGCAAAGAATTTCCCGAGAATCGGGAATCACAGAGGGCCTGGGATGACGTCCAGTCCAAAATTATATACGACGACCTTCTTAGCCGCAGCACTGGTTCAGAACGTGCCAGACTCTTGGCGGTGGGGACCAAAGAGGCCGGGGCCTGGTTGCACGCTTTTCCTTCGGTGCACACCGGTACCTTTTTGGAACCCAACACCATGCGCGTGGCAACCTGTTTGCGGCTGGGTGTCCGTGTTTGTGCTCCTCATCGGTGCCCTTGTGGTGCCGATGTCGATGTTCGCGGCCACCACGGACTTTCGTGCCAGAAGAGTGCTGGGCGTTTTTCCAGGCACTCGTCCCTCAACGACATCTTGCGACGCGCGCTCGCCAGCGCTAACGTGCCGGCTTTGCTGGAGCCCTCCGGCGTCCTCAGGGACGATGGTAAGAGGCCGGACGGCATGTCATTGATTCCATGGGAGATGGGGCGGGTGTTGGTGTGGGACACTACATGCGTCGATACACTGGCCCCGTCCCATCTTCATGGCACCTCCGTCTCACCGGGTGCAGCTGCGGATGCGGCTGAGCGAAGAAAAAGGGCTAAGTACAGCCGCATCGGCCAAGAATATAGCTTTACCCCTTTTGGTGTGGAAACACTCGGCCCATGGGGTCCCAGTGCCCTGAAATTTTTCGGAGCGATATCAAAGAGGCTGGTGGATGTGACTGGGGACCGTAGGGCTGGCAGCTTCCTCGCACAGCGCATAAGCATTGCAATTCAGCGTGGTAATGCTGCCAGCGTCTACGGGACCTTGCCGAGGGGTGATTTTTTATTGTAGTTTAGGTTTAAGGATGTTTTATTTTTATTAATTTAGAATAGTTAGATACTTTTAGTTTATAAGTTTTTATACAATGTTTAGAATTAGTACTATGTTATTTGGCACATTACAATTTATCTTACACCTATTGTAAATATTTCCCGCACCTATTACTATCGAAATCTGTTAGGGCCAAAGGTTAACTGGTCGGGAATGCATTCTGGCATTAAGTTCGCCTTTTGTACAACTTTTACGGTTTAAAGTTTAAATAAGTATATATGTGCCAATGCCTCTAATTATTTCGTTACCCACGTAAACTCGTAGGGATTGGATTTGGTTGCTTGCAACACAGCAAGTATTTTCTAATTTTAACATAAGTAATTGATGTGTAGGAAAACATTAACTCAATGCGGCGTTACGAGTCAAATAAAATTAAAATCTTCAAGTTTATAAAATTCGTTACAATTAAACATACATAATAACAAAACTTCTGTGAGACAGACATATTTTTAAATATATTAAGAACGGGTCACTCACGTACTCACGTACTCGGTACGGAGTGAAACATGTCGAGCGTTTTTCGACTTAAAATACGTGAGTGACCCGTTCTATATTTAAACATACAAATTATATATAAATTAGAATAAACCTAAGAATAAGTAAAACTAAATGACTTAACAAATATACTATTATCCCCATTCTGATTATTCCCCTGATCAAATGTGCCAAAAGTACTGGCAGCATTACCTCGCTGAATGACCAGTGATATCTGTTGCACAAGGAAAGAACTAGAGCGAGGGGCGCCGCCCCTTTCCCTTAAGCGTCTTCCTATATATATCCTTAATAAAGGCTTTGGCCTCGGCACACCAAGGCCCCGCCGTCTCGACGGCAACCGGAACAAAATCGTACACTTGTTCATTTCTTAACTCAAGTCAGACTTCTATAAGTTCTATAATATGTATTCTAGTTTGATATAATGAGCTAAAATGAAATGTCGCCAGCATCCTTGGTACAATGCCTCAAGGGCCTATTTTAGATTTAAGCAAGTTATTAACTTCTTTTAGTCTTTAATTTGCGGGGTAATGCTGCCAGTACTTTTGGCACATTTGATCCAGGAGATAATCAGAATGGGGGTAAGTAATAGTATACCACTGTATACCTATTTCTTGTTTGTAAATAAATGATTTGTGTTATGAGCTAAAATAATGGGTTTACAGAAATGTCTTCCCATCCGGCCTTCCTGATCAGTTCAGTGTGGTAGCCACCTTCAATGCCAGAAGCCAGATTAAGCCTTGGATGATTGTACGAGCCACTAAGACTCTTCAGTTCTCTCTCACTTTGCTGCCTCGTATCGAGAAGTTAGCTGTGCTTGTGGAAGGAACTAGACTGATCTTCGATTGTGAGAAGGTAAGTACGACTCATCATCATTATTTTAATTTGATCCACTTCCCGGTTTCCGATTGAGCTGAAATTTTGCATGCATGTATAAATCGGATGACAATGCAATATTATGGTACCATCGAGCTGATCTGATGATGGAGACAGGAGGTGGCCATAGGAACTCTGTGATGAAACAACGCAACCTAATTGTGTTAGGGGTTTTTAGAATTGTCTCGATGAGTATTAGTTGTCTGTCGTAAGAAAAGTACAGTCAGTGATAAAAGCTTGTACTAAAAATGTAATTTTTGCCAAAAACTTATTCATTTCTTGAATGTCTTTTCTGTTTTGCATTGACAAGTTAGCCGCACTGAGAGAAAAATCATCACCAGGAATTAAAAAACAGTTCTGTACTGGGGGAAAAAATGAAGTTTAGTAATAATTATGGACGTTTCACTATTTCTGTAAAGTTTATTTATTTCTACAAACAGCTCAGTAATCCTAAATCTAATTTCAACAAACAGATAATAGAAATTGCAAGAACTAATAGAAATTGCAAAAGTCAATTTGTTCCTATTAGTTGACTCTCCTTGTCCCCGGATTTAGTTAGTTATTTTTGTAATTCTAAGTGTGTTTTTGTTATCCTTTTCTCTCAGTGCGTGCTTGTGGAAGGAACTAGACTGATCTTTGAGTGCTAAAAGGCATGTTCAAAACTTGAAAACCCATAGCTCAGTAAAATTTTGAACAGATTAGGTTTGGAAACCGTCTTGGACTTTGATGACAGCTTTTGAGTTATTTTGTCCGTGATCTATCGAATTATAGTAACACTCGAATGCCTTTGTTTTTTTATTGCCCTATATAGATATATATTTGTTTTTTTTTTCAGTTGTTCAGACCCGGATGGCATAAGCTGCACGTAGCTGTAACCAATGATACGGTCCATGTAGCCGTTGATTGTGAGGAGGTATGTTTTGTGTAGGTACTTGAATGAATAAAGAGACGAAGATATCCTTTGGGTCCGATTGTTATCGCATTTAGACATTCATTATAGTAATTGCAACCTCTGACACAGCAGCTTTAAATGCTAAATTTGGAATAGATCGAAACCAAATAGAAGTGCACTTTCTTCTGTTATCTAATCTAATCTATCTAATACCTTATAAACGAGCAATTCTTGTTTATTTATTTATTTATATATGACGTTGATCAGTCTGTTAAATGCGGTTGGTGCAACTGGCACTTAGTGCATGTGTGACTAAGGTGAGTATCCCATTCTGACTGTTGTTTTCAGCTGGTGCCACAGAACATCACGAGCCACAACTTGAAGAATGCCACCACACTGTCAGTCATGGCGCACGAGGATGGCACCCCGGCTGCTGTTAGTATTTATCTTATTAATTAATTTATTTAAACTTTATTGCACAAAATATATACTTACAACAATGTACAAATGGCGGACTTAATGCCAAATGAATGAATGAATTGATAACGCTTAATGGTTAATAAAATGAATGAATGAATGAATTATCTGGGAGCATGGTAGTGTCCCCGCCAAGACGAGCCAAGTGAAGCGCAAGGGCACTAGGTACCTTTTATCGAAGCGCTTCGTCGTTTTTTTAACCCTCATAACTTGGGTTTGGATTATAATATATCTGATATACACTTAACATTGAAAACTGGATTGTTGTATTTATATTTTCAGGTAGATCTCCAGTGGTTGTCTATGTACTGCAGCCGGTATAACCTGGCCAAAGACAGCTGCGAAGAAATCGTAAGTTTTACTTGTATTTGAGTAGTTTAAGTATTTGAATCCCCAACTAGTCTCATTTAAACTTTAAAAAGAACTTTTAGGTAGGTATTTACATACATATTTAATTACATGTGTATATTGTGCAATTGTGTATCCTTTCGATGGATACTTTCTAATATCTCGCTGAATGTGATATCAAGGAAACAGCACGTATTTAGGTACTTTTCTCAGTCCCTACCAGCAGAGTATCCTTTTTCAGGATACTCTGCTGTTTTTTTAATAGGGAATATTACGCAAAACTCTGCGTAGGGGGCGCCACTAGCACTATCCATCACAATCTGGGTGTCTATCGCGAAACAAGAAAATCGAAATTTCTAATCTAACCTCTCTATCACTCTTGCATATTCGAGCGATAAAGAGGCAGATAACTAAATTTCCACTTTCGCGTTTCCCGATAGGCCCTTGTTAACAAACCACCTTGATGCATCAATGTCATATTTCATTGTCTGTGAAAACTTGTCAAAAAACAGTTTAAGGCACAGTATGTATAAGTTACTCTATGGTTTACTAGCTAGCTTAGTGCTGCACTCTGGCGGCAGAACATTGCAGTAATACCCCCTATTATTATTCCCCTATTTTTAATTAGTACGTATTGTGTGAAATAGACAAGTAACGTTCACTCTCTGTGATTTGAGGAGTAACTACTCGCCAAGCACAACTATGCTAGCCCTGCAGGCATGTTATAATTTTTGTGAAATAAATTTCATTTTTCATCAGGATGAACCAGCACCCATAGTGTCTACCGCTTCTCCTGTGAGTATATATGTGTTTATTAATATTAATTTTGCGAGTTGAATGATTTGGGGTAAATTTTTGAAGAGGGTGTTTTTTCGACATTTGTATGGCAATTTTTTAATTTTGAAAAATCTGATTTATAATCATCGTTTTAGGAAGGGTTCTTAACAACAAAAAATATACTGTAAGAGGCACCTCTGTACTTTTTATAGTTAGCTAGATATGGACGTTTAAAAAGATCGACATTTGTATGGCACTATTTAGCCATTTGTAAGGCGCTTTTGACATGTATAAGGCATTTTCTCGACATTGTATGGCAGTATCAACATGTATATGCCACTATTTATTATTTATGTTGCATTTATAAGACCCTGACGACATTTGTATGGCACCCTCTCGACATCTGTATGACACTATGTCGACATTTGTATGCCACAATCGACATTTTTACGGTCAAAATAGCCGTATAAATGTCGCCATACAAATGTCGCGACATGTCGTCGCCAATAATATTTTTTAGCGATATTTCCTACACAATACAACCGATTCACTTATTTATTTTACTATATATTTTAACACTATATTTGCAACTATTATTATAAAATAAACATTTTTATTTCAACTATGTAACAACGTATTAAGCGTCCATACAAATGTCATTGTAGTCGTACCAAAATATATCGAAAGAGATTCTTACCTGTTTTTAAATAAATTAAACTGTTTCCACGTCCACACTCAATGTCAATCGATGCCCAACTAACCGCACTAAGTATTGCGTCGTAAATTTAATCTAACCGTTATTCAATAGACAAAGAAGATTATAGGGGGTATATTTAAGTCATAACAAAACAGGTGCCGAGCGGGGCAGCGATAAAAAGGCTTCCCTTGTTGTATTAAATAACGCATTAATTTATCAATATGATTAAATCAATTCTCTAGAAGATGCTCTTTATAAAAATACAAAGTTGTTTATAATACGTTGTCTACATCCAAAGTTATGATTTTTTTATTGCGCTATGCCGCCACTGGGACACGCGAAAAAGCGGCATATTTCACCGTTTTTGGAACTTCAAATGCGATTTTGTCAGAAACAAATAATATTTTAGGTACAGTTGTGCATGATTTTTAAAGCATATAATACATTGAATGAAAATATATACATACCCAGTCTTTTAGTCCTATGGACTTCGAGTTTTAGCCGTGGGACAGCAAAAAAAGCCTATTTGAAAATTTACCCATTACAACCATTAATGTATATCTCACGACTGACCTTATGGGCAATTAAAATGGAGCATGAATGGAGCCAGTACAGCGGTGTGACACCGCTACAACGCGATTGGTTGATGAGTACGCATCACGCGCGCGATTCGTCGCAAATATTAGTTGAGCTAGGCTGCACGATTGGCTCGAATTCGTGAGTGACACCGCTGAACTAGTACCATTTTTAGTGCCCGTAAGGCCCGTCCTGAGATATACGCTTCAGATGAGTAGTAGCTAGAGATATTATATTTAAGTAATTAATATTAATTGGAAATTATTTAGCGATTCTTTCAGTTTGAAGCCGGAGCTGACAGGATAGAATTCCCTGCTCTCAACACCTGTAACCAATCCTGCCCGCCGGTGAGTTGATTTTTATTATTAATTAAGCGATTTATGGTACACAATAAACAATATTTTCTAACTCGGGTACTACTTTATAGGTATTTTACTATTCTGTTTTTGACGTAAGCTTTACCTGATCAATATTACCACATAATTTCAGGGTCCTATAGGTCCACCGGGGCCACAGGGAGAACCGGGAATCAGAGGGTTTACAGGTCTACCCGTAAGTACTTTTCTAGGTCTACCCGTTTTTTTATACATGAATTCAAAATAATTCATTTGAATAGGCAATACAGAACCTATTTAATGCAAGAAATGTGTTCACAGGGTGTACGTGGCCTTGAGGGGCCTATGGGGCCCCCAGGGCTCCCGGGGCCCCAAGGCGAGAGGGGCGAGCGGGGACCACCCGGGGAAGTTACATCAGTAAGTCCATACTTTTTTGTCTGTCAGTGTGCTGGCTAAGGATTGTCTGGCCAAAGTCATTTTACGGAAAGTTTAGCACGACATTTTTTAACATAGACAATTTTAGGTACTCGTAGTTATATTAAATATATTATTAAAAACGGGTCACTCACGTATTTTAAGTCGAAAAAAGCTCTGTTACAAAAAGTTTTGTTATTAAAATTACTTACTCGTAGTTCTATTCGGCATCACGAGCTCATTTCAATCCTGAAAAGAGAAAACAAAGTGTCCCAAAATGTCCATACTTTTCTCGTCCATTCCGTTACCACGATGCAAAGATTGTAAAAAATTGAAACAGAATGGAAAAATGGGACTCGTATTTTTTATTATAAAGATCGATAGAGCTTGTGACTTTGAGCAGAACTTATCTTCCAAATATAAAATAAAACGTACCGAAAACCGCCCAGTTATCTTAACACCTAAAGGATGACTCACGTAAAGCCCCCTCCTCACTCGTGCGCGAATCGCGGCGCGAAGCCGCGAACGCGAGTGTGGCGTCGATTTTCGCAGACAGCGAAATCGACTCCACACTCACGTTCGCGGCTTCGCCCGCGATTCACGCGCATAGTCTAAAGGGGGCTTTAGACCGGGCCGCGTCCGGGCTGGAGCTTCCGGTGCTTCGTTTTCTATGGAAAGCATCACGTGATCAAATCATCTGTCATTTTAATTATTACAAGCTTTTATTTAACTTGCAATGTACCTATGTATGGATGTATTATGTTTGTACGGGTAAAATCTTGCAAGCTAAATTTGACCCACTTCCCGGTTTCCGATGAAGCTGAAAATTTGCGTGCATATGTAAGTCGGGTGACAATGCAATATGATGGTACAATCGAGCTGATCTGGTGATGGAGACAGGAGGTGGCCATAGGAACTCTGTGATAAAACAACGCAACCTAATTGTGTTTGGAGTTTTTAGAATAGTCTCGGTGAATATTAGTTGCCTATGTAAAGAAAAGTACAGTCAGCGATAGAGCTTGTACCAAAATGAAATTTTTGCCAAAAGCTTATTCAATGTAGTAAGCTCCGGCCCAGACACGGCCCGGTCGGCCCGGTCTAACGTGAGTCATCCTTAACTTGTTCACAATATTTAAAAAAAATTATATTATTTACCTGAATGTTTTTAGGGAACCGTAGGGGTAGCCGGCCCGCCAGGAAAACCGGGAAAGTCGGGTCGAAAAGGAGAGAGGGGAGACACAGGACAGAAAGGTATCATGCAATAAGCTTAAATTCTTTACATTCATATTTGACCATGAAACAAACTTAAAACATACTTATATTTTACATAATATATCTGGACTATCTTGGGCTCATTTTACTCAGGATCATCAGTATTTTCAATCTTACAGTTAAGAAAGGATGTCCTAAAAAATTTCTGTTCCATTACGTCACGTCTTAGTGTAAAACAGTTTTTCACTCATATGTGCGTGACGTAGTGGAAACTAAAACTTTCATACAAATTTTTGGGACCTGCAGAAAATAACATCCGGACACACGAAAGCATTTTTGCCCAAGATGAAACTGAGACCTTCGCTAATGCTCATGCAGTCTCAGTTAAAAATGAATTATACACCAAACTTACTTTTTTTTATTTTTTTTTAGGTGAGCCGGGTGAAGCAGGGCTGACGGGTCTAGGCGGCCTACCAGGAGAACCAGGCAGAGATGTAAGTTAATAGTTATAAGGGTTCCGTAACTACCTTAAAAGGGAAAAAAAACGGAACCCTTATAGGATCACTTTGTTTTGTTGTCCGTCCGTCCGTCTGTCTGTCTGTCTGTCGAGACCTTTATCTCGGGAACGCGTGGAGGTATCGAGTTGAAATTAACCAAAACCATAATACTCAGGTCTACAGTCTCTTTAAGCAGTGAAAAAATCAAACTTCTAAGTCAAAAAAGTTATGGCCTTTTATGCCGCAAAAATCTCCATATTATAACTAAAGCGCCTTTTAGATAAGCATCAAATCATCATTCATTCATTCATTCATATGGTTTAATTGACAGTTTTACTATAACTAGGTACAGTCAGCATCAAAAGTCTGCGGATTTGGGTGCCTAGCCAAGATGCCAATCATTCGCTCCGAAGCGAACGATACGCTAATGTCTCCCTGTCGCACTAATATGTAAGAGTGATGATTACGCCTGTTATAGGGTAAACGCGGCTCACCTGGGCCTGAGGGGCCTCGAGGGTTCCCGGGACTCCCTGGACCTCCAGGCACCGCTGTTAACATTAACGCTTCACTATTACAAGGTATTGCCCTATACAGAATTGCAAACTCCCAAATTACGCTGCGGTGTCTGTAGCAATTCACCAAGGAGAAGTTTCCAAAGTTGCGAAATTTTCCATACGGAATGTTCTCAGAACTTAAATTTTACGAACCATAAAAATTATTCAGGAAGTCGCTGATGGACACCGCCGTTATCAATTATTTTGACTGACTGTCTTATTTACGAGTTTATTAAAATAACACTAATAGTACATTTTTTGATAATTCTCATACGGAATGTTCTCATTGGAAATTTAATTTAAATTCTCGTGTAAGTTTCCGGAAATTCCCGAGAATGTTACTGAATTTTTGAGAATATTCTGCAACTTGTACATTGCATGGTGGCAACCATTGTGATAAACAATAAAACAACTAATTGTCTTTATTTTTCAGATTAAATATCGATTTAACCTCTTGTGTGTGTAAGATATACATACATAAATAAGGATCATGACCGAATTTTTAGTCATCTATTTGCATTATTTTCGAAAATGATTTTTACAGCACAACCGAGTTTTGAACTCACGAATTTTTACCACCACGTGCGTGCGACTTGCAATCCGGAGGTCGCGGGTTCGAACCCCGGCTCGTACTAATGAGTTTTTCGGAACTTATGTACGAAATATCATTTGATATTTACCAGTCGCTTTTAGGCGAACGAAAACATCGTGAGGAAACCGGACTAATCCCAATAAGGCCTAGTTTACCCTCTGGGTTAAAAGGTCAGAACGCAGTCACTTTCGTAAAAACTAGTGCCTGCGCCACAATTCTTGGGATTCGTTGCCAAGCGGACCCCAGGCTCCCATGAGCCGTGGCAAAATGCCGAGACAACGCGAGGAAGAAGAAGAAGAGATTTTTACCACCTCACTCATATGAAAGGTTAAAATATTATATATAATCAAGTAATGTAGGTATCGGTTATTGACAGGTGCCAAAGGTGACAGAGGGGCACCAGGCAGACGAGGTCTGGATGGGAGTCCAGGACCCGCTGGCGCCCCCGGGGCGAATGGTGCCACGGTACGATATCTTCATACATATTTATTAAGAAGTTTTTGTAATTCTATTTTTTCATATATATTTTCCGACCATACTGAGTTAAGACAATGTATGGCCGCACTATACTTTTAACGACCGGTCTGGCCTAGTGGGTGCCTATAAAGCCGATGGTCCCGGGTTCGAATCCTGGTAAGGGCATTTATTTGTATGATGATACAGATATTTGTTCCTGAGTCATGGTTGTTTTCTATGTATTTAAGTATTTATATATTATATTTATCGTTGTCTGAGTACCCACAACACAAGCTTTCTTGAGCTTACCGTGGGGCTTAGTCAATTTGCGTAAAAATGTCCTATAATATTTATTTATTTATTTATACTTCACGCAAACTTAAAACTTACTTAACTGCCCGTGACCGGTTGCGTCATCACAAAGAAAATACTAAAAGTAGTAAATTATAATTATACCTACCCTTGTTATTACTATATAAACATCGATATGTTATTGACCATGATATTATTTTATTTCAGGGCCCACAGGGGCCACAAGGTCCTGCAGGAGTACCGGGGCCTCCGGGTTTTATAGGCCTCCCTGGGTCAAGCGGACCTCGTGGTGAACGAGGCCAAGACGGAGCACAGGTACTATAATATTTCAAGATCCACTGAGGTTGTATGGAAGGGGCATGTATATATATAGACGCCTTATATTATAGATCTGCAATAATTGATTTTATTTTTATTTTATTTTATTTATTACCGTAGACAAGTTCCACATTCGCATTAATTTAGTTCTGATACTCTATCGTGATCGTGACGGTAAAAAGTGGACGTCCCAAATAAAATATTAAGTAGTGAATACTGTGAATAGCAAGAAACACTATAGTGGCCATAAACATATTGTCTATTATTTGTATGTCATATTTTCATGAATCATGATATTTTGCAAAGTCTTATGTTGATTTTACCAGGGTCGGGAAGGCCCACGAGGCCTGCCAGGCCCACCAGGCCCACCGGGCTCCAACGCTGCCCAGGGTACTACTGTTCCTGGACCACCTGGACCTCCAGGGACCACTGGTCAGGTAAAAGGAGCTGAATATTAAAGGACGGAAATCTTTTGTGTAGATATCTGATTAAAATATAATGATATAAAGCTACGTGACCATCCCTGGATTATCTAGGGCCACCTGGCCCCTATTTCACCACGGCAACAGGTGCGACAATTCGACAAATGTCACTGTTGCTGACGTAACAGGCATCCATGGGCTACGGTTACCGCTTACCATAGGGCGGGCCGTATTCCTGTTTGCCACCATCATTGTATTATTTCAAAAAACTATATTATATCGGCAAAGAACAGGTATTTCTCTTGCCAAGTTTATGATGATGATGATGCTGACAACACAAGATTTAAAAGAACTTTCGGTATTTCTTGACAGGAAATGAGTTCTGTGTCGATTTTTCGTGACAATTGTCGTGTTTCTTGTGACAATTGTCATTAGCTTCGCAAAATAAGTAGGTACTTATTTATTAGCGACATAGTGGAGTTTTTTTTTTATTAAAATGCTGGTGGCAAACAGGCACACCGCCCGTCTGATGGTAAGCAGTTACCGTAGTCTATGGAGACCTGTGACGTCAGTAACAGTGATAACGACAATTGCCGCACCGGTCACCGTGGTGAAATAGGGGCCAGGGATTACAGGGTGGATAAAAGAGAGACTATTAAGGACTGGGAGCTTGTTACAGCCTGGCAAAAAAGACTAGAAATTAAAAAGTGGCGACACAGTAGTGTCGTCCCGTTCTCTTATATTAATTGATTTGAAAGAGACGACACTACAGTGTTGCCACTTTTTAGTTTCTACTCTTGTTTGCCAGGCTGTAACAAGCTCCCAGTCCTTAATAGTCTCTCTTTTATCCACCCAGTAATCCCTGGCCCCTATTTCACCACGGTGACAGGTGCGGCAACGCTAGTTATTATCTAATTTCTGAAGCTTTCGATGGCCTAGGCTAAATTTTAACCAGCGTTTTTAGCTTGCGCCTATTAGAATAAGACATTCTGTTTAACTTCTGTTTAACTGAAATACTTATGTCGAGTTTTGTCGAATCGATAAAGTAGGTAAGGTACCTAATTATAAAAAAAAACCAACGGGTTGCACTCCGGGAGTGCCGGCAGAAGCGAAAACTCAATGACATTGTAACAGTTTTTCGATCAGGTCACGTGTCCGTCTTACGTCTTACGAATCTTACGGTGACGTGACACCTGTCGCGAGTTTAACATTTTTTCCCCATCACAATAAGTGCACAGCGCCGCTAAAGAAGTTTTCACTTCAAAAATCCTTTTACAGAAAGGTGAACAAGGTCTGCCCGGCGTGCCCGGTACTCCAGGAATCGACGGCGCGCCGGGCACCCCAGGACAGAGAGGGCCACCTGGTATTCCGGCACCACACAGTTTGATATCACAGGTAATCAAACAGTTTTATAAAACAGACTAATTGTTTTAAAATTGGAGATTGAATATTTTAATATTGTATCAAATTAGAATTAATACATGTTTCAAATAAGAACGATGTATTGAGATACTAACAAGATTTACGATTTTTGTAGGCATCAACAATATCCGAAAGTGAAGTAAGAAATATTTGCGAAGCCCTTATAAGAGGTAATTATTGTACGTGGATGAGGTAGGTAACAAACTTAAATTATAAGTTATTACTAAAGTTCTTCAATTCCATTATTCCATGATTGATCATAAATGTATTATTTTACCCGAAATTGAACTAAACCCCATTAGCATTTGCACCATCGTCGGAAAAAAATGATGTGCATTTAAATTTTCAGATCGTCTTAAGGAATGGACGCAAGGTCTAGCAGGCCCTCCCGGGCCTCCAGGAATAGGCAGGAGAGGCCCACCTGGAAAACCTGGAATCGTTGGTGCACCTGGTGAGTTACCACTACTCATAACGATTTACTAAAACGCGATGACGATCTTAAGACAATGTTTTTAAACATTTTATTTAGCCGGCGTGATTCGGGAAATGAATTAGAGATTCACTAGATATGAAATAGTAAAGATATGTGACGTACCACGGCAAAAGGTACCTTATGGTGGCTGGCGCTTACGTTATTATTAACGCCGTTCCAATATTCAGCCGGGGCAATGGTACCTTTTGTCCTGGAACGTCACATATCTTTACTATTTCATATATGTATAGTGAATCTTTAATTCATTTCCCGAATCGCGCCTTCACTCCGTATATTTTTGTATACAGTATATTCTCCTATCACTTCCTAATAACTGAGTTGAAATTTTGGGTAAATCCGTTATTCTGATGACAACGCAATATACACAAATATGGAGCTGATCTGATGATGCAGTCGGAAGATAGCCAAAGGAACTCCTCGATGGAAAAAACACAAGTTGAGTTTAGTTGCGTAGACATGCAAAGGAGAGGAGTAGGTACCAGTATATTGTATGTATTGTACAGCCTGGCAAAAAAGAGTAATTAAAAAGTGGCAACACTGTAGTGTTGTCCCTTTCAAATCAATTTATATAAGAGAACGGGACGACACTACAGTGTTGGCACTTTTTAATTTCTACTCTTTTTTGCCAGGCTGTATAAATTTCGAAAATATTTTTGACAGTAAGATTTTCTCATTGAACAATACTCACAGGCACCCGAGGTGAACCTGGAGAGACCGGGCCTCGCGGATACCCCGGCGAGGTCGGCGAACCCGGTAGGCCGGGCGAGGCCGGACCCCGCGGCGACAAGGGCGATAAAGGCGAGAGGGGGGCGGAAGGACGAGGTCTACCAGGCCTGGAGGGTCCAAGGGGTATCGCAGGTCGGTTGTGTTTACATATTTTTTAAGTTCATACCTACTATACGTTGACTCAGCAGGCCCAGCGAGGCCGCGCGTCTCAGGAGCAAAGGCGAGAGAGGGGCGGAGGGACATGGATTACCAGGCCAGGAAGGACCGCATCAGGTAGGATTGCTGGTCAGTTGTATCCAGGAGTTTGGAAGGCTCAAGAGGGATTGTCAAAAGAAAAGTGACGTGTTTTTCATAAATTATTTAGGCTTCGATTTTTCTACACAGGGTGGCCAAAAAATAAGTGCATTACCGTTGCCAGTGAGGTTTTGGGATTACACTGAGTAACTTTTACTATGGGACCAACCCCGAAATCCTTATCTTTTGGCCACCTTGTATAGGATTGCCACTTGGCTAGGTCCCCCTTTACTGGGAGGCGATTTTTGAATTACGAGCGCTCGATTTCTGCACTCAAAAACCTGTTGAAAACGGTGAAATGCTATTTTTGAAATACGAGCGATAGAAATTGGGAATCTAGTGGTATTGACCTCTCGTTTTCAATTCTTCTATAGAATTTAAATGCCTTGTAGTGGAGAGCAGGGGGCCGATTTTTGAAATTCGACCGCTCGATTTCGTGCATTTCGTTCAATAATATCTCCGCTACTAGGTATTTAAATTCTACTAATAGAATTGAAAACGAGTGGTCTATACCACTCGATTCCAAAATTTATATCGCTCGTATTTCAAAAATTAGTATTTCGCCGTTTTCCACCGATTTTCGAGTGACGAAATCGAGCGATCGAATTTCAAAAATCGCCCCCCAGGGCTCGGAACCGGTATTGAAATACCTGTTAATATCGTTCCAAAACCGTTATATTATTTCGTTCATTAAAAAACCGGTTTTGATGGAACGCGAACTAACAAATTACGTTCTCTCTCCTAACCGGTAAGAAGAGGGAACGGAACTTTATGGTTCTCAGGGAACGATATAATACCGGTTACTCTTGGCTTTCGGAGACTCTCGGTTAAACTCGTTGTCATACGTGAAAGAGATAGCAATACTTAGGTACTCGTTCTATCTCGCTTCGATATTTTCAATTTAACCGGTTAATTTCGTTCCTCGAGAACGAAATGAGAACGTATATGGCATAAACCGTTATCTCAAAAGAACAGTTCTTTAACCGGTAACCGCAAACGGAAACGAAATCCTTTTCATTCTCGGGCGAATGAACGAAACCGGTTTGACAAATGAGAACGGTTTCCGAGCCCTGGTGGAGAGTTTTTGAAATCGAGCGATCGAAATTTAAAATTCGGTCCCCTGTCCGAAGGACCCCTGTCGTCGGAAGGAAAAGGAAGTGAGAAGTTATTGACCAAGTTTTTTTTATTTAGGTCCTATTGGCCCACCTGGGCCCGCTGGAAGAACAGGAGACAGAGGAGAGGCTGGTAGAGAAGGTTTGTATTGTAGCCACTACGTTTTGACTTTTATAGGGTAAATTTAATACTAAGTATGAAGAAAAGATTGATTGATTGTTTACTAAGATGAGTAACGCCTAAGAAAAAAATCATGCACCCGAGTTTGATAGATGGAGTTGCTAAGCGGCCTAGGTGTTCAAAATGATTTTGACGCGACTTTATTGTTAAGAGAATATTAAGAGCGTGTCAAGGTAATTATGAACACCTCGCCCGCTTAGCAACTACTGCTGCTGACTGTACGGAGCCGTACAGCGATATTCAGCTGTCAAATTCGAGATAGGATAATTCACCAGTAACTGGCCGCCCTAAACTAAAAATTAATTCTATTTATGTATTTACCTATAAACAGAATTCATTTTAGTATAAGGTTTCAATAACTGGCCACCTTATACTAAAATGAATTCTATTTATAGGTGAATAGAATTCATTTGCAAAGTGGCAAAGTGCAAGAGTGGGCTGGCGAAATACCCTATGATTTTTTCTTAGACTTAACTCATTTACTATTAATAACTCTACTATAAAATATAACGAACTCGGCTTGAATCATAACCTATTCTATCAACTCGCTTGTTGTTTTGTTTTCTATTCACTTGTTGATGATATTAACAAGTAACACCAATATACTATATTGTTTTACAGGGGCTATGGGTCCCCGAGGGGTGCCTGGACCGCGTGGCTCCTGCGATTGCCCCACGGCCGCGTTTTACGCGTATCCACAAGGACTGAACAAAGGACCATAAACTCACAACACAGCTATGGACCATAGACAACCTTACCTCGCGCGGTAGAAGTTAGAAGAACCACGAATACAGTTCCTAAAGCTGGGATCAGACGGTTCACTTGAGTGATTGATTCATTTTTCTTTCATTGCATGTTCACACGGTGCTGGTGCTAAGATAAGCCACTTTTCATTTTCTTTCACTATGGCGTCGAATGAAGTTGTGCGTCTTGGATTAATTTTTATTTGTGATCATTTAATAAAGATGTTAACAAGCAAAAAGCAAAGAAAACGTCGACGGTGGTGAGTGCGAGCTTCGAATACATTGGGGAAACTAGGTGGCCATTGAAGATCCTGAATTGTATCGCAAATGATTGCGGATAAATTTAAGTAATTTTGAAGAATTACTAAGTACTATTAGTTGCATAAGAGGTGGCAGCATTTAAACGGTACAAGAACTTGCATTGCATGCAATATTCGATACATTGCTAATTACAGAGTACCTACCATGAATTCAGTTGATCGACCTAATACCGCAATGTAACGGAGATCGCATGCAAGTTGTGGATCCGTCTAAATGGGTCTTCAGAATTCTGAAATACACCTTCAAGTAAGGAACTTAGGGAGCCTTTGAGACAGGGCTATCTTTCAGAACAGAATAACCTATACAATACATTTTCAAGACTATAGCGTCATCACCAATTTATGCTATGTGTCGACACTTATGGCGTGAACGCGTGCCAAAAACCTGTTTCATACCATTGTATTGTACTGTAGCACGGGCAGGTTATTCGCAACTCGACGACTGGCGCCTATTTTCATACCATATCAAGACTGTTAATAAGGTGTGTCCACATCTGGCAAACACGCCGCGAATGCTCGTTAACTGTGCGAGAATTGCGCTAGAGTCAGATCAAGACAAGTGTTCAACGATTTTGATAGCACACGCAGTGTAAGTATTATTTTAAACGTCAAACTTCTATGAAATTATGACAAATAAATAACACTTGCACTGCGTATGCTATCAAAGTCGTTGCAAACCTTTCTTTTCTTGGTTTTTAGTGATTTGCGATTTACATTAGCGACGCATTTACCTTTGGACGGACTTTTAATAATATCAACACAATACTCGGCGCCTTGCCGTATTTATGTTGCATTGTTAAAATCGTGTGATCTTCAATGTCATCTTTTGTAAATAAATTAAGGTAACCTGCTTAAATAACTGATGGGTTTAAGTAAGTTTATAGACCGACCGCTTAAATGAGTCCTTTAATGAGGTATGACGACTAAGGGTGGCGGAGAAGGGTTACATATCAGAATACCGAAAACTGATTTACCTAATGTTGAATCACCTATGCTTGATTCACCTATTTTTAAATTACCTATCGATCATTTTACCTAAACATTGACTGACCTAAGTTTATAATACCTAAGCTCAAATAACCTAATGGACGAAACACCTAATGCACGATATACCTAATGCACGTTTTACCTACTGCACGTTTCACCTAAAGCTATTATACCTAATGCACGAATCACCTATAGCTGATATACCTAATGGACGATACACCTAAAGCTGATATACCTAATGAACGATGTACCTAAACTTGATTTACCTAATGGACGAAATACCTAAAACTGTTAAACCTATCGCACGAAATACCTAAAGTTGATATACTTCCTGAACGAATTACCTAATTTCGATATGCCTAATGCACGGTATACCTAAAGTCTATATACCTAGTACAAAATTCATATCATTTTGCCGAATGATCAAGTGGCAACTCCACCCAATAAATCGTATGATTTCCCAACCTTACAGTAGAAACTGTTTGTTTGGATAACAATTTAAAAATACACTTTTTGAAACGCTACTTTTTAGGTAGTAGAATGATTTCGTTAGTCTAATACAAAATTAGTTATGTTATCTTATCTTATCAAAAACTAAAGTTAACATCATGACGATGAATAAAAGTCGGTTTTGGCACTGTTTGGTCGTAGTTAACCTAACACGCTCTTCCTCGCTTTGCTCGTCATCGCACCTATCTCGACTTCTTGTATGTCCTAATAATATTCTACTAAACAATAATTATATTTTTGATTTTAGGTACATATTTCGTTCATTAAGTGCATCGACTTCAGGTATTTCGTGCATTAGGTGTATCAAATTTAGGTATTTCTTTCATTAGGTATGTTAACTTTAGGTAATGCGATCATTAGGTATACCGACTTTAGGTAATTCGTGCAGTAGGTATGTATGTTAACTTTAGGCAATTCGATCATTAGGTATACCGAGTTTAGGTATTTCGTGCATTAGGTATACCAACATTAGGTGTTTCGTGAATTAGGTATATTAGCTTTAGGTATTTCGAGTATTAGGTGTTTCAACTTTAGGTAAATCGAGCATAGGTATTCTGAGCTTAGGTAAACCAATTGTAGGTGAAACGTGCAATAGGTAATTCATTCATTAGGTGTTATGAGCTTAGGTTAACTGATCAATAGGTATTTAAAAAAATAGGTGAAACGAGCATAGGTGATTCAACATTAGGTAAATAGATTTTCGGTATTCTGATATGTAACCCGGAGAAGGTGCGGGCGGCATGCGTACGGCGCCCGCACCTTCCCCGCCGTCCTTAGTCGTCCTACCCCGTCGGCCCCGTACCGCGCAGGCGAGGACTCATTTAAGCGGTCGGTCTATAGTATCTACCATTTTAAGCTTGCAGTATGTACGTCAATTAACACGAAGGGAGAACCTACATATCAATGTACCGATTTTTTTTCCTATTAATGCTGTTAAGAACTCGCCTAAATTAATAAATATAATAAAAATGTAGAATAGGTAATATCTATTTTTTTACTATGAACTTTGTAATGACCAAGTGTACTTAATGTATTAAAGGAATATTCAAAATAATATGGTTTCATTTGAATACTTTATTCTGAAAATCGATTAAAAATAACTATTTAAAATTAATGAACAAAATTCTAAATTAATCAAATGATTACAAAACGAATACAGTACAGTACAGTACATAGTACAGTGTAGTGCATAATGATTTTCCATCGTATTTTCACGGAAACGTACGAACGTGTCTTGGTATTCATCAGTCAGTCTCGGTACAAAAAGTACTGAGGTTGGCTGAAGTAGCAAGACAAATACGAACGTTTCCGAGAAAATACGATGGAAACAATTATGCGCTACATCTGTATCATAAAATACGGCGCGATTCGGGAAATGAATTAGAGATTAACTAGATACGATATAGTAAAGATATATTATCTTTACTATTTAATATCTAGTGAATCTCTAATTCATTTCCCGAATCGCGGCACCAGCCGCCATAAGGTACCTTTTGCCGTGGAACGTCACATATATTTACTATTTCATATCTAGTGAATCTCTAATTCATTTCCCGAATCGCGGCACCAGCCGCCATAAGGTACCTTTTGCCGTGGAACGTCACATATCTTTACTATTTCATATCTAGTGAATCTCTAATTCATTTCCCGAATCGAGCCGATAGAATCTAACTCTTAAATTGAAGTATTGGGTAATTTATACAAGGTAGGTATAATTTTAAAATGCGTCCACATTGGCGAATGTGCATTTAAGTCTGCATTACATAGGTAGTGCGATTAGTTCGCAGGTTCTTTTTAATTATGACCAAGCTTATAGTGGCTAGTAAATATTGGAAAAAAAACAGCCTGTGGAGAATTCTACAAAAAGGTCAGGGTCGGTGATGTGACGTGTATGGCAGCTACTTTATTATCCTGCATAAGTCTGGGCTATACACCGTTGAAGTATAAAGCTAAGTTTTTAAGTTATCATGTCAAATATGAAGTGTGAAAAATGCGTCAAGTATCCGACATGTTTTTGGAACGCCCCTTGCATTTGCGGCGTATTCGATAGGTCTGGACGGATCTTCATAGATTGCTTCAGTATCGAAGGAACTGTATATCGTTGGTTGAATCACAGAGTTAAACCGTCGTATCTCCATCTCTTTTTGAGCAGAAGTGAACAGTTCTTGTCAAATATACTTTTAAGCGTCGTTCCATCCGCTAAACGCCTTATTGGCTAAATACAGTGGCGTTCAAAAGTGCATGGATAGATGTCGACCGTAATGCCTTAATATTACGGTTGAAACATCTCCATGCACTTTTGACCAGCTTCAGTTGTTTGCCGGCTCGATTTCTCGTACTGTTTCGATCTCCGCTTTACAGAAGAAACATTGCTTGCTGTTCAGCATATGCTGCATAACACAGGCTCTGAAAATAAAATAATTTTTTCATCAAAAAATTACAAAATTCCTCAAAAACCGGCCTAGTGCGAGTCGGATTCGCGTACGAAAGATTCCAGGACCATTACGCAAAAAACGGAAAAAAAATCGTTTGATGTTTGTTGTATAGGAGCCCCACTTAAATATATATTTTATTTTGTTTTTAGTATTTGTTGTTATATCTGTGAAAATCTATCACGGTTCATGAGATACAGCCTGGGCTATAACCGCGAAAATCGAAGTTCGCAAATTGCGGGGATTTTCCCCTGTCACTTTAATTACGCCTTCATTGGAGTAAAAGAGAAAGATCCCCGCAATTTGCGAATTTCGGTTTTCGCGGTAGCCGCTCTGGTGACAGACAGACAGACAGACGGACGGACAGACAGACGGACAGAGGAGTCTTAGTAATGGGGCCCGTTTTTACCCTTTGGGTACGGAACCCTATAGGTAGTAAACAAAACCCAAATGTATACGTGCCCTCACCTGCACGAATGGTGTCCGCATGGCATGAAGGCGGTGTCCGCGGGACGCGCGTAGCAAATAGTGCAAAGTAGTTCTGATTGCGTGCCGCTGCCTCCTGGTGACGACTCCTGCAAGTCATAGTGTGTACAGAGTCACCTGCAATAATATGTTACACAACGAAGGCCGCAAAAATATCTGACACGATCTTATTTGTGGAGCCATAAGAGCGTGTCACATAGTTTTGCGGCCTTGGGGCTATTCATAAATTACGTCATTTCAAATTAGGGGGGGGGGGTCTGGACATCGGATGACGGTAGCATGAAGTAGGAGGAAATGGGGTCATTTGAAGCATGATTTTTGGATGATTATAGGGGGGGGGGGGGGGTCAAAAATCGCCAAAAATCGATGACGTAATTTATGGACAGCCCCCTTCGAAAAGTAACATATTATTGCAGGTCACTGTACAGATGTAGTGCGTAATTGTATTCCATCGTATTTTCTCGGAAACGTTCGCATTTGTCGTGCTACTTCAGTCAACCTCAGTACTTTTTGTACCGAGACTGACTGCAAGACACACATTCGTACGTTTCCGTCAAATAGCGACGGATAATAATTATGCACTATATATACATGATAAAATTGTACAAATGGAAAAAAAAGGCAAATACTAAAAAAACTTCCGTGAAACGCAGATAGGTTAAATGTATTATAAAACGGGTCAGTCAAAACGAGTTTCATCACATTTGTCATACGCGCCTTCACGGCCTGGCCACGACATTGCGCGACTGGCTTCAGCTAAGGCGACAACCATATTTGGGAACGAATGGTCCGATCGCTGTGTCTCGCTCCAACCTATGGTTGTCGCCTTAGTTAGCCGAAGCCAGTCGCGCTATATGATTTATCGTTTAAGAATTGATTTCTCCAAAAGAATTATAATTCACTTACATCAGAGAAATACAAACAAACAGTATGTACATTATTTACAAAGTGCACGAATAACATAAAATATAATCTAACAAAACAAAGTGACTTATTTATTTTAAAAGTGGGTATTATACAGTGCGAATCGGCAACTGGTATAGTGTGTAGCTTTCAAATAGAGCTCGACGGATAATCCTATTGTCTATTGTTAAGTAAAACCGCACGTGCTGCTTACCTGCAAAAAAGGGTCTTCATTATTCTATTTGGCACCTGAGCGCGGGCTAGTCCAACGCTCAAAAAACCAGTGTAGGTAGCGCTCTCCGATAACGCGCCTTTGTTACGCATCTCGAAGACACATTTTAGACTGGTTCTGTAGCGTTCGACTCGCCGGCACTCAGTAACCGAAGTACGTATTTTTTATGCAGGTGGTTGTGTCACGTGGCACGAGCGGTTTTACTTAACAATAGACAATAGGATTAGCCGTCGAGCTCTATTTGAAAGCTACACACTATAACAGTACAGTGAAATTGTCACCGCGCGAGCGCGGGCGGACCAGGCTGTCGCGCAGTCCAGCGTAACGTGACCTCGACGTTAATAAAGTATCATGCGTTTAAACGCATGAGCCTTACCAAGTTAGTTTTGGCAGCTCGGAGTTTCTCCACCACCGCTTCTAGCGCTTTCATCTCTTCAACCGTGACATCCTCGGGGTCTGTCAAACAATAATTTCTAATTAAAGAGCAGAAAAGATACAATTTAGATTCAATGCGTCGAAATTCCATGATATAGGTAAACCCGGCAGCGCGAAGCTTAGGTTATTCTAATTCTCTACTCGTCGAATTTAATGAATGAATTGACTTTACAAAACTATAATCGCATATTTACTTTACTATGGGCCATTATGGGCTCCCGACTCAACTATAATGACTTCATTACGAAACACTTTAGTGAGCTATAATGAATTTGACCAATCGCGTCTCTAACAGGATATATAACAAAAGACATCAACGAGCCTCTTTTTCAGTAGATCTTACCTAATTGTGTTTATTATACACGGTGGCTAAAAAATAGGTGCATTCTCGTTGCCATGAGGTTTTGAGATTATACAGAGCAACTTTTACTATGGGACCAACCCCGAAATCACAAAAAAAAAATTACTTTCCCATAGAAAATGAACCAGCCAAAATGTATGAAAAAATGAAATGAAATGAAATGAAATGAAAGCATTTATTTCGGATACAAATACATCCATATTATGTTAGTACTAAGTAATAACTTATATTAGGTGTGTTAGTAGAAAGTATAATTATAATTACAATTGACATGCAAGGACATCCAGTGAGCGAGGATAGGGCTGTCCATCCTCTCAGCGATCACCTTCAGGAGAGTGTTGGCACTGCCCCGCACGCGCTCGCCCAGGGATGCTACCCGCTTGCGCAGCACGGCTTGGAAACCGTCGGTTCTCCACGCGGCGAACATTCCTGATGCGCTGCAGCGCCAGGGCAGCCCCAACAACCCCCTGAAGGCGTTATTGTATTGGACGCGCAGAGCACTGTAGGCTTTTTTGGTGTAGTGACTCCACAGGTTGCACGTGTATAAGGTTTGACAATACGTTTTGAACAGGGTTATTTTCACCTCTGTCGAACAACGCGCAAACCTGCGAGACAGCATATTACACCTTACCGACAACAAACAAACAACAACAGCCAAAACAGAAACAGCCAAATTTTTTTTTCGCGTTGTCGGGGTTGGTCCCATATTAAAAGTTGCTCAGTATAATCCAAAACCTCCCTGGCAACGGGAATGTAATTATTTTTTGGCCAACCTCTATATAGATGTAGTTGTTATATTAGATATGTACTAACAGTTGTAGAAAGAGAAATCCGATCTTTTGCACTTCCCCAGCATGAAGTCGAGACCATCGATGTGGAAAAGCGGTTCGGAGACCAGCGCCTTCGTCGCCCGCTCCAAGTGCTGCCAATGACACACATTATTTTATAGTATTCTGTTGTTCTTCCAGGCCCCTATTTCACCACGGTGACAGGTGCGACAATTGTCGACATCACTGTTACTGACGTCACAGGTCTCCATAGGCTACGGTAACCGCTTACCATCGGACGGGCGGTGTGCTTGTTTGCCACCAACATGTTAATAAAATAAAAACTTGGTGGCGGTTACAAGCGTGACCGAGATGTCATGTTGTGAGTGGCAAGCTTCACCCAGCGCAATTTTTCCCTTCGATTTTCGTGTACAAGACCAGTCATTCTGACGACGCAGCCGGCGACACGACGGTCATTAAATAATTACAAGCATGACTTCAGTCATGTTGTAAGTGGCAACCTCTGCCCAGCGACATTCTTTACCTACTTAGAATTGGACGTAATTCAGGGAAAAGGATCAAATCCACAAAAAAATTGTCAATGAAATTTGAACATTACGCGTGAATGACAAAGATTACTCTAATCATTAAAGTATAGATACTTTTTAATAAGGTACCTATGTCTATGTCCAATTAAGCGCCTGAACCTTTCATGCATGGGGCATTTAAATGCGATCTTCTTGATCTTTCATTTGTGAGATTCCCTTATTCATGGGAAATTTAAATTATCCAACTAAAATACCTCCTTGGGAAGTTTCGGGTCAAGCATCCTGATGATGCATCCGGCGACCGGAGCTAGCGCCACGTAGTAGTGGACCCGGTCCGTGTCCGGCAGTCCCCGGGCCACGAGACGGGCGAAACCGGCGCCGCCGCCGGACCGGACGCAGACGCGGGACACAACGGCCATTAGTATCTATACAGTAGAATGTCTTAATAGAATAGATTTTGCCTGTCTCAAGCCAAGGGTCTACTGGAAATGGTTTTAAAGAGAATGTCGGGCTGAATCTCAATAGCAGAAAGTCGTGCCCAGTAAAAAAGCTCATTCTGTCTATCACAGCCCACCGCCTTGGTGAGGACTGTAGCTGTCAGACATATAGCCATCTCCAGAACCCTTGCAAGTCCATGGTAAAGATCAAAGCAGTTTTACCTGACAAGCCTTGCTTAGAAGGAGCTCTTTTTGCCCGTCACAAGTCTTCTGAGAATGGTTTTAAGAGGGAAGATCAGGCTTAGTTTCAAAAACAAATGTTTTAACCACAGACAAAACATCCTCCAGACTTAGCATAGTCGCGCTACCCCCTCTGCCACGCATACGGTAATTTTACTCCATGTTCGAGTCGAAAGTGTCTTTGTGTGACGTCCGTGTCTTTGAACGGACCAATCACGGCACGGGACTTCGCTCACCTCGTCCCGCGCACCCCCGCATTTTTGGCATCATCGGTTGCATGAAATAATTGCTCTAAACTCGGTCTAAAGGATTCCTAGTCTATGGTTTTAACAGACAAGTTCGTAGCTAAAATTAGTTTTAAACAAAATTCATGAAGACCCTGGATCGGTTAAAGAGTCTCGGATTAAGTCGACTATCTTAAATCCTCATATAGGTAATGTTGGTTTGAAACAGTTTTTACCTGACAAGTCCTGCCGAGTAAAAGCTCATTCTGCTTGTCACAGGCCTCCGCCTTGTGAGGGCTGTAGGTGTCAGACATGTAGTCACCTCCAGAACCCTTGCTAGTCCATGGTAAAGATCAAATCAGTTCTTACCTGACAAGTCCTGCCCAGTAAAAGCTCATTCTGTTTGTCACAGGCCTCCGCTTTGGTGAGGACTGTAGGTGTCAGACATATAGCCATCTCCAGGGCCCTCGCCAGTCCGTGGTAGAGGTCGAAACAGGTGGCACACAGCTTGATTTGACGAGATTCGAGGTTCGAGTCCACGCTCACTCTGTCCATCTGTAATTTTAATTTAGGACTTAGTAAATAGAAATCGAAAACGGTAGGAAATATTGTTTCTCCGATATCAATCTTAATCTTAGTATGTACCTGGGAGACCGAGCTTTGCTCGGAAAACATAAAAACTCAAAAATGCGCGTTTTATCAGAGATGAGACCTAGCTAGACCGATTTTTTGCCCCTGCAAACCAAATAGCAAATTCAAATATAGCAAATTCCATTGAAATCGTTAGAGCCGTTTCCGAGATCCCCGAAATATATATATATACAAGAATTGGTCGTTTAAAGGTAGGTATTAATTAGATTAATAAGATAATTGCAGTGCCACCAGGTATGTTGTTAATGTTTGGGGATAACGGTAAAGTTAAAAAAGTTTGTACTGTTTGCATTCCCTAATGCTCATACTCGCCAAACTCCGTATCAAACTTTTTCTACAACCCGGAACGTGCAATCACGCAGCATTATATTGAACAAACTTTTCCCAGAAACTAAAACGGAACTGTTATTCGTCCTGACACAACTGATAGCTAGTATTTCATGGCAATTTCACCGGACACAAGTTATCAGACGTACGGAACTGGGGAATGTCCGTGCCATAATCATGGATAACAAACACTGTGAGATACCCCACTTTTAGGAAACACTCTTGTAAATTATCTACCGCTTATTTTTGGGGTTTCTTAGCCAAAAAGGGAAAAAAGGCATTGTTATTTTCATAATTTACTTTATTAATATTGTATCGTCACTCTTAAATACCAAACTACCTAAAGGATTTATTTGGATTGTTGGACTGGTGTTGGTTTTAAATCTGTGCAAAAATGCTTGGCACGCGTTACCGGAAAAGATTTAGATCGAGTTTAAACGTATTTTATAAACGCAATACGGAATTATTGATAGTGTAGGTACCTCTTGCATCATAGTGATGAATTCAGAAAATGCCCAGTTGAGTTGGCTGAGCAATGAGTTGAAGAATGACGCAGCTTCTTTGGGATGTGACGCAATGTAGTCTCGTATTCGTCTTTGGATCACTTCTGATGGACAGGGGCCTGTATATTAAAATGTGATATTATACGGCAAGCGTGGCGAGTGACTAGCGGTGCAGCGTCAAGGGTCCAAGGGATTTCAGTACCTACCTACAGTTATGCAAGCTGCGGAAAATTTTGTTAAAAAAGTTCTAGGAAATATTAAAATTGAATATATAAATATGGAAATCTCGCAATTTTGGAGACGTTCTGCCGGCGGCACATCAGTACATTTCAGCATTTTGCACTGAGGGTCACATACAACTTGTATTTGTTTAACATATGGAATATGTAACATGGATGCTGCGCCAGACGCCTCGCTGGTCGCCTCTGCGCGTCCATTAAGTTTGGTCCCTATTATGAAGTTCTACTTTCGTAAAACTGCACATCTATCTTTTACAAATACATAAGTAGTGCGAGATAAAAAGGAGCTGAATTGTTTATCTTCAGAATAATCGTCTTAAGCTTAATCTCCGGAGCAGCTGGATAACATAGGAGTGGATTATTTCAGAAAAAGGAAGTTAGTAAAAAAACATACCGAAACATTGACTCATCAGTCCGGCATCTACTTTGGCACCAAGATTGTTCACTGTCGGCTCTCTGTCACCGAATCTGTAAATAAATGTAATATTAAGTACCTATACATTTTTAAGCATTCAATATACAATATATCTAAATTCCTGAATAAAGATCGAGCGATAAAGACGTATGCGGATCAAAGTTAGTTACATAAAGGGGTGTAATGCATTTGACAGTGAAATAGCTAAGACTTTGTTATACATGTATAGTTTACATACATTATATAGTTTACATTAACACCAGCCCTGTGTACCTCGGCCACGATGGGAAATAATTCTTTCACAAACAAGAAAAAATTACAGTCGTCGCTGTTAACGTCAGCAACGAGCGATTTAAAAAGTCTAGACGCTCTTGTACACTTGGATTTGGATTGTCGGAGACGGAAAAGTTCTGCATTGGCACCCTGTGTGCACTGGCTGACCTTGATAAATACTATTTTCACTTCTCATGCTCAAAAAGTGCACCTTTATGTCGTGCGTAGACGACATAAAATCGCATTTTATGCTCTAGAGCATAAAGTAAAATCATCTATTACGACCCTTATTGACTTAGCAATAAAGTCCAAATTCTGCCATACAAACTGCCAGCCCTGCCGGCGCGCCCCCGACCTTCGCTCTCCCGATCGGCGTGCCCCGCGCCTCCGACCGGCCCAAGAACAATTTTCTTTAGTCTTGAATAAATACGTTAAAATAACCTAAAATATTTGATTTTTTGTATATTTTCCTCGCAATCAAAGTGAAAAGCAGAGTGTACAACAAGGGCATAAATGTCCATTTTTACCCTCGTCTATTATTTTGGTAAAAATTGCCTCGGGTAAAAATGGGTCACTTTATGCCCTTGTTGTACAATCTACTATTATTAAATAGTATAGTAAGTCACCTGGCAGCAAGGTGCGGCCACTGGCGGTGCCGAAAGCCGAATCCTGAGCCGTGCCAGAAACGCACAAGCACCCAGTTGGACTGCGCCCAGGCTCGGTTTTGGTACGGACGGATCAGTTCTTCCACCATGCACATTTGACTGCAACAATTGATCAGCATTGAGTAACCTACTTAATGGCCGGCATCGTAAGCCTGCTGAATAGTGCCTATCTGCGTGTGAATTGCGTGATTGATATATACACATATACTCATACAAAATTGTAGCTTCATAGCACTAACGAATCTAATGATCACTAAGCTAAGCCGTGGATGGACCGACGGACAGATAAACGGACATGGCGAAAATAGAGGGTTTCCAGTTGACTAAGGAACCCTAAAATATTCTGATTGGATCCCTGTAAGTTTTAAAATGTTATCCACAGATTCGATAATAACCGCACGTTACGTTTTGTAAGGACAATAACAACATCAATTGTAGATACAACATTGATCAATTGTGAGTATTGTGACAGAGCATCGGTTCTCTTTCATCTTTCGTTTAAGTACATAGTACAAAAGTTAACTCCACGCAAAACCTTTGACTACGAAAAGTAGTAGTAGTAGTAGTAAACTCTTTATTGTACAAAAAGACATATTAAAAATAACATACAATTAGTAAGAAGTACAAAGGCAAAAGTAACTTCTTGTCTTCTGTATTTTGAGAAAGAAACACTTACTGTTTGACAGGCACCCGTTCAATAGCCCTCATGGTGGGCGGCTGCGTGGCGAAAGAAGCCAGCGTCTGAACCAGGGACTCTCGGGTACTGGCCAACACAATACGCTGGTCCGCGAACTCGGAGCACAGGAAAGACGCGCAGGAGACCATCAGATCTTCCCAATCTGTAATAAACATGAAAACTTTATTGATAGGTATTCAAGCTGCGCATCGGCAAACGTAGCGTAGGACGCCCTCAGACTAGATGGAGCGATGACCTTCGCAAGGCGGCTGAGAGCTGGATTAGAGTTGCCGCAAATCGTGGTCAATGGCGTGCAATAGGAGAGGCCTATTGCACGCCAAAGACTATTTAGACTCTTTACTCTTTAATCTCTTTAGACTCTTTAGACTCTTTAATCTCTTTAGACTCTTTATACGCTTTAGACTCTTTAGACTCTTTATACTCTTTACACTCTTTAGACTCTTTAAACTCTTTAGACTCTTTAGACTATTTAGACTCTTTATACGCTTTAGACTCTTTAGACTCTTTAGACTCTTTAGACTCTTTAATCTAATTTATTTTTCATTTCCTTATACATATATTATGTGATGTGAAAAGCAGTATGGGTCACATGGTAGCAAAATTATTTTCACTTTGGGCGTTAACACTTGAATCCCTCACTATGCTCAGTATTGCATTTTAGAATCCCTCGCTTTGTTCAGGATTCAATGTTCGCCGTCGCCGTAACCATGACATTTTGCTCCTTAGCGACACAACCTAATGTTTAATTGAAGCAGAGTTGCATCTGATTTGCTTCGTTCCATTTTAAACAAAACAAAATCAACCCTGAATCCTACACTATAGATTCAGATTTTATAGCAAATTTCAGACTTTTTCCTTGTATGGCTGGGCCCCAGGAGGGTGAGTGCAATATTAACACAACAACATTGACAACTATAAAAGTATTCCATTTTTGGAGAATACTCGTATTACTCGTATATAAGCTTTACGACAAATTTCACCGACAGTATCAGTTTGTTTACTTTATTTTTTCCTTTTGCATTATAGAAACAAGACCCAGATAATATTATGCTGATTTGGTTAAATAATTTAAATGCATATCTAACTAGCACACGTAAACTAAGTAGCACATGTTGTATAGCAGATGATCTGTTGATTTTTATTGAGTCTGACGCAAAATAAAGCGTACACTTATTATTTATTTAGGTAGATAACTTCTGGTTAAAAGTGTTAAACCTATTATGTGAACTATTATTAAGCATTTGTCGTTAATTTGATACATTTCTGAGCTAATAATAAACTACAGCGCACCCAGATATTGTTTCAACAACCGTTAACGCAGACAGCACCACGTTGCTATACTTAGTTACCTGTAGTAAATTACCGGTGAACAGACATATTCAGCACTACACAGCAATATGCGCGACACATTATTTATTATACGTATAGCTTAATTATAGTTTTACACGCTTCCTTAAATTCACAGTCGCTATAAAAGCTTTATTTCTATTTTATAATTACTTATTTTACCGTATTTGGCTTAATTTCTGTTCACCGAGCCGTTTTTGGAAAGCTAAAAGCATTAAATAGTATTTAAACTGAATAAGACGTTGAAATGTGCCCTATAGTAATAAAATAGTTTTTTTCTCGACCAAAATATAGTTTAAGTACCAGAAGTGTACCTTATAAAGATGTTTATGTGCTCAGAGCTATAAATTAAGTCCACAATGGGTCAATCATACATGTGCTATTTGGGTCATTCGTCTCCCTCCTTTCATTGAAAAAATAATTTCAAACTGATCACTTTTTGTCGGATATTTAGCAACTACATCGGTTTCGTTTACTTTTTCTTACGTTTTTTATCCTCGTCGCCATTGTGACGTCTAGGTTCGGTTGTATTAGGTGATAAATAAAACAGTTGGTCAGTCAGGTGTGCTCCGCGACCCGCCCGCACGCCATGACAGTTGACAACAGAAATGTCGACTTGCAGTGGCCATGGTATAATAATATACTCCGCCTGGTACTCCATTCCCGTCTTTTCTAGGTCACCTAACTGACACAAGCCTACGTCATCATGCGACAGCGCTATATGATAATATGCGATAGCGCTATATATAGCGGCCATGTTGTTGTGACGTAGGCCTGTGTCACTCTGGGAATAGAAGACCATGTTTTATTAGACTATGGCAGTATTGGCAGTGGCCTATTTTATAAAGCTACAAGTTACAATTTACAAGCGGAAGTCTCTTTCTAACCCTATCTATTAGAACGAGACTTCCGCTTGTAAATTGTAACTTGTAGCTTTATAAAATAGGCCACAGGTAGTTCGCATTGCACTTTTATTGTGTAAACGTCACAAGTTGTAATAAAGTTATCAACGCGAAGGCCCCCGGAGTGCAGTGCAATAAGTGTAACAAATGGTGGCACGCCTCGTGTGCTTCATTATCCACAGACCAACTTAGTGCATTGTCTGTAACGGACTCAATTGATTGGAAATGCCCCAAGTGTATACCGATCAAAGGTGCTTCCAAAAAATGTATATCGGTGATTCTACCAGACCGCGAAGACGAGGATTCCGAAGCTGAAACACAAACAGAAGCAGACAAAGTATGAAATGAGACAAGAAATTCGGCAGTTACGGAAAACCGTTAAAGAAATAACAGAACAAGAACTTAAATCTACCTCTGACTATTATTCTGACAAAATCGACGAATTTGAAAACAAATTAACGGACCACGAAATGAGATTTAAAATAATGGAGAACCAATACAAAGACGTAGCCAACACATGCAAAAACCTTATGCTAAAATATTAAGACTGGAGCAAAAACTGTACAAAAGCGAACAGGCGCTGACATGCAACGACATTGAAATATGTGGGGTCGCAGAACAAGAGAATGAGGACGCCAACAAGATCGCTACATCATTGGGCCACCTGCTGCACCAGGACCCTAGTGACGTTCTTAGAGCCTTCAGAAAAAAGAAGCCCCTCCGTGCCGGTTCCGCGCAAGCCGAGCGCGCTGAAGTGGACACGCTTATCACGGTGACCTTGGCGAGGGCAGGCGAGAGTACTGGTGTGATGCAGCTAAAACCGCAGAAATAACTGTCCAGGATATTTGAGGACAAGGCAACAGGAAGGTGTATGTACGCGAGTCACTTACACCCACAACATCCTACCTATTGTGGAGTGCCAATACCCACCTTAGGGATAAATAGCTTTGTGAGTTCGTATGGTGCAGAAACGGCCAGATAATGGTACGGAAAAAACATGGAGACAAAAAGATTTACTACGTAAGGGCTGAAAAAGACATCGAGCGAATCGGTAAGGAGCTGCAATAGTAGATTGTTAACCAAGGGTTGAAAGGCACCCATTTCTGTCGAGGTAGTTTGGCGCTCGAACGCAGTGAGAGCGCCAATAGTCGGAGACGGAAATGGTGCCTTTCACCCGAGTTAAACACTCTACTTTTCATATCGAATGCGAGGAAACCAAACAAGACAAGGCAATTTCGCAAAATCAGTAATTGAAGTACCCAATAGACCTACGGCCATAATTTTTTCCTTAGGACTTACTTGCAATCGGAGACTTTACATGTGTGAAAATTAATAACCCCTCGCGAAAATCATTTAGATTGCAATATTTACGAAAACACGCATTTTTTTACAAACTGCTGTAATTTTTAAATGATTTGTTCATTATAGTATGAAAATCAGCGGGATTGCCTCTTACTTTTTAATTTTATACTTTTTCGTTCTAAAAGCCGCAACAGACTACCGGACCGCATCGCGATAATAACATAATAAAGGTATTTTAAATATTAAATAACAATTGAATTAATAATATAAGATTTTTTTATCTTATATTTTATTTTCATGAATATAGTGCTAAATAACTTTAAACACCAATTTAATATCGTACAAACGTTTAACTGTGGCTGTATAAGATTCTGCCTTTGCTCATTTACGCAAGTGTAAGGTTTAAAAAATATTTTTGGTGTATTCCTTTTGGTTCCCGCCTTATGAAATCGAGTAAATAGAATTCAACGAAAGAAATCAAGAATAATTTGTTTTTATCAATTTATTTACATCATTTTTTATAAAAAAAAAGGATCAACGTGGGATTAGTAAAATTAATCAATTACCAATTGTTACAGGCGAGGAAATAAAGACACTATTTTTCCATTTTGTTTCCACCCAGTTGTTCGTGGGACGGGGACGCAGAGGAGTACACCACTTTTCTGCGCTAGAGCATAAACGTATCAGTTTCTGCGCAACTTTTAGAACAACAACGACCCACTTTCAGAGCATGAGATATGAAAAAAATATAGGTATGTACCAAGCACTTATTATTGTGAGTAGAACTTTAAGTGGATGTCAATAAGTCAATAATACAATATATACAAAACACAAATAATGGATATACCCGATTCCACCAACATCGAGACATTCCACGACTCCTGAGACTTTATGTTTAGTTTACCAGACGTCCAAAACAATTTAATTTTACTACATGTCAACATCCGGTCAACAATAAAAAACCACTCTAAATTAGAATACATCGTTACTAGCAGCCCAAGAATAATGCCAACATCACAGAAAACATAGCGAGTTTGTTAGATATTCAGGATTATGTTATGTACACAGAGCTACGAACCCAAAGAAAAGGAGGCGGTATTATTATCTACGCACATAAAACTATATCATTCATTAAGACTCCAGCGAATACAGTGAATTTCTAGTGTGGTGAAGTGGAAATCTTTAAAGGCGGTAAAATAAATTTATGTTCAATATACAGACCACCTAACTTAAATAAGACTAATTTTATTAGTGAACTATCGCAGTTACTATCGAAATATCCCATCCAATCAGATTGTATAATAGTAGGTGATGTTAACATTGATATTTCGTGCACAAATACTATTGTAAGATCGTACCTAGATAGCCTAAACGAATTAGGTTTTGAATGTTGTATCTCACACTTTACGAGAGTTGAATCAAATAAAAATGGAATATCCAAATCCTGCATAGATCACTTATTCGTTCGTGACGTCTGCAAGCCAGGTGCGCCCGTGCGATCCGTGCGATCAGCTGTTGTGCGAGATGCGCCGGCCGATCATTCATTACATAACTGGATTAGCTCTTATCAGCGCTGCGAGCGTAAGTACCTTTTCATTAGTAAACAAGTTGAATAACGACCAGGTCAAACTAGAATTAAATCAAATTGACTGGAGCCCGGCCCTGCGATGCGACGACCCGAACGAATTAGTCGATCTCATAATTAAAAAATACCAATCAGTCTACAATAAATGTAATTACAAATCTAAAATATTTGTAAACAAAACACAGGAAAATACCTAGATAACTCACAATTTAGTAAATATGTGTAGCAAAAAGAAAGAACTTTTAAAAATATTTCTAGACGACCCATGTAACAAAGAAAATGAGCTTATATACAAAAAATATAGGAATAGGACCAATAAGAAAATATGTCAGGCTAGAAATAATTTTACAAATAATTAGAAATCCTAAAAAAATGTGGGAAATTATAAATAAATTACAGGGATAATTGTTAAAGCAATTGATGATGTATTAATTAAGTCATTTAGGTTAAAAGCTAAACAGTTATCCCATAAATTTGCTATTGAGTTTAACGATAATGTCAAAAGTGAAAAAAATAATTGTAATGTGCCATTACTTGACGAGACAAACTATATTAATACACCAAATCTAACATTTCGTCTAAAAAAAATTAACGAAAAAATAGTACATAAAATAATTTCACAAATAGACGACAAAAAAGCCCAGGATACGATAAAATAAGGGCAAAAGATATAAAATACATATCCGAACATATGACCCATGTCTTAACACACCTTATAAACTTATGCATATCGCGTTCTATTTATCCTGACAAACTTAAGATAGGGCTGGTAAGACCCATATATAAAAACCGGCCAAGTGCGAGTCGGACTCGCGTTCCAAGGGTTCCGTATATTACACAATTTTTAACAATCAGTGGCCGGATTAAGATATTTTGATGCCCTAAGCATTTCTAGGTGCCCCCTCTCCCTAGGGTCATCAAGATTACATTGATTTTTTGGTAAATTTAGAGAAGTTCATTGCCGCATTACAGCTGAGAATGGAAATCAGTCACATCATTTTATCACGAAAATTGACAGTGCCGCAGCAGTAATGTTGCAACAGAGTACCTAATGCTGTTGCAGTCGCCACCCGAATGTCACCTTTATCATAGCTTAGAAAGTAATGGAAACGCGAGCGAAGCGAGTGCAAAAATTTTTCGATATAAAAATGCAATATGATAGACAGTTGTACATTTTTACTTTTAGTATGGAAATCAGTCACATCGTTTTATCACGGAAGTTGACAGTACTGCAGCAGTAACGTTGCAACAGAGTAATGTTGCTGCAGTCGCCACCCGAATGTCACCTTTATCATACCTTATAAAGTTATTGAAAACGCGAGCGAAGCGAGCGCGAAAAATTTTCGATATAAAAACGCAATTTTAGTTTTAGTCCCAACCAGGCGCGAATCCAGGATTTCATACAGAGAAGGGATGGGACAGTTTTCTATCAGCCTAGCTTCGCATAGGGCTCGATATTTAAGTCTCAGCGAGGTTGTTTTCATGCATAAAATATGCAAGAAAGCAGAGCTTGCAATTGAATTGGCGAAGTGTGAGAAAGGCAGTAGGCCCAGCTGCGAAAGAGGAAAGCTTGGATTTGGATCCACGCCCAAGTGTAATTAAGGCAGAAGATCAATTTTGCCGTAAGGCAGAAGGCCTCGCATAAGACCTAACGCCGAACCGCAAAAGAGTGGGTTGAAATCGAATCTATGCATGTAATCACGACTCTTCTACTGCTACCGATTGTTTCCCAAAGAATTACGCGCAATTATTTTTGCAAATTAGCTTTTGGACAGCTAAGAAAATCGTGTGGTAAAAACGATGTGTCTGTCCCTAATTTTAAAATTTGTTCACCTTTTTCAACCTGGCATTTTGGTGCCCCCCCTGAACGTGGTGCCGTAAGCACGTGCTTGTTTTGCTTATTGGTTACAAAGTCTTTATTAATTCAACCATTAAAGTCGACGAGTACAAAAAACTTTAAGCTAGCTCTCAATTTAACATTTTTTTTTAAACATTATTTTTAATTTGACCTTACAATTACTCGTAAGTAGGTAAGACCGTTAAATATTTAAAATGATTATCTTATCAGAAAATTATCACCAATTACTCTAAGAAAACTACTACTCTAAGTAATCCGGCACTGTTAACAATGTATTTTTTATGTGAAACGTGAATGAAATCTCTTTAAAAAATCCGTAGGGGTCGGATCAAAAACTGTAATTAAGTCCGACTCACGCTTGACTGTACATTTCTAATAGGTTTTTCTGTCATCTATAGGTATAGACCTATTTTATGTATTTTAAAAAAAATTTAAGACTTAGTAGTTTCGGAGATAAGGGGGGGGGGGGGAATGGTCATTTTTTGCCTATTTTCTTCAATAACTTCTAAACTGTTTATTCAAAAATTATAAAAAAAAATATATTTGAGATCCTTACAATAAGCTCTTTCATTTGATATGTAACATGATATAGTTTGAAAAATTTAATTTTTTTATTTACCCCCCATAAGTGGCCCCCATGTTTAAAATTCATTTGTTTACGTTACATGTCCGTATGTGGGTCACAAACTTACATATGTGTACCAAATTTCAACTTGATTGGTCCAGTAGTTGGCCCGGAGAAAATCGGCTGTGACAGACGGACAGACAGACAGACAGACAGACAGACAGACGCACGAGAGATCCTATAAGGGTTCCGTTTTTTCCTTTTGAGGTACGGAACCCTAAAAAGGTAGCCATGCAGACAAACAACTATAGACCGACAACAATTTTATCCTGTATATATAAAATAATAGAAAAATATATCAAAGGTAACTCAATAAACTCATTCTTATCAAGTAATGGCATAATCCAAGAAAACAGTTTGGTTTTCAAAAATATAAAAGTACATCACAACTCTTGTCATTGTTTGTTTACAGACGAAATTAACGAACACTTAGAAAAAAAACACCACGTACTTGCCGTAATGATTGATTTTAGCAAAGCTTTTGATACTTTGGACCACAATACACTATAAAAAATTAGAACAAAATGGTATACAGGGATCTATGCTAGAACTTATAAAAAATTACCATGTTAATAGATACGGCGCAGTAAGCATAGCGGGCGAACAGAGTGACCTAATTCCGGCACGGCACAAGCCTCAATTTTAGATGATAAGTATGTGTAAAATTTTCCGGCATGGTTCTGGTTACCAGTTTGCAGACGATACATGTATAATCATAGCCCATGAGAATCTGGAAACTAACTGGAACATGATGCAGCATGATTTCGATATACTGTGCAAATGGGCTCACGACCTAGGTCTGTCACTAAACTACGCTAAAACTAAACTGATGCACATTCACTCGCCGTAAAAAAATCAACTCCACACCAAAGATCGTGGCCCACGAGCACAAATGTCTACACATGCCTAGCACAACTTTTAAATGTAATTATCTTGATATTGTAAAAGAACATAAGTATGTTGTAAGTACCTCCGGCTAATTATAGACCATAACTTTAACTGGGGCCCTCATATCCACCCGGTATGTAATAAACTTAGATCTATACTATCAAAATTATGTATACTAAAACACAAAGTCCCTTTTAATACATTAAGACTCCTTTACATGTCTATGGCGGATTCTGTTATAAACTATGGCCTAGAAAGCTATGGAAGATCGTACAAAACCTACCTAAATGATATCTATATTAACCTCCAATTACGTATACTTAAGACTATTGTATCTACGAAAATTAAATATAAACATAAAGGTCATTATGAAATCTATTCAATTACTGCAGAGTGTTAACTGTATTTGAAAAAATAGACTTATCCATTGTAACCAAATACTACAATAACATAAAGTACTTACACAAAGAAATGCGACCCCCATCACGGTTATGCAAATTAAATAACATTCCAACGTTTGAGATCGTAAAACCAAACAATGAATACGGTCGAAGAGTATGGAAATGCATTGTACCGCGTATATTGAATAGATTTCCAAATGAATTAATTAACTCATTAGAAGATCGAACATGTGGGCAAGCTAGATTCATTATAAAGAAACACATGCTTAAAATGAGAGAACAATCGAATCTCTATCTTGTAGCAAAATAATAAAATTAATAATTATGTATAGGCGTAGGGATGTGACGACCCCATCGCCCGCTGGTTTTACCAGTGCAATCAGTCAACGCAGGGCAGCTTGTGGCGAGCTGTTGGGGATTAGCGACCTCACGTACCCGAGTGCTCCTGGAGAGTTCTGTTACCCGCAAGGAGGGTGGGTGGGACAGGATTCTCTGCCTCTGGCTTGCCTTAGCCGGCCGGCCAGAGTGGAGTCGTTAGAGCTATAAGCTCCAGGGGTGGAAGTGAAATATGCATAAGACGCGAGTTGGCACAGTGGCTGTTAACAGCCACTGGGTAGAAAGCGGCGCACACCTCTCGACACCCCTGAGCCGCTCACACCGGTGTTGCCCTTGAGCCATCCTAGATGTCGCTTTTTGTGGGGGCCCATCTTGTGAGGGCGAGTCACCGTCTGCCGGAAATAAAATTGCATACCGTTTTATTAGGCAGGCGTCCGGTTTTTTACCCCATAGCTCAGTTCTTAGTCCATCGCTTTCACCCAATAACCTAGTTCATTTTAGATTCCATCAAATCTCAATAGTCCTTACACCCTGGCGGGTGCTGCCTCTGCGTGCGTCCCATGACACGGGCAAGGGCAGCCTCCGCTCGGTGTACCCCTTACATTTCATTAAAGTGTCAAAAGGGCCTCTACGTGTTGGCTTCGGCTTCGCGCACGCCTCCCAAAGGTCCGGAACACCATTGTTCCGTAATGGGAAAGACATACAAATGTATAATTAACTCTATATGACTACCTAGACTCCTTAACTCAAAAAATCTTTTTATTTTAAGATTAGTAGTCAAGTTAGTAAATATGCATGCTTTTTTATGAAATAAACAGATTAAATAAAAATAAAAAATAAAATTTTTTTTTAATAAAAAGACTTCAAGATTGTTGCTAATTTTCCATTTTTCGCACTTTTATCGTAATGTACCTACTATAATTTACCAACACTACTTCATTACTTAGAGAATATAACCAAACGGAGTGGTCATTAACAGGCGTTCCCCTCTGTCGAAAATAGGCGGCCAATGGTCAACCACATGTCAACCATATATATGGACTGACGTTTATCTGACATGGCTTTGTTTACGTTACGTATACATTTGATGTGCCCCTCCCGGTAGGGATGGGTAACTCAGGAGTGATAGATAAAAAAGATATATATCTTTCTCTTTTCATGAATCACTCTTCTTGTCTTTACGAATCCGAATGTATCAGTATATCCGTACAGCTCTCACTCCCTACTAAAGCGATAAGCGATGTCTCGGTCGCGCGTCGACCGAAGTAACACGAAAGAGCGACTGCGGTCAGTGTTGCCAACTCGGATTATGAAAAAATGCTAGACTAATGTCTAGATTATGCCAAATTTTTTGAAATATGCTAAAAAAAATGCTAAAATGTCACTTGAAAATAGACACTTAAAATAATACTGTGTCTAAAAATATTCAGTAAAAAACACCGTACTTTGTCAGTAGAAAAATGCGCGAAACTTAAATTTTCTACGGGCTGATAATTTTTCACGCCTATTTTTTTTTAAATTTGCCGCTTTTGATTACTAACGGAAATGGCTTGACAGACTATAGTTACGACGGTTACGAGTCTGCTGTTGTTTGGCAATATAGGCTGGCCGCAGAATTTTCATTCGGTTTCCGGACGGTCAGGTGAGAACGGGACGTCGCTATACACATAACCACAGAATAAATAATAGTACTACCGTAAGTACCGTACAGAAAGGAAACTTCCTACAAAATCGAAGTTTGACAGCGGTTCAGGGTCGAATCATACTATCCCTTTCTAATATATGGCACTATCCCTTTCGGCTATTTAGGGTTGTCAAAATTCAAGTGATTATCTTATCTGTGGTCGTGCACGCAAAAGGAAGTCAAGTGGTGCCAACCCTAATAATTGCTCGGAGCAATGCTGAGCCGAGCGGAGCCGAGTTTGGCCAAAGTCAGGAGTTTCGCACCCCTGACATAACTATACATGTCTCGTTTGCCCCTGTCATTCCGTACGGAAAATTGCGTGCGTCTGGGGCCAGCCTTATTATTGACCAAGTGAGCTCAAAATGCGAGCAAAGCTTCTACGTTTCAAGCCCCCTCCAGACTATGCGCGTGAATCGCGGGCGAATCCGCGAACGCAAGTGTGGAGTCGATTTTCGCAGACAGCGTAATCGACTCCACCCTCGCGTTCGCGGCTTCGCCCGCGATTCACGCGCATAGTCTGGAGGGGGCTTCAGGCGTATAACCGCGAACATCAAAAATCGAAAATTTCCAGCAACTATATCTCTGTCAATAAATATAGACAGTAAAAGAGGTAGTTGCTCGACATTTTCGTTATCGACGTTCGTGGTAGGCCCTCTGCTAGGACTAAAATGCCGACTGCTGTCCCATCCCAGCAAATAGCAAAACAGAGATTTGGCAAAATTTATGTAAGTACCTACAAGATCAGTGAAGGCCAGTCCAGATGGGACAATTTTCGTCCAACCTGATTAAAATGTCTCTCAAAACTCAAATATGTCAATCCACGAAAAAATCGACGTCCATCCGCCCACAAAAGTCAAAATTCATATGAAAATATGAACCGCATAAGGCGATGGCGCATATAGTTGCTGCCAAGTCGTTGCAAACTTGGCTTAGACTAAATTATGCTAAAAAAAATGCCAGATGCTAAATGGAAAAAATTGGTGCCAAAGCGAGTGAAAATATGCCAGATCTGGCATCAATAATGCCAAGTTGGCAACACTGACTGCGGTCGTTCGGGCGGGTTCGGACGCGTCATTCGCTAAATATTCCGCGAGAAGTAGATATAGTAAGTATACTATATCTCGCTCGCTACTACTACTACTCTCTCTCTCTCACACACACACTCATAAGATGACGCATAGTCAGCAAGTGCCGATACAGTTGCGAGCGGGACAACTGATATATACGGATAAAGATATAAAAGAGTGATTACACTGATTACATATCCCAGTGATAGAAAGATATATATCACTCTTTTCTTTCTACTGACACATTTCGCCCATCCCTACTCCCCCGCAAAAAACGGCAGACTATTTTGTATCGAAAATTCTATAATTATATTATATTATGTCTATACATGGCGTCTCCGAAGCTTCATTACAATCAATTAAATATGCGTCCCTACTGGTATTAATAAGGACGCGTTCAAAAATTTACATAAACTACGTCTCCATTCTATCTGCCTAGCTTTAGTTCCAGATGCTTGTACGATTTACGTACACTACGTCGACACATCGATAGCGACATCTAACTGACGCGCAGAGCCATCTATCGGGAAATGTTGATACTAAAAAGTGTTACATTACTTGTATCACTTATATATACTCCATTGAAATCGTACTCTAAAAGGGGGGTTGCCTTGCATCAAATCGGGTAGTTCTGATTTTTTTATATGTTCTATGTGATGTAGTGGTTATGGCAAATCCAAGTTTTCGACCTCGGAAACCGTCCGGGTCATGGTCAAATTTTTGAAAAATCACTAAATTTTCGGACTTTTTTCAGTTTCTGCCAATTTTTACCAACAAGGACCTATTTTACGGCAAATATTGTAGGAAAGATCGGGGCTGTGCAGTGGAATACGGCGTGTTAATGGCGGTAAGGAGTTGGCTTGGAAATAAAACACTCACTGGTTCTGCAGATGAAGCAATGTGTATTTCTCAGAATACAATGTCTTCATGTTTGTCAGGCGGGTTATAGGACACACGACAACACATATAAACTATCAATTATAATATTATTTAACTCGAGGATAGCAAACACAGCGGTCATAGAGATAGCCATCAAGGAAAGAGATCGGAATGACATTTGGTGTTGCCAGAGTTGAGAATATAATTTCCAACACTTCCCCTTATTCTCAACAATAGCAACATTCATATACATAAAATAACTATGTCTTAACACATATATATGAAGTTACATGCCATAAAAATTCTACAATACATATTTACCAAACCATTATGTACAACTAAACATTACACGTTTATGAAAGGTTTAAACTTAAATGATAAGCATGAGTTATTGTAATATTTTATTGGAATGATAATATTAATGGTTAGTTTTGCCTGCAAACAATATTTTAATTACATACATACATATTGTATAAGAATTATACAATATGTATGTATTCATATATTCACAAAAACATTCTACATGTCAAATATAAAAAGAATTAAAATATTGTTTGCAGGCAAAACTAACCATTAATATTATCATTCCAATAAAATATTACAATAACTCATGCTTATCATTTAAGTTTAAACCTTTCATAAACGTGTAATGTTTAGTTGTACATAATGGTTTGGTAAATATGTCGGCTGTCATATTGTTTGTAGGCAGATATTTTACAGTTATACAATGCTTTTGAATCAGATCTTTTACAAAATGATATCGAATATCGATATGCTTAGTGCGTTTATGTGAATACTCCTTTGCCAACAACAATTTTTGAGCGCTTTGATTATCATTAAAGATAACTGGATTATAATGTTTATCAATAATTTCACACAGGAAATTCTTAATACAACACAACTCTTTCGCTACATCACTAATGGCTAAGTATTCAGCCTCTGTACTGCTTAAGGCCACACAACGCTGCTTCCTAGATTCCCAGCTTACACAATTCATGCCTAACTTTACTACAAAGCCTGTGTATGATTTTCTATCACATAAGTCGTTAGCCCAGTCAGCGTCAGTATAGGCTGTTATATCTAAGCCCTTACTTTTATAAAAACATAGACCTACATCTATAGTTCCTGCCAGGTATCTTAGAACACGCTTTGCAGCCACCCAGTGACTTTTATCAAAGTTACATAAAAATTGACTTAGCTGACTACAGCTGAATGTAATGTCAGGCCTTGTACACACTGAAAGATACATAAGGCAGCCGACCAATTGCCTGTATTTGTAAACATCATCATCTAGTGGTTCCGTGTCTGATTTTAATTTACAGTTTGGCACTAAAGGTGTGGAAACAGTTTTACATTGCAACATATTAAATTTATTAAGCAATTTTCGAATATATTCCTTTTGATCTAATATTAATACATTTTTATCTCTAGTGACTCGCATTCCCAAACAGCTGGTTAATGAACCTAAATGTTTTGCTGTAACAAATTATATAATGCTTTTGTATCACATGTAGAAAAAATGTAAAAATCATCCACATAGAGAGCTATAATGGTAAGATACTTATCACACTTTCGCACGTAAACACAAGGTTCATTTTTGCTCTGTATGTAACCATTTTTAGAGAGCAAATCATGCACTTTCAGGTTCCACATGCGACAGGCTTGTTTTAGCCCATATATGCTCTTTCGCAATAAACAAACCTTTCGTTCATCAGACACAAAACCCTTTGGTTGCTCCATATAGATCCTCTCATTCAAGTCGCCATTCAGAAATGCCGTGGTGACATCAATATGCTCTATGGACATATCATATTCATGAGCCAATGAGAATAGAATACGCATGGTTGAATGACGCACGACAGGAGAGAATGTATCTATATAATCTATACCTTCTTTTTGTGTAAAGCCGCGAGCAACTAAGCGTGCTTTATATCTATCAAAATTACCCGATGTGTCATGTTTAAGTTTATAAACCCACTTGCACTTAATGACATTAGCGTCAGTGGGTCTATCTACTAATTGCCACACATTGTTCTCAATCAATGAATTATATTCAATTTCCATTGACTTTTTCCATTCGTGAGCGTTACATGATGCTACCGCGTCTTCATAAGTTTGAGGTTCATCTAATATAGAGCTGGCAAACATACCCATTTCGTAGTCACCATACCTAGTTGGTGGTTTACCACGAGTGGCATGAACGGGGCGGCTGCTGTCAGTTACAGGTTCCACTGAACTAGTCGCGCCTTCCCCTTGAACTGCAGTGTCTCCTGCGGGCATCGGCTCCGAAAGCAGCTCCGCATTGGGTGACCACTGCTCAGCGGAGGACTCTTCCTCGCTGTTGCTGTCCTTGCCAGACTCAGCATCTGTAAATTCATACGAAAAATGATGAGGATTGTTCTGTGCATCATCATTTGAATCAGACAATTCATTTATGTTTTGACTAGAATTTTCATTTAATTGACTAGACTCTAAATCATTATTTGAATATTGTTCAATATTTATTTCATTATTAGTTCCATTCAATTCATCATAATATTGCACAGAAGGAATTATCAAGTAATCATTAACATGTCTTTCCCATCACGGAACAATGGTGTTCCGGACCTTTGGGAGGCGTGCGCGGAGCCGAAGCCAACACGTAGAGGCCCTTTTGACACTTATGAAATGTAAGGGGTACACCGAGCGGAGGCTGCCCTTGCCCGTGTCATGGGACGCACGCAGAGGCAGCACCCGCCAGGGTGTAAGGACTATTGAGAGTTGATGGAATCTAAAATGAACCAGGTTATTGGGTGAAAGCGATGGACTAAGAACTGAGCTATGGGGTAAAAAACCGGACGCCTGCCTAATAAAACGGTATGCAATTTTATTTCCGGCAGACGGTGACTCGCCCTCACAAGATGGGCCCCCACAAAAAGCGACATTATTTTGTTCATTTTTAAAATTCTTATAAAATTTATTTTCTAAAAAGTCTACATTCCTTGACAAAATAGCCTTAGTGGGATTTGATGGCTCAATAAGTCTGTATCCCTTTGTAGTCTCTGAATAGCCAACAAAAATACACATTGACCGTCGGAAGGGTGCGCCAGCTAAAAGTGGCACAGAGAGCCATGGAGCGCGCGATGCTCGGGATCTCCCTGCGAGACAGAATTCGGAATGAGGACATTCGCCAACGCACGAGAGTTACCGACATCGCCAAAAGAATTGCGCAACTGAAGTGGGAATGGGCCGGCCATATCTGCCGAGGGATGACGACCGATGGGGCCAGCGAGTACTGTTCTGGAGACCACGACTGGGAAGCCGGAGGGACGGAAAACCACGAGCCAGATGGTCGGACGACATTAGAAAGACGGCAGGGCCGACCTGGCATAGAACCGCCGCATACAGAACAACATAGAAATCCATGAAAGAGGCATATGTTCAGCAGTGGACGCAAATATGCTGAGAAGAAGAAGAACCAAACACTCGAAGGTGTCCAAGATCAACGCTGTGTCCGGACCAGACCTCCTCCGGCAACTGTCCTGCCAATGCCCTAGTAGGACTGCGATTCTTGAGGTAAATTGCTGTCATGACAGCCTCGCCCCAAAATCGATTGCAGAGACCTGCCTGTAAAAGCATGCACCTAGCCCTCTCCAAAATCACCCTATTCTGGCGTTCAGATACACCATTCTGGGGAGCACAGTAAGGTACTGTCAGTTGGTGAAGTATGCCCTCCTTTGCTAAGAACTCCTTAAAAGCTGCATTGCAATACTCACCACCATTATCAGAGCGTAAACACTTAATCTGCAAACCAGTCTGCTTTTCGACTACATTTTTAAAATTAACAAAACAAGACATTACCTCAGATTTCCTTTTCACTAAGTATCCAAAGGTTTTTCTCGAGTAGTCATCAGTAAGGGTCAAGAGGTAACGCGTACCACCCCAGCTGTCGTCACTCATCGGGCCACAGACGTCTGAATGCACCAGTTCGAGAAGCTTGCTTGCACGCCTCGCTCCATCCTTAGGGTACGCCTTGGCCACCGGCTTCCCCTTAAGACACGCGCCGCACTGCTGTATGCTGTCATCGCTCATCTGAAAAGAGACACCACGTGCAGCACTCTCTCTCACCATACGCATTCCATTCAAACCAAGATGTCCTAAACGCGAATGCCACAAAGATGCTTTCTTTGCATCTGACACAGCTAACTTTGCAGTCTGTGATCCCTGCACTTCATGCAGAGTAGCCATCGACTGCTCCTTTGCACAAATACCTCGTAACCGGTACACACCCTTACACAAATCAGCTGACATAACAGGTTTGCCCTCTAAAGTGCATTTATCATAAATAAAACAGCCATCACTTTTAAACACCACTACCAAACCCTTTTCACACATCTTACTTACAGACAGCAAATTTTGAGATAGATGAGGCACATACATTACATTCTTAATAACTCTATCAGAATTTTCAAGTCTTACATGTACATCTCCGATACCACAGCTCTCTAATTTTGAAGACCTGTCAGCACTGTTAATATTTGTTTTAGAGTCCTTTAAATTATCAAAAAAATTATTATTATTAACCATGTGAGATGTTGTACCACTGTCCACAATAAAGTCCACTGAAGCCGCTTCCGCTGAAGCCATGAATGCAGAAACCTCTTCTTGAAGATAGAGTCTTTTCTTCTTTTTCCTTCTTATTTTGCCTTTTTAGTTTGAAGCATTTTGACTTAGTGTGTCCTGGTCTGTGGCAATAGTGGCACACAATCTTCCTTTTATAATTGCTGACAGCAAATGCGCTATGCCCATTTGCATTAATGTCAGCGCTAACTCGCCGAAAGTCCTCTTGTAGTAAGTAGCCTGGTTCGAACTATTTCTGATGTTAAAGAGTTTGAGATTGAAGCGGTTCCTAAGGCGGAAACTAGAGTGTCGTAATCCTGCGGGAGCCCTGCAAGGAGAATCTCCGCTATCTCCCCGTCTTCAATCGTTTTTCCAATGTCTGCCAATTGGGAAACCAATGTAAATACAGTATCTATATAAGCTGTCATGCTGGAACACTGTCCCAATTCTATTCTATGTAACCGGCGAAGCAAGCTCACACGCCTGAACAAGCCTTTATCTTCAAAGACAGAACTGAGCTTCTCCCAAGCTTCTTTTGCTGTGTTAATTCCATGCAGTAATTGAAAGAGTGTGGGTTTTAGGCTTAACGATATTCTGGCTAAGGCACGCTGTATTTTAACTGGATCGTTGTCATCACCCGTGACAGATGGCCAAAGTCCTTCCAAAATTAAAGCATTTTTGCACATAAATTTCCATGACGAGAAATTTCCAAGGCCATTCAATTTCTCAATAAGCATTCCGCCGCCAAAGCTCGAAGTCGAAGGGTTAGCAATAGCGTTCTCCATCTTATGCGGCGACAAACACGATTGAGGTTATGCCAAGCGCGTTGCAGTTGAGGTTATGTGAGTTCGAATTTCAAGTTATTTTCCAGCCAACCGCTTATAGCTTTCTGCTACTTTAGTAATCAAATCTACGCCAATAATCTGAGCCCATAAACTGTAGGAAAGATCGGGGCTGTGCAGTGGAATACGGCGTGTTAATGGCGGTAAGGAGTTGGCTTGGAAATAAATCACTCACTGGTTCTGCAGATGAAGCAATGTGTATTTCTCAGAATACAATGTCTTCATGTTTGTCAGGCGGGTTATAGGACACACGACAACACATAAACTATCAATTATAATATTATTTAACTTGAGGATAGCAAACACAGCGGCCATAGAGATAGCCATCAAGGAAAGAGATCAGAATGACATTTGGTGTTGCCAGAGTTGAGAATATAATTTCCAACAAATATAATTATGGACATTTTAAAGAAGACTAAAATTTGCAACAAAATGAAAGTAATTTGGTCACCATAGACCAAATAGTTTATAAAATACAGCTATTCAAATATTTAATTGCACAAACGGGTCTACCGCGATATAATTTCATTATTTTTACCTTTAATTCCGACGTTTCAGCTGAGTTGCACCAGCTGTGGTCACGGAAAGACTGACGTCCCAACAAATGTCAACAGAGATATTAATAAAACACCACTAAGTTACCCGAAATTAGTTTATAAAAATGTTCGGGGTAGACAAAGAAATTGCAGCTACCCGTTAAAGTTTAATGTTTATTGTCCACGGCACGAGACGCAACACTCACAGTATCCGTACACGTCCGAAGATATATCCGCTGGTTTCAACATTTGAATCACTGTGGTCCCCAAGTAGACGATAATTTGTACCCGTCCTCTCGGTTGAAATTTTTAGGGTGTTTTTTAATTTCAATCGCCTCTCTCTCTCGCGGTAGACCCGTTTGTGCAATTAAATATGTGTACAAAACGCGAGAGTTTAAAGAGCTATTCAAATGTTAGCAAAATTTCCTAAAAAATCATTTTTTTGAGTTTAGTGGTGTCTGTTCAGCATTTTGTCTACTGAAGGTGTGTTGTGTGTGTGTTGTATTTTAACTTTTATGTATAATTAAGGTATCTACTATTTATAGTAACAGAAAAAACAAAACAACAATAACCTGTGTCATCGGATTTATATTCAAACCGCAATAATAGTCCGTGGTGTTCACGACAAAAAAGTGCGATTTACGGGAAATGATGATGTTGGAATTTCATTTTGCAGAGTTGCTCCTTTTGACTCACAGATTGATTTAGGAAAGGGAGCCAATCGAATTTTTGATGCAAAATTTTGACTTTAGGAGGGGTGCCCCCCGAAATTTGTAAAAAATTAAGTTTTGCTATGTGCTCAAGTTTGGTATCATTTTCGGGTAAATCAAGGATGCTAAATTCATTTCTAATATTTAATTTATACAGTTTCATGAAAACATTAAAATTAAAAATTTGCCATTTTATTTTTTTCCGGATAAATACCAATTTTTTTTAAATTTTAATACTTATATACACCAAAAATAAGGCCCACAGTCGTAACCCTTTGTACGCTGGGCATAAAAATTAACATACTGAAAAATAAGAAAATACTCAACGATACACCATTTTATATTAAAGAAGATTTCCCTCCAGAAGTATTAGAAGAACGCAAGAAATTAAGCGTACAGTTACAGGAGGAAAGGAATAAAGGACATAAAGCTTTCATAAAATATAATAAACTTATTGTGATTCCTGGTGAACAAAATTATATCAAGAAACGCAACCAAAACTCTAACAAGAGAAACCTATCCGAATCACCAGAAAACTCCAACAGCTATCCAAGAAAAAATATTCTTAAAAACCCTTCAAAGAGACAAAATTCTAGTATCCAACAATACATGATAAGAAACCCAAATAACGACAAGGCATTGCAACCTCCCCCCTCGCCCTCACCAAACACCTCTACTGTATCACCTCAACCTCACGCTAATACGAAGAATTGACATAAAGCGACCTCTTCACGCAAGCCCCCAATACGGCCGGTCACCGCGGGGACTAACGACCACAACCCTCCATTAAAACCACTCCATATATGCACATACAACACAAGATCTCTACTATCAAACGAACGTCTCCTAGAGTTCAAGGATGCTATTTCGAAAATAAACTATGACATAATTGGTCTCGCCGAGATACGCAGAACAGCCTACCATATTCTGGAAGATGACGAGCATATACTTTGCTACTATGGTCAAACCAAAGGCCGCCACGGCGTAGGATTTATATTAAAAAAAGAGCTTAAAACAAACTTAGAAAGCTTCACTGCAATCTCAGAGCGCGTATGCACACTGAATCTAAAATTTAATACTACATAACTCGATCATACAAGCTTATGCGCCCACCAGTAATGCAAGCGACGACGAGGCTAACATCTTTTACGACCAGCTACAAAAAGCTTTTGGAAAAAGCTTTAGCAACATCATCTTAATGGGTGATTTCAACGCGTGCGTTGGCCAACGACAACCTGAGGAAGAAAGAGTACTAGGAAGATATTGTTACGGCAACCGGAACGCAAGAGGCGAAAAATTAATACAATTTGCTCTGCAAAATAACCTTACCATAATTAACAGTTTATTTAACAAGAAAACTAAGAATATGTGGACATGGACCTCTCCTAAAAAAGCAAAATACCAACTAGATTATATTATGTCCAACATAAAGGAAAAGTTCACAAACATAGAGGTTTTAAATCAACTGAACTTTCCAAGTGACCACCGCCTAATAAGAAGTACACTTAATATAACTACAACTAGGAAAAGTAGAGCAAAGTATAGCGCAGCAAATTTCACATTAAAATCAGCAGAAGATGAAAAGTTATTCGTGGAAAATCTAAAACATAATCTAGAAAATGTTGACTTATCAGCGTGCGCAAATGTAGAATTATACTACTCAAATATAAAAAAATGTATCATTGATTCTACTAGCTGCATAAAGCAATTAAGCAATAAATCAAAAAGTGTTATTTCTGAAAATACAAGATTACTACTCAATAGAAGGATAGAGCTGCAAAATAAAAAACCACGAACAAAGGAAGAAAAGCATGAACTCAGTAACCTGTATAAAATAATACATAAAAAAATTAAAGAAGAATACGAAATCCATCGATTGAAGATAATTGAAAAACACCTGTCCACCACCGGAAGCCTGAAAAAAGGTTACAAAGAATTAAATTTGACAAAAACCTGGATACCAAATGTGAAAGAAAGACCATCTGATAGCGAAATATCCTCGAGATCAAAAATAATAGACACTGCCACTAACTTCTACAGAAATGTATATGCTAGAAAACTCAACTCTACAAACCAACATCTAAATAGAACCACGGAAGATACGATGACTATACAGCCGTCTATGCTTCAAAGATTTACAAGTGAGGAAATTTGCAAGAAAATAGAGAGTTTAAAGAAAGGAAAAAGTAGCGGCCCTGACAATATATCAAATGAAATTATCCTAGCAGGAAAATATGTACTAACACCCTATTTAACTTCGCTCTTTAATAGAATACTAGACTCTAGAAAAATACCAACTGAATGGGCCAAATCTGACATTATTTTACTGTATAAAAAAGGCGACCCCGCGAACATTGCCAATTATAGACCTATAAGCTTGCAACCGTGTCTCTACAAGCTATTTGCCTCATGTTTGGAAAGCCGTTTATCAAAAATCACTGACAAATTCCAACCAATAGAACAGGCGGGTTTCAGGAAGTCTCTATCAACAATAGATCATATATACGTCCTAGAACAAATAATAGAGAAATATGTAGAGCAAAGGCGCCCGCTGTACTTGGCATTTATAGATTATGCCAAAGCTTTCGATACAATTTCCCACGCAAGCATATGGAAAGCTCTACAGGAATGCAATACACCACTGGAAACAATAGAACTAATACAGAACATCTACGAAAAAAGCGTAAGCCGAGTAAAACTGGATAGAGCCGGCCCCGAAATCGACATTTGTAGAGGCGTACGGCAGGGCGACCCCCTGTCCCCTACTCTATTTATAACGGTTTTACAAAGCATCATGAAACAATTAAACTGGTCAAAGAAAAACCTTAACAACCTACGTTTCGCCGATGACATAGTGTTGTTTTCAGAAAGTGCATCACAAACTTGGATCTACAACACCCACACAAAAAGAAAAATTGAAACATGCCAGAGAGCCATGGAACGCAGTATTCTTAATCTGAAACTCAGGGACAGACAACGTAATACTGAGATAAGGAGGAAGACAAAAGTCATTGACGCTCTAACGCACTGCAAAAAGCTTAAATGGAGATGGGCCGGACATGTTGCACGCCACGACAAAGAAAGGTGGACTAAAAGAATCTCAACATGGGCTGGCCCCCCCGGTAAAAGAAAAAGAGGTCACCCTTTAGAAAGATGGGCGGACGAACTTACAAAGTTTACAAACGACGACTGGACAAGAATAGCCCAAGATAGGAAAAAGTGGAGAGAAATGGAGGAGGCCTATACTCGTCGAGAGGTCTTTAATAATAATAAAAGTTGAAAAGTAAAAAAATAATAATAATCAAATTTTATATCAACAATAATTGTATAATTGTAAAATGTATAATTTTAATTTAATTTAATTGTATTGTATATATTATAATGTATTATTAAAGAAATAAAAGGCTTAAATAAATAAAATAAATAAATAAATACACCAAAAATAAAAATTTAATGAATAAGACCTAATATTCCTCGTTATAAAAAGTATACATTAGGCATGATTGCTACAGTTTCTAATAAGTTCCTATCGAATGCCAAGAGCCTTGCGAGAACAAACCAGACCTCGACATGGACGAACCATTCGTCGATGACCCACCATCAGATGACGATTTAGAGCTGCCTGAGCCGGTCGATGTAGAAATGGAATGCTCTCTTCCCAAAAGGAGTGCTGTGGACCTAGAAAATCAGCCTGGTCCATCAAAAATGACCAAGAAAAAGTAATAATAATACTTCCTCCAGTACCGCATACAATGAGGTTATTATTATTATATGTTTTTTTTTGTAAATAATAATACTTGTTTGTTATGTCGCATTTCTTTTTACAAACCTTTCTATTATTTTGTTTACTCACCTCAGCAACTTGGAACAGCTGTATCTAAAGAACTATCAGGTCTTAATAGACCAAATTGGTCTCGTTTTGTTGCGAATGATGTGTACTTTAATAACGTATAATGACTTGTGACGTAAAATGGGTCTACTTGAGCACATAGACGAAAACTGAAAAAAAAAACGTCTAAAAATATTATATTTTGGAAATTTTGCAAATTTTTGAACAACTGTATCTTACAAACTATTCGGTTTCTCGCCTTCTAACTTTAACCTACTTTGTTGAGAATTTAGTCTTCTTTAAAGTGTTCATAGTGACATTTGCCGTAAAATAGGTCCTAATTGGTAAAAATTGGCAGAAACTGAAAAAAGTCCGAAAATTTTGTGGTTTTTCAAAAATTTGACCATGACCCAGACGGTTCCCGAGGTCGAAAACTTGGATTTGCCATAACCACAACATCACATAGAACATACAAAAAAACCAGAACTACCCGATTTGATGCAAGGCAAAATGTACCATTTCAATGGATCAATAACCTTATATCGGTTTTTAAAAGGTCGGCAACGCGCGTGTAACACCTCTGGAGTTGCAGGCGTCCATAGGCTAAGGTGACTGCTTACCATCAGGCGGACCGTATGCTTGTTTACCACTGGTGTGGTAAAAAAATGAAAGGGAATATACTGCCCTGCTAAGCCAAAGAGCGCTATCTCAAAAGAAAATTCATTGCTAACTTATACTTTAGTTTCTATTACTGAGAATTCCATTTTCAAAATCATTTATTTTTGAGATAGCGCTATTCGGTTTAGGAGGGCAGTATATTATATAGTAAATTTTATAGTCACAGTAAATTTACTCCCATCTCCCATCTTTCGACACAGGATTTTATTTTAGTTTTACCCACTAAAAATGAAAATGTATAAAAAACAAGAGGAAAAACCGGGCAAGTGCGAGTCGGACTCGCACACGAAGGGTTCCGTACCATTATCTATAAAAACGGTCACCAATCCAAGTACTGACCCCGCCCGACGTTGCTAACTTCGGTCAAAAATCACGTTTGTTGTATGGGAGCCCCACTTAAATCTTTATTTTATTCTGTTTTTAGTATTTGTTGTTATAGCGGCAACAGAAATACATCATCTGTGAAATTTCAGCTGTCTAGCTATCACAGTTCACGAGATACAGCCTGGTGACACACGGACGGACGGACGGACGGACGGACGGACGAACAGCGGAGTCTTAGTCATAGGGTCCCGTTTTACCCTTTGGGTACGGAACCCTAAAAACTAAGTCGGCTTGTCTCTGGTCTGTAAAACTAGCGAGGTGGGTTGTGTAACATACATCCTACGTGGAAAGCTTACTTATGAGACGACTATGGTATTTCCAGATTTCGCAACGACTCTTCCTCGAAGGTATGTAAGGTACCATTGACCGGGGTGACTTTCAAATTCAGGGGCGACTTTAAAATTCTAGTTTTTAAGCCATAATATATATTTATGCGAGATTTTTTACAGTAGGTGAATATGAATATATAGTAATCTAACTAGTTACAGGAACATTTTCAGTAAATAATGAATAATGGTAATTCTATGGCCGTTTTAAATCTATCAAAGTAACCCCAAATTTTCTGAAGTCACCCCGGTCTACGGTACTCAAGTTTACCTGGTATCTGATGAACAGGTACTGTGGGATGCATGTACAACCGGAGTGTGTTGCAGAGTTCCAACATGGCGTCCACGTGGTATTCCGGCACGAATGCGAACAGGGGCTCGGTGAACTCGCGCGTCGCTGGTTCTGGTAAGACGATGCGAAAAGATTTTTAGAACCTTAATACATATATTGTGTAATGATAACGGCAATTATCGTTTAAGTAATGGGTCAAATAGAAAACTGTGTTACGTCTTTCCTGTAGACATACACAAGAGTTAAGGGCTATAAAGGTTAATTTTCTTATTTAAGACGAAACAGGAGCTGAGTTTTAAATATTTTAGGTAAATGTACCCGTCTCGCTAACGGAAGCGGCACCTAAAAGTAGTGCGATAAGGACAAGGCGAAAAATCCTGCGTAAAAATCTCAAAAATCGAGGTTTCGTACTCTTCTGTTTCCTCCTCCAAAACTTAACCAATCGTAACCAAATTTGGAAATCTAAATGATTATGAAATTATCTGTGTCGGACCGTTTTGCTTTTTTGGCTAAATGATATCAGTTTTGAATGCCACGCCTCTCATTGCGGCATAGTCAATTAGGCCATTTTTGCCATTTTTGAAGGGCTCTAGCGCCTTAAAAAACAAAAATATCAAAAAAAGCAAAACGGTCCGACACAGATATTGACAATATTAATCTGTGTTGAAAAAATCATTGCTCTAGCTTCAAAAACCACGGAGGAAAACGAGGAGTACGTTTGTATGGAGAAATGACCACTCCCGTTGGCTCTTAACCCTTATCCACGTGAAAAGGTCCTCCTTTTATTTGGAGAACTATGATAAAATCATTACTTACATGCCCACAAGCTGTTAACTATTGCCCACAGGAGAGAAAAATGTACAGTTCGCGCGAACACACTAGTTTTCTTTCCTGTGGGCAATAGTTAACAGCTTGTGGGCATGTAAGTGATGATTTTATCATAGTTCTCTAAATAAAAGGAGGACCTTTTCACGTGGATAAGGTTTAAATAAGAAAATTAACCTTTATAGCCCTTAACTCTTGTGTATGTCTACAGGAAAGACGTAACACAGTTTTCTGTTTGACCTAATAAGTCATGACTTACGATTGGCCGTTCCGACTTGAGTGTTGGATGCGTTTCGGGGGGTGGCCGCTGTAGAGTTTGGCGTCTGGGGGCTAAACAGAATTAGGTAGATTAAGTACAGATGGACAGAATTACCGATGGACAGTTAACAGTGTGGGCGAAACGACAGTACAGACGACAGACAGACGACGTACAGAAATTCGGCGTAGCATGTTGCATGTCCTATCCAAATTTTTACGAGTTCAATAAACAAGTGACAACGTTACGAAACCTTTCTACCAATGTCTAGTCTACAACTGTGACTATCTACAAATATTTGGTAATTCACTGTTTACCAATTACTGGAGGAGTCTGTGTATTCGAGCTGTAGAGACGCGTAGCTTCCAAGTAGAGAACTCTTCCCTGGAAGAATCTCCTTACTGGCCACCTGTCATTACAATTGTGTTATTCATTCATAGTCGTAGCTCATCAACTTGCACAAATTTATTTATTCGTTTATTTTCTGTTTCAGGTAGGTACATAAAAAATAAACTAACTTATTTCGATGTCCCGGTATTTCGATGTTTTTATATCAAACTATTAGAGCTTCAAGCAACACCGGCTTCCGACACATCGGAAGGGAGGGGCCCAAGCGATATCTCACCGTACAAATCCTTCTGCCATTTTTCGCGGGGGGAAAGGTGCACACAGTCGCACTTCTCACACACTTACATACAAAATCCAATCTGTAATGACGACACAAATACATAGAAAATGACACACGTCAAAGACAAATCTTGCAAACCTCGATCTCTTTTTGTGTACGGACGAGTGACAAGTGACACGCACACTAACACATTTTCGTTGAAGTATGTTATTGTATTCTGAGAGATGAGAAGTCGGATTTGTCGCTCGACCGATCCGCAATTTGTACTGAGCGAACAAAATCGATAAATCCAACAATTACATGAGACTAAAATATAATAATTGTGTTTGAATGTAATTAAACGTATGATATGTAAAAAAAATATTACATGTGAAATGTAACACTTTCTTTTTGTAAATTTGATGTCCCCGATCTCTTTTTATAACAAAAAACCGAGCAAACAGGCATTTTTGTGCAGCAGTGTTCACGCGCGCGTCTGGACTCGGTCTAGTGAAAAATCCAAGTGCAACTAGTTTTATTACCCGCGCTAGATTAGATTGACGCGCTAATCTTGTACCTCGGCAGAGGGGAAATAGTGCGAATGCCGCCTCCCTTCCGTGTTGCTCGAAGTATCAGAGGATAGTTTGAGAGTTTGATTAAATTATGAGCAGGCTCGATCACGGGGTTATGGAGCTAGAAGAGCCTAGAATGCCCAAAAGCGATTTGTGAGGGGTCTTGCTATTCTGGTCAACTCCTTTGCAAGAAAATATAAAAATTTTACCTTCCAATAAAATTGTTATTATGTTTCCTTCTACGTCAGAGGTCTTCATTGAGAGAGTAACGCCTCCGGTGTCCGATAGATGCCGCTAGCGTCTATGTAGTCGCTCTGCCCCACGCCGTGACGTAGTTCCGCTTCCCCTCCCTTCGAACCGTTGCTCGCTTTCCGTGACTCGCCGCATGTCATTGTTGAGGAGAAGTACCGTCGGCATAAAAGTAGCCTAGTAGCCTGAGGAAGGCATTACTCAAACCTCTGACGTAGAAGGAAACATAATAACATTTTATTGGAAGGTAAAATGTTTATATTATGTGTTCCGTACTCTACGTCAGAGGTCTTCATTAAGACCAGTTTATTATCTCCTGGTGGCGAGTCAGCGGGCGCGCAAGCGTTAGGGCTACATCTACTGTCATAGAACTCAGAGAAAGAATAAATATATACGCCTTATTGCAACCCATGAAATCACAGTGACTCGTTATAATGATGCATTACAGGAAATTGAGATTTTAAATTGTAATCCCAGGTTCGAATCTGACGTTATACTGGTATGAGAGATTTCTCATTCGAAATCGCATCTGATCCGCAGAATCTCGGCGATAGAATCGTCTAAAGAAAAAGTCATGTTTCCAATTAACTTAAGCTAATTGGATAGTTTTCCAGCCAATTTAGTGATTAAGTACATCGTGGATCGAAAGCAATCGTAGGCGAGGCCGGCTTGGATGAGACTGTGGCTGGAAGAAATAGGCGCAATGTCCCCTAACATTTTGTGTAATTCTCACAAGTTGACGTACCCAGACTACCCACTTACTGGGTCTATACTTTATTCCGGAGCTTCTAAGAGTCCAGTCGGTAAGACACGTTATCTGGTTTAGAGCCGAATTTCGGACACAAAATAATAGCGCGAAAGGGGTGCGTCCCACGAGATATAACTACATAATATATAATTTCATATTAATAACGTTCACAAGATATAATGAACGTTTGCGATAACATCAAAATCAATTTTTTTATTAGGAATAACGGTCAGTTAATATAATACTCATTTTGTATAATGATTTTTTATATAACACTCAAATACTATAAATTCAGTTTATATAACATACATAACGTATATCGATCATAGTATATACTATCTTTTAGTATAATGATTATAAAATATAATAGCGTATGTATACTAAATAGGTTATAAATGCTACCCCTATACAAAACAAGCTGTTGCCAGAAAAGTAGGTTAGGTTAGGTTAGATCTGCGACCCCTACAGAAAACAAACTGCTGCCAGAAAAGTAGGTTAGGTTAGGTTAGAACTGCGACCTCTACAGAAAACAAACTGCTGTCAGAAAAGTAGGTTAGGTTAGGTTAGAACTGCGACCCCTACAGAAAACAAACTGCTGCCAGAAAAGTAGGTTAGGTTAGGTTAGATCTGCGACCCCTACAGAAAACAAACTGTTGCCAGAAAAGTAGGTTAGGTTATTCTATACGAGCATTATGCATTTTGGTGTTAGATGTATTGAATAATATACATTATAAATCTGAGATATTATGAACGTTATACATAATGATTGTTATATACAATGATATTATACTTAAATAACGTTATACTTAAGAAAACTAGATATTTTGATGTTATATCTAACGTTCGTTATACACCTTGAACGGTATACAAAACAAACTTATACAATATGAGCGTATACAATATGAATACTCTAGTGTAAGTTGTTATGTCTTATATTACTTACCCGCGCGAAAGTTATCTATGCAATTGCCCGGGCTACAGAGTAGTAGAGTAAGGTCATTGACCCTGCGGCCTGATGCTAACAGTAAAAGTGCGGCAGCTCTCCTATATAGGTACGTTGTAGGGCTATTCAAGTTAGGGCAAGTAATTTTAATTAGATTTCTCGCGTCCCAAGCTGGTGGTTTGGGAGGCGCTGGTCTCGCTATTAATGGCGTTGGAAGCAGGCATAGTGTCCGGTAGGCTTATGAACAAGTGTCGTTCTGAAAGCTAACATAGACCATAGAAAAAGATGACTGAGATAGCTCGTTACTTCACTGGATATTAGAGGTACCTGGCAATCAATCTTATTTTTGATGCACCATGAAGACTATTTCTACATTGTGGGCGTACAGGCAGCCTAGACAAGGGGACGATCTAAGGAGTGCTCCCGGTACTGGTTTTCTATACAAACACAGTACCGGAACCGGGAATACCCGGTTCTCGCCATACAAACTCAGTACCGGGAGTATCCCTCGGACGATCACTTGAGTTTCTTTCTGTCTCTTTATCACTCTTCCATATCAATCAATAAATCAATCAATAATAGTGAGATACTGACAGTTGCGTCTCGTTCGCTACGTAGCGTTAGCCCTTGGCATGTTGCATGCATGCGCCAGTCACGCCAGAAGGTACATCAAGCGGACGTCACTCCTGATCCCGCCAGCCCGGTGTTGGAGCGTCCTATCAGACAGGAGCTAAGCCTCGATTCATAAGGTCGTTGACTCGAGTCAATGTCTCCACCTCCAAGCCTAGTCTGTTCGACGACCACGTCTTCCTAACGATCGTTAGGAAGGGCGGTCTGACGTTATGTTCACTAGGACCGCCAGTAAATTGCAAGCTTACCACAGCTGCGTGAAGGCTCTCCTCATCACGCCGTCACAGTAAACAGACTAGGCTGGGAGGTGGAGACATCCATGCCAAGTCGTATCACCGGTAGCTGCCAAACGCGTCGTGGTAGCAGTTCAAAGAGTCGGTTAAGAAATACCGTGGCACAGTGCGAGGGCTCTCGAAAGCGGAGGCCGGCCAACAGGGCGGCTATCAGGCGAAGATAGTCTCGGCGGCCTTTGGGCGCAGCTGCCACTCGAGCGCGCAGTGACTTCTTAATAAACCGTCGCCCTCGGGAGTTGTACCGACCTGGTAAGTAGAAAGAAACCAGCGCGACTTGTAGACGATCTGCTGGCATCAGCAGTTTTTGCGACAGCCGTAGTAACGGAAGGGATGTAGTGTCGCCGTCGTTTTATGTATACTGTAGCGGTCCGGTTGTATGTTTGAAGTACACTTCTGTCGTCAGCGCTGCAGATGCGGCTCGTTAACGATTACTCTCCACTGAAAGGGCCGTACCTCGTACATTGTCTACCATTATTGGAGATTGTAACGGACTGCAGGCATAAGATGAGAAGGGAAGTGGCACGAGGGTTTCGGCAGCTGTCAGCAGTGTTGCTGGGGACTGCGAAGGTGTCACCTTCCTCCATGAACTAAAGTTTGCGAATTTTAGACTAAACAGGAATTGAGTCTCATTTCTGCGCGAAACTCGGCAGCAAGGCAGGCCTGTATGTCACGAAAAAGAAAACTTTCAATCGGGGTACTGTGCCGCGTGTCCCAAGTGATGTATAGGAGCGTGATGGTCTAATTCGCTTTATCCGAAGAAACGCCTATATTGAGATAGTATAGGGGTATGGTAGCATGCTTTTAAGGAAATCGAACTGATGAAATGAAGTCTAAAATCGGTTTTGGCGCTTTGCGTAACAAAACTGTTTCGATAAAGAAGAAGACAGACAGATGGAAACTGCTGGAGTCCCCCTCGGCCTCGCCCCTTTCTCTTAGCACCGGAAACTCAAGCTTATTCAGGCGCAGCGGGTTTATTTGTCCCATTTTGTTTATTGGGCTTGGCGATCGAGTTCGTCTTTGTAAGACGGAACTTAATTACTTACGATAATTATGTGAGGTCTGCAGACCTTTTCGATGCCTTCAACCTCGGATGTGAGCGGTCGCACAGGATCGTGTCGCAAAGCTGCTCTCCGGTTGGATCGCACGCTGGCCTCGAGACGTCGTAGGACCCTCGAAGCGGCACGGCTCCTCGTCGATCTGCACCTTTATGAAGCCCAGGGACGCGACGTATTTTCCTCTGGGTACCGCTTTCAACTCCGGGCAGTCGAGCCACACTAGGACGAGGCTCCTAACGACCTTGTCTGCCGTCGCCATCCTTAACCGAAACCAAGAGTTTAGGGGTCTGTTCGTGCTGTGGCACCATAATTATAGGCGCCTGCGTACCTCAATGGGACCATGTGGACAGGACAAAACTGATACCGTGGCGCCCAGCGTCAGCTTGGTGGGCAGCATCGGCGACGGGTAAGTTCGCGGTGGTATTCTTGCGAACAGAACATGGGCGCCATTGCAAGGGACGACATCGTCGTAGTTTCAGCATCGGTGGACAGCATCGGCGTGATTGTCGGCGTCATCATGGCAACCACCGCCGCTCGGGAGGCACCGGTGCGTAAGGTGAGAGGCGCCATCGTGGTGGCCGGCTCGAGAGGCGCCTGTTCGTGAGACGAGAGGCGCCATCGTGGCGGCCGGCTCGGGAGGCACCGGTGCGTGAGGCGGGCGGCGCTATCATGGCGGCCGCCACTGGCTCAGGAGGCGCTGGTGAGTGCGGCGAGGACCCATCGAGAGTGGCGGCCCGTTCGAGAGGCACTGTCGCGTGAGGCGGGTGGCACCACCGTGGCGGCCGCCGCCGCAGCCCGGGAGGCGCCGGTGCGTGAGGCGAGAGGCGCCATCGTGGCGGCCAGCTCGGGAGGCACCAGTGCGTGAGGCGGCCGCCGCCAAGCTCGGGAGGCGCTGTTGTGTGAGGCGAGAGGCACCATAGTGGCGGCCAGCTCGAGAGGCGCCGGTGCGTGAGATAAAAAGTGGGTAGAATGGAAAAGCACTTTCGATCGCGAGATCGCCAAAATACTAATAATAGCGATCTCTGCTATATCTCACTATTTAATGGACAAGCTTTGGTTCGGAAATTTTAAAGCACCATGCTGCAAAAATGTACGCAAAAAAAAATTTGCGGCCATCGGATAAGACGGTCGACGAAACAATGTCATGGCGGCGAGTCGCGGAAAGCGAGCAACGGTTCGCAGGGAGGGGAAGCGGAACTACGTCACGGCGTGGGGTGGAGCGACTACATAGACGCTAGCGGCATCTATCGGACACGGAGGCGTTACTCTCTCAATGAAGACCTCTGACGTAGAGTACGGAACACATAATATGAGTGGCCATAGTTTAGATACATTGGTAGGGTAGGTGGATCGTTGTCTAGTCAATTGTGGTGGGTACGTGAGAAAATAGGCGTATCAGCCATCTTGAATTTAACATTTTTTATTCAATCGTGTCGAAAATGAAATAGATGTCTATGAATCTACACTATATAGTTTATAGCGAACCGCGAGTTCTCAGTTCGGGGCGAACTACTAGTACTAAAAAGTTAATAAATTTTAACCTGTATGTGAGCAGCATATTCCGTGTCAGAGGCAAGCCGCATGGAGTGCAGCGTGCCCGCGAAGTGCTTGGCCAAGTCCGCTTGTCTGCTCTGTGTCCAGACAGCTCCGATTACCCACGCCATTTGCAATGATCCGGCTTTTAGCTTCTCCTAGAAACCATCGGTACGTTAACTCTTGCAGGAGCTATAACTAGTAGCAAAGAGAATAGAGCGTTTAGAAGCGGATTGTCAAAGTAAATTATGTAGCCACTGTAAATTTACTGCCCTCTTTCGACAGAATATTAAAGCTGTTAGAACGCCATTTGACTTTGATCCTTATTCTATCACTGATATGTGTTAATTTGTTAAATATTGAAATTAACGCCATCTACTCGACTGTAGGCCAAAGGTTATGGTGCCATCGCTCGAAAAGATTGCACCATACCTTTGGCGTACTCTCGAGTAGATGGGGTTAATATTAATATTTAACAAGTTAACACATATCACCATATCAGTGAAAGAATAATGATCAAAGTCAAATGGCGTTCTAACGGGTTTAATCTTCTGTCGAAAGATGGCAGTAAATGTACTGTAGCTACATAATTTACCATGACAGTAACTCTCTGTTTCAAATTCTCTTTGCTAGTAGGAAGCAAAATGGAAGCATATAGCTTTGAGGGAAAGTGACATGATCAGCACTGACCACGCAAAAGGTCTTGCCAAAATTTGCCATTGCCATTTAATGCCTGATGTTTCAACGATTTTGTACGAAAACTAAGCTACAACTATGTGTAAAATCTGCTCTCATTTCTTAACCACCAGAAACCTTTTAATAACATCGAGAAATTATATTGATCAGAAAGACTATGGTACCGCCGGTGAACGCAGTGGACTGACCAATTTGTGAAGACTGTCGAAATGCCTTCCACAAAGTATTTTGTGTTGTCAAAGACTGAATCTGAATCTGAAGACTGAATCTGAAAAATCTAGGACTGAATCCCGATATAGATCGACACTAAATTGTCATTATATTCATATTTTGTTGATAAAACTTATTCAATTACCTCGTAGATACTCTTGGATCTTTCGAGTTCTTGAAGTATTTTTTCAGTCAATTCCTTTTTTGGTTTGTCCGATTCGGAAATATTATCGTTATCTGTAATGTAAGCAAATTGTGTTATCGGCTTCAAAATATAAAAAGAAGCCCACAATTCGCCGGAACTTATACATTTATGTATACGCAGTCTGTAAAACACAAAGCTACCGGTGATTTTTCTTACATAGTGAGATCTTGGTTAACAAATCGGCTCCTCTTGGACAACTCAAAGTGCATTTAACAAACACTCACTGTGAGTGGCTAGTTGCCTGTAGCGCTTGTGTGTCAAAAATAATACACATGTCTACGCAAAGAACCTAATCTTCTTCTTCTTCCTGCACCTATCCCACGATATGTGGGGTCTCTATCTTTCGTTACCTCAGCAGTCACTCCTTTCTTTCTCATATCATCATCACACAATCCATCCATCCTTTTTTGGGTCTACCATCCGCTCTCCGACTATCAACATTCATCCCTAACATTCCTTTGCCTTAATCTGCCTGCATTAACTTTAAGTACACATCTGGTCTGGTTCGGCCTATAGTAAATTGTACCTGCAGCATGCAATTCGCTGGTTAAGGCAGCGATTCGATGCTCGATGTCGTGGAGACAATCTGCCATATCTTGCTGATTGTCTCTTAGCTCGCATAGCTGGAAAAAACCGTTTATAAATAAGTAATAGTTTATACAACTAATATCTAATAACATAACGATAATAGACTAATTATATTAGTCCACGAACTGTCAAATCGTATGGGTTGTCATGACAACACACGAATAATATTAGACTAATATCGTTCGAGAAATGGGCCCCTGGTGTCAAAACACAAGTGTGGTGGAGATTGTGGAATGACTAAATCAGTATGATACAGCGCCAGCAGATACTGGTTGAACTGCTACCCAGGAGTCAAAGATTCCCTGACCTGACGTTGATGATGTTGATGGAACCAGCTCCTGGCACCATGAAGCGAGTGCCCTTGAGTGCAGTGCCGTTTCTCCTGAACCAATGGTGTGGTGCTCAGAACTGGTCTTAAGAATGTGTGCGGTGGATTTTCTTTACCTTCTCAGCATGTTTGATGGCTGAGCCGTGATACAGCGCCAACAGTCCATCCAGGAGCCGAAGATACCCTGTCCTGACGTTGATGGAGCCAGCTCCAGGCATCATGGAGCGAGTGCCCTTAAGCGCCAAAGCCGTTTCTCCTGTAGACCTGAGAATATGATGATTATAACCTGCAGCGATTCTAAAGACCCTGGGCTCCGAAGTAGCTCAAGATACAACCGGGATGAACCATAATATGAAAGAAAAAGCGTATTTAAAATAAGGAGGAAGGGGATTCGATCTATACACATTCTGTCTCTGGAACGTGGGCTGATCATAATGGAATGCGGAGATTTCGGACGGTCCGGAACGCTATAGGTTGTACACAAATCGCTGGCCCAATGTTACAGGGTTCTATGTTTCACTTTTATCGAACTGAAATTTGAACATTGTCATAGTGACATTAAGTAGAAATTCAACTATCTTGAAAATGTAACATAGAACGCTGTAATGTTGGGCCAGCGAAATATTGGTCTAATTTACCTACTGTTGATATTGAGTTTTTCTGTTCTTTTGAACTTTTCTGTTGTGTTGTTTTTTGTTTCTTCTGTTCTTTTATTTTTTTGTAAAGGAAGCGCAAAAAGGACGGAAATCTATTTAGGATTTCCTAGAATACCTGTTGGGAATCGGCGGTAGCGTGGCGTGCATGAAGCGGGCCATCGAAGAAATTACTTGAGGCAGTGTTGCTAGACCGGGAGAGCCTGCACCCATCTCGCTCACACCTGTGAAAAGCGATACTTTTAATGATATGGACCTTTAAGCTATCTCATTCTCTCGTTTTGGTATTGGTGCTAACATCACCGATAATCCCTTGCGCTTTGCAATAAATTGAATCAAACATAAGTTCTGAAAAACTCATTGGGACGAGGTGGGGTTTAAACTGGCTACAAATATAATGACCACCAAAAAATACTTTGGTACCCTAAATAAAAAAATCATGCTTACCAAAAAAAATTACTGAACACCAAAAAAATAAGGCCTAAAAATACAAAAGTACCACCATTTTAATTACGACTGCACTTCAAATTGTATTCAAATACCAAATATATTGAATGATCACCAAAAATCATTAATGATCACCAAATCTTGAAGACCAAATTAATGCGATATTTTCACCTTAATAAACCACTATGATTACCAAAAAATGTATACATATTACCAAATAAAGTAAACTGATGCCAAAATTACTAGCCCCTCCCGCTGAACCCCCCGTACCCCGCACCGCATACCTACCTTACCTAATCTACTTTTCTAGTAGCATTTCGTTATGCTACTAGAAAAGTAAGTCAAACTGCTATCAGTTAAGTTAGCACTGCGACCCTTACAGAAACGAAATGGTACTAGAAAAGTAGGTTAGGTTAGGTTTGAACTGCGACCTTTACAGAAACGAAATGCTAGTATAAAAGTGGGTTAGGTTAGGTTAGAACTGCGATCCTCACAGAACCGAAATGCTACTAAAAAAGTGGGCTAGGTTAAGTTTCAACTGTTACCCATACAGATACGAAATGCTACTAGAAAAGTGGGTTAGGTTAGGTTTGAACTGCGACCCATACAGAAACGAAATGCTACTAGAAAAGTGGGTTAGGTTTGCTACCCTATTAAAGCACATGACTCCAAAATAATAATTATTCTAGAAACGAAATGCTACTAGAAAAGTGGGTTAGGTTAGGTTTGAACTGCGCCCCATACAGAACCAAACTGCTATCAGAAAAGTGGGTTAGGTTAGGTTTGAACTGCGACCCTTACAGAAACCAAATGCTACTAGAAAAATGGGTTAGGTTAGGTTTGAACTGCGACCCTTACAGAAAAGAAATGCTACTAGAAAAGTGGGATAGGTTAGGTTTGAACTGCAACCCTTACAGAAAAGAAATGCTACTAGAAAAGTGGGTTAGGTTAGGTTTGAACTGCGACCCTTGCAGAAAAGAAATGCTACTAGAAAAGTGGGTTAGGTTAGGTTTGAACTGGGACCCTTACAGAAAAGAAATGCTACTAGAAAAGTGGGTTAGGTTAGGTTTGAACTGCGACCCTTACAGAAAAAAAATGCTACTAGAAAAGTGGGTTAGGTTAGGTTTGAAAGGCGACCCATACAGAAACGAAATGCTACTAGAAAAGTGGGTTAGGTTAGGTTTGAACTGCGAACCTTGCAGAAAAGAAATGCTACTAGAAAAGTGGGTTAGGTTAGGTTAGGTTTGAACTGCGACCCTTACAGAAACGAAATGCTACACGAAAAGTGGGTTAGGTTAGAACTGCGACTGTTACAGAAATAAAATGCTACTAGAAAAATGTGACGAAGTGGATTAATTAATTTAATAGGATAACGATAATTATATTTAACATTTGCACATTTTTAATTAAAATGTGGTTACAATTTTGGTGGTCATTTACTAATTTTGGGTTTACAAAGATTATTTTGGAGTCATTTGCTTTAATATGATATCAAGATTTAAAAATTTGGTTATAATTTTACATTTAAATGGAGTTCTAATTTTGGTGGTCATTTACTATTTTTGGGTTTACAATGATTATTTTGGTGTCATTTTCTTTAATAGGATAGAAAGATGTAATAATTTGGTTAAGTATCATTTCACATTAAAATGGGGTTTGAAATTTGGTAATCATTTACTATTTTTGGGTTGATATTGATTAGTTTGGTGTCATTTCCTTTAAAAGGATAGTAAAATGTAATAAAATTGGTAATCATTTCACATTAAATGGTGTTATAATTTTGGTGATCATTCATTATTTTAGGGTGGTAAAATAGATTTTTTTGGTATTAAATTTTACTAAATCTGGTGATCAGTTAAATAGCAGCCGTTTAAACTCGCAACCTCCGGATTGAAAGTCGCACGTTCTTACTGGTAGACTATCAGAGCTACAGTAAATAAATTAATTATAATATGTAATTAATAAGTACTTAATTACCCATGTCAATCCCTCCGCCCCTGTTGTAAGTGGGCTCGAAGCTCTGTACAAACGGATTCTCTTCTCCCAATACGTTTATTAGGTCTTGTCTGAGGAAAATAATTTGTAATTATCGTATTAAATAAGCGAAGCGCGAGCGAACAGTCTCCGTTTCAGTTAGGGCAAAAATTCTTTAGGATGTCCGGCCGTTCTTATCTACAGGTAGCATTCCCCAACCAATTCTCGTGAATTGAACAGCCTCAGGCGTTCAGGGTTTGGACATCTTTCAAAACAGTAGAGCCAAGGGGTACACGAGGTCTACATAGGCCACACTGAATGTTTTGCACTACTGGCCACTGGTAAACATTTAAATTACGAATTGTATATTAAAAAAAATACAGGCTATTGATTATGGAATGTGATAAATGTTGGCGACAAATCGATCGTTTTTTGTTTTTAATGGCTTGTCAAAGTAAATCACTTGCGTTGAACGTGGCTTTAACGCGAAAAGATTTTAGAGCTATGATTTTGTATGATTTTAAAAGTTCGCTTACTCCGCAAGACTGTAGTGCTCGCCTTCAAAATGCTTTTGGGATTGAAGCACCACATCTGAGCATCGTGAGGCGTTGGTATGGTGAATTTAGTAGAGACCGCATTATTCTAGATAATGAATTTCGCGAAGATCGACTGTCGACGGCGATCACTGAAGGAAACGTGGCTGCTGTGAGACGACTCATTGAAGAAAACCCACGAATCACGTATGACGAAATTTGAGGACAATTAGGGATAGGTATGAGACAAATACAAAAGATTTTACAGGAATATTTAAAAGTCGGAAAGCCTTGTTGTCTTTGGATTCCTCACGAATTAACTTCAGTCCAAAAACAGGTACTTGTTGACTGGTGCCGAGAAATGCGTCGTAAGTATAAGCAAGGAAGTTCAAATGATGTATATAACATCGTTACAGGAGATGAAACCTGGATTTACTGCTACGATCCGGAAAAAAGCAGTAGTCCAGTGAATGGGTCTTTTGAAGCTGACAGGTGGCCCATAGAAGTTCAACAAGCCAAAAGCGTTGCCAAACATTTTGATCGTCTGTTTTTTTTAAACGGGACATATTTGTACCGTACTTTTAAATAATAAAAGAACGTTAAATACTGAGTGGTACACTACCATTTGTCTGCCCGCAGTCATTGAAAAAGTCCGCGAGAGACGACCGAGAAGCCGCATCCACCTGCGTCATATCATAACAATGCGTCCCGCCATACCGCAATAAAGACAAAAGCATTTTTTAATTATGAAAACGTGGAAAATGTCACTTATACGGCTTATACTCCAGACCTTGCACCCTGTGAATTCTATCTATTTACCAAAATTAAGGATTTAATGAGGGGTTTGATATTTAAGACAGTTACTATGGTTCATCACGACGTCGAAAGCATGCAGTCAAGTGATTGGGCCTCATGCTTCCAAAAATGGTTCCAGCGAGTGAATATGTGCATAGAATGTAAGGGGGAATGTATTATTATGGTTATAAATGGTTGCATTCAAAAGTTACGCAAAACTTTCAGTGTGGAGTAAGTTGTATAGACTTATTGCCCAATGTTATATGGTAGTAATTTTTAACCGACTTCCAAATCTCAAAAGGAGGAGGTTATCAATTCGGTTGTATGTTTTTTTTTATGTTTGTTACTCCATATCTCCGTCAAGTGACCGATTTTGAAAATTCTTTTTTTGATTGTATGTATACATGCATACAGATTGATCCCGTTTTTGTAAAAACCCAGTTTTGATGATGGGATCCAACTTCCAAGAGGAATCGAGGGAACTCCTCAAATCTTAAAGGCATACATATAGTGATTTTTGTGTTTTTATCAACAAATCAAGCATATACATTCAAAAAAGTGACATTTGATGAAGTGGAACTGCTGATGACGATCAGAACGGAACTCTTCAACGACGCATAGTTCACGTTTGACGATTTGTCCTCTTCGTTATGTTTGTTATCATAAATCAAATAATAGAAACAGCGTACCGTAAGGTTCTCACGAGGAAAGGCAGCACGCCACCCAGCCGATCGACGTTGTAGTAGTCCAGGTCTCCATCGATGAAGGACTTGGGAGGGGTGTAAGGAGGAATAGAAGTGTTGCTGGAGAAATGGAACAAAGGTAGGATGTTATCACACTGGTGAGGTGTCATAAGACAATCGATTTACAACGACAACATTAGAATATTAGGTATGCCTGAATAATTATTAATATTATTATTCATACGGGACAGTATAATGTGTACGGCTTAAGGATTATGTTGCTAATGGGCATTTCCTGATATCTGTTAAATCCTGTTACCACAAAACGGGTCTACTTTGGGTTTAGAGTCAAATTTGGTTCCGATCTAGGTCTGGTAGAGCCAGGCATGCTCCAGGTCCGGAACTGGTCCGGGTCTGAGACAGAGTACGGGGTCCGAGTGAGCGGATCGTCTATACGCACGTTTACAGTCCACATGTGAACTTCATGTATTTTTGAGCTGGGGAAGTGGCAGGATGTGCAACTCTGTATCGTGTCTTGTACCGAACGCAGGAATGTGGCAAGAGAGAAGTCCCTGCAATTCCTCGGAGCTCTAGTGCAGACTTTACGCGTAATGCTATCGTTTGGCCTAGCGACAACAGCCGGGCGTGGCAGGACCACTAGATCAGGCAGGCGGGTTGATTAATAAGAAAAACATTCTCTGTAGATAAGCCGGGCTAGCACATGATTGGCGCGACAGTACCTCGCCGCTAGATAGACTACCCGTCCCTCTTTAATTAATACAGTCAAAGACATATGTAACTCCGTATAAGACGAATAAAGTCTAAGAAAAAAACGTGCCTCGGAAATCAAGAAAAAGTCATTCTCGGATAGATGGCGCACACACCTTTGGCCTATGGTCGGCTAGATGGCGTTGACGACACCGTTCCATATTTAACAATTTTAACACATAGGTGTCAGTGAATGAACTTGGGTCAAAATGATACAAAAATAATAAAATCATTTATCCATATATATACATTTTTCGATAGTTTTATACGTTTTCATTTTGAGTTTTAGTCGTGTGTAGTTTAGTAAATTTACTGTGACTACAAAATTCACTATGACAGGACCCCTCTATACTATCTATTCTCTTTGATACAGTTAGAAAAAGACGGGGTATACTAACGTTTGGCCCAGAGGCTTCTCGTCCCACAGCTTAAGCACGGCGGACAACAGCCGAGCGTGGCAGCACCATGAGATGGCAGGCGAGTTACGCGATATGTTAAACAGCCTCTGTACAAAAAAAAAACCGTGAGGGTACTTCTAATTAAACATGTCTACTTAAATATGTATACATTGAGGATCTTAGGGATCACCAGAACCAGAGCCCGATTACGATATCTAAATGTCCTAAAATATGTTTTTTTATGTCTATGTCTAACTGTAATATTTTACAGCCGACCAATTTTTCCGGGCTTATCCATCAGACTTGACATGTTGTTGCCCCACATGCCTCTCTAGGCGTGGTGCAAACAGCTGCTTAAGTTTTTGATTTATTAATTCGGCACTTCTCAGAAAAGTTGTAAGTTAACTTTTTAGGGTTCCGTAGCCAAATGGCAAAAAACGGAACCCTTATGGATTCGTCATGTCTGTCTGTCCGTCCGTATGTCACAGCCACTATTTTCCGAAACTATAAGAACTATACTGTTAAAACTTGGTAAGTAGATGTATTCTGTGAACCGCATTAAGATTTTCACACAGAAATATAAAAAAAAAACAATAAATTTTGGGGGGTGCGTCCCACGAGATATAAGTACATAATATAAGTACATAATATATAATTTCATATTAATAACGTTCACAAGATAATTATAATGAACGTTTGCTATAACATCAAAATCAATATTTTTATTAGGAATAACGGTCATTTAACATAATACTCATTTTGCATAATGATTTTTTATATAACACTCAAATACTATAAATTCAGTTTATATAACATACATAACGTATATCGATCATAGTATATACTATCTTTTAGTATAATGATTATAAAATATAATAGCGTATGATATACTAAATAGGTTATAACTGCTACCCCTATACAAAACAAGCTGTTGCTAGAAAAGTAGGTTAGGTTAGGTTAGAACTGCGACCTCTACAGAAAACAAACTGCTGCCAGAAAAGTAGGTTAGGTTAGGTTAGAACTGCGACCCCTACAGAAAACAAACTGCTGCCAGAAAAGTAGGTTAGGTTAGGTTATAACTGCGACCCCTACAGAAAACAAACTGCTGCTAGAAAAGTAGGTTAGGTTAGAACTGCGACCCCTACAGAAAACAAACTGCTGCCAGAAAAGTAGGTTAGGTTAGGTTAGAACTGCGACCTCTACAGAAAACAAACTGCTGCCAGAAAAGTAGGTTAGGTTAGGTTAGAACTGCGACCCCTACAGAAAACAAACTGCTGCCAGAAAAGTAGGTTAGGTTAGGTTAGATCTGCGACCCCTACAGAAAACAAACTGTTGCCAGAAAAGTAGGTTAGGTTATTCTATACGAGCATTATGCATTTTAGTGTTAGATGTATTGAGTAATATACATTATAAATCTGAGATATTATGAACGTTATACATAATGATCGTTATATACAATGATATTATACTTAAATAACGTTATACTTAACAAAAATATATATTTTGATGTTATATCTAACGTTCGTTATACACCTTGAACGGTATACAAAACAAACTTATACAATATGAGCGTATATAATATGAATATTATAGTATAAGTTCTTATGTCTTATATTACTTACCTGCCCAATTTTGGGGGTTCCCCATACTTAGAACTGAAACTCAATTTTTTTTTCATCAAACCCATACGTATGGGGTGTCTATGGATAGGTCTTCAAAAATGATATTGAGATTTCTAATCTTCTATAGTTTGCGCGAGAGACACTTCCAAAGTGATAAAATGTGCCCCCCCCCCCCTGTAACTTCTAAAATAAGAGAATGATAAAACTAAAAAAAAAATATGATGTACATTTCCATACAAACTTCCACCGAAAATTGGTTTGAACGAGATCTGGTAAGTAGTTTTTTTTAATACGTCATAAATCGTAAACCGCAATTTTATTATGTTACTTGCTGCTACGGAACCCTTCATGGGCGAGTCCGACTCGCACTTGGCCGCTTTTTTAAATTTCAAAGCGCTAGCAAAAAGATTCTACAACAGCTTATTAAAGTCAGGTAAAATCACCAACATGTTTTAAGCGGTGGTGGCCGAGTGGATATGACGTCCGACTTTCAATCCGGAGGCCGCGGGTTCAAAACCTGGCTTGTACCAATGAGTTTTTCGGAACTTATGTACGAAATATCATTTAATATTTACCACTAGCTTTTCAGTGAAGGAAAACATCGTGAGGAAACCTGCATACATCTGTAAATTCAAAGGTGTATGTGAAGTCCCCAATCCGCATTGGGCCAGCGTGGGGACTATAGCCAAGCCAAGCCAAGCAAGAGAGGAGGCCTGTGCCCAGCAGTGAAACGTATATAGGCTGAATTATTATATTATTATTAAAATCACCATGTCCAGAATACAGTTGTCCATGATATATCTTCTGAATTTCTCCAAGAAGATCTTCCTTGTCGACGGAACCATGTTCGTACCGTCCGAGTTGTCTAGCAGCATCAAGAGAAATTCCAACTGTAAAAGGACGAACCATTATCATCAGTCGGCGACGTCATTAATAGGCCTAGAGCCCCATTTAGTTCAATAACTTGTATGCAATATTCGATACTGCTAACTACGGAGTACACTGAATTCAGTCGATCGACCAAATACCGCAAATGGAACGAAAATCGTATGCAAGATTTTGAACCGTCTATATGGGCCTTAAGAGGAAAGGGGACGGCTGCTTGTTGATACAAACACAGTACCCATTTTCCTCTCTGGAACTTGATGTATATATATATAGCTATACCCCTAAGTTTGACGTTTTTCGATTATTTGATTATTGTAAAAAATAAGTGCGAAAAACAGATTTAATACAATTTTTTAAATGCTCCTAACTTTTATAATAAATAAGAATTTGAAAAAAATCTACTGTAGGAGCATAGCTGTGGTTGATATAAAACAAATCGTGTCAAAATATTTTCAATAATGTTAATATCCAGAGAGGAAAATGAGGACCAATGAAGAAGTCGTGAGCTGAATTCGCTAATAAAACTTGGAAATCTTGCAAATATAGTGTAATTTTTCACTTATGTCATTCTATGAAAAATTACACTATATTTGCAAGATTTCCAAGTTTTATTAGCGAATTCAGCTCACGACTTCTTCATTGGGTTTTAGTTTCTTAAGTTTTGTACATATTATTAAATGTTTCCTTTGTGAGATAAATATCTTTACTATCTTAAATTGTATTCTGAATTCAACCCATATACAGGGTGGAAAGGCACGACGATCCTTCCCGGAAGTATTAGGTCGTTTAAGTGATACAGAGACTATTGGTAATGGTAAGAATCGTTAATTGAGTAAAAAATAAAAATTGCAAAAATACTACTTTTTAACTGTGGTGATAACCCTATAGCATGTGCACATGACGGCTAGATTAAGGATCTCCGTCGGGAAAGCTCGGGACTTTACACTTTTTTCCGATCGTTGACAGTATCGCAATGATGTATGAATGACGCATAAATGTCAAATAAATCAAATGCATGCAAAAATATTACAAACAATTTTATTACTTTCTTAGATAATTACTTTTTTCCAATATTTAATACTATCTTCTTTTCACATACGGTGTTCAAATGTACCTCCGTGTATTACAACGCCGCCGCAGCCCGTACCCGAGTATGTCGATGCACATGCGATATAGTGTATGCTCTTCGTCATTTATCCTCCGCAGAAAGCACCAATTAGCCTTTGTCTCATTTCGTCCGCAGTTTCACATTCCGTTTGGTTTGGTACACCATATCTTTTACACAGCCCCACAAATTTAAATAGCCACAAGCATCTAACATTTTTATTTGAAGAATATGACATTCAATAAGTATAGTTCAATGAAAATTTAATTTCAAACATCAGACGTCTTGTCTATTTCCTACCACGCAAGAAGGTTTGTTAGTTTGGTATTGAAGAAGTATTTATTCTTGATTTATTCTTAGTATTTCATTTTTGCAAGTTCATTTGGTGCAACTAACACAACCTACATGTAATTTTTTATTATTTTAAATAGTTTCCAATTATTCGAAAATAATTTTGTGAAACGTGTTAAGAAACTAAAACCTTTTTATCAGTCAAGGAAACCAGAGATATTTATAAGACGATTGCGTACTTTTGAGTGGTTGTCAATGTCACCATTTGAACTGTCGTTGTAAACAATGTTGTGGTTAGTATTATTAATATTAAGGAATAACATAACTATTTCATTCAAGTATTGAACAAGTGGAACCACTAAGAAAGCGAAAATCCTGCAATGATTCTTACCGTGCTGTAAGCAGACCTAAAAATGGTTAGATGGCAACAAATTAGCATAATTTTCTGTCGAATACTGATTGTTTACAAGTAAGTTCATTGACCCTGTCACCTGTTAGGGTTAGAACAAAGTAGTTTTTTGCGTGGATGTTTAAAAGGTCATAATTTAGAAACGGTTGCCCATATTAACATAGTTTCTATGGAGAAAATATAGAGCTTAGGCTAAACTATCTCCCATTTCCGGAAAGGATCGTCGTGCCTTTCCACCCTGTATATTACAGTACCAAAGCGGAAATGAGAACTATGTTTGTATGAAAAGGCGATTTAGCGCGGGTCCTCCACTCTCATCTTAATCATTTCATTTGCCACTACCGTGCCAATCAACAACTTACTAAATGGTTATGAAGGTACCTGGATCTGTTCTAAAGGCGCGACAGCTCTAGTGATTTTATTACAGTCTTCCTTATACTGAGTTTCTATTTGAATGTCGTCAAGTGATGTCATGTGTTCGTTTTTAGTTCCTGTAATTAATGTATTGGGCATTATCAAAAGGGAAATCAATTGGGCAACATTATGTTCCTATCATGCTGCTGTATTCACATGATGGTAGTGTTGGTTAAGGCTCAAGTCCTTTGAGTCCTGTCTTATAAAGGCGTATCCAGATTAGTAAAATTTTCGCCAATCTGATTCGATTGCCCGATCGAATCAGGAGGTGCGGACGCAAATACCAATTTGGCTCGCCGATAATGACCGATATTACCGATAAAATGAGGTGCGGACCCAAGAATACCAATTTGTGAGGCCAGTATTTTCGTTCTGGGGCATGTATTTTCTGGGGACTCGAATATCACCAAAAATCTAAAATTGGAGATTGACGCCAATTTCATTTCTGATTAAATCGACTGATTTGATCAGTCCCGTCTGGATACCACTTAACAGTCGGCTCAGTTTATCAGACTTTTGACATTAAGTCGAAATTTGAGGTTTTCTGTAGGTAAATACTTGAGTCCTTTAAAAATAAAACTCTCAAATTATGTACAAATGTTTTCAACTCCCCACATGAAATCATGAGTTCCCTAACGCCAGTTTTCCTAAGTGTTCATATAGATAACACCTGAAAAAATGTTGACAGTCTTTATCCGAATCCTCGAGCCGTTTTAAATTGCGCTTAAAAGACACGACTCACATCAATAAAGGACTCGACTCTTTAGTCTCGGTCTAGACTCGGAAGTTTTTTAAGCGCAGGGTCAAGTTACTCAAATTTAGACTCAAAAGAATCGAGTTCCTACCAACACTACATGATACACAGATACATCTTTTTTATTTTGCCGCAATAAGTGTGTCCTGTAAGTTGTTTTGACACATACTTGACTAGAATTCTGGTGTTGTCATGTAATAACTATTTAATTTCCACTCGCTCTTTTCGGATTGTAAACGGAATTATGGGCCCGATTCGGATTTTGAGATAGACATCTATTAGACATCTTTTAGACATCATCAATATACGATAACGATAATTATGTTTAAGATCTAACCTGTCAAATTTGACATTTGCGCGATTCTGGAGATACTGTTGAACGATTTCCACAGGATATGACTTAGAGATCCAATTCACATCTAATAGATATCTTACTCTATCTAACGTAAAAGTGACATTGGTTGCCCGAATTGCGCTGCAAAAGAGAACTAGTTGATATCTAAACTATAACGTATCTAGAATGGATCTAGTACGTGTCGTCTCTTGTGAATATCTTGAAGTTCGAATACGGCAGTGTGAAACGGATATAATTCATTGACATTACCTCCCGTGAACGGGTTAGGACGTGCTATCGTGCCTGTTTCTGCCATTTCTGTAAATTAAAATTGTATTGTTAGTAAGTCTACGTGGAAAGAGATCAAAGTGTAGAATATTAATCACATTTTATTATCATTGCACACATCCTTTGAGTTATAAAAGAGAATTTATCCTTCTAAGGTATATCGTCGACATAACCTTCGAGTAAATGAAAAAATACTAAGGTATAAGTTTATACACAGCTTGACTGCGCCAATTAGTGAGTAGAAAAGTGCTGGCTTGTAAATGGAATAAGAGGATTCTGAATTTAGGCAGAATCACGGCGGATACTTGCGGAGATGCTTGAGGAAAGCCAGTGGCGGATTTGCAGTCTTTGCCGCCCTAGGCCCCAGGCCCTGTAGCCGCCCCTTTCTCAGCACCCATCATATTGAGTTATTTCTTTGCGCGAATTTTTTGTCACAATTTTCCGCCCCTAAATATCTTGCCGCCCTAGGCCCGGGTCTACTGGGCCTTAGGGCAAATTCGCCACTGAGGAAAGCCCATGTCCGGCATTAGACGTTTTTGATAATGATAATGAAAACGTGGGTATACCAGCTATCCGAGGATCCGTCTCCCCCTGGACTGGCGTCGGCTTCTGCCACCACGGGTTGCGGACAACGGTTTTGAGGACCGCCTCATCCGGACACTTCACGTTTAGAAAGTTGTCGAACCTGTAACAAATAAGAAAATACCATCAAAATAATTTCATTTTTAGTTTTAATCCTGTGTCGAAAGATGGCAGTAAATTTACTGTGACTACAAAATTTATGTCAATAATCCTCTATACCAGCGGTCGGCAACCAGCGGCCCGCGGGCCGCATGCGGCCCGCCAACCTCTCGCTTGCGGCCCGCGAGCCTCCTTGGCTATTGTGTATGTAATACTGACGAACGACAATGTCTGCTAAAGTCACAAATATTACCAAAGTGCGGCCCGCGTCATCTTCGTTAACTACTATGTGGCCCTTGGCTGCTAAAAGGTTGCCGACCGCTGCTCTATACCTACACTCTATTGGTATTATGGATAGTCAACGTCGTGCCAAAATAATGAAACTAGTTCAGTCATTTTATTTATGATATAAGTTGCAAACGAGAAGATGAATCACCTGATTGCAAGCGATTACCGTTGCCCATGGACACCCGCCCGCAACGTCAGAGGGGTTGAAATATCCGGCCTTTGACATGGGAGTACAGTCAGCAGCAATAGTTGCTAAGGGGGTTAAAATGATCTTGACGCGACTTTATTGTTAAGAAAATAAGAGCGCGTCAAGGTAATTTTGAACACCTCGTCCGTTACTTTTGCTGCTGACTGTACGCTCTTTTTTGCAGGTTTGAAGGTCGTATAGGTTCGGAAATACCGCATGCGACATTCATTCAATGCCATTAAAGAGTGTCTCAGTGTAGTCAGTGTGTTTCCGATTTACTTAAGCCAACATAGAAGCTTACGAGATCTTGTTGAAGAAGACATATTTGACGAGGTGGTGCCTGGTCTCCACATGCTGCATTAGGCCGCAGAGCACGTACACGCCTTCCAGCTGTTGGGTAAACTGTATGTCCTGCGATGGAAAATTTATATACTCGTAAATAGGCTGGTGGACTGACAAGGTGGACTGACGAGCCAAGGTAACTATCGCTATCGCTTCGACAGCGAAAAGCATTGTCTCTCTATCACTCTGTCATATTAGGGTGACAGTGACAATTGCGTTTCGATCGCTACGGAGCGTAAGCGATTGCCATCTTGGCTACGCGGCCTGGTTTAAAAGGTCGCGGGAGTCCGCTGGATGCGGGTGGCGCAAGACCGGTCATTGTGGCACTCTTTAGGGGAGGCCTATGTTTAGCAGTGGACGTCCTCTGGCTGATATGATGACGATGAAATAGGCTGAAAGTACCAATAGTGAGCCTGTAAAGCCTTATGAAGCTAAGATTTTTCTTGTTTATTTTTCTATTTAGCTGTATAGTGTCTAAATTAAATAGGACTTAACTATTTGTCTTTTTTCCCACATAGGTTTAATCTTAGGGTTACGTAGCTCATAACTAGCGTACCTACCGCTAGTTATGGGTTTAAGTACCTACGATTATGGAAATATATTATTTATGACGTGAGTAGACTTAAAATTTCTTCGTCAATAAAGCTAGGTGGCATAATAGGTAGTGCTTTCCTAGGGCCAGGCCTGTAATAAGTATCATTACCGGCGACACCAAATCGAAGAGCAGGCACTCCCTCACAACGCAGTGCTCCAAGATGTCACATAGCGCCGCCTCGTCCAAGAAAGTCCACAGCAGGTCCAGCATCGTGCATAACTTCGGCTGCGCTTGTGATAGGAATTTGGTCGACAAGTCGGTCTGGAAAGGAACGAACAGGATACCTTGCGATATGAAACACAAGGTATACGGCGCGATTCGTGAAATGAATTAGAGATTCACTAGATATGAAATAGTAAAGATATGTGACGTTCCACGGCAAAAGGTACCTTATGGCGCCGCAATAATATTATGGCGGCGCTACGCGACGTAAGCGCCAGCCGCCATAAGGTACCTTTTGCCGTGGAACGTCACATATCTTTAATATTTCATATCTAGTGAATCTCTAATTCATTTCCCGATTAGCGCCGATAGTCAATTCTTGTTCAGGTACCTAAAGGTTTTGGAAGGACACATTTTTCATTAGGAAAAACTTGAAAATTGGGAATGTTTTAAGATATATTTCGACGTCTTTTACGGCGGTGAATGGCGGTGATTTCATAACATTCACCAATAAACAAGATAGATTGCCCCTTTGCACCTGCAAGCACAAAGCAAGAAATTACTTAGTAAAAATGCGACGATAGTGAGATCTTTAAGAGCTAGAATCACTTAAGTCCAATTCGTGAAAAAGGTGGAATTTTTTCAAAGGTCATTGTATGAGTATTTTAAGAGGGACATTCAAGAGGCTAGGGTGGGGTAAAGTAACAGCACCACATTACAGCCTGGCATCATCGGGTTGGTTGAAGCCTATGGACACCACTACAAGGATGAAGTCAAACTACGATCTAATAAATTATGCATACGACACAGTTCTAGAGGTCCTGGTCTATACGCTACATTACTCGAACTACTTACTTACATAATTCTTTTCCCTAGCCTTGGCATAAAACTCGGCAGCTAGCGCGTCCACATTGATGGATCTGTTCTTGACGCCGAGAGCGCCTCGAATTCGAGGCAGTAGTTCGGACACCACCACATATGAGAGTCGGAGGCTGATACCAAGCTCTACGACCGCCAAGCGGGCTAAGGACATTAGGAAAGCCTGGAACAAAGAAGATTCTTTACTGTTAATCTTAGGTAAAGCCAAGAAACCGAGTTCCAAAGAGTGCCCCTGCTCTCTGTCTCCGTCTCTATCGATATTACAATATAAGAGAAAGATCGATGTCAAGTATGGATGGATAATGTGTTCGAAATTCGAATGCCACAGTAGAGTTTTTTTAATAAGATTGCCAGTACTCACCATTCTCTTGAGCTAAACTATAGTTATTTGTAGGATACAACTTTTTACTAATATTGCAGGAATTCAAGACTGAGAAGTTTGGAATATTATTTATTAAAGTTAGAATTGTATGCTGTGGAGGCTCATTGGAAGACCGTCAATTAACAGCGATCCAATTCTTCAAATCCCCGGCTTAAGGAGTCAGAAAGCTCCGACTAGATCCTACGTTTTTGGACATCCTCTTGTTATCCGTGCTGTTGGAGACCGCGACCTGATGAGGCGAGGGTTTGGGAGTGTACGCGGAGTTGGAACTGTGGATGCGCAGTGCCACCTCTTCATTCTGGACATCTACTACCTTCTTCTTTTGGCCCTACTTTTCTGGACATCCTCTTGTTATCCGTGCTGTTGGAGACCGCGACCTGATGAGGCGAGGGTTTCGGAGAGTACGTGGAATTGAAGCTGTGGATGCGCAGTGCCACCTCTTCATTCTGGACATCTACTACCTTCTTCTTTTGGCCCTACCTTTCTGGACATCTCCTTGCTATCCGTACTGTTCGTGACCGGGACTTGATGAGACGAGGGTTTGGGAGTGTACATGGAATTGAAACTAGATGCGCAGTACCACCTCTTCATTCTGGACATCTTCTACCTTCTTCTTTTGGCCCTACTTTTCTGGACATCTTCTTGCTATCCGTGCTGTTCATGATCGCGAATTGATGAGGCGAGGGTTTGGGAGTGTACATGGAATTGGAGCTGTAGATGCGCAGTGCCATCTCTTCGTTCTGGACATCTTCTACCTTCTTCTTATGGCCTACCTTTCTGGACATCCTCTTGCTATCCGTGCTGTTCCTGACCGCGACTTGATGAGGCGAGGGTTTCGGAGTATACGTGGAATTGGAGCTGTGGATGCGCAGTGCCACCTCTTCATTCTGGACATCTTCTACCTTCTTCTTTTGGCCCTACTTTTCTGAACATCTTCTTGTTATCCGTGCTGTTCGTGACCGCGACCTGTTGAAGCGAGGGTTTGGGAGTGTACGTGGAGTTGGAACTGTGGATGCGCAGTTCCACTTCCTCTTACTGGACATCTTCTACCTTCTTCTTTTGGCCCTACCTTTCTGGACATCCTCTTGCTATCCGTGCTGTTCGTGACCGCGACTTGATGAGGCGAGGGTTTGGGAGTGTAAGTGGAGTTGGAATTGTGGATGCGCAGTTCGACTTCCTCTTACTGGACATCTTCTACCTTCTTCTTTTGGCCCTACCTTTCTGGACATCTTCTTGCTATCCGTGGTGTTCGTGACCGCGACTTGATGAGGCGAGGGTTTGGGAGTGTAAGTGGAGTTGGAACTGTGGATGCGCAGTTCCACTTCCTCTTACTGGACATCTTCTACCTTCTTCTTTTGGCCCTACCTTTCTGGACATCTCCTTGCTATCCGTGCTGTTCGTGACCGGGACTTGATGAGACGAGGGTTTGGGAGTGTACATGGAATTGAAACTAGATGCGCAGTACCACCTCTTCATTCTGGACATCTTCTACCTTCTTCTTTTGGCCCTACTTTTCTGGACATCTTCTTGCTATCCGTGCTGTTCATGATCGCGAATTGATGAGGCGAGGGTTTGGGAGTGTACATGGAATTGGAGCTGTAGATGCGCAGTGCCATCTCTTCGTTCTGGACATCTTCTACCTTCTTCTTATGGCCTACCTTTCTGGACATCCTCTTGCTATCCGTGCTGTTCCTGACCGCGACTTGATGAGGCGAGGGTTTCGGAGTATACGTGGAATTGGAGCTGTGGATGCGCAGTGCCACCTCTTCATTCTGGACATCTTCTACCTTCTTCTTTTGGCCCTACTTTTCTGAACATCTTCTTGTTATCCGTGCTGTTCGTGACCGCGACCTGTTGAAGCGAGGGTTTGGGAGTGTACGTGGAGTTGGAACTGTGGATGCGCAGTTCCACTTCCTCTTACTGGACATCTTCTACCTTCTTCTTTTGGCCCTACCTTTCTGGACATCCTCTTGCTATCCGTGCTGTTCGTGACCGCGACTTGATGAGGCGAGGGTTTGGGAGTGTAAGTGGAGTTGGAATTGTGGATGCGCAGTTCGACTTCCTCTTACTGGACATCTTCTACCTTCTTCTTTTGGCCCTACCTTTCTGGACATCTTCTTGCTATCCGTGGTGTTCGTGACCACGACTTGATGAGGCGAGGGTTTGGGAGTGTAAGTGGAGTTGGAACTGTGGATGCGCAGTTTCACTTCCTCTTACTGGACATCTTCTACCTTCTTCTTTTGGCCCTACCTTTCTGGACATCCTCTTGCTATCCGTGCTGTGCGTGACCGCGACTTGATGAGGCGAGGGTTTGGGAGTGTACGCGGAGCTGGAACTGTGGATGCGCAGTGCCACCTCCTCTTCGGCCGCTTTCGAAGATTCGGATCTGGCCTGAAAAGAGAAAAATTATGATGTGTGCATGATGTGTGCTTGGGTTGTTTTCAAATGGCAACTTTTTGTACCTTTGGTGGTTGTTATATTATAACGTTATATGCATGCAGAAAATACGCAAGTATAACGGGTTGGCATTGATTGAGTAGCACGTTATTATTAATCGGATTAGCAAAGTAAAACGTATTCAACGTAAATTCATTAAATTTCTGTGTTTCAAAATTAAATCTCCTTATCGCTCCTCTAACTATCCATCTATTTGTAAAATACATCACTTAGTACCACTTCAAAAACGGCGGGAAATAGCTGACATAAGTTATATACTTAGTATCAGTACTGATTTGGTGGATAGTCCTGAATTACTTTCCAATCTCTCTTTTAATACTCCCACTCGTTGTAAAAGGTATTATCCTCCTATTTCCATTAAATTTTCATCGTCCAAATACAGACAGAATAGTTTCTTGTCGCGTGCGAGTAGAGTTTTAAACAACCTGGCAAGCCAATTAGATATAGATATATTTAATTGTAAGATACCTTTGGTAAAACATTATTTGACGCTAAAATGTTTTGATTGAGCATGTGTAATTAATCTTTGTTTGCTACTTTTCTATTGTATTTCTGATTGTAGGGTTTTTAAAATATTGTCATTTTTGGATTGTACTTAATATGTAGGTACTGTAAAAAACTTGTTGTGTGTTGCTGTGTCCGAGCGTTGACACTTTTCATTTAAGTAAATTTGAATGTAATAATCTAAGCTCTAGCTACATGTGTGATCCTGTAATTGGCTTTCCATCTCTTATTAATTGTGAATACTCTGTATAGATATCTGTTGGATCTCCATAACATAAATAAACATAAACATAAACATAAAATATTAAACTGAAATAAATGTCATACTAAGAGCAGTTTCCCACTGACGTCCAGTTTTTTGCGGGTACGGTTTTTTTGCAGCTCTTATATGAAAGACCAAAACAAAACGAAATAAAAACCGGTGGTCGAGCGGTCTAGTCATCTGCCGCGAGTGCATTCGACGCTGGTTCGATTCCAGCCCTGGGCACTGGAGGACATGGTGACTTTTTCATTCGTAAATATAACATCTATTTCAGTTTACAATTTAAGGGACATACCTAAAACATAAAAAAAAACCTAAAAAATTCGCGTTCTCCTAGAGATAAGGCATAGCTAGATCGATTTTTCGTCCCCGAAAACCCCCATATAGCAAATTTTATTGAAATCGTTAGACCCGTCTCCGAGAACCCTGAAATATATAAATCATATATATAAAATTGAAAAACCAGAACGGGATAAAAAACGAGGGAAGAAGCGAGATGGCGCCTTACAAATTTCTAAAAAATGTTTTTGTCACGTTTCTCAAATACGACGCACGTATGATAAGAAAAAACTGTTCTAATCTATTATCTAAGTATGAGAATATAACTAGAGCATAAAAACTCGCTTTCGATGCGTATTTAATTTACAATAAGCAAAAGAAATTTTCATAACATTCTTCATTTTACGACTATCGGCTATTTTCGGAAACTCTCGGTTGGTTTCGTTTCGAACTTCAAATAACCAAAATTATGTTTGTTATGTTGGTATGCAGTGATTTCGGCCTTTTTTACTCGAAGTAAAATAAAAAGTGCTGTCAACCTCAACCTTTTACCTTAGTTTGACATGCCATATAATGACTGATAATGACTTATCAATATCAATAGTAATTTGTATTTTGTTGTTTTAAATTTCTTTTTGAGTTATGTTATTCAGATTTACTTTCACATCTTCGGCAAACAAATTCGTCCGGGGACCGGGCTGCCGAGATGGGCCAAAAATACAATTAAAGTTGATAGCAAGTTATAATGTAGGTAGATAAAATTTAAGTGCATGTTCAGATATTTTTGAGCGAAACGACCTGGTGAAAATAAGCAAACGTACAGTCAGCAGTCGGCCAAATATCGTAATATAACTCTGTTGCCATAGAAATAAGGATGTGTTCCGATATACTGGCGGAATACTGAGAGACAAAAGTGGCTAAGCTTACATTGGCTCGGACATTTAGAGAGAATGGGAGAGGATCGTGCCGTCACGAGAGCGTACTTGGGACAACGAAATGGGAGACGCCCAATTGGACGTCATAGGTACCTACCGCTGGAACGACGTAGTTGCTCGAGATCTGCTTATCCTCGGCCATGGGGACTGGCGAGAGCTACCTATCGCAAGACCGCGAGAAACATGGTGTGTTTTCTTTTGTCTTTTCTCGGAGGCCAGGATTCACATAACCGTAGTAAGTAATGTTAGTATTCAGAAAATGTTAACGGGTTTCTTAGTAAAATATCTGAAGAATTCCATCTAAATTTTATTAAAAAGAAGAAGAGATTTAGATGTAAAGATCAAGTGAAATTAAAATGGATCACAAAAGGTGTAAAGGTATCTAGTAAAATGAAGAGAATAATAACAAATATCAATAAATCAATCTGTGACCCTTCTATTTTAATTTACCGTGATAAATACATAAATTTATTCAGAAAAGTTATTAGACATGCAAAAAAATAGCCGTACAAAGGGAAATTTATAAAACCGGAGGATCAATTAAAGGTATTTGGAGCGTTATTAATAGACATAGAAATAAATCAACTGGCCTTAAACAGAATAAACTAGTAATGAAAGTCAATAGCGATACTATATACAAACCACAAGACGTTGCCGAATTATTATCTAATCGTTTTGATTACAGTAAAATGACGAGTACAGGTAATTTGTCCTCTGCAATCCACTGCTTAAAACATCACGATGAAATGTGCTATAATGATATAATTTGGTGGCCGATAACATCTTCTGAAGTTACAAAGACCGTACAAGCCATGGAAAATAAGAAATCTTACGGCTTTGACGAAATACCAATTTTTGTATTTAAACAATCTATAGATATTCTCTCAGAACCTCTTGCACAATTCTTTAACCAATGTTATGATGAATCAATCTTCCCTGATCAGTTAAAGGTAGCCAAAGTTGTGCCTGTGTACAAAAAAGGCCAAAAAACAGACCCGAATAATTATAGACCCATATCACTTCTTCCAGTACTGTCAAAGATTTTCGAAAAGCTTATTAAAACCCGTCTTTTGCAACACCTTCAAAACAATCATATAATTAACCCAAGACAATTTGGCTTCCAAAAGAATGTAGGCACTATAGATGCAATAAATCTTTTGATTGATGATGTCATCTCAAAGATCCATAGTAAAAATAGAGTAGTAGGCTTATTTCTAGACCTCAGTTCTGCCTTTGACACAGTGGACCATGAATTGCTTATGAAGAAACTGGAGTTTTATGGTGTAAGGGGCAAAACTTACGGTCTCTTACGTAACTATCTCGAAAACCGTAACCAATACGTAGAAATAAAAGATACAAGTCATGGTTGCGTAAGATCCATTAAGTCTGCACCAGTGGAAGTAAAACGAGGAGTCCCGCAGGGGTCCATTTTAGGCCCTGTACTTTTTATTATATTTACAAATGATCTTGTTAAATTTATATCTAATGTAGTACCAAACTGTAATTTAATAATGTATGCTGATGATACTAATGCTGTTGTACACGCTAAAAACTTAGTAGAGCTCAATAAACTAATCAATCTTGCAATATCTTCCTTTTATGAATGGTTTACTTTTAATAATTTATGCCTAAATACCGATAAAACTCAAATAATTCTGTTCAAACAAAACTCTAAGAAAAATGACGAGCTTCTAATCGTTATGAATGGAACATCTGTAGCAATAGTTGATGCTGTAAAATTTCTGGGTATACGTCTCGATTCTAAATTAAACTGGACACAAGAGCTGGATGGTATTGAGAACGCAGTTAGTTCAGCATGCTATGCCCTGAGAACGCTCAGAGATGAAATTAATATAGAACATCTTAAAATAGTTTATCATGCTCTAATTGAGTCCAAGTTGAGGTACAGTATTATGTTATGGAGAAACAGCTTCCAATACAACATCAATAGAGCTCTAATCGCTCAAAAAAGAGGGATTAGAATCATGTTTCGCATCCCACAAAGGACGTCTTGCAGGCAGTATTTTGAAAAACTTGGCATCCTTACGGTGCCTAGTCTGTATGTGCTCTTATTACTCACGGATCTCGTTAAACATAGCTCAAAATTTGAAACTGATGAGGAACAGGAGTTGCGTAAAGTGTCGCGCACCAAAAATATAAAAGTTAATTTCCGTCCATCATCAAAAATAGAGGAACACTGTGTAAGACACCAGGCCGTGAAATTGTTTAACAAACTTCCTGTAGAACTTAAAACAATATCAGAAAGTAATATCTTTAAACACAAATTAAAACTGTTTTTATTGAGAGGGTGTTTTTATACTATAGATGAAGTGTTCGATATTGTTTAGTCTCAAGTGTTGATTTACTTGTTTTTGTTTAGTTATAAGTGTATGTGTAAAATGTATTTTCAAACACAATCCTGTATTGTTTATGAATAAAATACTATGACTATGACTAGTACGTACGTTTGTACCAAAAGGCGATTTATGGGCGGTGGTCGTCCATATTCGTCTTAAGGCGGAAATTAATCTAATGAACGTTTTTGCAATTAGGCTTATAAAAATAAATAATCATTTTATGTTGAAACGAGTTTTAAATAAATAACTACGTAGATGAAAAAGTATAATTTTGCCTTTTATCAAATCACATAATTTTTTTCAGATATTTTGCGTATTAAGTTATCCAAATAACGGGTACAAATAAGAAATCCCTATCACCGTTATGAACCCTGGCAGGGTTGACACACTCTTTATTTCATTTACGCGAGCGGAGCTGCGGGCCCGTCTAGTATAAATATACAATTTAAGTATACAAGAACTGCTCGTTTAATGGTATACGATATAGATCTGTCTTACTTGAAATAGCACAAATTAAAATATTTTCATGAAATTACCTAATTTGTTTCCTAATAAGAGTAATAATCAATATTATTGTTTTAATGAAGAATGTCGAACCTTACTGCTCTTAGCCGAGATCGGTCTAAGGTCGTGGAACCTGGCCAGCTCGTCGAGCAGCGCGTCAATGGACTTGAACAGGAGGGCTGCGCGGGCGCACTCCCGCACCGGCGGCAGCTGGAGAGGCGCGAAGTCGTCCTGGGGAAAACTGCGGACAAAATTTCTAGCAACTTTTTACCCAATTTTATGACACCAACTACGCAAAATAATAGCATTAATCACAGGACATAACACACTAAACAAACACATACATAATATGGGTAAAACAGACAGCCCCATGTGCAGAGCGCATGGAAGAAGAGGAAACAGCAAAACATATCCTTGTACACTGTAACAGGTAGAAGTGTACAGGAACCAATACCTAGGGACACTAAAGGAGGCAGTTAGCAACCTGAAGACACTGCTAGGTTTCATGGAGGAGCTGGGGTGGCTAGAGTAGTGCTGCCTCGTTTTCACGCAAAATAGGCACAATGGTTGTCGACTTGCGGAAAATGCCCAGTAAAACTAGTTAGTTAGTTAACTAACTACCCAATTTTATAACAATCAACTAGCAAATACACGTGAGATTAAAACCTCTTAAAATGTTTGAAACCGGGCAAGTAACCGAAAATTTTCATCAAGATAAATATAAGTATAAAGAAAGAAGTACTTACAGGTTGATAGGTAAACAAGCAAACCATGTAAGGTTAGATGGGGTAAGAGAAACACTGGGGCAAGAAAAACACTTGTAGGGAATCCTCATACTGATTCTCTTGCCCCGAGCAAAATAAACTATGTTTATCTTACCCCGCCTGACCTTGGGATACTTTTATATGTTCTACCTACTTATAGGCCAGGAAAGGTACGCTCGGCTAGTATGGCGGAATGGAAATAATTAGTAATAGCTGATTTTTTCGGTGTATGGGACAGATAATAAATCTAGTGATTACGTCGACACATAATCCAAATAAATTTATTAAATTTAGGTATTTAAAAAAAAATGTAAAAATATAAAAATTCACAGAAAATTTGTAAAAAATATTAATAACATTTTTTAAATTTATACTCATAGAGAAATATTTGCTTTATGACGTTAAACATGAATCACACAAAAAATAATTATGTATCCTACATTTAAAGTAAGTAACCTACGGTTATTATTAAATTCAGTATATTTCCGTCCTCAAAAATGGTAATAGGCTATTTTTTCTCTCATTATTTCCAAATTATAATAAGTACAAGCGTTGCAATTTAATCGTACACTAAATAATACCGTATGGTGGGTTTTATGGGGTTGTGCATTAATTGCCTGGTTAAAAATGGTAATAGATCAATATCATATGGGATTTTCATTATGAGTTCTCTTTCGTCGAATACTGTAAAAATCGGCTTGAAATATGATTCGTAACACAAAAAACCATCAAAAACGTTATCGTTGCTTTAAAGTTGCCGCGCAGGAGCCAGCGAGCTAACGCGATTGGTCGTTGCATGGAGCGGGGCGACGGAACGATGAAACTTCCATCGCCCCGAGCGCGAATATTTAAAAAAGTATTTAGTATATATACTATTTACTCGGTCAAGACATATGTATCAGTGAACGTAAAAAATATGGGAGACTAGATTCGAACTAATTATCAGCTTTAATCTGGGCAAGAGTGCTGTAAATAAGAAAGTAAATTTTACGTAATTGCAGGCTTTCCGTCTTTGCGTGCGCGTTAAATGTAATACAATAATAGGCCAACTATATAGGGCTATTATACTGAAACACACCCAATTTGATAGCAGAAAAAGACGCAGAATTAAAATTTTCTTAGGGATTTCAAATCTTTGCGCCTATAAGTTTAAACCATTTAAGGTTTCAATAGCGGTCATTTAAGTACCACCCCTCACCACTAAAATGTAATTATCAAAAACGACAGTTGCTAATGTTCCCCAAAGTAAGCATTTCTAGTTATTGCTGCAATACAGTGGTACCGGGCACATTGCGACGCAAGGCCGAGCAGGAATCGCAAACCTTAAAATATTTGCACTAATTAATTGAGTTAGGATTTTGTTAGTACTCTTTAATTGAATAGCAAAAAATATAAGTTAAGTATTAGAAATACCGTTTTTATTCGATTTTTAATTAAGTAATTATTGTTAAACTAATTTTTACCGTGTGGTGTCGGTTAAAATTTCACTAGTAACATCATTTGGCGACTAGGGCAATAAAAGTCGACACCATAACCAACAAATTAACAAACAACAAAAATTTGCAGTAATATTTCAAAACTCGACTGAACGCAAGCGCACCGGAACCGTGTCGCTCCCCTGACGCGACTCGGAGTCCTGTCATAAAACGTAAGGCCGTGGTATTAACGTCAGCGAATAGCTGAGCGGCGAGCGGTGACTGCAGGCGGCAATAAGGTTCAGTTAATGTTTTTATAATTTGAAATGACTTCGTTTCCATGTAGAAATAACCAAACAGACTTTAAAAGCATTTAATATTTTATTTGTGGCCGTATAAATTATGATTTATTGGTAAATTAACTACAATTATTCATATTTGTGCACAAAACAATATACATACTATAATTAATACTAAATTAACATTAAATAAATACATTATTTATGACATAAAAATACATTGCGCGTATTTAACTACTTAGCACTGTTTAATTACGATACTTGCAAGCAAGTAGTAAAGTATATGGCTCCATCCTATCCTGTACCACGATATACAAGCGATAACATTTTTGCGACAGTTTTGTATAGATAATGGATTTGTCGCTAGAAAATTACGATATCGAGATAAAAGTCAGGTTTCTGAGCGCTATTTAAACCTTAAATGCTTTTTACTTAGGGGCTATTCATAAATTACGTCATTTCAAATTAGGGGGGGGGGGGTCTGGACATCGGATGACGGTAGCATGAAGTAGGAGGAAATGGGGTCATTTGAAGCATGATTTTTGGATGATTATAGGGGGGGGGGTCCAAAATCGTCAAAAATCGATGACGTAATTTATAGACAGCCCCTTATACATATTTTAAATTTGCCGCGCTTTTTCTAGTCAAGCTGAATGTGTTTCACTATAGAATAGTAATCGAATTAGTTCCGATTTTACGTTTAATGCATATAAATAACATAATTAGTAAATAACATAATTTTGGACTAAGTACATTATACATACCTACATGACATCAGGCTATGGTTTGGCGCACCGTGACCCTGAACGGCGCGATAATGTGTTACGGCTGTTAAGAGAAGCCCAGACGGGATGATCAAATCGACCGATTTGATCAGAAATGAAATTGGGGTAAATCTCCAAATTAAGCAACAATTAAACAACTGTACCGATATTTGGAACCTCAGAATACCCGGCCGGATACCGGATAGTAACTTTGCTTGATTTCAGAGTAAACAAATTGGATTTAAGAAACAGTCACGGTCATATTGTACTTTACTCGTTTATTATTTCAAAACAATTTAAACATCCACTCACTTGCACGCGTAGGTACCTACTCATTTCGAACATAGAAATGTGTCCGCGCCAACGTTTACCACGAAACAGGTCAAAACCTGCACAATGCGCACCTAAAAACCGAAATGTAGGTATTGTTAAATTTAGTTTGTAGTTAATTAGTTTTTTGGTGTAAGTGTATGGACCAAGGTCTGAAACAAAATGATTTTTTATTATTTTTTTTTTTATTGTTCCGCCGGCCAAATATTCGGCGGTCGGATACCGAATATTCGGCCGACGGTCAGGCCGAATATCCGGTATCCGACCAAACAACTATCCATTGCATCTCTAATTGAGAGTGGCAACACTGTCGTAGGTCGTATTGCCCTTTTCTAGCATATACGTCCCTCGCTCCTACACTCCCACCACACAGGCAGGTTGCTTTGTCAGTTATACAAGGCAAATTTTCAAATCATTGGCTTGCTGTTTTTTCATCTAGAAGGTCGTGAAGCTAAACTGCTGGTGAGTTTTTGAATTTGTACCTCAGTTTAGCTGACTATATTGAAATAGTTATTTATTTTACAAGGGGGCAAAGTTGTTGTTTAACCGCTCGTGCTAATATTGATACTTGAGCAAGCAAAAGATTCGAAACATGGAATCTTGAGCGTTGCGAGGGTTTCAAAGCACGAGGGTTAAACAAAATGTTTCACCACACCAACCCGAAGCAAATATTAAATGTAAAAATATCAAACAAAATCAAATGAATGTTATTAAATATTTATCATCCAAAATCATGATTTAAAAGTCAATTCTACCAGCAAACATAAGAAAACAACTCAAATTTGCATTTGATTACTTTGCCTCACTTGTGAATAAAATGTAACTTTGCTCTCAGTTTTTGAAGTGCAAAGTAAGCCTTTCCGAGCTGGTGTGGTGAAAAACAGTTTCTAACCGCTTATGCCGTTCAAAATAAATAATTAAATTTTTCACGCCACTGTTCGGAAATGTGGCAATAGATGGTCTAAAACCAAGCTGGAAAGTAGGCAATAGCTGTAGCACCTGAACCACCACTACTACAATGTTTCATTGTTATCATCATCTGTCATTGGTGACAGTTCGCTACAGCAATGAATATAATTTAAAACATAAAAATCAATAAAAGGTCTTTTTTTAAACAAGAAATTGGTCCTATAAATAACCTAAATTTATTTTTGAAGGAAAAAGTTGCGCCACTTTTTCCTTCAAAAATAAATTTCGGTTATTTATAGGACCAATTTCTTGTTTAAAAAAAACGAAATGTCAAACTATTCATTCATTCAGTCAGTTCATTCGATTCACGCTTAAGGCGTTTTTTACTTTTGTAGCTGTTTGTGGTTTTTAGCAAAAACGCTTCTAAGTTTAGAGTCGGTTTGAAGCAAACAACAGAAAAACGCCTCTTAAATGTGATAAAAAAGTAAAAAAAGGCGGGATCGGAAAATTCTCACTGAATTGGATAGTACTATAAAATATAAGAAACACGTATCTACGCTCGCTATAAAAATGAGTTCTTCTAGTGAAGAAAATGATATTCTTACGCTGACGCCAAAAATTCAAGAGACAGCACAGGCAGTGGCTAGTAATTTGCTACCAGAGAAATCGCGGGCTAGACTTATAGTTATGCAAATGTTTTCTTATTTCCTCGCAGTAGTCGTGAAAAGCACTATGTAATGCCTCGGCCGGAAACGCTAAAGATAGACCCGTATTATTCGAGGGCCTCCACTAACGTGTCGGCCCTCAAACTCACTCGTCCATCTTTTAGCGGTTTTCCGTCCTCTCCTACAATGTACTATAGCTGTCCGTTAAATTATCTAGCAAATAAAAACGATCCGGAATAGTGATGTGAAAGTGCAAGAGGATATTAGAAAGAGAGATACCTAAGAGTACCATACCATAATGAATATATGTGTCTTAGCTGTATATTGTATTGTTATAAATAATGTTAAAAATGCTTTATGTTGTTAATGTGTTCCAATTTGTGCCACTTTGGCATTAGCTGTAAGTTGCAATTTGTTATTTGAAATAAATAAAATAAATGTTAATTTTACAAAATGTACCTATCAAATTGTATACTTTACTAAATATCTCTCTCCTCACAGGTGTTACAATAAAGGGTGTATGTAGTAACATAATTAATTAAACACTCATAATATAATTATATTACATACACATAATAAGTGTATCATAGTATAATCACATTGGTTTGGCGTCTTCCCACCACCAGGCGATAACAAACATTTTTTAATATTATTCTTAGGTTCCGAATATCGGTACAGCTGTTTAATGACAGCATTTACACAAAAATAAAACGATAATTAAATAACTTATCATATTCGGAACTACAGATGCAACGGATAGTTGTTTGGCCGCATACAGGATATCGGATGTACGGCCTGACCATAGGCCGAATATTCGGTATTCGGCCGGCGGAAATATACCTACATTACGGTTTTTCAGGTGCGCATTGTAGAAGTTTTGACCTGTTTCGTAATGAACTTTCACGCGGACTCATATAGGTCTATCACTAGGTACGAAATTAGTGCGCGAGCTAGTGAATGGAACGTTTAAATTGTTTTAAAATAATAATCGAGTACGATTATATTCCGATATGAAGTATAGTTACTATCCGGTATCCGGCCGGATATTAAAATAAGGGCGAGATAGGATACCGGATAGTAACCGAATATCCGGTGCATCTCTATTCGGAACCTAAAGTTTTAATCCTGCATGGTGCAAATATGTATAATTTTAAGACAATGACTTGAAAATTTGTCTTTTATAACTGACAAAGCAACCTGCCTGTGTGGTAGGAGTGTGGGAGAGAGGGACGTATATGCTAGAAAAAGACAATAAAATACGACCTAGGGGCTGTCCATAAATGACGTCATCTATTTTTGACGATTTTTGCCCCCCCCATAAAATCATCCAAAAATCATGCTTCGAATGACACCGTTTCCTCCTGCGTCATGCTACCATCATCCGATGTCCAGACCCGCCCCCCCCCCCTCCAAATTTGAAATGACGTAATTCATGAATAGCCCCCTACGACAGTGTTGCCACTATCAATATTATTCTTATAGTGGTAACACACTATCGCACCGCACCAAGAGAAATCGCTTTCTCGCTCCCCACTATGCCATTCTGAAATTAAATAAGAACGATAGATAGTCATGTGCAATTTTTATTTTTGTAGTGGGTCATAATTGACGTATATAATTTGAACATGAACCAATATTAAAATAATATTGGAAATGATATCAGTTATTTTAAATCAGCTATCATTCACGCGCGCGTTCATTTTGCTCAGACTTGGCCGCGCAAATATTTGGTGCGGGCGAGACGCCCGCGCACCTTCGAATTGGCCTGTCACTTGTAGCAACTTGTAGGTAAGTACATACTTACCTACATACTATCCACTCGTCCTTGGCACGAACTCCCGCCACCGCCCGCATTGAAACTGTCCCCGCGCGCCGCAAGGAAATGTAATCCTTAGCATTAGCGCAAAGAGTTCAAATTTGGTAGTTTCATTTAGTGAATTTGTTAAAATGCACATATTTATTACATTGACCATATTTTTGTGTGATTATGTATTGAATATCACTTTGAACGTTATCAGAACAAAGTCTGCAAGAAATTATATCTATAACCATTTTTTCTAGCATGTTTAAGGCGTTAATATATATACAAGTGATATAAATAATATTGATGTCGGATTCTCGGATAAATAGCTTAATGAGGTAGTTTTATGGTAATTCAATCAAAGACCTAATTATTACTTTTTTTTTATATCAAGTTACGACGTATATCCGTGAGGCCCTGCCATTTATTGAATTAGTTATTTTCCGTGTAAATATTTTGACTGATTCCATTGTCGACTCATTATAAATATTATTTTCGTCACGTTTACGAACTAAAAATACTATTACTATTTTTAACAAACAAGAACGGCTCTTTTTTTAAACTATTTTTTTTTACCTACTTCCGGAGAGAAAGTTGGTTGGATTCGAAAATAAAGTATCTTAAAATGATCTAAAGAACAGGAATAAAAAAATAATTGCCTATTACTAATTAATGTTTAACGTAACCGTATCTTTACTGGAGTATTACTTAGGTCATCTTAGGTTTAATTTAATGGAAGCTAAAATGATAATAAGAAGTTACTGCACCTTTTCCACCTATAACGACGCTTATGCGAATAAGTAACGGTCAAAGACCGTCACAGACAGGACGTATGTATTGATGAGGAGGGTCCAAACTTACACAAAAGGCACGTGTCCGAAGTTAGCATACAGGTGTTCTTGCATCGCCAGGGAAACGGCTGGGAAGTAGGCGACGCCGTTACCGTGAGTGACGTTGTTGAATGCCACGCCCATTGAAACTCCGTTCCTGTAAGAAATAATTAGATAGTATACAGCTACATGTAGGTACAACGATATTCTACGTGAGTGAGGTCATACTTAAAGTTCTATTAACCAGGAGCCAAAAACGTTTCCTAGCAACGCCTGACCGTAAAGAGACGCCGCTACGTTCCACCTCCTGACCCTTCCACCGTCAGCATAGGAGTTGGCAGTGTCTATCCTTTTGCCGAGCATCCTGCGACTGGATCTTACCTAAAATACTCCAGCGTTCCATGATCCAGGTCTATGCATGAGCCTATAACGTCTCCTGGCAACCATGCGTGACCGTAAGGAGACGTGGCTACGTTCCACTTTCTAACTCTTCCACCATCATATCCATAGGAGTTCGCAGTGTCCCCAACTCCTGTGTCCATGGAGAATAGGCAGGAACTGGTGCACCAGCCAATCTGGATATGAGATTTTATTAAATAGGTACACTCCATAATTTTACATATACCAAGATAAAGTTTTAGTTTAGAAAATTAATTGAAAAGAATCTTGTAGACAGATATAATTACTTAGCTATTACTGATACTAAAGTTTAATAAAAATCTGCCACAATGTCTCATTTTTATTTAAGCCCGAGTCCCAGTTTTAACGTTACTTATAAATAATACGTAAAAAAGTTTCTCTCTCATGTACATTTAAAATCAATTCAGGCTTGGTCTTATAAGACCTACTAGCGACCCGCCCCGCCTTCGCACGGGTTAACAAATTATACACTTAAACCTTGCTGAAGAATCACTCTAACGATAGGTGAAAACCGCATGAAAATCCGTTCAGTAGTTTTTGAGTTTATCGCGAACATACAAACAGACAGACGCGGCGGGGGACTTTGTTTTATAAGGTGTAGTGATGGTAATTATTAACCCGCATAATCCCTTTGGTCCCGAGCTGGATTTCATACATCCATCTCCCCGCAAACACGCATGCTGTAGCCCTGATGGTCGCGAAGCTGGACAGACCTTGGATGCTGACTCTCGTCTCCAACCAGGACTAGTATGGTATTAACCTGCATGATCCCTTTAGTCCCGAGCTGGACTTCATACATCCATCTCCCCGCAAACACGCATGCTGTAGCCCTGATGGTCGCGAAGCTGGACAGACCTTGGATGCTGACTCTCGTTTCCAACCAGGACTAGTATGGTATTAACCTGCATGATCCCTTTAGTCCCGAGCTGGACTTCATACATCCATCTCCCCGAAAACACGCATGCTGTAGCCCTGATGGTCGCGAAGCTGGACAGACCTTGGATGCTGACTCTCGTTTCCAACCAGGACTAGTATGGTATTAACCTGCATGATCCCTTTAGTCCCGAGCTGGACTTCATACATCCATCTCCCCGAAAACACGCATGCTGTAGCCCTGATGGTCGCGAAGCTGGACACAACCTGGATGCTGACTCTCGTCTCCAACCAGGACTAGTATGGTATTAACCTGCATGATCCCTTTAGTTCCGAGCTGGACTTCATACATCCACCTCCCCGCAAAACGCATGATGTAGTCCTGATGGTCGCGAAGCTGGACAGACCTTGGATGCTGACTCTCGTCTCCAACCAGGACTAGTATGGTATTAACCTGCATGATCCCTTTAGTCCCGAGCTGGACTTCATACATCCACCTCCCGGCAAACACGCAGGCTGTAGCCCTGATGGTCGCGAAGCTGGACAGACCCTGGATGCTAACTCTCTCGTCTCCGACCAGGACTAGTCGTCCAGTACCTGGAACACAAAGAATTCCTTACGTGGCAAACTACACCTCATGTATACTTCATTCCAGATAACATTAGACTGTAGAATATCACCGGACCAGAGTTTTTTTCTCTAGTTATAAATACAATCAGTCAGACTATAAGCAGATTGGTTGATTGCTTTATATCATGACGAGCGAGTTCTCCAGCGAGGGCTTCTACTCATTTAGCTTTAAGATTGTTTGGACCGTCTATGTATGAGGGAAGATATCTTTTCTTTTTAGCCTTTTTTCATGTCCCTTGTCTGTTAGTTTTGCTGCCAGGTCATTTGGATGGTGTCTTAATCTATGGTGGTATGCTTTAGTTGCGTGAAGGATTTCTTCTTTCACAGTATTGATTTGCAGGTATTTATGTATATCAGAGTTGGTTGTTGCCAGAGATTTTAAACCTTTTATGTGAAGTTGTAGCGGGAAACAACTTCGAATTCGATAGAACGTGAATGAATACTAAAGCAAATTGTAGACAGTCACCGTCACAGCACCTGACATCGAGCCTTGTTCACCCCTGCTACTTTAGGTGTATTATATGGAAATTTTCTTTATTATTGTAAACTACCATTACAATACTGTATTATTTATAAATTATGTTGTGATATGATGCACAAGTTGATAAAGTGGTTGGTGCATAATATGGGTGCAAATATATTTTCTTATTTGAAAATTTATTTACAACTATATTTGGATTTCTGGAGCTTAAAATTGAGAAATGTATTTGTGTAATGTTGAATTGATTGCGTCGGAAAGCCGGAGAGATTCTACTCGTAGTTTCCAATTCTCACTTGCACTGGATTTTGCTTGTACACGTGTAATTTTTTTATTTCACGTTATTACAAATTGACTCGTGTAAGAAATAAACACGTATCAGTGAATACACATGTCAACGATTACGTAAAAATTACGCATGAACATAATAAAATTTTACTACTTGCGATACTCGTGTCAAAAATCGCACAAAGTATTTAAAACTCTTATGTTTCAAATGCAAAGAGTTTTTTTTTTTAATAGAAATCCTAACAGCAAAAAGAAATGTACCTACATTGAAAGTAAAAAACTAATAAATTAAAATATGTAATAAATGAAAAAATCCTAGATAAGTTACTTATGCTGTATATTCTTCATTAGTATGACGCACAAGATAATAGCTTTTATTACTTATGCGTAACTGACAGAATTCCTTAAAACAATGCGCATTAATTTTGTATAAAACCTAGCTTCCACAACGCTATGACCATTGTCTTTCAATAGTCTCAGTTTCAAGTGAACATCTATTATACACAAAAAACTTCACAATGAAGGTCTTTGCAGTACTTTTGTGCACTTTAGTAGTAGCTTTTGGCGCGACCGTAGAACATCTTATAGAAAACCATCATTTGGCGAAGTTGGCGAATGGTTTCGAAAACATACTTTTAGAAAATCTTGGCGAATATCTGAGACTACAAGTAAAAATGATTGAGGGAGTTCAGAAGATACAACAATTATTGGGTAATGTAGAGAAAATCTTGGAAAACGATTACACTGGCAATACTCATACAGAAAACGTTGGTGCGACCATTCCTGAAGAAAAAAATGAAGATCCCATTGTGTCTTTGGAATATGGCTTCGAGAATACGCTTTTGGATTATCTTGGTGCATATCAAGAACTGCAAATTAGATTGAATACGGGAATCGAGAAAATACAACTAACCTTGGGCAATGTAGAGACGATCTTGGAAGATTTATTTACTCCTAATTCCTTTACTCAAATCGAATCCGAGAAATTAACTAAGCGTAATAAAGGTAAGAGTTTTACTTAATCAGTTTTTTAGGGTTCCGTACCCAAAGGGTAAAAACGGGACCCTATTACTAAGACTCCGCTGTCCGTCTGTCCGTCCGTCCGTCTGTCTGTCACCAGGCAGTATCTCATGAATCGTGATAGACCATTGACATTTACACAAATGATGTATTTTGCCGCTATAACAACAAATACATACTAAAAACAAAATAAAATTAATACGAGGGGCTCCCATACAACAAACGAGATTTTTTAGCCAATTTTTGCGTAATGGTACGGAACCCTTCGTGTGCGAGTTCGACTCTTACTGGGTCGGTACTTACTAGTTTATTATAGTTCGTTTTTTTAGCATTAGAAAAAAGGTAAACAATCTTGACGTGTCTTTTATTGAAAAACTTTTTTTTTAAATAAGTCACGTCAAATATGTAACAATTACGAATCTAATACGATGATTTATATTCTTCTGCTTTCATAAGTAATAGTTATTGATTTTTAAAAAGCGTTTTTCAATTAAAAGACATGTCAAGATCACTTACCTTCTTTCTAATGCTAAAAAGTGAACTATAGAATCGTTTCGTGAAAAAATTACAGTCGGCGATTAAGTACCTATATACTCGTAAGTACGTATCAATTTATGTGAAATTTATTATTTTATTTTTTTCAGCTAAACAACAAAAAAATGGGAAAAAAGTTTCCACCAATGCCTAGGGAACGTCAACATGTTTGATAATCTTGCAGACCGAGCTGCAAGTGGGCGTCATTATTTTAATCATACTTCTTCAAAACTGTTTTGGCAATAATTTTAATATTGAAATCGTGTATTTTTTTAAATTGTATAGCAATTATTGATCCTAATAAACTTATTAATAAAAAGTGTTTATTTCTGTATTACATGATTTTTACTATATGTTAGAGTGTTTTCACCATGTTTTCACAATATTGTTCTATCCAATATCAAACGATGTCGAATGGCCCTTGAAGAAAGACTAGAGAGTGCCCAATGGCATCAAATCCTTTTATTTTTCCATTGACGCTTTGTTCGATAATGTAACTAGTTCCAGCTAGTTTTTTAACCGACTTCAATTTCATAGTAGGAGGAGGTTCTGTATTCGGTTGTGGCTATGTTTTTTTTTTCTATGTACGTTCACCGATTACTCCGACATCCGTAGTCCGATTTGAGTAATTCTTTTTTTGTTTGAAAGGAGCTACCTCCAAGTTGGTCCCATATTAATTTGGTTCTGTTCTGATGATGGGATCCATGAGGAATTGAGGGAACTCCTCAATTTTTAAAGGCACAAGCATGGTGATTTGGGTGTTTTCTTAAGCAACTCGAGCATTTTCTGTCGAAAACCACCAATTTGATGAAGTAGACCTGATGGATGATGATTTTTTTAAATGTAGTTGTTCAGCGATTACTCCGGCACCTGTGATCCGATTTGAGTAATTCTTTTTTTGTTTGGAAGAAGTTACCTCCAAGGTGTTTCCGTATTATTTTTGGTTCTGGTCTGATGATGGAATCCATGAGGAATTGAGGGAACTCCTCAATTCTTAAAGGCACGTGTAAAGTGATTTCGGTGTTTCCTAAAGTAACTCGAGCATTTGCTTCCGAAAACCACCAATTTGATGTAGTGCGACAGTAGCCTTGCCATGAGTTTGACACTACCCCTGATCAGTAGCCTTACCACGAGTTTGACATTGACATATTCGCTAACGTCTTCTTAACTTACTTTTTACGCATCTCGCTCGCACTAATATGCCAGTACGAGCGAGATGCAAAGAAAGTAAGTTACACACACGCTAGCGAATATATCAATGTCAAACTCGTGGTATGCTGGTAAGGCTACTGATCGGGGTTTAGGGTTAGGAGTTAAGGGGTCAGGGATTAAGGGGTCGGGGAATGGCGGTTGAAGGGTTGCTGGTTCAGGGTCGAGGGGTTCCTGAATCAGGGGTTGGGTTCGTCAGGGGCTGTGAGGTTGAGTGATCGGGGCGTTGAGGGATTGGGTCAGTGGCGGGGCGGAGGATAGATTTAGTGTAGTGACAGGAATTATAATTTCCCAGACGGACTCGAGAAAATTCCTGATTACATATTTATTAAAGTAATAGGTACACGAATTTAGTGTTAAACATGATCTTGTTTTTCATTCATGCGTCGCGCTCTTAACAATGCGTTAAAACTAAAAATGGAAAAATAAAAATAAATTACAAAAAAAATCAAACCGACTTCAAAAAGGATGCAATAAAATATTATCCTTTTTGAAGTCTATGCGTTACCAACTGATATGTTTGAAGTCGGTGCCAAGCCAAGTAGTAACAATACCAGTCAAAAATAATCAGCTTTATGGCTATAAATCCCATTAGAACTGTACTAATAACTATTATAAATGTGTAAGTAATTCTGTCTGCCTCTTTGTCGCCTTTTCATGGCTAAACAACTGAACCAGTTGTTTAGCCATGAAAAGGCGACAGCGACGACGACGGCGCTTTAGGTGAAATTTGGCAAGAAGGTAAATTTCTTGAATTGTTTTATATTTTCAAATGTAGTCCTCTGGATAAGGGACGGGAAATAACGCAGTCCCAATCTCACACTTGCGTGCTATAGACTATTCGAGCATTAGTAAGAAATGCTCTTTAAAAAATACGACGGAAAAAAAATGCATTGGATTTCCACTAATGTGCCGATAAACATGGTACAGACTGCGCCAAAAAGGTTTGATCGTGTGTTCTGAGGTGTGTTCTTAGATACAATCGACGTCAAAGATATGTTTACACTTTTGCACCTTACTCCTTTGTAACAAGGCGAAAAGTGAAAACATATTTTTAACGTCGACTGTACCTACAGAAAGTACATTCATTGTCGTCGTGTAAGGCAATCCAACGTACATCCTTATCGAATCGCACCAAAATCATGGTATTGCTTCAAAATTTGGCTTGGCACCGACTTCAAACATATCAGTTGGTAACGCATAGACTTCAAAAAGGATAATATTTTATTTCATCCTTTTTGAAGTCGGTTTGATTTTTTTTGTAAAAAGTTTTTATATAGCCTAATTACGATGTTGATATCAGTGTCATTTCACCCCACAATATAACGCAACGTAATGTAATGTGTATACAACTAAACACTGTGGAAGCATTTGGAAGTAACTAAAGTAGTTAGGTAGGTAGGTATACCAACTTGGCAGAGCCGTCTTAAACTATGCTGCTCTGGGGCCCTTGGGCACTTAAGAATTTGGGGCCCTTTTGGAAAGTAAAGAAAGCGAATTAAACTAACATTTTTCTACTATGATCTTATATTTATTATGAGTAATCAAATATACTGTTACTGTCTGTCCTTCGAGGCCCCCTGAGGATGGGGGCCATTGGCACGGGCCCCGTGTGCCCTTATGGTAAAGACGGTATTGCAAATTGGCCGTGTCAACGTTACGTTTCGCCTCACATTTCACTCAAAAGTGATACCTAGAAAACCGAGTTACTGGCACATTTACCTAGGCTCAGCGTCGCTCGTTTTCGCCTCAGTGGAAAGGTAGCCTTATACTGCGATATAATGGCATGGTCCAAACTTACCAGTGGAAGCATCAAAAACCACAATCTTAGGTCCGACTCGACCGTGTCTGTCATCTTGAGTTTCATTATTCTGTAAAAATAATACAAAAACAGTTAAAAACAATCCGTTCAGTCATCATCATTTTCTCGCGTTGTCCCGGCATTTGCCACGGCTCATGGGAGCCTGGGACCCGCTTGGCAACTAATACCAAGAATTAGGCACTAGTTTTTACGAATGCGACTGCCATCTGACCTTCCAACTTTCAATTAGGGGTCATCTATTAATTACATCACACGTTTAGGGGGTGGGAGGGGGTCAAGAAAATGTGACATGTTGTGACAAGGGGGAGGAGAATCACAAACTTTGTGACGTCACTTTAACTTCATCAGTAACCGAAAATGTATTTAAATTATTTTATTCGCTATACAGTTAAATAACAAGTTTTTGAAACGATAATCGTTTTTATTCGTTTAATTTAATTTTTTAATCAGTTTTGGGTTATAAAATTACTAATATTTATTTTGTCAAAAATATTTTGATAAAATATTAAATAAATTTTTGCCGACTTCGTTGAAGAAATGTGACGTCACACCAGGGGGGAGGGGTTTGCCAAATGTGACCAAGTGTGACAAGGAGGGGTAAAAAACCTAGAAATTCGTGTGACGTAATTAATGGACGACCCCTTAGTCCGGTTTCCTCACCATGTTTTTCTTCACCGAAAAGCGACTGGTAAATATCAAATGGTACCAATGAGTTTTTCGAAACTTATGTACGAAATAAGTTCCGAAAAACTCAATGGTACGAGCCGGGGTTTGAACCCGCGACCTCTAGCTTGCAAGTCTTACCGCTATAGTCTGTATCTTTAGGTATTTAAATAAAATTAAAGAAAATCTACCTTCAAATGGCTCCTTAAGCCAGTTGAGGGTAGATGAAAAGATTACACGATCAAATAATGTAGATAGGTTAAAGTCAGGTCGTTCAGTGACAGATCCAGGCGGTTTTGTATTTGGTTGGTTAACCAATAAATGTTATAACTACCCAAAAAAATAAAAACAATAACAAAATAAAATATTAAGGTACAAACATCAACTATTACCACAGCGGTGTGTTTCTTGCTCGGTTTGCTCTTGTGTGTAGAGGTCGCTACTTTGCTGTCCAAAATTTTTGGCAAATTCTCCTTAATGTGACTTAGGTACTTGCTTCTCCTAAAAAAACATAGTACACTAAATACAAGCTTATATGGGGCTTATTGGGGTCGCTCGTTGTACGGCTGAGGTTAAACAGACACTTTTTAGAGCTTATTGCCAGTCGTTCTATACGAGCAGCCTATGGATTAACTATACCAAAAAAGCTTACAGTGCCTTGCGTGTCCAATTCAATAACGGGTATAGAATGCTATTGGGGTTGCCGCGTTTTTGTAGCGCATCATGTTTGCTGAGGCACGCATGGATGATTTTTATGCAATAATGCGCAAACGAGTGGCCTCTCAAATGTGTCGCGTGCGGGGCAGCGCCAATAGCTTCTTAGCGGCAATAGGAGAGAGGCTAGATAACCCTTTTAAAAGATGGGTGTCGCTGCATGCTCCTAAGTACCAGGACTGTAAATAGTAATTTTTAAGTTTTTATTAGGATAGGACTAGGATAAACTAACATAGATATAAGTAAATAGTATTGTACATAACTAACAAATATGGACTGTAATTTTGGTCTGAAATAAATATATATTGATTGATTGATTGATTATCTATGAAAAGGGACCTTATTGTCGATGGCGCTTACGCCGCACAGCGTCCCGCGGCATTGTATTTATATCGGAGCATCGTTAATAATGGCGTAAGCGCCATCCACAACAAGGTCCTTTTCATAGACAACGTCACATATAAGAGTTATAAAAATACCCCGGGGTTTTGGCGCAAGATTTTTTTACACTAGCCAAAATCTGGGTAAAAACTGTGACGGAAATTATTTGCGCATATGAAACCCTGGGGTATAGTTATAAACAAACTGAGATGGAAAAGCTAAAGTTACTGCCTTTTTTTTCTAATAAATATCTAAATGTCAGAATTTTCAGTGCTTTTCCTGCATTTTTTTCGAGAACCATTTATTTTTCTCTATACGGCACAACCGAAGCACAGCAGTACCCACGATTTTTGAGGTTAAAATTTAAACACTTTTCCTAGATGTTAATAATCTGTGGGTATTATCGCCCACATTGTTAACTGTCCATCGGAAAACCTTATTACAAAAGGCTGGTCCACCGATGAACAGTTAAACTGTCGTCTAGCAACCTCTAAAAAAAAGCACCCCTCTATCTACCCCGGCCGGAGATCTCCGTCAATTATTCTGTACCCCGTATTTGATATGGACGGAGATCTCGGCCATTTTAACTCCAGTCGAAAAGCAGTTTTTTTAATCAAATTAAAGCTGCTTTTCACCAGCCAATTATCTCGGGTGCAAAAAAATCGGTCGTAACAAAACGGGGTCTCCAGCGCGTGTGGGGAGCGGGAGATAAGGGCAATGAACAATTGGCCGGAGATCTCCGGCCTGGGTAGACAACAGGTTAAGAGTGTCTCTGTTTGTAGGTACTAACACCAAATGTCGTTCCGTGTTCTCCTTCATGACCATATCGTTTCCGAAAATACGGCGCACAGTGTCGTGCACTTCGCTCTTCTCTGCGGAGCCGCTGCACACCCCGAAAACTGACTTTAATACGTTCATCATTGGGTCTAGTTTCCTCTGTAACTGCACACAAAAAGTTTACTTTTAATACAGTTTATGAAAGACACGCCAAAAGGTGAAACACATTTTTCCGCTGTCTGTGATTTTAAATCAACTAAAACTTGTTACCGATGTGTATTTATACATATATTACATATATAAGTTCATTACACAAATCCGCTAAGTACAGCGATAAAAACTTTTCGTATAGCGAGGTAAAACAATTAGTCAGTAAAAAAGGCGTCCGTCCGTCCGTCTGTCTGTCACCAGGCTGTAACTCATGAAACGACAGTTAAAATTTTCACAGGTGATGTATTTCTGTTGCCGCTATATCAACAAATACAAAATAAAATAAATATTTAAGTGGGGCTCCCATACAACAAACGTGACTTTTTTGTCGTTTTTTGCGTAATGGTACGGAGCCCTTCGTGCGCGAGTCTGACTCGCACTTGGCCGGTTATTTATAAATGATTTACTATAAAGCGAGTAGATAATGAAACAAAAGTCATACCAGAACGCCCACACCCTCAAGAAGCGAACTATATTTGCTACAAAAACCAATAAATTGAAGTAAACATTGTATAAAATTGCCTTTATATTGACAGTTTCACTTGACACTGTCAAGTTAGTAGTTAAGTACTTAATGTCAGGTAATGTTTAGCAGTAAACACATAAAGGTTTTAGTGACCATAAAAAGTTTTGTGGCTGGATCAAGGCTGGATACAATCTATAAAACGGCAAGCTGGGTAAATTGAAATTCTAGCTTTTAAGAACCTTATACCAAAGAGAATTTAGACTAGAGCAATATTGTCAAAGTAAATTACTTGAGTCCTTGCAGGTTGGGGTCCAAAGAAAATATAATCACTATTTTACGTTTTATACTCAATTACCATAGACAAATTATCACAATGTATAAAAATGGCTGACAGATTACTGTCAGTCGTTAATACAATTTTGTGTTTTTTCTCTACTTTATCTTGAATGCTTTACCTTAACTTATTGTAAAATAATATGAGTGTGTAGAGTAGGTATGTGTAACAAATATTAAAGCGTGGCTAGTGATATTTGATAAGATTTGATAGAAAAAGTTATGAAAAAGTGGTATTTATCGTTTTGGACCCCGCTTGACCAAAATAAGGCCCGTTACAAGGCCCATCGTGGTATGGGGTGACCCGATATGGAGTGCTCAAGGTATGTATTTTTCTAACAACTGTCGTAGGATCGGCACAGATCATTTTAAATACTTACCTGGTAATCAGACCACGCTAAGTTTTCATGCCAAGTGCCTTAAACTAATAACGCATAGACAGATAGTCCCCATACGGCTAACCTGTCAAAAGTGAAGCTGAAACACGATCGATGTGTGCGTGCAAGGCTCGTGTTTTACGCTCAGCAACACACACATATATACAAAAACGTGTGGCCAGTATATAGATATTTCCCTCTAAGTGGGGTATTTTAACCACATCCTTAACACTTGGTTATTTGTAATAATTTGTAGGTGTGTAGATTTGATTTTGTAGCAAAAGCTTTTTATGTTCCTTTGAAGGATTTTTTAGCATTACTGTAGTTTTCAATTAAAAAACTGATACATTTTTACTATTTTTAATTTAAAATGTGCATAAAATAATAAAAATAATACATAAATTGAAATAAAATAATGAAATATTTAAAAATATATAATTTTTGTAGAATTATACAACGAACTTCAACTAAGCGTATTCATTTTAGATTTTAAACGTCATGTCTCATTTTGAGGAAAAAATATTCACTACACTGGCAACATTTATAAGAAATGGCGGCTGTCGAAACTTTGTATTTTTGTATTTACGATTACCTACGTAAAAATATCACATTAAACTCGATACTTACGCGTGAAATGTTATGTCAATCTGTTTGCTTTATGATATGATGCGTTGTGACACCCATTCACTGCACAAACAACCATCTCCCCTGTGTTTTTGATTTTTAAACGGGAGGTGTACACAAACCGATTTGACCTTGAGAACTGCCAGGGCCGTTCGAATACGGTGACACGAGTGCGACGTGACGTCGCACTTGAAATGGCTTCACTTGGTATGTACGAATACTCTATCTATGCCTTATAAATCTATGCCAAGTGCAACGTCAAGTATGGAGGTTATAAGAAATTTGCAACCGCGTCACCTAGCGGACGCCCTTGAACATTTGAATCGGAGCTATATTTTGGCTAACTACATTTTGACTTATAAGATGAATAAACTCTAAGGAAAAAATGTGCTTCGTAAATAAAGAAAAGTTATTCTCGAAAAGATGGCGCCACACCTTTGGCCTTTGCTCGGGTAGATGGCTTTTTAATATTTAACAATTTTAACACATATGAGTGAAAGAACACGGGTCAAAGTCATATGGAGTTCTAAAAAAATGAATAAAAAAACATTTATCCATATAATATATAGGTACATTTTTGATATTTTTATACATTTTAATTTGTAGTTTTATTGCTGTGTCGATAGCTAGCAGTAAATTTACTGTGACTACAAAATTTACTATGAGAGTAACTCACTATACACTCTATTCTCTTTGATAAAAGTCTTCTCAGAATAAAAGTCTCCCGTTTTCTTACACGTGCCCCAGTGTTTTATCTTATAAAAAGCCATCTCGCGAACAAAACTAATAAAATGCAAATAAACGAACTCTCCAGACTTGTGACACTGAACTTGTTTTGACTGAGATCCATAATACGACGTAACGACAAGCTTAGAGTTTCAGGGTTCCGTTTCCGTGTTTTCTTCCTCGCGTTATCCCGGCATTTTGCCACGGCAGCCTAGGGTTCGCTTGACAAATAATACTATATATATTGTATATATACTATAATATAGTTTTTACGAAAGCGACTGCCATCAGACCTTTCAACCCAGAGGGGAAACTAGGTCTTATTGGGATTAGTCCGGTTTCCTCACGATGTTTTCCTTCATCGAAAAGCAACTGGTAAATAAATATCATATAATATTTCGAACATAAGTTCCGAAAAACTAATTGATATGAGCCGTGGTTTGAACCAGCAACCTCCATATTGAATTTACCTAATAATCGATATAAAATACGTTTGCACGGGGCAGCTCAAGGAAAGCCCCAAAAACTGTCTAAAATCCGTCTGCTAACTATTGCCACAGAATAAGTAGGTAATTGAAGGGATGTTTACAAAAACAACATAACTGCTTAGAGCGGTTGACACTTTTTTAAGAACATTGTTAATCGTGTCAGGTGTCAACCAGTGTAGTCAGTTATGTTGTTTTTGTAAACATCCCTTCAATTACTTATTATTATTACTTATTCTATTGCTGCTAAATTTCCGTGTAAAATTTTTATAGTGACACTTTCACATTTTGTCTTAAATGTATTGTATGTGTTTTTTTTTTGTTAGCCTAGTTTAGTGTCCCACTACTGGGCAAAGGCCTCTCCTCCTTTCCTCCACTCAACCCTATCGTTTGTACGTTCCCGCCAATACGGATTAAATGCGTCCTCTTGTATTTATAGAACAAATAAATCCTCAAAAGATTCCTACAGAACCTGAGTGTATGATTTCGCTTTCCACCTTATTTATTTTCTGCCGGAGGATAAAAAATAGGTGTTACGTGTTTGACCTCTGCTTTGCTCTCATTGGACCTAATTTCTTGGTTTATGTCGAAATCGGAAAAAAACACTGCTATTTTTAGACAACTATATTAAAATGAATAAAGTAAGTAAGAAAATCTTGGTCAATAAGGCATTTTGGAAAAATATAGGTACTCAAGGTGACTTCTAGTAAAACTTTTGTTCTATCTTTGCCAGTGAAATAGCAGTATTGTTTTCTTTTGTATTATTAAGAGTTATTTATTATATAAAAAGTTCATTTTGTCTGATAGTAATCATGGATGTTGATTTGTTTTGACTCCTAAGGTTTGAAGTTAATATATTTTATCCGAAATAAGTTGTGGAATTTTGTGAATGTTGTTCTAGTAACGTTATTAACTCATAGACTTAACAATATTTCACCGCAGATTAGTCGTGATGAGGAAAATGCGATGAAAACAAAACCCAACACATTAGGGTAGTCGTTTATAGGTGGTGACCGCTTACCGTCCGGCGGGCCGTATGCTTGTTTGCCACCGACGTGGTATATAAAAAAATTAACCAAGTGACAGCCATGACACAGTGACAGTGAAACATGATAGCCACAGTAACATACGATTAAAGGTATGGTACGGCCGGTTCGCCCCTGTGATATCGTCATCTGCATTATATCATCACAGAACTGGGCACTAGACACGACAAACACTGCCACTGAACAGACAGTAAGATGTACACTAATAAACTCCTTTCCAATAGGCAATGGATCGGGAGCTTGCTCCATATAAATTAAATTAAATAATCGTTTATTTCGGAATTTTAAATTTCCATATTGTAATAGAAGCTCATTACTATGATGCTTAACCTATGTTAGTGATACTATTATGTTATATGTAGGCTTAAATTATTATATTACAAACATGTAGGCTATTCCAATATTGCCAGAAAGTGCCATCTATACTGTCCGCGACTGTGACCACCACCGCGACCATGTGTAACGTGCGATTTGCGTTGTAGTATTTCTGCAGCCAATTTGCGACGTAGATTCACTTCTGGACCGCCGTAAGTCAATGTAAGTTGTACCTATAGTCAAATAAAATTTCGGTACCGGCCTAATTTTAAGACATTGTTTAAATATTCCAATATTACGAAATTTTCAGTCCTTTTTTGATGTAAACGTTTTATTGTAACCTATTCAACATTAATTGAATATGAATTTTATTCTCCTTGTTTGCACCTTACTCTTTGAAAACAGACATAAATATTTGATGTTTTTCAATGTCTGTTCCTATAATGTCCCACTGCTGGGCAAAGGCCTCCCCCCACTTTTTCCAGTCTTCCCGATCCTGTGCAGTCTCTGGCCATTCCGTTAAAAAGGAGTCTAACTCGTCTCGCCATCGCCGACGTGGTCTGCCAATTCCTCGTTTTGAGCTGGGCTGCCACTCTGTGGCGATCTTGGCCCACAGCTCACTCGGCATTCGGCAGACATGACCAGCCCAGTCCCACTTTAGCTTGGCCGCTTTCCGAGCTAAAGTGAAATTAGTACCACTGAAAATCCGCAACATGACGATGGCCAAGTAAAATCTTGTCAGTCTTGTAAATATTTCTCTTACCAGCTCCCGTTCGTAAGTGGTAAACATCACGCAGGCGCTATTACTGGCTCTCAACAGATGGCGACACTGAAATAACATCTCAACCTTTGATGTGCGTGTGAGCATGTACATTGTGCACAGTATATCAATATAAACAGTAACTTATCTTACGGCTTTCGTATTTAGTCAGCTTATTAAGCTTCACAATGTGCATAATTGAATGATGACCGGTCTGGCTTAGTCGTTAATGAACCTGCCTATGAAGCCGATGGCCCTGGGTTTCAATCCTGGTAAGGGCATTTATTTTTGTGATGAGGTCAGATATTTGTTCCTGAGTCATGGGTTTTTCTATGTAATTTTTAAGTATTAGTATATTAAATATGTCGTTGTCCGAGTACCCACAACACAAACCTTCTTAAACGATTTAAATTTCTGCTCTATGTAATGTTGAATGGCACTATTAGAGTTGTACTACTGGTTAAAGCTATGTAGACTGTGGCGGGAGTAATAGCCGTATTTTATTTTTAATCTCTTCATGGTGCTGGATAATATTGACATTAATCAGATAAATACGGAAAAATCAAGGATAGCATAACTTAACAGTTATATCTAAGTATATCCATACTAAAATTATAAATGCGAAAGTGTGTCTGTCTGTCAGTCTGTTATTTAGTTAAAATTTGGTGTAGAGATAGTTTGAGGCCCGGGAAAGGACATAGGATAGTTTATATAAATCATCATCATCTTTATCCCACGCAGACGTCGTGGGCTAGTATATTTTAAGACTGAGATGATGATGATGAACAGGAACTACTTATTCTGTGTACTTTCTCGGGCCTCAAACTATTTCCATGCCTAATTTTATCTAAATCTGTTCAGCGGTTTAGGTACGCCTGAAGAGGTAACACACAGACAGACACAGCTGTCTGAGTTACTTTCCCATTTAAATTAGTATTAGGCATTTGACATTTATTAGACTTATTCAATACAATTATTTCTCTTTAAATTTTATTAACTTAGCCGCAACTTTTAGTAGCTGAAAGCGGACAATTAGTGAACTTAATTAGTTTCTTAGTCTTGGCAAAGTTAATGGCAAGTAAATTGGTTGCGAAGGCAAAGTTAGTGGCAAGCAAATTTGTTGCGAAGGCAAGCCGAGAGGCAACTTGTTGCTTTTAAAATGGTAAATGTTTTTGCAATTCATTTTCTCCTTTGAGTGGGCGGGTGTTTAGTGGGTTTAATCTTGTTTAAAAGGTTTTTTAGGGTTCCGTAGTTAACTAGGAACCCTTATAGTTATGTCTGTCTGTCCGTCTGTCCGTCGAAGGCTTTGCTCCGTAATTGTTAGTGCTAAAAAGCTGCAATTTGGCATAAACTTAATCCGTACCTGAATCAAACACAGATTTATATCGACCGTGATATGAACCGTGATTACCTTTTGTATTGTTTTCGAGCTTCCGATATTTCGACGCAGTGACAACACAAAAGGTAATCACGGTTCATATCCCGGTCGATATAAAAGGGGTCCACTGATTACCAGATCGCCGGATGGTATCAGCCTGTCAGTTGTTCGGAACTGTCACCTTTTGCGTTTAACTGACAGGCTGATATCGTCCGGCGAACCGGTAATCAGTGGGCCCCTTTAGTCACTGAAACTAACCGTGAATTTCAAAACTGTTTAAAAACATACCGACAAAGGCGGTCTGACTACGCGGATGTAGGATCCGATATCGGATAGGATGTAAGGCTTCTGGGAATACTTATGTAAATCTATAATCGAGTCGCTTGATCCCGGTTCGACTATAAATTCCCAGCTCCATAAACGTTGGATATGAACGGACGCGCTGTAATTGTGTTTTGCTACAGTAATAGTGTTGTGACGGACTCAGAGTTTACACGACGCTTCCTGACACACTCACCGATCATCAAAATAGAACTAACTTGGTTGGCGCGACTACCCAAAAAGAGTCTTGACCTCCAACACCAGGACGCCGTCCGGTTTGTTATCCAAGATATCGTTGGGCAGATAGAGTGGAGGCAGATCTCCGTGAGCTCGGCGTCGGCGAAGGCTGGCGATGGCGTGATACCGCTCTGGACCGAGCAAAGTGGCGTGCTCTGGTGTTGGAAGTCGTGAAAGTTTAAATCAGTGAATCTTTTTACTTGCCTACTTCTCTGGCGCAGCGACTCAGTGTCTTAGCCTACACGACTGGTAGCCACTTATCCCGGTCCTGTGCAGTTTCTCGCTTGTTTTCAACCTGGAGCTCGCGCAGATCCGCGTCCACCAAATTCTCCCCTCGATATCTACCTAGGTCAGTCGTGGCTCACTCCGCGATTTCGTCGCTTTGGTACAGGTAGCTAAAAGTACATCCGTTCCGCCCCAATTTTGGGGAAAGCCATAAGCCGCGCGTGGCGCTGTCGCCACCTAGCGGCCATATCTGTGATGATCGTAACAGACGCGTATTGTTAGAGAGTGAGTCTTCTGTACCTAGTATGTACTATTATTTATTCTGTGCCTAGGTGCCGGGCGGCGTGCTGTCGGTTTTCCCACAATTTTCTTTTCCCAATAACCTTTGATACATAATACACGACCGGGATTTAGTCATAAAATAAAGGGAAAATTAAGAAAACTAAAACTATCGAACAATTTTAGTACTTAGTTCTCTGGTGACCTTGATATGATCTTGACTTGACTCTTAAGAACCACACGTGCGGACTGTAATTATGTTTTGCTCTAGAAATTCTGTTTCGACAGATTCAAATCGATGTTTACACATTATATGCTTGGAAATGTTCACCCTAATGTAGCATAAAGTAACAGAAGATCTTCACTTAACGCAAAGTACCTACCTGATAGACCAACCTTTACTCGAAAACATATTGTAGTGTATGCGGTTATGCGAGTGGCTTAAATAGCATACATACGCTGTCTCGTGTGTCCTTGTATTGGCGGGAAAGCCGTGAAAGAGACTTCACTAGTCTGTGGGACGATGGCCGCTGGCTATACGTTGACTATCAAGGAAGTGGAGTTAATGATTGTGCGAGGGCATTGTCGAGCCAGTGTTGGTGATAGGAGATATCAAATTACGGAATTAACATACACTATACATATAAAAACTCAAAAATGCGCGTTTACCCAGAGATAAGACCTAGCTAGATCGATTTATCGCTCCCGAAAACCCCCATCTAGCAAATTTCATTGTTAGAGCCGTTTACGAGATCCCAGAAATATATGTGTAAATAAACAAGAATGGCTCGTTTAAAGACATTAGATTACATTAGACAGATAGATAGATAGATATACAAGAATTGCTCATTTAAATGTATAATAAGAATTGCTGGTTTAAAGGTATAAGATAAATAATAATAAATCAAAACACTGCAGTTTTAGTAGGTAACCGGGAAATTTTATGAAAATCCATTACTGTAGGTATGCGTATATAACTAGGTATTACACAATTTCAACACTACTTTTATGTGGTAAATGGACGATTTTATTAGCGTTAAAAAGAAACCACAGTAGACTAAATAAATCTGGATATAACAATTCCCTCCCACACACCTTCGTAAATATCCTGCCGAATGTCGAGGTGGCTTTCAACCTTTGACGTATATCTCAGGACTGGCCTTACGGACAATAAGAATGGGGAATAAATGGGGCCAGTACAGCGGTGTGACACCGCTACAACGCGATTGGTTGATGAGTTCACATCACGTGCGCTATTGGTCGCAACTAGTTGCGTTAGACTGCACGATCGGCTCGAATTCGTGAGTGACACCGCTGAACTATATAGTACCATTTTTAGTGCCCGTAAGGTCCTGAGATATACGTCAATGCTTTCAGCCGAAAGTGATTGGGCGTTTTACACTTTACTGTGGACGTCTAAGGTAATGACCCGTTTTAGGCTGCGTTTCCACCAAGGATGCGTCAGGATGCGTAGCGAAGGATGTTTGTTATAAACCAATAGAAAGCTGAGCGAGGATATGTAAATGAAGTGATTCTATTGGTTCTTAGCAAACACATCCCTCGCTATATGCATCCTCGCACGTCTCTGAAACCAAAGAGAATAGATAGTATAGAGGGTTACGGTCATAGTAAATTTTGTAGTCACAGTAAATTTACTACCATCTATCGAAACACAACTAAAACAAAAAAATTAAATGTAAGTATAAAAATATTAAAAAATGTATATCAGATGGTATTTATATCAGTATATGTATATGGCTAAATGTTTTTTATTTTATTTTTATATGATTTTGACCCATGTTCTTTCACTGATGTGTTAAAATTGTTAGATATCAAACGGTGTCAACGCCATCTAGCCGAGCATAGGCCAAAGGTGTGGCTCCATCTATCCGAGATAGACTTTTTCTTGAGGCACGTTCTTTCCTTAGCCTTTATTAATCTTATGCGGAGTTACATATGTCGCTGCTGAAACGCAACCTTACCTCCCCTTTTTACCGTGACGGTAAACCGTGTCGTACCGTACGTGGACGTCCACAGTAAAGTATAAAAGTGGGCATAGTAATCTCGCCTCCGCGCGACTTCAGAAATTCTTTCCGATTCCTGTTGATTGAACATGTCTTTTAGATATTCTGTATTTCCGGATTCTGATTTGTACAGGTTAGGTAAGTAGGTACTTATAAATATTTAACTTTTGAGCTGCCTAATTCGTTAAATTATACATTTCAGTTCAAGTGGTGCAAAATAAGACTAGATATTGTTATTTTGCACCATTTGCAGTGAAATGTATAAATTTCTCGAATTAGGCAGCTAAAAAGCTAAAAAAAACTAATTTGTCAATTTCAATTCCATACTTTGTTCACGATTCATAAAATTTTCAACAACGCTTTTAAGTACGAAATGTCATTCCACTCGCATAGGCGATTTGATTGCTAGGGTTATTTTGGTTTATTCCAAAATGATTCCAAAAATCTTTAATGAGACCTATCATATGCTTGCGCCTTATGGTCACTGTCACTGACCATCTTTACGAATTATATAGCGGAGATTAATTTCGGCAATACATATATTAAAAGAGGTAGAATTGGATAAATTTCGATAACTTTGCATACCGTGAGGTGAATTGGCTACATAAAGGCCACTTTACAGTGGTTCGCCTACAATTTAGATTTCCCTCACTCGTATAACCAAGGACAATTTAAACACAACCTAATGATACCCGTGGATTCGCTGAAGTGTCCAAATTGACTCGGTGACAGTCGTATCCATTTTCTTATTCAGCCTTCGCGGGTCCGAATCGGATACTTTAGTCATTGTTGCTAGAGTTTGTGCGGAAAGAGAAGAGTCGTAGTCGTAGAATGTATTGGATCATTGGATCCCATACATTTCACGACTCTAACAAAAATAGCGGGAAAAATAGTGGGAGGGTGGGAACATTAATTGCATGTAAGAAATACGCAAGTAAGTATAACGGGTTAGCACTGATTGACTAGCACGTTATTTTTTCGCGGATTAGCAAAGTAATATAATGGTTTTAATTTTAATAAATAGCGGAGATGTTTAAGGTTATAGTCGCTATCGTGTTCTGATTAGGAAAAAGTGGAAGAATTTTTTTAAGTCGAATTTATTAAGCTAAAACTCTGTCGTGCATTATTCCATAGGTACGTAGGTAGGTAGGTATAGGTAGGTAGGTATGCCACGGATTGTGTTGATATGCCAACAATGCAATGCAATTTTAGAGTTGTTTGAATGGCGATTTTATTCTATAAGTGGCATGAGGAACGTTCTGTAGTTTAGTAATACAGGTGCGACCTTACGCGTGTTTCCAGCGTTACAGCGTTACCAAAAGCAGTCTAAATATAAATCTAATCGTAAACGTGTCCTGGTGGCGTATTGCCATTGGTTGAGCGTGCGCGGGAATGTCGAGTTTTCCAAAGAACCTGGGCGCCTAGCCAAGGTGCCGATTGTTTGCCCCGTAGCGAAAGAGACGCTAATGTATCTCTGTAGCCCTAATATGGAGAGTGATAGAGAGACATATTTGGCGTTTCGTTCGATACGGTGCAAACGATTGGCATCTTGGCTAGGCCCCTGTTTAACCGGTTTAGCTCGGTCGATTCGGTCGGTCGAAGGTGTCCGTTTCAGCTTGGGAAAATATTCCTTTCGTATATACCTACGGAACTACGGATATATTTTGCCTTTTATCTCAATAACTTTGAAAATATAGGTGTCAAAACTCATTTATTATATAATAAGATTAATAAGTGTTACAAAAAGTACATTCTTAATAATTTTAATTTTTTTATTTTTATCCAGATTGTTAAAAAATGTAATATCTTTCTCTTTTCTTTTTGTACTTACCTATTGATGTACCTACAAGCACCACCAGAATTTGTTGTTTGTTTGTTTGTTTGTGACCGACACACAACTCAAAGGCTCGGTCTGAAAACCAGCGCTGAGCCACCGGCACAGCACATGCTGAGACTGAGACCTATTGCCTCACAATAATTATTAAGTACATATATGTATTAGTTAGTAAGTCTTTTTTTTTGTGGCAATAAAATATTTGAAGTTTGAAGTTTGAAGTTTGAAAACGAATATAAAACTACGATTAAGATAACTAAAGCAAAAAAATTAAAAATACAATAAAACTTTGCGCCCTTGGTAGGGTGCCCATCACGCAGGCAGCGTTCCCGCGCTGGATTGCTATGGCCAATCTTTGCGCGAGAAAGCTGCCTGCGCGAGGGTCACCTGTGGCCTCCCTTAGGCGTTTGCTGAGCGCCTCGTGGAGCCCCCGAGCCCCCCTACCCCACGGACCTAGTGTCTCAAAATATATGTTTCTGTATAAAATGTTGCACGTCAGATCCTCCGGCTAGTCTTGCGATTGCGACACATATTTAAAAATGGATCCTTCATTATCCTAAGACCTCACTTCGCTTGGTCGACCAGGGGGCCGATTTTTGAATGCCGACCGCTCGATTTCGTGTATATCGTTCAATAATATCTCCACTACTAGGCATTTAAATTCTATTAATAGAATTAAAAACGAGTCGTCAATACCACTAGATTCCCAATTTCTGTCCACCGATAGTTTTCCACCGATTTTCGAGTGACGAAATCGAATGGTCGAAATTCAAAAATCGGCCCCCTGGCCTGCAATCTCACATTTCCCGGCCTCTGTAATAATGTACTACGTTGTATCACAGTTATTTTACGTTCCCGAATGCGCCTCGTATTTGTAATCTCGGCGAAGTTTACCAAACCGAATGCTGTTTGTTATGGTTCGCCGTTCATGTGATGTATTCCCGATTTAGAGGTTATTTGCAGTGTTCGATTTGTGACCTGTGTCTATGAGTAATCTCAATGTATAACCGTGCCGCCCAATGTACAGTCGCGATCAGATATATCGGAGCGGCCAAGGTGCTCACAAATATCTGAACACGCCTCTATTGTGAAGGCATTAGATTGCGTGCTCAGATATTTTTGAGCACCTTGGCCGCTCCGATATATCTGATGGCTGAATACGACGTACGTTCTGTCCAACAGAATTTCTACCTTCAAGAAATCAAAATAAATTAAGTTGCATTTCTTTTTTCTTGTAATATTAAATATGAAACAAATGCAATACGGGTTGTATTTGAATGAAAAATACTATTAAATACATATTTCGTTTGTTGTTACTTGAATGAAATTGAAGAGGTATTAGATAATAATGGAAACAGCACAAAAGATCCTTCTAAGATGGCACAAATATTTAACGATTTTTATACTACAATAGCAGAAAAAATAACATGTAACTTAAAAGTTAGTGTAGAGGAATCCAAAAATTATCTAGATTCTGTTATGAAGCCAAACAACAAGATACATTTCGGACTTATAACACTAAAAGAACTTCACATGACAATAAACAAAATAAAAAACAAAACGTCGAAAGACATACAAGCCATGGATACCAGAATATTGAAGATCATAAGATATAATCGAACGAGCGAGCGAAGCGAAGCGAAGCGAAGCGAAGTTCTTACATTCGACTTTGAACACGCGGCTGGCTAGCGGCACGTCCCGGCATTTCGATGTTTTTAAGCTGAACTGTCAGAAGATAGTTTGATACTCAATAATTTAAGTAAATTTGTTCTAATTTAAATGAAATTGGGTAAACGTGTAGTCGAGGGCATTATATTTTAGTCATTAAATTATGAGCAAGCCCGATCAAGGGGTTATTGAGCTAGAAGAGCTTAGAAGGCCAAAAAGCTGTTTGTGAGAGGTCTTACTATTCTGGTAACTTTTTTGCAAGAAACATGGTCGAGTTTAGTATCAAATGAAAGTGCTCGACTTACACTTTTATAATCATCATCATCATCATCATCAGGCTATAGTAGTCCACTGCTGGACATAGCCCTCCCCTAAAGAGCGCCATAGCGCCCTGTCCTCAGCTTGCCGCATCCAGCATCTGCCTGCAGTCTTTCGCAGATCGTCATCCCACCTGGTCGGAGGGCGTCCTACACTACGTTTGCCAAGTCGCGGTCTCCACTCAAGAACACGTTTACCCCAGCGGTTGTCGGTTCTTCGTGCGATATGGCCAGCCCACTGCCACTTCAGCTTGCTAATTCTTAGAGCTATGTCGATAACTTTGGTTCTCTGTCGGATGTATTCGTTACGAATCCTATCCTTCAGAGAAACTCCGAGCATAGCTCTCTCCATAGCTCGCTGAGCGACTTTGAACTGGTGGACCAACCCTACCGTGAGTGTCCATGTCTCGGCTCCGTAGGTCATGACGGGTAGGACGCACTGATTGAAAACTTTTGTTTTCAAACATTGCGGTATGGATGACGAGAAGACTCGGCGCAGTTTCCCAAACGCTGCCCAGCCCAGCTGGATCCTCCTCTTGGCCTCCTTCTCGAAATTGTTTTTACCTAACTGCAGAATCTGCCCGAGGTAAGTGTATTCGGAAACAATTTCAAGAAGGTGACCATTTACGACTATCGGCATTGGATCAATGTGGCCATTGATCATGACTTTGGTTTTATCCAAATTCATGCCAAGACCGATGCGTCGCGAGGCTGCAGCTAGGCCGTCCAGCATCCGGTTCAGCTCCTCTAGCGACTCCGCCATTAAGACTATGTCATCTGCGAATCGTAGGTGTGAGATGTAGTCGCCGTTTATGTTAATGCCCTTACCTTTCCAGTCCAGCGTCTTAAACATATCTTCCAACGCGCTTGTGAACAGTTTCGGGGATATAACATCCCCCTGTCTCACTCCTCTGCGCAATTGGATGGGTTTAGACTGCTGACCCTGTACTTGGACACTCATGGTGGCGGCTTCGTAAAGACATCTCAACACCTCGATATAACGATAGTCTATTTGGCACCGCTGTAAGGATTCCAGAACAGCCCAGGTCTCGACAGAGTCAAAGGCCTTTTCATAGTCCACAAAGGCTAGACACAGGGGCTGATTATATTCTTCGGACTTCTGTATAATCTGCCTCACTGTGTGAATGTGGTCTATGGTGCCATATCCTCCGCGAAACCCTGCCTGCTCCGGCGGCTGGAACTCGTCGAGTCTCCTAGCGAGACGGTTCGTGACCACTCGTGAGAACAGCTTATAGACGTGGCTCAGGAGCGAGATGGGTCTGTAATTTTTAAGGAGGGTTTTGTCCCCCTTCTTAAAAAAGAGCACCACCAAACTCCCGCTCCACGCCTTTGGAGTTCTCCCACTGTGAAGGACGGCGTTGAAGAGGTTCTGCAATTCCTGTATAACAGGGGCTCCTCCAGCTTTCAAAAGCTCTGATGTTATTCCGTCCTCACCGGGGGCTTTTCCATTTTTAAGCTGCCTCAGAGCTAACACGATCTCGTCTTGGCTGATGTCTGGCAGTTCGTCGGTGTAGCGGCGTGTCAGGGTGGCTCTGGAATCGTGGTCGTCTCGTCGGGAATGAGGGGCATGTGCAGCGTATAATCGGCCATAGAAATCCTCAATCTCGGCGGAGATCTCCGGCTTCGACAATACGGTCCTCCCGTCGCGCGTTTTAAGCTTCGTCAGGTGGCTCCTGCCAAGCTGCTGAGTGAATACTTTGGACCCTCGGTTTCGCTCTATCGCCTCTTTAATGAGGCGTGTGTTGGAGCTCCGAAGGTCGCGCCGTACCATCTTCGCTATTCGCTTGTTCAGGTCTGACCTCTCCGACGAAGTCGCTTGGGTAGTTTCCCGTCTTTTTGTCATCAATCCGAGGGTCTCAGCCGAGAGTTTGGATTTCTTGCCAGTCCGCTGCGTTCCGCAGAATTTGACGCCCTCATCCCTCAGAGTTTCGACCAGATTATGTAGGGACTCGTCAGCGTCATCGGTGGGTTCCAAGGCAACAAATCTATCCCTGAGAAGCTGCTGGAACTTTTCAGTACCCGCCATGATTTGGATTGGGTTAGGGCGGAGCGTGGACTTCATCAGACGGTTTCTTTCAAGCTTCAAGTTGATATTCAGAGAGCCTCGGAGGAGTCGGTGATCAGATCCGGTTTTAAACCTGTTGATCACTGAGACATCTCTGAATATGTGCCTGCTATCCGTTATGATGAAGTCGATCTCATTTTTAGTCACAGTGTCGGGGCTTTGCCATGTCCACTTCCTTTGAGGCTGTTTCTTAAAGAAGGAGTTCATTAAGAACAGTCCCTCTTTCTCAAGGAAGTTGACAAGCATTTGCCCCCTGTGATTCCTAACTCCGTAACCATGCGGGCCTATCCGGGATTCGTTGCCAGTCTGCAGTCTTTTATAATATCGTTTTTAAATTTACCATTTTGAAATAATTAGCAAGATAAAAATAAAATAGAATAATCATAATATATGTATTTGACATTTGACAGGAAATATTTCGGTTTAGCACAGATACAGTTTATTTTAATCTCTATGGTGGTGACTTAAATCCAGGGGAGGGACAGCCGTATACGAAGCCCATTATTCGAAAAAATAGCGCCATCTATATTACTTAACGCTAAACTTGTAAATGGCGCTTCAAAATTGATGCAAAAAAGCAAATCTTGTCAGTAGAAAGAGGCGCGAAACTCAAATTTTCTATGAGACCATATCCCTTCGCGCCTACATTTTTTCTACTGACAAGATCTGCTTGGCCAACTATATTATACATACTACTCTGCTTAAATCTATCAGTTAACTGTTAAGGGCTCCACATACCTTGCAATAAATCCACGCGATCTTTGAGCCATTGCCGCCTATAGAGCGACATAAAATAGTAGAAATTAAATAAAATGGAACCCAAAACTGACCATATTAAATTGTTGCCATGTGTAAGCATTTTACGTCAAAAATGTGACAGTTACGTAGAAAGTGGCGCCCTCATTTATTTTCTATTATTTTATGTCGCACTATACGAGTACAGTCAACAACAGAGCTATGAATACAGGCAAAGTGTCCAAAATATAATATATAGGCATAGGCCTCTCTTCGTACCTAAGGTAGGTGCAACAAAGTCAATCGCTATATAATTTTTGGTTAACCGCGAGTTCTCAGTTCGGGGCGAACTACTAGTGATAACATCATGGAATTACTGCTGATTGTCTTAAATAGTTGCATGGGGGAAGGAACATTCCCAGAAATACTGAAAACCGGCAGAGTCGTACCTATCTTTAAGAAAGGTAAATCAAATGAACCAAGCAACTACAGACCAGTGTGTGTACTACCTGTCTTCTCAAAGGTCTTAGAAGCGGTGCTAAAAACCAGAATAATGAATTTTTTTGAACACAACGATCTCTTCTCACACCACCAATACGGCTTCAGAAAAGGAAAATCCACAGCCATGGTTATAAGAACGAACGAACGAAGAAGTCGTCGATTTTGCATTAGAGTCTATGGATGGGTCGCAGAAATGCGCAAGCATGTTTTGCGACCTATCTAAAGCTTTCGACTGTATACGGCATGATATTCTCATTCACAAACTACACCACTATGGTTTTGACGGCATAGCTTTAAAAATGATGGTGGTTGAAGTTAGAAAAAATGTCTCATCCCCTGAAATGTATAAAATAGGCGTACCGCAGGGATCAATTCTGGGCCCAGTATTATTCTTGATTTGTGACTTGCCTTCAAATATACCAGAATGGGCGCAGATCAGCCTTTTTGCAGATGACACACATATTGGAGTCAGACACAAAGATCAACCATCAATGGAAAGACACCTAAGATGCATCACAGACTTATTACACAAATGGTTTGAATGTAACGGCATTGTTTTAAATAAAAATAAAAGTACATTTGTAAGCTACAAGACACTTTCAAGAAAAACCAATGAAACAACCATCTTTGAGTACACTCACAATACATGTTTCTTAGGCTATGAAATTGACAGTCAACTAACACATAGCACGCATATTGACAAAGTTTGTAATAGATTAGCATCGGCTAATTACGCATTGTTGAAACTAAAGCCCCTAGTTAACCTAAAAACTGTATACTATGCTTATGTCCAAAGTGTACTAACTTATGCGATTACTATCTGAGGAAATGCAGTAGATATATACCGGGTATTGATTCTACAAAAACGTTCGATTAGAATAATATGCGGAGTAAATTAGCGCACATCTGCGAGGTCCTACTTTGTGAAGCTTGAAGTAATGACGGTCATATCATTGTTTATATACAACTCTGTGTTAGAAATTTACAATAAAGCAAGCACTCTACTTAAGCGTTCGGATTGCCACAATTATAATACGAGGAACAATAGCAAACTAATACTTCCATCACTAAGATTAAAAAAGTGTCAAAAACAGGGAATTTTCATAAAAATAAAGCTATTTAATAAACTGCCCACAAATGTCACGGATTTACCTTTTAATCTATTCAAAAATACAGTCAAGACTTTTTTCCAAAACCATGCCTTCTATTCGATTACTGAATATTTATCATTAAAAAATATTTTAATTGACGCAAATTGTAAAAAGATTTTTATAATTACTAAGCGTATTTACTTGTAAATTCATACTCTTTAAGTATAATATTGTAAAATGCTGACTTACCATGTAATGATCATGTTACATTATGGTTAATAAATAAACTAAACTATGGTGGGCGGCACTTGGATAGTTATTTATTGAGTTTGCACTCTATCAGGATTCGTTACTTCTTGATCGCCAAGAACGCCTAAAGTCGCGAGACTCGCGAGTAAAAGACGTCATAGAATCGGCTAAATCGTATAAATATACCTATTAAAAAAAACAATGTAGATAGAAAAAAGGCAACCAGGTTATTTTGTAGAAATCCATATTACTTTCCTGATCCGCGAAATAATAGCCCGCTAGTCGATCATTAGGTGCTAACACATTACACTTATTTGCGTATTTTTTGATTGCAAGTATGCTGCTCCGCGAAAATAAAAATAACTAGGTGGATTCCCAAGAAAAGTATTCCCTAGTTTACTCGAATTTGAAGAAATCAAATCTAGTCTACCCATAGTCTATAAATTCGACGAAACCGACTTCTAGGTATTCTATCCCCCGCCTTCGCCTTCAATGCATAATAATGACAAAATGCCAAGCCCGTGTTCTCATTTTAAAGTGAAGGCCTGATATTCTATTTGTTAAATATAAATTCACAACCGAAGGTTGGCGAGCTCTGACATTGGCAGGGTCAGGGCTATCATGCCTATCATAGTTTTAAAATTTCAGCGGCCGCCAACCTATTTCATATTTGGTTAACAAAACTTTTAGTGCGGTCGGGACACGCAAATGGCAATGTAGTATTTTAAAATGTTAGACCTATTAAGAGTCTGTGCGGAAAGTATGGGGAATGTATGCCATGGGGCCCAATGTGGGCCCAATACATTCCACGAATCTTCTCTTTCCGAACAGTCTCTATGCTATAAGTATTTGTTTATAGGTCTAAGTCAGGAAAGATAAATAAGCCATCAAGTAAGTGTATTTGGGACTACATAATTTCCGCTGTTTTCTAAATATTTATCATTGAATAATGTTACACCTGGGGGCCTAGGCAAGTTGACAATCCTACTCCAACAAACACCAAACGAAAAGAAAAGACAGATATTACGAAAAGTCCCGTGACTATTTCCATACATTATTTTAGTTATGATTGGCGTTTTCTATCAACAATTGTCATCTTGGCTAGCCCCCTTGAGATTCGTAAAAACTAGGAGCTTTCGCAAGTGTTCTATTTAACTCATAAAATATAAAATAACTCAGGTATATTCCTGAGAAGAGCATTTGAAATAGAGAGTTACTGTCATGGTAAATTATGTAGCTACAGTACATTTACTGCAATCTTTCGACAGAAGATTAAAACTGTTAGAACGCCATTTGACTTTGATCATTATTCTTTCACTGATATGTGTTAGCTACTGTGACAATCCGCCTCTATACACTCTATTCTCTTTGAATATACTAAACTTTCAACTGTTGGTATATTTTTGAAGTGAAAACTTCTTTAGCGGCGCTGTGCACTTTTTGAGGTGGGGAAAAAATGTTAAACTCGAGACAGCGTAAAGCGTAACGCGTAAGGCGTAACCCCTGCTGTTTCGTTTTTATTCACCAAAGAACTTTAGTCATAACGTATCATAATCAGGTCAATTATTTAAAACTGGACTTTTATATTAAGCAATAAAGCTCAATGTTCTAATCTTGTACGGGCTGAAATACGAGGATCTCACAGTTACATTCTAACTTTATATAACTCCAATATAATTCAATAAAGTTACATCTTGATGAAATGGCTAATAAAAGTGAACTCTAGTACTGGTGAATAAAACTCAAAATATCATGACTAAATATATTTAGATGCGAGGTCTGCAAGGTAACTTTACAATTTCTATTCGAATTTTAAACAATTAAAGCTACAAATTTAAGCTGACTGGCCAGCAATTTCGGAACTAAAGTTTTTCAATAGAAAGGAGGATGGGTCAATTATACATATAGATGGTCAAGCAAATCTTGTCAGTAGAAAAAGGCGCGAAATTCAAATTTTCTGTGGGACGATATCCTTTCGCGCCTACATTTTTCAAATTTGCCGTTTTTTTCTACTGACAAGATCTGCTCGACCCAGTATAGTGCTGCAGACATTTTGGACTAGTCATTGAGTTTTCACTTCTGTCGGCACTCCCGGAGTGCAACCCGTTGTTTTTTTTTTTTTCATTTAAATTTGAGTACCAAATTTTAATACACATAAGCAAGGTCGACAACACTTGATAAACTTGTATGTAAACATACCATTTAGTTAAGTCCGTTTATTTTAAGTATGTTTTAGTGAGAGCGCTTAAGTGTTCATCTCAATAATATATGTTCCTAACAATGTAGGTTACATTATCCTGTCGCATAGTTCTGTTGTTTCTATACTCCGTATCTTTAGGTATTTAAATATAAGTTTTTGGCAAAAATTTCATTTTTGGTACAAAGTTTTATCGCTGACTGTGCTTTTCTTACGACAGACAACTAATACTCATCGAGACAATTCTAAAAACCCCTAACACAATTAGGTTGCGTTGTTTCATCACAGATTTACTATGGCCACCTCCTGTCTCCAACATCAGATCAGCTCGATGGTACCATAATATTGCATTGTCATCCGATTTATACATGCATGCAAAATTTCAGCTCAATCGGAAACCGGGAAGTGGATCAAATTTAACTTGCAAGATTTGATTACAGACAACGGGACAGGTGAAAGTAAATAAAAGCTTGTAATAAGTTTTTGGCAAAAATTACATTTTTGGTACAAGCTTTTATCGCTGACTGTACTTTTCTTACGACAGACAACTAATACTCATCGAGACAATTCTAAAAACCCCTAACACAATTAGGTTGCGTTGTTTCATCAAAGAGTTCCTATGGCCACCTCCTGTCTCCATCATCAGATCAGCTCTATGGTACCATAATATTGCATTGTCATCCGATTTATACATGAATGCAAAATTTCAGCTCAATCGGAAACCGGGAAGTGGATCAAATTTAACTTGCAAGATTTTATTACAGACAGACAGACAACGGTCAGTTGAAACTAAATAAAAGCTTGTAAAAAGTAAACAAAATCTACTCTCAAATGGCTCCTTAAGCCAGTTGAGGGGAGAAGAAAACATTACACGATCAAATAATGTAGGTTAAAGTCTGGTCGTTCAGTGACTGATTGCCGTTTTGTATTTGGTTGGTTAACGAATAAATGTTATAATAGGCCTGTTGCAAGTAGCAAAGAATCACGGAAATAATGGTTTCAAAGAAACATATATGTTAATATGATTCTAAAAAATGGCCCAATCTCAGTATAAACTGAAGGATTATTAATATATTCAATAAAATAAAACTGCAAAATTCTCCAATCGGCCATTATTACTGAAACGCCAATCAGAAGCGTTCCAAACAGTGACGTCATCAATCTATAACATATTTCTTAGAGCAACATAGACAACCTCATTAAGACCGAAATCCATACGTTCTCACCAAAGAGTTCGAAGGTGCAAAAAAAATGTTATTTCGCCACTAAACATTTATTACGTCCAAAAAATATTATTACACGATATAAAGGAGATTATCTATTTGTTATTATCTAAATAAAATGCTAAATAATACGATATTTCACAAACAAACTTTTTTAATTATTTGGCTGAATGGAACTATCATTGCCATGTTGGCTGTCGTAACTAGAAAAAATGAAAAATTAAAAAGTAAAACCGGCGCTCGGTGATTTTCACTCAAAATTTACTTGTATCTAAATAATTCATCTTAAATTGCAACCGTGTGAGAGTTTTTGTCTAAAATGAGTTATTGTGATAAATTTTTGTAATGTATTTATCATCCCTAATCGTAATATATGGTGCTGAAATAACAATATCATTCGGATTTAAGGGAAATTCGTAACTGTAAGTATGTAAACAATGTCTACCACCCTACCACCTACTAAATAGTGACGTCACAAATGTCGTGCGAGGCGTTTTCGCGCGAGTTTTAAACTAGCTATAATAAAATGCAATTATTTATGTTAAATCTTATGAGTATAGCTGAAATATTGTGTTTTACGGAACCAATACAAGTGTACCGACAATAATAAAAGGGATTTCAAAATTTGTCATCAGGCCTATTACCCGAACATGTACAAATTGTTTGTTTACTGTGTTTTTTAAATACTTAGGCATTAGTATATTAGATAGATACAGACTGTAATAAAAATACATTTATCCGTTCCAAAAACAGCTCAAATTCATTTTTAGCAAACGTAGAGCAATTCTGACCGTGCCATTGCATTTCAATCAAGACGATCCATTAAAGTTGATGACCAATTAACCTTGTTTCAACGCTTTACTTTGATTTACAATGTTTTAATGCCAGTTCTAAATTTAGTGATATGTACTTAAATATGAAGGAACAAGCTATGCCCGCGGTTGTGCCCGCCTGGGACTTTGTTTGTTTTATTTTTCATCTCTCCCCAAATTCGTTCAAGGGAAATTCATCCTATGATACATAGGTTTTACTCGTATTTAAGTTCATTTTGGTGACGCTTTTGACCATAGGTTCACATTTTATTTCATGTTTTATTAAATTTTCTGAAAAATGCGCGGAAATATAATTATAATTTTCGTGATGTATTGCTGCAAAACGCCATTCGTTTTAATTATTTGGTAGCCAAAAAATGAGGAGAACATATTACAAAACATCACGTTTTAGTGAGACGTGCCGGCAACGGGATTTCATACAACATTGCCGGCTTAGGCCAGCAAAGATGGGCCGGAATCGCAAGTCACATTCACACGGTATACACCCACTTGCCAGAATTTCATTTGCCATAATAGTCAACAGCCATTATATTATCAAACTGCACAACGGGACTTAATCGCGTATTTAAGTTTTAAGATTTACCTCCGACGTTTCGAGGACGGCGTTGTCCCCGTGGTCTCGGAGAAGACTGGCTCAAGTTGACATCAACATCTTCTAGCCGCGCGAGTTTTTCGAACTACCCGCACTTGGTCTTGTTTATCAGTTTGAACGTTTTGCGCACTAGGGATGTCACTCTGTCGACACACAACACTAACGATATTCGATTTATCGACTGTCGATATTCGTTTCCGCTTACATTTACTAATGACTGGATTCCATGTGGATGAGATCTTAAAACCCTCGTCCCGATTAAAATTACAATGTTTTTCCCGTCCCGTTGTGCAGTTTGATAATGTTTAATAATCGTGAAAGTTTAAATCAGAGCCATTATATTGTTTCCCATAATTACATATGCAATACTTATTGTTTACTATATTAGTCAAGTGCCAGAAACTTTGTTTCCCATAAAATCAATTTCAATAATATCATTTGTCATCATCATTGTAAGCCATAATTATCACTAGCCATAATATAATTTTTTTACAGAAACCAAATGCTACTAGAAAAATGGGTTAGGTTAGGTTTGAACTGCGTCCCTTACAGAAAAGTAATGCTACTGGAAAAGTGGGTTAGGTTAGGTTTGAACTGCGACCCTTACAGAAAAGAAATGCTACTGGAAAAGTGGGTTAGGTTAGGTTTGAACTGCGACCCTTACAGAAAAGAAATGCTACTGGAAAAGTGGGTTAGGCTAGGTTTGAACTGCGACCCTTAAAGAAAAGTAATGCTACTGGAAAAGTGGGTTAGGTTAGGTTTGAACTGCGACCCTTACAGAAAAGTAATGCTACTGGAAAAGTGGGTTAGGTTAGGTTTGAACTGCGACCCTTACAGAAAAGAAATGCTACTGGAAAAGTGGGTTAGGTTAGGTTTGAACTGCGACCCTTACAGAAAAGAAATGCTACTGGAAAAATGGGTTAGGCTAGGTTTGAACTGCGACCCTTACAGAAAAGTAATGCTACTGGAAAAGTGGGTTAGGTTAGGTTTGAATTGCGACCCTTACAGAAAAGAAATGCTACTGGAAAAGTGGGTTAGGTTAGGTTTGAACTGCGACCCATACAGAAAATAAATGCTACTAGAAAAGTGGGTTAGGTTAGGTTTGAACTGCGACCCTTACAGAAAAGAAATGCTACTGGAAAAATGGGTTAGGCTAGGTTTGAACTGCGACCCTTACAGAAAAGTAATGCTACTGGAAAAGTGGGTTAGGTTAGGTTTGAATTGCGACCCTTACAGAAAAGAAATGCTACTGGAAAAGTGGGTTAGGTTAGGTTTGAACTGCGACCCATACAGAAAATAAATGCTACTAGAAAAGTAGGTTAGGTTAGGTTTGAACTGCGACCCTTACAGAAAAGAAATGCTATCAGAAAATTGGGTTAGGTTAGGTTTGAATTGCGACCCGTACAGAAACCAAATGCTACTAGAAAAATGGATTAGGTTAGGTTTGAACTGCGACCCTTACAGAAAAGAAATACTACTGGAAAAGTGGGTTAGGTGAGGTTAAATATTCTATTAAATAGTATTATTACAATTAATAATATGGACAACAACACGTATGGCACTCGTACGTTCTGGAATCTAATAATCGGGTAAACAAAGAGTATGTCACATCATTTTTATGGCAAACAAACATTTCGGGCAAATGAAATTCGGGCAAATAAAATTCGGGCATATGAGTATTATTTTATATAATTTTCGGACAAACAATAGACAACCCATTCACACGCCCCGCTGGTAGGCAAACCCGAGTTTTCTTGTATGGTTTACTCGGGTAATTCCGAAATTCGGATAATTCCGAAATTCAGATGAAAATCACCCAAAATTCCATCATAATAAAAGTCTCTTTTCGGAATTATCCGACAGTTTTCGATATTCGGAATCACCCGAATACACCTGTATAGTAATATATCCATAGTATTGAGAAAATAATTATGAGATAATTAATACAGGAATACAATCTTAGTGAAATACTTATTTTAAGCAATAGAGCTTGTGCTTTACCGATACCTATAAAATCACTGGGCAGAAAAAATGTCAGTACAGTAAAACAGTAAACCAATTAATGGCAGTTTCAGTTAACTGTCTGTAAATCTGGCGGCCGGTAAATAGCCCATTACGCTTTACGTCCAAGTTTATTGCTGGCTCGAAATATTGGCCATCATAGACTCGTAGTCTTTTATACGTAAAGAGCTTAGTGAGAAAGCCCCTTAGTCTATTTTGAGCAGATAGAGAACATTCATAATAAGCTTTTGTCAAAAAAAATATTTTTGGTACAAGCTTTTATCGCTGACTGTACTTTTCTTACAACAGACAACTAATACTCATCGAGACAATTCTAAAAACCCCTAACACAATTAGGTTGCGTTGTTTCATCACAGAGTTCCTATGGCCACCTCCTGTCTCCATCATCAGATCAGCTCGATGGTACCATAATATTGCATTGTCAGCCGATTTATACATGCATGCAAAATTTCAGCTCAATCGGAAACCGGGAAGTGGATCAAATTTAACTTGCAAGATTTGATTACAGACCGACAGACAGACAGACAACGGTCAAACTAAATAAAAGCTTGTAAAAAGCTAATGAGAATAAAGGTCCCAACAGATAGAGAACCCTAGTGAAGTTGGTAAATAATAATGTATGTATTATTTATTTATTTATTTTATCTTTATTGCACAAAAGAAAAACCTTATAGTACAAAAGACGGACTTAATGCCACAAGGCATTCTCTACCAGTCAACCTTAAGGCTAAGCAGAGAGATTGTGAGCGATGCTAAAACAATATGTATTATCTGTATTTGTTATGGCAGGTGTCCGGACCTCTCAGCAATAGCCCAATCTTTTGACTAGCCAAAATTCATCACAATAACCAGCACTTTTCTCCACTATATTTACAATAACCCCTACACACTTAACTAATGATTAAGTTCCGAAAAACTCATTGGTACGAGTTTACGAGCCAGGATGTGAACCCGCAACCTCCGCATTCAAAGTCGGACGTCAAATCCACTCGTCCACAGATAATCTTGAATATTTATTTATATCCCAAAAGTATCCCGTTGAAATAACCCCAACACACCTTACGTCTAAGAGACCGTGATCGATACGTTCACGAATGTGACGCGGCTTTTATCTGAATAAAATATTACCTACGTTTAGGGACCTTTTGTTTGTAAAATGTTTATTTTGATGTTAACCCTATACATATATTACCTACCAATAAATGTAAAAGTAGCTCTGTCTGTCTATCACCTCTTCACGCTTAACGCGCTGAACCGATTTAGATGGAATTTGATTTCCGACCCTTTTCTAGTTTAGTTTGAGGTCCGGAAAAGACAGGATTTTTATCAATTGTCATCATCATCATCATCTCACTTAGCTACATGTAAACAAGTTGTGAAAATTCATTACTTACAGCATTTTATTTGTTACAAGCTTTAATCACCGGCTGATAATTACAATTGTGTAATAATTGACTAATTGTAATAAAACCGGTTCAATGAAATATTTGTTCTACCATTTTCGAGTAAGTAGGTACATTAAGATATCGGCAAGAATTAGCCCTCCTTAAGTGTACCTACGCCAATCTTGGGAATAGGTATCAGAGTAGACCTCGGGCTGAATAACAAACATCCAAATATAAAATTAACTTTATAACTTGTTCTCAAACCTTAATAACGAAAAACATTACCTATCATTAGTTATGAACGTTTCATGATCCCAAATCATGAAACATAGAAATGGAATTTCTTATTCAAGAATTTCCAATTTCACCAACGTAAGCAAACGTCGAAGCTAATTCTCAAATGTTTCTCAACATATTAAGTGAATTCCCGAGGCACTTAATATACAGCAGGAATTTCTATTCCCGGGTCACTACATTATTTGCAAAAAGAGCTCATATCTCTAAGATACTGCGGCCATAACTATTCGCGGAATGCACAATAACCACACGATAAAACGTACTTTATGAGACAATCCCGCAAAAATTTTCAATAGCATCCAAATGAGTACAACAATGAACATCTAAACGTAATCCTACTAAGTTAAAAACTACAAAAAACGCTCGCGAACTGTCTGGAAAAGCAGCTTTTTTTATTTTGTTGGATGTAACGCAAACAGGGTACCAAAGACTTTTCCGTTAAGCGGCTATAGAAAGATGGTTCTTTTTGAATGGAAAAGTGGCAGAACGGAGAGCTTTTGTAGTTGGTAGGGTATTCAGCTCTGTTCAGCCCCGCCCTCTCAACAACCCCTGGGCTTTCATTCATTCCCGGCCCGGTCACCGCGCGCGTCGCCTGCGGCCATTTTAAATCGCTCGCGTAAAAATAAACATTCGAAATTTGAAATTGAGTTCCGCTTACACGGCAGTTTTCGTGACGGTAGAAGACTAGAGGTAAGTGGGAGGCTTTTAAAAAAGTCGGTTATTGTTTTTTTTTTCGGCCACGTGTTGACATTGGACTAAGGCACGGCATGTTCTGAATGTTTTTCTTTTGACACCTCTAAATATTAATGTGTTAATTATTAGGTATCGCAGTGGAAGGGTTGATTGGAAATAATTTAAAATTTAAGGTTTTATTTAACTAACACAGACAATTGTACCTACACACGATCACGTGGTTTGCAATTATTGCCTATATTATTTTAATTGCAATAAGTGGTTAAAAACATTAGGTACCTACTTATTTATTTTCATGAATCAGTGAAAATAAAAATAATTAATTAAATAATAAACCATTACTTGTCTATGTCTATTGATTTTACTCTCACAGTAGACATAATTACCTATAAATATCACTCTTTCTATGATCCATTTAATGATTAAGTAATTCACTTAGGTAGGTATATTAAACAATTTAATAATATACGTTTTATATACCCACCTCATAAGTAGATTCTAAATGCGTATTATATTTGCTGTTGTCTAATAGTCTATGTTTTTCCACTAACCGTAACGTAATAACGTATTGTATCTTTCTAATAACGTTTTTCGTGCATGGCGTGAAATAAATTATTTTAAATACAGTCTACATTTCTACTGTAATAATTCAGAAGTAGGTACCTATACCTACTATACAGGGTGACATTTGAGTCGTGATCAGTAATTTGTTCTTCTAACTCCATAAACAACGAGCAATTTAATGCCCCTACTTTTACTAAAATCAGACAAGATTTTTTTAATTATTTGTTTATTTTTTGTCATTTATTTTACTTTTACAATATTTCACTTTTACAATATTTCAAATGAAAAATTAAGTAAATTTTATTTCTAACTGGGACAAATGACAAAATTGATGTCAATGACAATTCCGATTCAAAGAGGCGATTCAATTTACTAATTTAAATATCTTAATAAGCCGTTGTAATATCCTAAATCCACTTATAAAGTAAAATAAATGACAAAAAATAAACAAAAAAATTAAAAAAATCTTGTCTGATTTTAGTAAGAGTAGGGGCATTAAATTGCTCGTTGTTTATGGAGTTAGAAAAACATATTACTGATCACGACTCAAATGTCAGCCTGTATAAGGTAGGTACCATAAAAAAATTTCGTTTAATTCGAGTGCAAAAGCTCTCGACGACTTTTAAGCTTTGACTAATGCAGAAAGTTTGGCAACTCTCGTCTTACATACATTCGTACGTTATTATGGCCCTGCAGAAGTTTGAGATCTTTTGTCTTTATATTATAGGTACCTAGACATTTGTATGTGATGATTTTAAGACGCTTTGAGATAATGGTAGAACCTTTTGCGTTGTGTTTTCAAATAATGCGTTGCAAATAAATACAAATTATGAGTAATACATTTGTCACTTAAAGAGTATGTTTCAGCACTTTCGGCAGCCATGGTTACACTGTCTGATTACCATCAGATGGGCCGTATGCTTGTTTGCCAATGTCATTTGTAATACTGGTTTCAGAAAAAAATCTCGGTACAGCAAAACTTATCAAGTTATCACCTGCATGAATGTACCTTAAACAATGACAAATTAAGTATGATATTTGATTATAGTTCAAGTGAAAAAACTCAAATAATCATAACACATTATGTGAAGATTGAATACATACATACATATAAACACGCCTATTTCCCGGAGGGGTAGGCAGAGACCACGGATTTCCACTTGCTATGATCCTGACATACCTCTTTCACTTCCTTCACTTTCATAACATTCCTCATACACGCTCGCCGGTTTAGGGTGCTCTTGACATAGAGTATATTGAATATTAGCTCTTGACCTGGTCTTTCTTCAGGATTTCCCCGATCTGATCAGAGAAAGTTCACCGAGGTCTACCCCTTCCAACTCTCACTTCTACTTCTCCCTTATACACTCTCTTTGTTAGCCTTCTTTCACTCATTCTTTCCACGTGTCCAAACCATCTCAACATACCTTTCTCAATTTAATTGAATATCATATATGAAAATATCAATATTCAATATTATTTCATTTTGACATCACTCCCAGTGCATCTCGCATTGACGTATATGGCATCTCGTTTTTACATGAGCAAAATGCGCTGGGATCAAACTCAGATAAATTTGTAAGTTCGAATGCCGATTTCGCAAATTGCGATACCGCTATAAATATCCCTTACCCAAACCTTCCCGATTGTTCTATTTCCATCTGTTCTCAACCCCAAGACGATCGGTATTTATACCGACTGTTCGTAAATCTTATTGCCAAGGCATAAGGTCCATTATCAGATAAGACGGGGCTAACACAGAATAGGGTATTTGACTACTAGTCGAATCAATTTGTTTTTTCGAACTGTGAAAACGATTTTGCTACTATGGAATTCATATGAAACACTAGAGTATGTGACGTCACAATCAAATTACCTACTCTTTATAGTTTTATACAGGTTTTAAAATAGAAATTGTGTCTAAAAATAACTGCTGCCTACGTTTCTCTTTTAATCTTCTGGTGCTTTATTTCATGCATGATGTAAAATAATTTATTTTAAATACACTCAAATACCCTATTATAGTTTTTGCACTTAATGATTTTTTACACATTTTTATTAAGGGCCAAACCAAAAGCGGGTTCAAACCCCGGCTCGTACCAATGAGTTATTCGAAACTTATGTACAATATATTATTTGATATTTAGGTACCTACCTGTCGTTTTTCGGTGAAGGAAAACATCGTGAGGAAACCGGACTACATAATCCCAATAAGGTTTAGTTTCCTCTTTGGGTTGGAAGTTCAGATGGCAGTCACTTTCATAAAAACCAGTGCCTACGCCAATTCTTGGTATTAGTTGCCAAGCAGACCTCAGGCTCACATGAGCCGTGGCAATAATCCAGGACCAACGCTAGGAAGCAGAAGAGTGGTACACCCGAGGGACCTAAAGAACCAAATTTTAAATACAAGTTTGTATATTTTCAGAGTTATTGAGATAAAAAATCCCGGCGTGGTGCCCATTTATGTTCCTTCGCAAGTTTCGCGCGGCGTGCCATATCTTTTGTTTCCTTCTAATTTGCTTGCTTTACGCCCCCTCTTAAGAATCTTCCGTCAGTATTCGAGTCACGAGTTCTGTGAAAAGCGCCGCTGAATATTCATTTGACGACCAGGGTCCCTGGGAGCCAATAGCCTGAAATAATAACCGCGTACTTTTGGTGCTATTTCTAGTAAAATATGTTTGAATAACTTTAACCTACTGTGTTTCGAAATAGGAACCTCATTTTTCAAAGAGTTTAAAAGCCTTCATTGTCAAGAGGGCGCTGTTCTCATGTAAAGGGTGATAGTATCATGTAAGGGTGTCTCATGTAAGGGGGGTAGTTCAGTATAGTATGAATATATTAATTCCAGTAAAATTCCGCAACATGGCGCGTGATCATGTATTCCTGTAGGCCAGGCACATGATTGGCGCGACAGTATCTCGCAGCGAGATAGACTACCCGTCTTTTTCTAACTATGTTAACAAAAGAGGTACGGGTAGTCTATCTCGCCGCGAGATACTGTCGCGCCAGGCATGTGCTAGCCCGGCAGGTCATGTTTTATAAATGTAGCTTATGTCAGCCTACATACTTATTATGAAATGTCACCCCTACCTTCTCTTTATAAACTTTAGGGGCAGCGGCTGTGCGAGTATACTACCCTTTCGCTAAAGTCACCGTCGGCGACCGTTGGGGTCCGAACGGTCGCCGACGGCCAACTTGAAGTGAAGTGAAAATTTTGCAATCTTGGAAATTTTCCGACGGGACATCAGTAGGTAAGTGTGAAACGTCATTTGCCGACGCCAATTCGGCGCCAATAAGTGATGACGTCCTAACATTATCTCTGAGCCAGTGAACTGAAAGACGGGCCTGGAAGTGGCGTCTAATTTTGTTTATTTTCACCACTCCAACAAAAACAGCCCTGTTTTTTAGTCAGTAGGTTTAATGGCAAAAACGAGGTAAAGTATAGTTTCATCATATCCATCTCTGTGCATCCGTATGTCAGTCATTTTGCCGAACCAACCAATGTCGAACCAACTTATAAAGTGTATGAGAAGTCACCCATCTAAGTAATCTTACAGAAACATATTGATATAGTGCATTGATCGTTTTCCATCATATTTTCACGGATTTCGTTCGTATTTGTCATGCTACTTCAGTCAACCTCAGTACTTTTTGTACCGAGACTGACTGAAATAGCAAGGCACGTTTACGTGAAAATACGATGGAAAATAATTAGGTATGTACATCCGTATACACAGCATAACTACGAATTTAGTTGTTTGTGTGCATTCTTTAGATGTGAGTCCGGTCGAGTAATCTAACATTAGTCGGGTCGAGCAAACAAACATCTTTCCATTTTTTTTATTTAGATTTTTTTCTTCAGCCAAACTGCAGGGCAGTTTGTTGGCAGAGGGAACAAGCCAACGTTCCAAAAATATAAATATACCTACACGCCTTTTTTTCAGTGTCTTAAAGCGCACGCCAAGTTGGATAGTGGCCTGGTTAAGATTAGAGCGAGAAAAAAATCTTAATTAACACTTAATTATACTTATAGCCTCGGTAGAGAGTACCATTTTTTACCATTTGGACTTGAAACTCTAGGTCCATGGGGTCCCAGCGCGCATAAGTTGTTCGCAGAAATCGCGAAGCGTCTGGTTGACGTAACTGCCGGCCTAGCCAAGGTTACAATCGCTATCGCTTCGACAACGAAAAGCTTTATGTCTCTCTATCACTCTTCCATATTAGTGCGACAGTGACAGTTGTGTTTCGATCGCTACGGAGCGTAAGCGATTAGCATCTTGGCTACGCGGCCTGGTGACCGAAGAGCTGGCGGCTACCTCGCACAACGTATCAGCATTGCGATACAGCGAGGAAATGCCGCCAGCATCCTTGGTACAATGCCTCAGGGGCCTATTTTAGATTTAAGCTAGTTATTAATTTCGTTTAGTAGTACCACTGTATATATATTGTATGTAAATAAATGATTATCCTAGTAAAAAAAAATACTTATTTTAGAGCGAGATAAAATTTCTTAATTATTATTTTCAAATCGAAACACTACACTCATCCAATCTTCTAACGAAGGCACTAATCCTGTCCAGTCCGGACAAATCGGCGGAGATTGGACGTTAATCCATTCACAGATTACTTACCAGTAGGCGGAGTAAGTCCACGTATACTTGTATAAGTACCAATCCAATTCGAGCTTTGAACTATTAGCGCCACTTGCACCATTCCACTAACCCGGGAATATGGTTACCAGTACAATTTGACGCTGGGTTAACGGTTTAACAGGTTAATCCCGAAATAAAAGAAATTCCAAATTTAAAAGCGCACAAATTGCCCCGGGTTTTACGAGGATAAAACAATTTTTGACTACTTCCCCTCCAAAAAGGGCCACAAACAAGCTCTCCTCGCTGGTGATCATTCCTTTTGCTGCTGTAGGCCTAGTACATGATTGGCGCGACGGTATCTCGCGGCGAGATAGACTACCCGTCTTTTTCTATGTTAATAAAAGAGGGACGACTCGTCTATCTCGCCGCGAGATACTGTCGCGCCAATAATGTGCTAGCCCGGCTGATTAGTTAGGTACCTGCTTATTATGCCGTTTTATTTTATATATATGTAGAGTTGCAACAGGTACCGACAGGTAAAAAAGTAGAGGTGCCATACATTTATGCTCTCTGGGTAATGGTAACTGAATTGTCAAACGTTAACTTTTGAGGCCCAGAGTTACCGCATAATGTACGAAGCCATACATCGGGGTCCATATTGGGTTGCATACAAGTTTAGGTCATATCTTTGATGCGCATAACAACTTGTGTCATAATCATTATTGCGCATACAAATGAAAAGTCATATTATATTGTGTCATACATTTTTAGCCATAATATTTGATAACATATTCAGCAGTTGTCATAAATTTTTTGTGCATATAGGTTTTGATTATAATGAATCAAATGTCATACCAGCTAAAAGCATATTTATCGATATTTATAAGGTTTTTACGTATAACGTTTTGTAGCATAATAATTTTCAACCATAATGGTTTACATAAATAATTTAAGAAACTAATTTTAGCCTCTCTACAACTCCTCGAAAAAAACCTTTTTCCTAATCTACGTCCAAACACTTAATTCGACGGAGCCCCGCTCACGCGGGGCTCCTGTTTCTGCGTAGTTTGCCCTTCGGGCATCTAAAGCAACCTAACGAACCTAACCTGCCTATTATGATTAGTTTCTTTTATGACCACTAAATATATGACTTAATTTTTTATGACTATATTAATACTATGCACTGCAATACTTCGAACGAAAAACAATTATGGATATCAAGCAGATGACTTAAAATTTTATGCGAATTAAATTAATGACTACAAAAATTATGACATAACTAATTTATGACAAAAACCCAGTTATGCTCAGGAATAATTTTGACTAAAGATTTTTATGACTTACAATTTTATACATAAAGTGTTATGACAATTAAAAATATGACAAAAGTTGTTATGCGACCAGAGGGAGTCCCCATACATCGTCATAACATGGGATATGAAATTCAAAGAACGAATTTGTTTTGATATTATATTTGAATTTAACCTTTGACGAGAGAAACTAACTTGAAAATTGCAGTATCTATGGGAGGTAGTCTATTCACCGGACTAGTCCAAGAGGATTATGCTCGTTAGTTTTTGCTTGTTCACAATTTTAGGAGACAGCTCCTGGCTTTAGTTTTAAAGCTGATTTAAGGCTCTTAAACGAAAATGGGTCACTTCATATAGAACTTTCCATACGGTTTTTTTCTGTTTTCTGTTCTGTTTTTTTATATACGGTATGTAGTTAGTGGCAACTTCGTTGGTTTATGTATTAATTAATATTACTATTTGTAAGAATAATTGTACCGTTTGTGACCAAATAAACATCAAAACACATCATTACTTTGTCTCCTCAAAACAAAGTCTCCTGCCGCGTCTGTCTGTATGTTCGCGATAAACTTAAAAACTACTGAACGGATTTTCATGCGGTTTTCATCTATCAATAGAGTGATTCTTGAGGAAGGTTTAGGTTAGGAAGGGTTAGGTTTAGGTGTATAATTTTAAAAATGTTTCGTTGAACTGTCCGTGCTAAGCCGGGGCAGGTCGCTAGTATCTATATAATACCTTTAAACGAGCAATTCTTATTTATTTATTTATATGTATATTTATTTATATATATATTTCGGGGCTCTCGGAAACGGCTCTAATCATTTGATGAAATTTGCTATATGGGGGTTTTCGGGGGCGATAAATCGATCTAGCTAGGTATTATCTCTGGGAAAACGCGCATTTATGAGGTTTTATATGTTTTCCGAGCAAAGCTCGATCTCCCAGATATTATAAATAAAAGTAAGCCTAAGCAATATATAAATAACAGACATTCCTATATGGCCCGTAGATGTTTCGTCGAATAAGGGCGGAATGTGAGTACATAATTTATGTCTCCATCGATTTGCGCCGCCCGTGGCATTTAGGGGCTCTGGTTAGGGTTCCGTACAAATCCTTCACCTGTCTGTCAGACAGACATCCCTTTCTTACAAATACATAAGTCAAAATGGCAGATAAGGACAAACGATTAAGATTTGTAGCGCGTTTATGATTAAGGGGGATAGAAAACAATCATGACTCAGGAACAAATATCAGTGTCGTCACAGAAATAAATACCCTTACCGGGATTCGAGCACGGGACCATCGGCTTCATAGGCAGGATCACTACCCACTAGGCCCGACCGGTCGTCCATTCTGACAGATAGCGGAGTATATTTCATGACGTATGAGGGCATTCTACGAGTATGTCTCTTACGAAATTCCATTCTTCAAATTTACGATTCCCACCGACCGGCTGGAGTGAGGCCGCGCCGGAGAGCATTTTCAATGTGCCTATACATTATGTACGGCAGAAACGATGGAGCCCGTCCGGAGCAGTCTGCGTCCGCGAGGAATTGGAGGCCTAGACAAGGTGACGATCGCTTGCGCTTCGCCGTCAATACGCTTTGTGTCATTCATTCATTCATTCTTTTAAAATTATGGCTTCAGCCCATTGGGGCTTTTTCGCCAGTATCAAGGTCGTAGTAGCAGGGTAAAACGATTGAAATTGTACGGTTAGTACAAGACAGTGTACGGTGATTTAGCTCTTGTAAAGCGATAGCGGGCTTTACAAGAAACACATGGACAACCGGCCGTTGACTCCAAAATGATGGTTAAACGTGCTTCAAGATAAATTCTCCATTCACTGCACACTACCACATTAGTTTACTGTATAATAGGCTATCGATATTACACTTTAAACAATATTAATGAGCAAAAAACAAAGCAATTGATCACGACGCGTGACCATCAAGATGGCGCTCGACCCGGAAGTCCGCTTTGTGTCTCTCCATTACACTTCCATATTAGTGTGACAGTGACAGTTGCGTTTCGTTCGCTACGGAGCGTGAGCGATTGGCATCCTGGCTACGCGGCCTGATCGGCTTGCGGCCGTACAAATGTAATGGCCGTAACACACTATCGCACCGCACCAAGGTCATTGTGCGACGCACCGATAAGTAAGAGCGAGAAAGCGATATCTCTTTCTCGCTCTTACTTATCGGTGCGTCGCACAATGACCTTGGTGCGGTGCGATAGTCTGTTACCACTATAAAATGCGCTCCGACTCCGCCCGTTCGGTGGGAATCTTACTTAATACCTACTTCTGTAAATGCTCAGGAAGCGATATTTGATCTACTAATATTTCAGGGCTTGCCTAACAAATTGATATTAAAAATAAAAAAACCGGGCAAGTGCGAGTCGGACTCGCGCACGAAGGGTTCCGTACCATAATGCAAAAAAAAAAACGAAAAAAAAAGCAAAAAAAACGGTCACCCATCCAAGTACTGACCACTCCCGACGTTGCTTAACTTTGGTCAAAAATCACGTTTGTTGTATGGGAGCCCCATTTAAATCTTTATTTTATTCTGTTTTTAGTATTTGTCGTTATAGCGGCAACAGAAATACATCATCTGTGAAAATTTCAACTGTTTAGCTATCACGGTTCGTGAGATACAGCCTGGTGACAGACAGACAGACGGACGGACGGACGGACGGACGGACGGACGGAAGGACGGAAGGACGGACGGACGGACGGACGGACAGCGAAGTCTTAGTAATAGGGTCCCGTTTTACCCTTTGGGTACGGAACCCTAACAAAGGGAGAACAGTTGAACTTCTTATCAATATTCACAAATGAATGATAAAATGTTCTGAGCACTCAAAAACCGAACGCGCAAGAATTTAGGTAGAATATTTAGGTATATGTAAACTTAAATGTCTTATAAATATTTATAATTAGGGCGAGCGAAGCGAGCCCTATCACTAATCGACGAACTATGCATTCTTGTGGTACACTTTACGGAAAAACTACTGCACTGTTAGGTTTGAAATTTAACATAGTAATTTGAATTCATGTCTAGATGTGTTATCAAACATAAAAATATCATTTTATAAATCTAAAAAAATAAAATAAAGTAATAACACTTTGTATTACTACTAGCGCCATCTGTTGGCAAAATGATGAATTAACATTCGTGCTAATGTTAATTATTTCTCTCTCTAACAGATGGCGTTAGTAATAAATAAATAAATAAATATTGGACATTCTTATACAAATTGACTACTTAAGAAGGCTTGTGTTGTGGGTATTCAGACAATACGATACCTATGTGGTGTTTTCAAGTTCAATAATGTCGATGGCGCTTACGCCATTAACAACGATGAATACCAAAGTGGGTACAATTTTGGATTCAACCCACCTCGCTTCACTTGGTTTGATTCCCATTTTAGCAATTAAGTTTTTGTGAATACCTTCTAGAACAATCAATCTTGCTGTATATTTACTCGTATGTTTTGTGACGCTGACGATGATCAGTCATGTTGTGTTAGCAAACTTAAATCGGGTATTTTCAGTTCGAGATACAGTTTTGGCGCCATTCATTTATTACGTAAGACGGTTTTTGGGTGGAGGGGGGTCGAACATATCTTATTTATTCTTACAAGGGGGTGGGAGGGGATTTTCATAGTTCTTAAGTAAGATCACAAAAATGCGATATTTTTTTTAATTTCTATGAAATTATGACGTTTAAAATAATACTTCCACACTCTATGCTATCAAACACGGTGCAGAGTTAGCTTAAACGAGCTCAAGTACCTTTGTATTGTACAGGTACAAATAAACATTCATAAAAATATTTTTTTGAAAATAAATTGTATTGGTGGCTGGACGGGTCTATTCTTATTATTTCTTACATAGGGGTGGGAGGGGGTCAAAAGCTGGCAAAAATTGTCTTACGTAATTAATGAATGGCGCCTTTAGTGTTACTATTGCTTGGAACTGCTAAAATTATAAATAAAGATAAGCATAATTAATACAAACTTCAGTGACTTAGGGCCGATACAGACGGACTACAACCCGACTGCAACTTGTATGGGAACTGCACGCCAATCGAAACGTCGGCGTGCAGTTCAGCAAAATGACCCAGTACCCTGGCAGTACCTAGTGGAACTCAGGTTTGGTGTAACAAAGGCACATTATGGTTTGGTCATCCGACTCATCTTGATGAGCACTTAGGAGAGTAGTACCCAAGATAGAGCCGATGCTGAACCCTGGCAGTACCTAGTGGAGCTCGGGTTTGATGCAACATACATAAACACACGCTGTTTTGGATATCCGACTCGTCATGATGATCACTGGGTAGATCAGTACTTTCAGTACCCAAGATAGCTGATGCTGAACCCTGACAGTGCCTAATGGAGCTCGGGTTTTATACAACATAGACACACGCTATTTTGGACATCCGACTCGTCATGATGAGCACTTAGGAGAACAGTACCCAAGATAGAACTCATGCTGAACCCTGGCAGTACCTAGTGGAACTCAGGTTTGTTGCAACATAGGCACACGCTGTTTTGGCCATCCGACTCGTCTTGATGATCACTTAGGAGATTAGTACCCAAGATAGAGCTGATGCTAAACCCTGGCTGTACCTAGTGGAACTCAGGTTTGGTGCAACATAGGCACACGCTGTTTTGGTCATCTGACACCTCTTAATGAGAACTTGGAAGAGCAGTACCCAAGATAGAGCTGATGCTGGACCCTGGCTGTACCTAGTGGAACTGTGTGTGTTAGTTTATGTGCGGAGCAGCGTGATTACCGCCAGTAGGTGTCCAGACGGGATAGTTTTTCGATCAATTGTGTGGAGTGGACGCTAAATTAAATTCAAGAACATTGGCTCGCTGTCCCAACATTATGTAGGAAAGCCAGTTGGGTTCCTTACAAAAAGTACTGGGCGACCGTGTAGGATGTAATGCACTTATGAAATTGTATATTACGTGTGGATGATATTGGCAATTTGATTTTGTCGTCTGGACACGTTTTTAAAGGACAAAGTAAAAGCTGTAACAGACAGGCGTACCGGACAGCAACCGGTTCGGTACGTTAAGGTAGAAAACCTCCGCGAGCCCTTACAAAGCTCTGCTTTTTGCTAGTACTATTACTAAAGACCCAAATAAATAAACAACAATAAACAGGGTAAGCTAATTAAAACCGTTTAAAAACTAATGCCAAAGCGTGTCGGACTAAGCAAAACGGATCTTCTAAAGAACGTCAATACGAAAATAAACTCCATATCTATATAAGGTGCTAACAAATTAGTCACAGATATTTTTACAGCTGATAGTACTCGGTTCTCGGAGTACATTTAAGTATGAAACATCATTGGTTTTGTTATGTTTTTTTGGAGAAATCTAGGAAACAAATTTGCATTTTCACGTTTCTTGTAAGTAGTCTTGTGTTGCCTTTACTTTCACGACATGAATTAAAATTCTGTACAACAGCTCTCTCGTATCTATTTAAACTGATACACATATCAGCACGCTTCTAAATACGAAGTTTTAAAACATTTTTGTAAGTAATTGTATTTATTTATTGCGTATATGGTTATTCAGGTTACAATAGCAGGTACAATAAATAAATAATAATAAATATTAGGGGACATCTTACACAGATCATCCTAGCCCCAACCTAAGCAAATCTTGTACTATGGCTTGTAATATTTAAGAGGTTTTATTTTAAGTGCATTTTGTAGTTTTTCGACAAGGACTCAGATACATATATGTTGCTATTTTACGAATATAAACATTGTTATAAAAGAGACACATTCAGCGGGGAGCGTTCCGTAACCGTGATTACATTGAAAAACAATTAGCGGCTCTCTCAAGTTTCATTTGTTTTGGAACGGTTCTTTTTTACTTTTTATTTTACCGAATTACATTAACATGCGTAACTTGCATAAATATTATATGAATCAATCTCCTGTCGGTTAACGAGAATGCTTTGGATTAAGAATGGTTTTGGATTACTATCTACCTACCTATATATATAGTTACTAATATTATATTATCTAGGTAATTTTAGGTTATGACGTCGAAAAAGCTTGTAGACAGTGTTCTTCACATTTATCTTATATAAAGAAAAATATATCAATTCCAAGCAAGTTTTCCATTTTCTACACGTTGTTTGCTGAAGAAATTGCGAACTAACAGAGAATGTTGTTTTCAGTTTCATTAACTTAAACTAATTATACTGCGCACACAATAGTTGAAAGATGTTGTCGGGTTCACACCTACCCGCACTATTTACTATATGCACTATTTTTTTTGTAGCTGACTATTTGGTTATCATACTGGTGTTAGAGAGGGGCCTAGTCAAATCATTATTTAAGCTTAGGTATCTTATATATAGCAATTCGTTTCGTTGTCTGAAAAAGAGTGTCTTCTAGGCTGGGCCTAGCTTGTGGCGGTAGCACGGTCGCATGGTATAATAATATACTCCGCCTGGTACTCCATTCCCGTCTTTTCTAGGTCACCTAACTGACACGGGCCTACGTCATCATGCGACAGCGCTATATGATAATATGCGATAGCGCTATATATAGCGGCCATGTTGTTGTGACGTAGGCCCGTGTCACTCTGGGAATGGAAGACCATGTTTTATTAGACTATGCACGGTCGCATTTTTATCGCTTGTCACCAAGCCTGTCACGTTCTAACAAGTATGTAAGTGCGAAAGTGACGGGCATAGTGACAGGCGATAAAAATAGAACTATGCTGCGCCCGCTGGTGTGTGAGCGAGAAAGCTTTATGGATATATTAGCATTTTATATTCTGTACTAGTTTATATTATATAGTATTATTCCAAGCTTAACAACGTAACGGCTTAATAAAACAATATGGCTAATACAGTGTACCAACGTACGATGATTGTAATATTAGTTCTAATGACAGTGCGTAGGGCTGATATATGTTATCTGTGACTCTTAGCTTTGGCCTGTAAACTTGTGAAGTATGGGGACTAAATGAGAAACTTGCTTTGTAAAACGAATATTAATTATAAACCTGTCAAGAAGAACATCGTCTTTATATTTGAAAGCAGCATAATAATCCCCAGAACAAGGCTCACAGGGTGGGCTTTCAATTCAGAAGCCGGGATATGTTGGAGCAGCTTGCTTTGAAACCGACGCCCGCTAGTTGGAAAAGACGCTATTTCTATAAATTGGGAGCCAGAGGTCTGATAATTCCAATTATTTTCATCTGTTTTCACCGTGTTTTGGCAGTCAGAGAAGTGATTATTCACTAACAAATCTGGGAGTTGGAGAAAGTGATATCCGTTTAAGGAAAACTAACCTATTTGAACAAACTTTACACTACTTACTGACGTCCACATAATAAAAGAATAAGATAACATAGCGTGTTTTGTGTCGTGAATGTACTAACAAGAGCATGTTTCATGTGTTTATCTTTTGTTCGTGTGCGTAATTTCTTTTTTTTTTGTTATTGAAATGCTTACAGTAACTCCAATAGCTGTAATAGTACCAAGCGATTAATAGTATGTGTTTGGCTTCTCGTGAGCATATTGATTGTGAATGGAAATCAGTTTTAAGGAAATTCTGGTACATAATTGTTACTTTTGAATTTCACTCTGAATTACTGGTTGTAACTATCATGTTATGTGTATGTGGATTTGTTTTCATATTGTCAGTTTAAACAGTAAAAGTGAAAAATGGGAAGATTCCATGGTTGTAGTAGAAAGTGTGACAGAAAAAGTAAGGAAAAGTCAAGTGCAAGGCAAGGCAGTACTATATCAAATATCAGTATGCACCATAATATAGACAAGTGAGTAGTAGGTCTCTGGATATGGATTGTTGTAATAGTCATTCATCTCATTCACATAGATGGTAGCGAGGCCTGCCATCAGATATTTTCACACGGCATAGAAAATTATTATCATGATAAAATGGCATTAGGTAATAAGTGAGATAAAAATAAGAATAAGTATAAATTTTATTATCAATAAAAACACACAACAGAATATGTCAGGGGACTCCAGGTCTCCACACAAGGCTACGCCTGTATCGAGGGGAACCAGTTACAGTTAAAATTATTGAACTAGTTACACAATAAAGTTACAATTACAAATAACAAACTTAAAGAGAAGCACGAAGCTGCTATGTGATATGCAATAAACGATTTCAATTTCACTTAAATACAAGTAAGAGAAAATATACAATCTTATTGCAAGGTATGGAAACTAAACTTAAAGTATTTTAACTACAATATCTTCTGTCTCGGCATAAGTAAGTGAATGTAAAAATTTAAATAAGAGTATTTTAGCTTCTATAATGGTAAATATTTAAGGTTGCAGTGTTTAAGCAAAGCGTTGTAAGTAGTCACTCTGACTCTTTCCCCAAAAAGTTTCCCAAAGGCGGAACGGACTTCTGGAATTGGTAAGTTAAAGATGCGTTTATTAATTAAAGAACTATAGCAAGGCAACAATTTTGAGAATTTGTGTGTGTGTAAAGAGATTTTCATTAAAAATAGCTGACATACAGTTAAGACCTTGGCTTCGGCGTAGAGATCTATGGTTGGAAATCAAAAGGGTTTTTTTAAGCATCAATTTTAAAACAGAGTGTTGAGCCCTTTCAATTTCCAGCATAGAGGTCTTTTGCCGCACTTCCCCAAACTGTGAACTGTGATGCAGTAGCTAATCACAGACCGACAGAGCGCGGTGTAAACTAATTTAAGCACAGAATCATCGGCAGTGTTACGAAGCTTTTTAAAAATAAATATGGATTTTCTTATTCTAGCAGAGAGTTTGTGAATGTGGTTTTTGAAATTCAGTTTTTCATCTACTAATAGACCAAGATATTTTATTACATCAGTATTCTGTATTGAATCACAGTTACAGGAGTTGGAAATAGGGTAGTCTGTGCATGAATGGAATTTTATAATGGGGTAAAAAGTAAGCACTTAAATGTCAAAACAGAAAGGAAACTTCCTACAAAACCGAAGTTTGACAGCGTTTCAGGGTCGAATCATGCCGTCCCTTTCTAATATATGGCACTATCCCTTTCGGCTATTTAGGGTTGTCAAAAATCAAGTGATTATCTTATCTGTGGTCGTGCACGCAAAAGGAAGTCAAGTGGTGCCAACCCTAATAATTGCTCGGAGCAATGCTGAGCCGAGCGGAGCCGAGTTTGACCGAAGTCAGGAGTTTCGCACCCCTGCTTTGGTTCAGAAATCACAAGTTTCGGCAAGTTTATACCACAAATATCACGGGATTCACTATAATAACACTTGTGCATAAAGTTTGTTTGATAATAATTCACTGACGTTGATATTTCTTGATCGAAACATTGTAGTTTTTTTTATATCAAAGTAAAAATGCGAGACGTAATTTTGGATGATGGCGGTAGCAGAGCCACCTAGCGAAAAAAAGATATTCAGTAAAAAGGCTGGTTCAGGTAACATATATAAAAAAAAATAGGTAATAATTTCAAGTAAATTTATATTAGCAGGGTACAATACCAGGCATAAGTTGATTTTGAAAGCCTGAGCTACCAAGCATCCTGAGAGAAAGAGAGAGAGAACTGATGTTTGAAATTTACTCATGGACCCGGTCAGTCCATGTCACCTTAATAACTTTATTGTGGGGTTTATGCAATTTGTTAGTTAATCATGTAGGTAGGAAAGTAGTGACCATAGAAGTAGACAATGTCAGAATGATAATTTAAGTTTTATTTATTACTGTAGTATGTTATAGAATGTCGTTAAAATTATTGATGACTTATGTTTGTATGAAATTAGTAAAAATGTTTTCCTGTTCAAGTCCTGTAATGTTTATGTATAGACTGCAGTGTTGTACACGGTTACCCCTGATGGATTATGTACAACAGGGATGTTTCCTGTACTTAAAATAAATTATTTCAAACCGTGCATGAAATAAAGCACCAGATAATTATTAGAAAAACATAGATAACAGCTATTTTTAAACACAATTTGTATTTCATAAATCGGATTGAAATATAAAAAGTAGGTGAGTTTACCGTGACGTCATTATATTTGTTTTCATATAAATTCCATATTAAAAAAATCGTTTTGACAGTTCTAAAAAAAGAAGCTGATTTGACTAGTAGGAATGTAGCCTATTCATTGGGCTCACAAGCTATTGCAGGCACTTTAGTGGCAGTCAGTTAGCGCCTTATGAAAGTAAATTATACTCTACAAATTATTAAAACACTGACTGTTGTGTACTCTATGTGTATGTGTCCTTTAGGATGATTTAGGAATATATAAACTTTGCTAGACCCTTAAAGTAATAAATGGTTGAATTGCCATTTGCAGCACAGTTAGTAAATATGATTTCATACCTAGAGTTGCGCAATGATATAATTTTATGTCCGGTACAAGTTGATGTAGAACTTAATAGAGAGGGTACTAAACTAATAAACAAGGTGTTAAGGCTTAAAATATTTTTTTTGTGGGAGATAAGTATACTAGTATACATACATAGTGATTCAGAGTGAAAGCAGAGGGTAAATATGTTTACTATCACAACAATTGATATATGTTAATAATGTTAAAGATGTTATTAAATAAAAGATAATGATGATATATGTGAAAAGTAAGCTTGAGTCAGTCATTAACTATAGGAACTAAAAGACCGAAATAGTTCTTTTGACCGAGAGCAGAGCACTCTCTGTAGTGAATGAGCAGGCACAAGCCTAGTGAAAAGGTGTGATCATGATCAATTTGAGGTTTATTAATCATAATTTAAAATAAAGTAGTATTCATAGCTGTTGCAAAATTGAAATGCTTAGCAAACTAATATTTGTGATAATAACTTGGAATTTGGAATACAAGAGAGTCAAGAGACTTAAAAACTTAAATTATGCATGTGACTGTTTAAAATATTACCTATTTATCTTTGTGTTGAAATTGTGATGAGATCACTACAAGAGTAACAGTAATATGAATATAATGAAATTGTGAAAGATATATTCAATTCAATACAACTGGTTATGAAGTGAAACAGAGAAACTTATATTATTAAGAGATAGTTAAGTACCTGACCAGTGAAGATGTTCCCTAATATTTATTTATTTTATATATAGGTACTTATCCATGATCATTTAAAAAAAAAGTGAGTTAGAGAATTTTGTGACCTTAAAGAGAAGTACTTATTGTATAATAATTTGTAACAACAGGAGTAATTATAAGAGCGAATTTTTAAAGAATAATACATTTTGTGACCTTAAAGAGAAAACGTATTGTATAATAATTTGTAACACAAGAGTAATTATTATAAGAGCGAATTTTTAAAGAATAATACATTTTGTGACCTTAATGAGAAAACGTATTGTATAATAATTTGTAACACAAGAGTAATTATTATAAGAGCGAATTTTTAAAGAATAATACATTTTGTGACCTTAAAGAGAAAACGTATTGTATAATAATTTGTAACACAAGAGTAATTATTATAAGAGCGAATTTTTAAAGAATAATACATTTTGTGACCTTAATGAGAAAACGTATTGTATAATAATTTGTAACACAAGAGTAATTATAAGAGCGAATTTATAAAGAATAATACATTTTGTGACGTTAAAAAAAAAAAGGGTATTGTATAATAATTTGTAACACAGGAGTTATAAGAGCGAATTTATAAAGAATAATATAGCAATTTGGTAATATGTCAAACAATAAAGAGTGATTCAGTATAAAAGACATGCAATTATTAAATTTGAGTGAGCTATATATACGGTACATACATTAACAGTGAGGCATTGCAGGTGGAGAGCTGCAATGATGTAGTAAATGAATAATAGTGAATCAATGATATGTAAATCCATTTATTTTTGTATTCAATGAGTAACAGTGAGGCAATGGTATGCATTATGTACCTATTGATATAGTAAATGAGTAACAGTGAAAGCAATAACATATTAGTCCATGTATTGATGTAACGAGTGACAGTGAGTTAATGATATATGTGAATCCATGTATTTTTGTATAAAATGAGTAACAGTGAGTAACTGACATGAGTCCATGTATTGATATAGTAAATGAGTAACTGAGTCAATGACATGTAAGTCCATGTATTGATCTATTAAGTGAGTATCAGTGAGACAATGACATGTTAGTCCATGTATTGATGTAACAAATAACAGTGAGTCAATGATAAATGTGAATCCATGTATTTTGTATTAAATGAGTAACAGTGAGTCTATGTAATGATGCATTAAGTGATTAACAGTGAATGACATGTGAATCCATATAATGATGTATTAAGTATCAGTAAGTCAATGACTAGTGAACCCATGTAATGATGTATTATATGAGTAACAGTGAGTCCTTGTAATGATGTATTGATTTAAAGTGAGTCAATGACATGTGAGTCCATTTATTAAGTATCAGTGAGTCAATGACAAGTGAACCCATGTATTGATGTATTCAGTGAGTAACAGTGAGTCCATGTAATGATGCATTAAGTGATTTAAAGTGAGTCAATGACATGTGAATCCATGTATTAAGTATTAGTGAGTCATTAACATGTGAACCCATGTATCGATGTATTAAATGAGTAACAGTGAGTCAATGGCATGTGCATTTGAATCCATGTATTGATGTCGTTTATAAGTAACAGTGAGTCAATAACATGTGAATGTATGTATTGATGTAACAGTGAGTCAATGACATGTAAAAGCATGCATTGATGTAGTTTGTAAGAAACAGTGAGTCAATAACATGTGAAGGCATGTATTGATGTAGTTTATAAGAGTGAGTCGTTGCAGGCATTTGAGGAATGCCTGTAGTGATATAGTTCATAAGTTGAGTAATATTGATTCTATTGTTCTGGTGTGCATTAAGTATGTATAATGTGGATTACTTATGTTTAACTCTTTAAAACGCAGAGACGCGTTGTACTTCAGGATTGGCCGAATATTAGCATTTTATATTCTGTACTAGTTTATATTATATAGTATTATTCCAAGCTTAACAACGTAACGGCTTAATAAAACAATATGGCTAATACAGTGTACCAACGTACGATGATTGTAATATTAGTTCTAATGACAGTGCGTAGGGCTGATATATGTTATCTGTGACTCTTAGCTTTGGCCTGTAAACTTGTGAAGTATGGGGACTAAATGAGAAACTTGCTTTGTAAAACGAATATTAATTATAAACCTGTCAAGAAGAACATCGTCTTTATATTTGAAAGCAGCATAATAATCCCCAGAACAAGGCTCACAGGGTGGGCTTTCAGATATGTACAGCGTTAGACTTAAATCGACCGGGATATGAACCGCGATTACCTTTTTTTTTGTTGTACTAATCGTGAATCATTCAAAAATGTTAGTGTACAGCGATGTCCTGCTCGATTTTATAGTAAGCTATCCAAATAACTATGCGAGTATAAATATATAAATCATGATTAATGACTGTACAATCATTAAATAGTGTGCTAATAAATTTAATAAATTTCAATGGTTTGTTTCAGGTAAGGCCCAAGAAAATTCTAACATTATGGTAACTACACAAAGCTTTCTCCTGTCAATACTTTTCCAGGAAGTACATATAGGTATGATGCTCAGAAAGCCGTGCGGTAGGTGTACACCTTCTAATTTTCTTCACAGGATGATGAATCAGGTCCCTTGGGTCACGAACATTATTACATTAAAACTTGTTATTAAGATTACTCCCATTTTATACATAGTTCAGTGTCGTGGGAATCGCTTCGAGAATCTTATTATATCTCATACTCGTACCTACAGGAAAAGTTTCTTAATTATATGAACTCTTCTCAACAAACCTAACCGTTGAAATAACGTTCCCATATTTATAGGTTTTTACTTAGTAGGTAGTGTAGGTACAGTCAGCATCGAACAGATAGTGACGGTCAAAGTGGCCAAATATATCGGAACACATCCTTATTTGTAAGGTAACAAAGGTGTTTTCTGTGTTGCGATATATTTGGCCATATTAGCCGTCAATGTTTATTTGATGCTGACTGTACCCTACAGTCATCTGCGGTAATATATGTAATATGTTACTCTTCGAAGGCCCAAAAATATGTGACATGCTCTTATGGCTCTACAAATAAGATAGAGTCAGATATTTTTAGGCCTTCTTTGTGTAACATACTATTGCAGTAGACTGTACGTACTTATGTGAGCGAATTTAGCTATTGTAGAAAACAGGGATCGATTACCGATTTTTTTTTGTAAGGGAGTGAAAACGGTATTTATTATTTCTTTGTGAATTATTTCATTTCTAATTGGGCACTCTAATAACACGAAGTCGTTACCTATTTTAAAACACAACTGAGTCCTACATTTCGAGTATAAAATAATTCGTAATATATGGTTATTTCGACGTTTTTGCAAAAAACCGGTTCCGATCCCTGCTCTTAAAAACATAGCTATTAATAACTCATATTATCTTGTATTTCTGGTTGTACCGGGCCCGTATATTCTGGTAGATAAAGATAACCGGACAGATACCGCGGTGACCGGACGAGGCGCCTCACCGGTTTGATTGGGAAATTGATTGGGCTAATTAATGATGAAGCTTATCCTTACCGACTGCGCCATGTAATGTTTAGTAATAAAACATTTATTACCTATGTTAACACTGAGTTTATTACTTATATTATTTTATAATTAGAAACTTTTATAAACCAAATAAAGTAGCATTTCTTTGTCTCGGCTTCCTCAAACATGTGAATCATCCCAAATTATTATGCAAAGATGTTGTTTAATCGCCCACGAGCGTAGCGAGTGGTTCGAAAAATGGAATCTTGAGCGTTGCGAGGGTTTCAAAGCCCCTCGTGGGGTTAAACAAAATTTGCCCCCAAGTGAAACACAAAATTTTTCACCACACCAACCCGAAGCAAATATCAAACAAAATCAAATCCAAATGAATGTTATTAAATATTTATAATCCAAAATCATCATTTAAAAGTCAATTCTACCAACAAACATAAGAAAACAACTCAAAATTTGCATTTGATTATTACTTTGCCTCACATGTGAATAAAATGCAACTTTGCTATCCGTTTTTGAAGTGCAAAGTAAGCCTTTCCGAGCTGGTGTGGTGAAAACAATATTTTGTATGGTGGACCGTAAATCTCTTAACTAGATAAATAAATATGCCATTAAATTGTTTTAAGCAGTTTTTCTCCACTTTGTATAACAAAATACTCGTACTATTGACGTCACATACCGAATGATAGCATAGCTACGACTCTCATTAACTGTTTTATTTATTCGACACCCAATAAATACTTGTACGCGTGGATTAGCGCCCTCCTGTTTACGGAACGCGTTGAACAAATAATTCGTTTTCGACGGATTTAAACGGAATTTTACAATTTGGCTTCTATTGTATACCCGAGGTAATAGAGTTAGATCAAGAAAAATCTGCAGCGATTTTGATAGCCCACGCAGTGCAAGTGTTATTAATACGTCATAATTTCATATACATTTGACGTTTAGAATAACACTTGCACTGCGTGGGCTATCAAAAACTCAACAGACTTTTCTTGGTCTAACTCTAGTGGATTGTGCAGTAATAGTATACTTTACTACTATTCAAATTAGTTTATTATTTCGAACTGTCAAAACGATTAGGCAGTATGGAATTTATGTGAAAACGTGAACGTGAAAGTGACGTCACGGTCAAATCACCTACTTTTTTGTACGAAATTGTGTCAAAAAATAACTGCACTCTACGTTTTCCTAATAATTCTCTGGTGATTCATTTCCTCCATGATGTGAAATAATTTACTTTGAATGGCTGAAATGTCAACACGCAGAGGGATTCGTACTGAGGTCGTACGAATCCCTATGCGTGTATATTATAATTTTACCTAACCTATACATAAATAAGTCCATTTTAGCGGTAAGAGCTTGCAACATTCAATCGGGAAGTCGCGGGTTCAAACTCCGGCTCGTACCAATGAGTTTTTCGGAACTTATGTACGAAATATCATTTGATATTTATCAGTCGCTTTTCGGTGAAGACTATAATGATGACCCTGTATATGGTCCACCATTTTGTAATTTTTTACGTGCCCATTTCCTCTTATATTATTCTCATTCAGCCCTGTCCAATTGTTTGAGCAGGCTAGACGTGCCTGTCGCCTAAATGACGGGATGCCGCCAGGATTAGGGGAGATTAAGAACATTAGCGGACAGTACCTCTACCTACTAGAATTATACGGAAGTATATAATACCTGTTATTTCGTACATAAGTTTTTCGGAACTTACGTACGAAATATCATTTGATGTTTACCAGTCGCTTTTCGGTGAAGGAAAACATCCTGAGGAAACCGGACTAATCCCAATAGGCCCTCTGGGTTGGAAGGTCAGATGGCAGTCGCTTTTGTAAAAACTAGTGCCTACACCTATTCTTGGGATTAGTTGCCAAGCGGAGCCCAGGCTCCCATGAGCCATGGCAAAATGCCGGGATAACGCGAGGAAGACGATGATGACCCTGTATATGGATTATGGTCCGCCATTTTGTAATTTTTTACGTGCCCATTTCCTCTTATATTATTCTCATTCAGCCCTGTCCAATTGTTTGGACAGGCTAGACGTGCCTGTCGCCTAAATGATGGAATGCCGTCAGGATTAGGGGAGATTAAGAACATTAGCGAACAGTACCTCTACCTACTAGAAGTATGCGGAAGTATTTAATACCTCTTATTTAGTACCGTGAAGTAATTTGCAATAATATGTTACACAACAAAGGCCGCAAAAATATCTGACACGATCTTATTTGTAGAGCCATAAGAGCGTGTTATATACTTTTGCGGCCTTCGCTGTGTAACATATTATTGCAGGTGACTGTACGAGTACTTGTAGTACGAGTAATTAGTTGATTTTTATTTGGAAAATAAATAAATAGGTAAATTGTTGAACATGACATAAAATAAAAGGTAGGTACTGTAAGTTTACATAGAAGCTATACTTACTGAAATATTTGTTTGCTGTGTTAGGTACCCCCTTATTCATAAAACTTTACAGGCCTGATTTAGTTTTATGTTTTATCCCTTTCTTACACATACATAAGGCAAAATTACAGATAAAGACATACGATTCATAGCTAATTCAGGCCAGTAACGCGTTTATTAATAACGCCATTAGTGTATAGCGTGTAATGTCACCAAACTTCTGAGGAATCGCTGCAAGACAACGGGCCTTAAGTCTTAAGGGAACCACTGATTAACAGTCCGCCGGATGGTATCGACCTATCAGTTCGAACAAAATTTTGACAGTTCCGAACAACTGACAGGCCGATGCCGTCCGGCGGACTGTTCATCAGTGGGCCCCTTTAAGGCATGGTTGAATAGATTTAAGTGTTAAAATAAAATTAATGACAGTTCGAGTTCAAAACATCTTTAGAACCCAACTTCTTCAACCTAGCGTTTTCCCGGCCTAGCGCCAGGGTCCGCTTTCCTGCTCAATCTTCTCCACTTTGCCCGGTCTTCGGCATCCTCAGGTGTTAGATTGTTCTCTTCCATGTCCGCTGTCACGACGTCCAGCCAGCGCTTCTTAGGCCTAACCGTGTTATCGCTTAAGCTTTGGTTTCCTAGGATAGCGGTGCCGTCATATAGCGGCCGTCTCCATACAAAATACTACTCATCCTTATTTAGCCGTATTATTTCGTATGAAGACAGCCGCTATATAACGGCACCGCTACCCTAGGAAAACCGAGCATTAGCGACTTTATTGCCAGGTGTCTTAGAGGCGTGTTAATATATTTTTGGAACGTTGGCTTGGACAGATGTTTGTGACTCCGACTGTACCTGTTATGAAAATTCATTCGTTTCGTACAAAGCGACCCGTTTTTATTGCTAAGTTTAGAACAAAATAATACTTTGTCCATCGCCTTCACCTTTTTATTTTGAGATTGTGGAATAAAAGTATTAACAAGTATTTTGACCGAGTATTCCGTTCTCTACAAAATACTCGGCATTATACTGGTGTACATAACTTGCCTCTGTACCTCTCGCAGTACGTAAATATAATTATGTATGTATATTATGTGGTTCAAGCTTGTCACGTTAGCGGTGAGTTAGGGCTCGTTGTGTGAAGTTTCATTACAATATGCATATATCTACATAGATATTTTAGCAGTTAGGCGGGACTGAAAATGACAATCCCGCGGAATAACGGGATTGAATTCCTCATGCGGGATTGCATTCCCTAATTACTATATCTATAAAATTGTTTAACTCAATAATAATAAGTAACTAGAGAGACTCTCGCTGGGTGGTTGGATGCAGAAGGCGGTAATTTTGGACACGGCGCGTATGTACGTCGGTTCCTCACTCTGCGGCCCTGACCACCGACAGCTTGAGCCTTGCCCCGCTGCTGGCGGCATCCTAGGTTAGGTTTTTTGTAATGTGTGTATATGTATTTTTTATGCGTTTTTATATTTTATTTTATATGCATATTGTAAAAAACCTGGACTATTAGTTCAAATGAATTTGAAATGAATAAAGAGATAATAACTTATTATTACTAAGTTGGAAACTTATTAAAAGACGAATAGACATAAGTAATTGGAGACTTTATTACTTATTATTCAAAGTCATTCAATCCAAAATACTTGTTTAAAAAATCCTCAAATTTTTTGAGTTTTTCCTCTAATTCTGTGAAGTATTCTACAAATTTTGACCAGAATAATTCTTCGGACATCTCGCTATCTGTAAAATAATAACTAAATTGTGAATCAGAGATCGTATAAAATAACCGTAAACAAATCAGCCTAGCCGTTTCAGAGAAAATAAAGTAGGTACCTACTTTTCAAATATTTAAATATATCTGGGCGCGTAGCCATCGTCCCAACGCTCCGTAGCGTATCGTAGTCATCTCTCTCTATCACCACTACTGCGACAGTGACAGTTGCGTTTCGTTCGCTACGGAGCGTTAACGATTGCACGTTGGCTACGCACCCTGATAGTCACTTTTGTGTTATTAATTTTCAGTCGATTAGGAGAGCATAAAAAAATCCAACTATAGTTTGTCAAAGGACTGTCTCATTTCAATCATAAACAGAGAGAATCATACTATATTTGTCTTACACTAGTATTAGCACCCAAAAGTAAAGGATGAGTATAGTTTTCCTGGTTCTTACTGGCTGACAAATTGGTTTGACCAACTATATTTATTAATTAAATTGTATGTCATATAAATAAACCACACACGCACACATAGGTGTAAAGTTGTCCCGTCTGGCTTAATTCTACACAAATATTCATATTAAAGCAAAAAAGCTTACCGTCTGTATAATCAGGATCATTTTTGCCTTCAGACTCTGGTTCATATTCTGGTTCATAATCGTATCGATAATCCACAGCAATTGGCTTCTTAACCTTGATATCTTTGCTGGTATCTACTTCATTATTTTTGTCAGGTATTACGGCACCGAGAGCCAAAACTGCTGTACAGAAAAGTACTGCTAACACAGCCTTCATATTGTAATGTTCTGAGCACTATGGCTATTTCGATTCTTGAGTAGGTATTGTCATAGCGAAGTTGAGGCGACTTTTTATATAAAGTCAATGTGTCAAGTGAAAATATGTTGCTTGTGGGTGAAGGGTTCCGATTTACGTTTTTCAATTAAATGCCTTATTGATAAAATATGTAACTATTAGAGCGGTTTCGCACTACGTCCGATCCGAATCCGATCAGAACCCGTGAAAATATACTTAGTGCGAAACCGCTCTTACACATCGTCGCTGTACTTACTCAACCTCATATCTGCAACAATCATTCGATGGAAATGTCGCTTTTCTTTCATTCGGAATACGGGTGTTTTTGTCATCAAATGAGTGTTGCAGATACGAGGTTGAGTAAGTATAGCGGCGACATGTCTTCTTAAACTTACCAAGTTATCATTATAATAGATGATATTTAAATTCTCCGCAATTAAGAATATGATACAGAATCGGTTTTTCGGAATATTATAGTGCTACTTGTGTCTTATGTTTAACATTTTTGTAAAGTTTAGATACTTTAAAGTAGAGGAAATGAGGGTCCCTAGTTACACCCGTACACAATAGTACACCCGTACGAGTCCATTTTATGACGGTCCATATAATATACGTCAATATTCTGGTATGGTACGTCATCACTGTCATTAGGAACACATTCTGAGTAGAAATAAAGCCCAAAATTTTTGCGTAATTAAACTTATACATTTTTATGAATCCCATACGTAATAAGCAAATTTTTTTTCCTAATTCAAAATCGTATATTTCATGAAATTTGGTGAAACTGAATTACTATTTTTATTTTTCGAGAAACATTTATTAGCTGGGCAATACAGCGTATTGCAATTTTTTGTACCTGATATTTAGGTATCTATTTGTGACCCCTAAAAATATTGAAAGCTTTCTTTTGTGTTATCATAAAATAACATGAAAAAGAATTTGTAACATTCCACTGTTTTTATTTCTTTATCCATCGCATGTTTATGCTATTATCGTTCCACGTGCTTGCAAAAATTTTTTACATATTTTAATGCGTTTAAAATTAATGTGAAGCCTACGGCTTTCGAAATAAGGTTTAATTTACTTTGCTGCCGTGTGTTACTCGTGTAGACATGATATATTTATTATTCACGCCTTAATTATACGTGTATTATGTACACGTGCCTAAAATTTAGGTCATGTACCTATAGATTAAAGTCCTAATATGTATTTTCTCTTCCCGGCAAAACCACGGCGAGAGCAGTTTTGATCAAAGTTAAATAATTTATTTGATGTATGTATAGAGTTAGACCAAGATTAGTCTGCAACGATTTTGCTAGCACACACAGTGGAAGTGTTGTTTTAAATATCAAACTTCTATGAAATTATAAACTGAAATAAATGTCATATACTAAGAAAAAGTAACCAAGGCCTCCAGTGCCCCAGGCTGGAATCGAACCAGCGTCATCTGCTATCGCGGCAGGTGCCTGTGCCATTCGGCCACCGGGCCACAGTGGCATAGGTCTATGAAATTATGACGTATAAGTAACACTTGCACCGCGTATGCTATCAAAATCGTTGCAGACTTTTCTTGGTCTAACTCTACACGTATACACACGCAAAAATACAATAAAATAGTATTTGGATAAGTATATAAAGAGTAATCGGAAAATTAAAAATAATGTGCTAAATACCAACAATCGAACATGGTCTCAGAGTGCTACCGCGAACCACGTTCGACGTGTTGCCTCTCTGTCACACTTGTAAATTCGTACGTAAGTGTGACAGGGAGGCAATACGTCAAATGTGGCTCGCGAAACGCCCTCAGGAGTATAGTGTAAACACTCACTGCTCTAACTACTTGGTCCCGACGCTGCCGGTCCCTTGACTGCCGCCCGAAACATTGCCACTAACGGCAACCTAGCTAGGGCATAAGCAGGAGCAAGAGTAGGGGCATCAGCAGGAGGCCTAGTTGACAACCGTTAATGTAAAACGCAAATCGAAACTTAGATAATGTTAATTTTTTAACAAGCAGAAACGTCTGCGAACGATGCTATTACCTAAGCTTAGAATAAATTTTAAAGTGGAAAAAATTACTAAGTATGTCTTGGGTGAGACTTATCCAGAGGCCGTGAGCTCAAGTCTCACCCAAGACAGTAATTTTTCCACTTTTAATAAATTTATTCTAAACTCAAATAATGTATGGAAAAAGTCACGTGGCTTTTCGTAGCATCTGTCATCCCTATAAATTTTTGATATTGTTTCGTGTTTGTCGATGTACTGTTGTTAACCCTTTACCTACGGGTGTCAACCAGAGTTGCCAGTAAGGCAACACCGCTGCAGTACGGGTGTCAACTATAGTTGATCGAAGTAATGGTCGTGTTCAACATTTTTTTAAAACAAAACGAGACCTTGTGGCTTGGTAATAGCGGTTACATTATGCACTGTGATTAGTATAGATACAAAGAAAAAAATATCCGAATATTTCGGTAGATGGCTCTGACATAAACATAATTTTAAAATTACCGCTTTTTTGCTGGCAACTGGAGTTGACACCCGTACTGCAGAGGTGCTAATAATTGAATTCAATATGGCGGACAATAGTGTTGTTTTCAAATTTCATCGACTTGTTGTCGATATGAGAGTACGGCGTGGGAGTGTTTGGAGTGTTATTTTTAGTGTTTTTTTACCGTTTTTGGTTAAAATATTGGAATTTAACATATTATGAAATGATTATTAGGTACTATTGTACCTAATAATAATTTCACCACAATCATAACTTGTTAAATTTCAGTTTTACATTTACTAGGTTATCGATATATCGACAAATGCGTCGATAGACGCACATCACTATTTTCCATAAGTGGCAAATTGTTTTAGTGCAACGTTTTTTGTGATTGATATTTATGCATTATTTTCATAATTATCGTTATTTAAGTGTTTATTTGTGTTAAGTATATTATAAACTAATGTACTTAAACGTAAACTTGTGAAATCCGCGAGTAGTAACTTAAAAATCTTCAATTTCTTAGTGACTGGTATATTGCTTGATAGCAGAAAAAATAGTGAATATTATTACTCCAAGTGATTATTTATTGATTAAACCCATTATACTTATTGTGTGTGTGAAGTTTCAAGTGTGTAGCTGTAATACTTCAAAAGTTACAAGTAAGTGAAATTATGCCTCACCGCTGACTCTCGCCAAAACATGCCCGTATTGGGCGGTGACGGAGCGATTCAATAGCCCGTAGGTAAAGGGTTAAGTTGAGTTTGTGCTCCAAGTGTCCTCCATGTAGGTTTGGAGCACAAACTCAACTTAACAACAGTTTAGGTTACTCCACCTATACATGATCCGAAGTTTATGTTCATATTATAAACATAATATTTCTTCGAACAGACTCGCTATAAAATATTTTTCTCATGAAACGGCGGAAATGTATTCCAAAGTACCTAATTCAATAAACATAATCTTATTAACAGCGTTTTTATCGACGCGAAAACATTATTCGCGTTTTCATGTTGTTTTAAGAGAGAATGAGCAATGTGAAACTTTGAATAAGATCCCAAGGGTTCAAAATGATAACAGACTAGGTATATTGAATGTGATTGGGGCATTATATGAAGTTGTATACTACCAGTATACTACATGTATACTACACGTTTATTTAAGATTTGGGATGTATTGTTTGTTTTCTACTCAGAATCACGAGCCCTTTCGAATCTGGTAGTAGGAATAAGTTTTTGGCAAAAATTTCATTTTTGGTACAAGCTTTTATCGCTGACTGTACTTTTCTTACGACAGACAACTAATACTCATCGAGACACTTCAAAAAACCCCTAACACAATTAGGTTGCGTTGTTTCATCACAGAGTTCCTATTGCCACCTCCTGTCTCCATCATCAGATCAGTTCGACAGTACCATATTATTGTATTGTCATCAGAACTACATACAGCTGCCAATTTTCATGACGCTACGAACCTTGGAAGATGGTTAAATTAGTTACCTTAGATTCCATTACATAGTTAGTTACATACAGGTCGACCTAATAAAAGCTTGTTAAAAAGTATCCCAAGATTATTATTTCCAGTCCGTTACCATTTTTCATAGACTTTGTATGGCGGCAACAGATTGCGAAGATTTCTAAGGAACGAAAGACGTATGTGAATTTTGGGACACTTTTACGTACATTTTAAACCAAGTTTCATGTAATTCAAGCATGTCGTTTTAAAATGCGAGAGTTACTTCGGTCGTATGAGACCGGCTTTTTAGACTTTTCAGGCTTAATCATTAGGTTACGTTGCCGATTTACCTCTCCTTGTTAAAAGTCAATGAGGAGAAGACGGGCATTTTTTTTGTTGGGATGCCCCTTATAGGGCAAGAACTCGTATCTGTATACTTACCTACTTCGCTCAGACAGTCATAGAGGAAGAGCTTCGCTCATTTTGCTCTACCGACCTTTTGTAAGTGAGAGAAGTACCTGACTAAAAGGTATTACCTGACAGACGGTCTTCTCCACATAGACAGGTACGGAACCCTAACTATGACGGAACGTATCCATAAAACATGAAAGAACATTATATTCTTGATTATAACATGCATATAAATCGGAAAAGCTTAAATAGTAATATGTTCCGCCTACACGGTCGTAAATGTCGTTATAATTTTTAATATTTAATACCCTCCTTACGCTCGTGTTTCTGAAATTGATTGACGACGCAATAACAGAAATAAGAGCCATTTTGTACAGCTTATGCTCATCGCAATAGAATTATTTATTAATAAGTTTTTGGCAAAAATTTCATTTTTGGTACAAGCTTTTATCGCTGACTGTACTTTTCTTACGACAGACAACTAATACTCATCGAGACAATTCTAAAAACCTCTAACACAATTAGCTTGCGTCGTTACATCACAGAGTTCCTATGTCTCCTCCTGTCTCCATCATCAGATCAGTTCGACAGTACCATATTATTGTATTGTCATCAGAACTACATACATCTGCCAATTTTCATGACGCTACGAACCTTGGAAGATGGTTAAATTAGTTACCTTAGATTCCATTACATAGTTACATACAGGTCGAGAGTTCATATGGCCACCTCCTGTCTCTATCATCAGATCAGTTCGACAGTACCATATTATTGTATTGTCATTAGAACTACATACAGCTGCCAATTTTCATGACGCTACGATCCTTGGAAGATGGTTAAATTAGTTACCTTAGATTCCATTACATAGTTACATACAGGTCGACCTAATAAAAGCTTGTTAATATATTTAGTTGACCCTATTTCATAAAGCTAGAAATTACAAGTCTACAACTTTACAGGTATAGGTACCTACCTAAATCATAATTACCTATACGTCCCACTGCTGGGCCTCGTCTTATGCGCGGTAGTGCTTGGGCTATAGTCCCCACGCTGGCCCAATGCGGATTGAAGACTTCACAATCTTCACATACACCTTTGAATTTCTTCGCAGATATATTTATGCATATTTCCTCAGGATATTCTGGACATAAGTTCCGATAACTCATTGGTGGTGAGCCAGCTAGGATTATATACCGCCACCTCCGGATTGACGAGACGTCAGTCGGACGTCAAGTCCACTCGCTAAAACCAACCGCCACCGCTTCAAAATAGGTACCTATACTCTGGCAAACCAAAGTGGGTTTGCAAGAGTATAGGAACAGCGAAATTCAAATTTTCTAAGAGAAGATAATCCTTCACACTTACTTTTTTTTAATTTGCCGCCATTTTCTACTGCCGGAAATGACTAATCTAGGTATTTATGGATAATATTGTCGCTTTTCATATGGACTTGACCAATGACGATTGGCCATTTCCCTAGTGTCACCAGTTTAAACTTGTAAAAATATAACTTTTTTAAACTAAAGGTGTTTCAAACGTTATCTGGAAGAGATCCCTAATAGGAATAAGTTCGTCTTTGTGCTGAATTTTAAGTAAGTACTGTTTGAAAGAACGAGTCAAGGATTCTGCAACACTTATATTATTCAGGAACAGATATTTAATACTGAACTGCATCTATACTCTGTATCTTTAGGTATTTAAATAAAAGTAAACAAATAATTTGTACATTTTCGGGTAGTTATAACATTTATTGGTTAACCAACCAAATACATAACCACCTGGATCAGTCACTGAACGACCTGACTTTAACCTACATTATTTGATCGTGTAATGTTTTCATCTACCCTCCACTGGCTTGAGGAGCCATTTGAGGGTAGATTTTGTTTACTTTTATTTAAATACCTAAAGATACAGACTATAGCTCCTGCTTGCATTCCCATTTTAAGTTTAAATGTAAGCTGAGAATTTGCGCAATAAAAGCATTTGCTCTAAGACGGCAGCGGTAAAGACGAGAATATAATAAAAACTATCAGTTCTTCTTCCCGCCATCGCTCTACGCTTCACCACGAAGATGGTGGCAGCCCTCAACTGTGCGTTTCTCCAGAAACTTCCTGCCTCGCACAGCCAACGTGGAATAACTGTCGCTGCGGTATTTCCGGACCGATATCAGTACGACCTTCAAGAAAAGAGCGTAGGAGCGTAGCAACCCTTCTGGTGATGCAGGTTTCCAGGCGATAGTACCCAAATACTTACCATTATCAGGTGTCTGCTAATTTGCGTCCTACATAAAAAAAATGTCTCTACGGAACGGAATTCATTTAATATTTTCACAACGTCATGGGCCGTAAAGTACTTTCGATTCTAAATAGACATTGAACTCTATACAGGCCCCCAGTTTGCAGACTTGCAGTCTTATTATTACTTGTCTTTGGTTGATGTAATGTTACCTGCTCTTAAGATAGGAAGTACTTATAAGCTCTTTTGGAATGGAAGACTTACATGTTCGTATACGTATGTCTTGGCGCAGTAGAAATTATTTCGACGGTAAGGCAAACCAAACTAATGTACCCCGTTTAAGTACGAAAAAAAAATTTTGTACTAAAACAGCTCTTAACAGGCTCTCTTAATACTTCAAAAAGAAACTTGCATTTTATCCACAAAAGTGGCAAAAATTGATTCAAATTTTTAAGTTTATTTTGAATGATAAATATTTAACAGCGTTTCTTTGAATTTCATTTGAAATCTTTGGTGAAGAATGTTGTGTTTCACTCGGTAGCAAAGCTTATTTAACCTTCGTGTCTTGAAACCCTCGCAACGCTCCATATTCCACTTTTCCAGGCCACAAGATTTAAATTTTGGAATATTTCGCTTGCTCGGGTATCGGAGTTAAACAACAACTTTGCCCCTTTTTAAAACAGATAACTATTAACATTTTTAATGCAAATAACTCACATCGTTCGTTTCATAAACCCACACTCGTTAATGCTATTCATTATGTAACAGTAGCGAAAACTACTATTAAGTTCATGTGGCTGTTTGTAATATCGCTCATGCAGCTCTCGACAACCTCGGAACGAAATAGAATTTCCGTCCATGAGACAAACTCTGCCCCGTGTTCTTTGTAGCTGTTTGTCGCCGAGGCAATTCGCACTTCCCTACAACTTTCTATGTAAAGGAATACTTTATATATTTTGATGCCTTTCATTATGTAACAATCACATAAACTACTATTATTTACATGTGGTACTGTTTGTAAATTTCGCTCCTGCAGCACTCGACAGCGTCGGAACGAAATAGAATTTCCGTCCGTGAGACAAACTTTGCCTCGTGTTCTTTGTAGCTCTTCGTCGCCGAGGCAATTCGCACTTCCATACAACTTTTTATGTAAAGGAATATTTTATATATTTTAATGCCTTTCATGATGTAACAGTCACATAAACTACTATTATTTACATTTGGTACTGTTTGTAATATCGCTCCTGCAGCACTCGACAGCGTCGAAACGAAATAGAATTTCCGTCCATGAGACAAACTTTGCCCCGTGTTCTTTGTAGCTGTTTGTCGCCGAGGCAATTCGCACTTCCCTACAAATTTCTATGTAAAGGAATATTTTATATACTTTGATGCCTTTCATTATCACAGTCACATTTAAACTACTATTATTGACATATGGTACTGTTTGTAAATACCGCTCCTGCAGCACTCGACAGCGTCGGAACGAAATAGAATTTCCGTCCGTGAGACAAACTTTGCCTCGTATTCTTTGTAGCCGAGGAAATTCGCCCTTCTTTACAACTTTCTATGTAAAGGAATATTTTCAGTTACTCCAAGATTTTTTAATAGGTACCACGATAAAATACCAATGATAGCATTTCGTTTCATTTTCTGCAAACCGTTCACATTTTGGCTTGACTATTTTTCTAGATATCTATTTAAGTTTAAGAGTTTTACTTACAGCCATACGAGTGCCAAACTAAATAGGTTACAAATGAGTTTTCTTATTTCTCAGGTGTTTATTAACCGAAATTCAACTAGATTCTCGTTATTTACTAGAATTAGTCCATTTCTGATGCTTCTCATAGCTTTTTTGACATATGTATATATCAGACACAAAAATATTTACATTATGGTGTTTAAAACGATTTGCTTGGCGGTTTAAGGATATATTACAAATCCCCCGCCGCGCCTGTCTGTATGTTCGCGTTTAACTCAAAAACTACTCAACGGTTTTTCATGCGGCTCCCACCTATCAATAGAGTGATCCTTGAGGATGGTTTCGGTGTATAACTTTTTAAAGATTTTGTGTAACCCGTGCTAAGCCGGGGCGGAGCGCTAGTTAGAAAATAAAAAACACCACTACTATTTTACCCCAACAGAAAACCTTAACTAAACTTTACACCTTGATCTTCTGACATTCAAATATACTAAACGATCATAAATCTCTCTTGTATAACAACTCATAAACCACAGTCACAGAAGTTCCAAACGTGCTCTGTCTAAATTGTTTAATCTGTAAAGTTTGCGATGTTATCAACACTCCGTTGTAGTTAACGTTGATTTACTGTTTTGCATTCTGTGCATGTAATTTATTAGTTTTGAGTTTAGGATAAGAAACGAACTTGGCACAAAATAAATATAATTATGTTAAATTTACGGGGTATTTTTTCAACCAGTTGACAAAAGAGTTTGTTTTAACGCTAGAATGAATATAAAAAATAATTGTATAAAAAATTTCGTGTAAAAAAATTAAGGTAAAATTACCTACCTATTTATAAATATCTAAATAAATATTAGCGGTCATATTATACAGATCAACCTAGCCCCAAACTATGCAAAGCTAGTACTATGGGTGCTAGGCGACGATATACATACTTATATAGATAAATACATACTTATATATATACCCCCTTATTCATAAACGCGCTACAAACGTCAAATAGCAAATAATTGTGTGTCTTTATCTGTCATTTTAACTTATGTATTTGTAAGAAAGGAATAAAACATAATTTAACTAAATCAGGCCCGTAAAGTTTTATGAATAATGGGGATAGAAAATACCCATAATAAACCTGACACTATGAATGAAATTTACAATAACAAAGATATATGTGTGTTATTAATTCTTCTTTTCTTTAGCATGTACATACCTAATGCTCGTTGATTTACTATTCTGTGTACTGTGCAAGATTAATTAGTTTACCGTGTGGTCCGTGTGCTATTTCTGTTGGTTGATGGAAGATGGTTTTAGTAAATTATGCGCATGTTTATATCATTTTATTAACGAAATTTCCACCACACCAACTAAAGAGGAAAGGGGACGCCCATTTTTTCATACCTCTCTGGATATTGACATTATGGAAAATGTTTTTATATAATTTGATGTATTTAATTATTTATCAAGCACAGTTATATTATAGTGGCCTGGACAACGGGGACAGAATAACATCAACGGGCTCCTAGCCTAGTCGGTAAATGAGTTAATGACCCTGAGTAAGGTTCAAATCCTGGTAAGGGCATTTATTTGTGTTTACATCACAAATATCTATTCCTGTGTTATGGATGTTTTTTTTTATGTATTTATCTATAGCTAGCTTTTATACAGTGGGTGGTTGTGTTGTGAGATCTATTTGTGTAAGATTCTCTCTTATTTTATTAAAACAATAATCCGCCAAGAGCATGTCGGGCTATGCTCAGTGTAGGGTTTCGTAGTTACCATTCGTTTTCAAAGACCTATCCAACGATATCACTATTATTTTATTTATTTTTTATTTTACCGTTCTGTCGCAATGCGTGACTTATGTTACGATCACGGAGCAAAGTCTCGGACAGACACACAGACAGACATGACGAAACTATAAGGGTTTCTAGGTGACTACGAAACCCTAAAAAAGTTGATACTCTCACACTTCACTCACTTCGTTCACTCTTATAATAACACCTTGATCTTCGATCGCTTCCCAAGTACTTTTGGAACGTTCACCCCAGTAATTTGCGGTAAATCTGCCATCCCGTAAAGACAGAGTGAAAATTCGCGGCCGGCGCTTTAGCTCCAAAGCTCCAATCACTCGAGTTAACAGGCTCTTAAGACTTGGCTGCTCGATACCGGCGGCCCTACAAAATGTCTCTAGTAATATTAACTCGCATTTATAGGACGGGTCTATCGCGAATTTATTTTATTACCTTTATTTACCGACGTTTCAATAAACGACTTTTCGACTTTTAAATATTATATCTCTAGTAATGTCCGACCGAAGTTTCGGCTTCTGTTTCGCCCGTTTTCGGCATAAAAATCATATTTCGACCAAAAAATTGCCGAAATAAATCTAATTCAAAGGGATGAACTTTAGCATTTTTAATGGACTTAACTATGATTTTATGCGCTACACTTAGGTTTCAAATTACTTTAAATTAAGGTAGTACTAGCGACCCGCCCCGGCTTCGCACGGGCTATAAAAATTCCTCAAGTATCACTCAATCTATCAATAGGTGAAAACCGCATGAAAATCCGTTCAGTAGTTTTTGAGTTTATCGCGAACATACATACAGACAGACAGACGCGGCGGGGGTCTTTGTTTTATAAGGTGTAATGATTAGCTCATAGTTTTTTTGTTGTTTTGTTATTATTTTCTTTAGTAATTAACATAGTTTTTAAGATTTTTATACTAACAACGTTATGGATCAATGATCTGAAATAAACGATTATTATTTCATTTTTATTTTATTATTTAAATTATATCTGAGGGACTTTAGCTAAATTTTATACCTATAAAACGCTTGTTTTCATCTTTTAGAAAGTTCACCCCGTAATTTGACGTGTATTGTACATTTTATGTGGCTGCCGGTTTCCCGCCCGCCCCTCATAATGGGCGCCGATGGTCGTTCTCAACCAAACGCTAAAAGCAGGGGAAAGGTTTTTTATTGAATTAGCGACTTTACGTGAAAATGGGTTTTCGAAAGCGACAACACAATGGATTTAATGGAAATTTACATTTTAAGATGGTGGATTTTTTGCAAATTTTTATATATTTTAGAAATTCTATTTCACTATTATATAGTATTTTTATAAGTATTTTTGTTGTTGAAAGTTATATTAGAATAACGTAATTTCATAACTGATTACCAGACAACCATAATTTTATAGCAGTTTGGTGCAGCGAAGTGGTGTTAACGGAATTGGTATAGATAATTCCAACTAAAATGGTAAATTAAGGTTAATATTAACGTAATTAACGCTAATTAATCATAAGGATTGAAATTGTTTACACTTACCAATTCCGTTAACACCACTCTGCTGTACCGAAAATGCTATAAAATTTACGATGTCTGCTAATTAAACAAATTCAAACGACATGCAAAAATAGAAGTATTTTATTTTGTACATAAACATACTTAATATAATAACCAAATCTTAAATATACATTATTATATATTTTACATTTAACAGTCAATAGATAAGATTAATTTTGAAACAAAAATATTGCCTTCAATTTTTTTTGGAGTAAAAACAGCATCGCAACATAACAATCTGAAAGAAAAAGAAATGGTTTATAAAACATTTTATATGTTTGTCAAAAACTTAATTCTAAACGCAAGTTTCTATCGCTGACGATTCTAACGAGCTCTATTTCAAAGAGATTGCATTAATTTATTACAGATATCCTATCTTTAAATTTGGTCTCCAGATCATAATTTTAGATAAATTTTTAATCGGTCATAGGCCAAAGACAACATAGGTATTTTAGCCATATAAAATACAAACCCAGAGAAGCGACTCATACTTGTGGTAATGTTTGTTAAATAATTAAAAAAAAATAACCAAAAAACAAAATAAATTAATATAGTCATCTTACTTTAATAAATAATAATAGTATATTACATAGCTCGAGTAGTGAAATAAGAAATGCTTCAGATCACAGACCTGAGGGCCGATACAGTAGGACTGCGACTGCACGTCAACTGCAACGTCGGCGTGCAGTTCTCATACAATTTGCAGTCGGTTTGCAGTCCGTCTGTACGTGTCCTGAGGCTTTCTTCTTTAGGCATTTCAATTTAAAGTTATACCAAAAATGTTTGTGTTATATTATTTCTGCTCAGAATCACGAGCTGATCCATTTTTACAGAGAAAAAAAGTGTCTCCATAATTTTTGGTCCGTTTGGATACGGTTTTCAATACAACCTTCTATGACCGTAACAAAACGGACAAAAAATTTATGAAATTTTGGGGACAATGTTTTTCTTGTATTAGGATCGGAAGAGCTCGTGATTCTGAGTCGAAAAAATATAAAAAACCAATATCTAAAATGGATGTTGGAGGTACCTACTTTAAATACTTAACTTTCAATAGAAATGCTCATTTACTGCCCGAGATGTGTAACGTACTATTTTTTGTTAATTGAAGCCAGAAAGCGTGCAGCGGGCCGAAATTTGACAAAAAGTGGGCAGAAAAATTTTTCAAAATACAACTTACGATCATTTAAAACACCCTAGCAAGTCAGTGAAAAGCTTCACCAAACATTGCAACACATTCCCGTTCAGTTCTGAAACCTCGCCCTCTACAGCCTCTATACTTTTCATACAGGTTGTGAACTCTTTTATCGCTTTTAGGAAACACCCGACATCCCCATCTACCTCGGTTTCGGTGGGGACACAATGGACCCCCAAGAAAATGGCGAAGAGAACAGTAATAATGACCACGTTCATTTTGAAATGCTATGCTACTGAAGTGTGGAAGGTGTTTAAATACAAAAAAAATCAAACACGGTCGAAGTTAAATGGAATTTTAAGGCACTAAGCGATTACGACTTAAGCAAAGTTGAAGACATAACTTTGCCAATTTACTCTTTATTTTATACATTATTACAAATACATAAGGTCTACTAAGTATAGTTATGTTTTGATAAGGAAAAAAAATGAAGTGCTAACGCAGAATTCAATAAGGATGATTTTACTGTAAACGTCAGTTTGTTAGCAAGGACACGTATATGGATTTTTTAACTGAATTCTTGTTGATAGTGATGTTATTTATGATTTTTATAGTTATACATTTTTCGCATATTCTTTTTTATTACTGTGTGGTAAACATGGTCGTAAATGAATAAATATAATTTTATTATTTTCAAAGGTTTTGCAAATAACAAATATAATTATGTATCTAGAGGTATTTCCTTTAGGTATTATTTTATATTATTATTCAGAGCCCACTGTGTCCCACTGCTGGGCAAAGGCCTCCCCCTCTTCTTCCACTCGTCTCTGTTTAGTGCTACATCTGGCCAGCCTCTCAATAAAGAGTCCAAGTTATCCCGCCATCGTCGATTTTTTTAAGGTTAAAATATTATTAAGGTTTTGTACAGTGGATATTTGGATAATTATTTAAGCCAGGGTAGCAGGGTAGCACCTAGTTAGTTTAGCTTCCCCCCACTTTCTTGTCTGCGTGGACTGATGATGATGATTGATATATTCTATGTCCCTTCTCTGGCCTGAAACTATCTCCAAATGAACAGCCATCTAAATTGTTTCAGGTTTAAGCGTGAATTGAGAAACATTCTTAATGATAGTTTTTTTTGCTTTTGTATTCATTATAAATCGTAAATTGTTTTTGTTCTTTAGCACTAGTTGCCAATAAAGCCCGTATTTTTCACTAGAAAAATATTTGTAATATTTAATACATAGCAATAAGGTTTTCTCAATAAATTATTCTATTCTATTTTATTCTGTAGCATAAATATTTGCTTGTTTTTACCACCTACATTACTACCTACACGTGTCTACATTTTTTATTATCTAGGTATACCTAATATTATTGAATACTTTATTTATCTTCAAGGTCAAAGAATATTCCTTTATGATACCTACACGTGTGTCAAGTAAATTTATTGACTCAGGCGTGTTTATGAAAAGCTGCTGGGCAAAGGCCTCCCTTCTCCCTTTCCAATCCTCCCTATGCTGAGCAAGATCCCGCCAATCCCGCTGCAATGCATCCAATCGTCCCGCCATCTCTTTCTCGGTCTGCCTCTGCCACGACTATCCTGGGGATGCCAGCTAGTGGCTTTTTCTGTGTGTTTTATAAAGGTCCTAAAACTAACACTTCATTACTAAAGAACATGATTATTGCAACCGGCGTGACCTCAATTCAATCGGCGATAAAGCGCCAATGTGCCCGCAGGAACACTAGTTGCGCCCCCTATTCGGCACTTAAGGGGGAACGTGACCTTCAAACAAGTTACCATCAGAAATATTTTTGATACTCTTATTGCCGTCTGTACTTTCTCTAATTTGCACGTCTTTTAAGTAAGTACTCGTACCTACTTCTCGAGATCTTTCTATAGAATTTAATTAAATCTCAATGTGTCTATGTTTGTCCATTGAAGAGCTACCTATTTTGGCTACCTTCCGACTGCATCATCAGGTCAGCTCCCAGCTCCATGTTAGCATATTATTGCATTGTCATAGAAAAACGGAAGTCATGTGCCAAAATTGTTTTTGATCGAACTTATCGATTACTTCTTTTTTATACTAAACAATTTAATAACAATGATGTCTGCGATCCCAAGCACACTCGGCTCTCCGCTCAGTGCTTAGCTAGCTGCGACCTGGGCTATAACCGCGAAAATCGAAGTTCGCAAATTGCGGGCATCTTTCTCTGTCACTTTTATTACGCCTTCATTGGAGTAAAAGAGAAAGATCCCCGCAATTTGCGAATTTAGGTTTTCGCGGTAGCCCCTCTGAACTCGCGGCGCCTTAGATTCAACTCGTACTCAGTAGAATGGATCGAAAGCTCAGATTTCCCCTTAAAGGGGCCCACTGATTAACAGTCCGCCGGACGGTATCGGCCTGTCAGTTAGAACAAAATTTTGACAGTTCCGAACAACTGACAGGCCGATACCGTCCGGCGGACTGTTTATCAGTGGGCCCCTTAAGAGCTTAAATCAATGGCTTGCGTGTCGAGTGGGCGAGGCTGCCGATTTATGGTAATAGTGTCACTAAACGACTCATGGCCGCGTTCATTAATGGTTGTTGAACTTAATTTAGTTTATTAACTGAAATAGATGTCATATAAGTATTATCATCGCCCACTGTTAACTGTCAGTTCGTAAATCCTATTACAAAAGGCATACGATCCACCGATGGACAGTGTTGCTGTTTGTACTATAGAGCGAAGTGACCAAATCCTCCAGTGGGGGAGGCAGGATTTGATCCGGCTTCTTTAGCTTACTCTAGACGGGTAATGATCACCTTTCATAGAAATAGAAACTATTTTTAATATACCAACAAACTAAATTTTAGAAAAGTAACTTATAGAAATATAATATAGCATGTAAGTACGTAAAAACTAGTCAAATACTGAACTTTATCCCAAATGAACTAGAACTTGGCACCCATATAGTTAGAGCTCTCATTACACAATTCACAATTATGTTTTTGATGGGATAATTTATATACCTATATCGCAATGTGACTACTTAAAAAAACCCAAATCAAAATATGAATGAATTAAATTGATTTGTTCCCAAAGTTAATTAAGTATACTTGTATATGTATTGTTTTCCATCGTATTTTCACGGAAACGTAAGGACGTGTTATGCTAATTAGGGCATGCTGAAAATTCCTGGAACTGGCCACTTAGAAAAAATAAGTCGTCTCATTTATCAGAATCCAGAAATTTTCAGTATTACCCACGTCAGTCTCAGTACAAAAATTACTGAGGTTGACTGAAGTAGCATGATAAATTCAAATGTTTCCGAGAAAATACGATAGAAAACAATTATGCACTACATCTGTAGAGAATATCGTACGTGTATACGCAAACTTAACTAATGACCCACTTTAATAGTCTTCCAAACGTCTTGCAGAGCACTGAGCTGCATTTCATCAATTATTAATACTCAAACACAGCCAAGGTGCCTTGAATACGAAATGAAACGCAAATAGTACCGATTAGGGGAAATTGCACTTGAAGATGTGTTCAGAGTTGGTATCATGGTCGCATTTTTATCACTTGTCATGCCATGCGTCACTTTCGCACTTACATATTTATTAGACCGTGACAGGAATGGTGACAAATGATCATGGTCTAATAAAACATGGTCTTCTATTCCCAGAGTGACACGGGCCTACGTCACAATAACATTGCCACTTTATTTCAACATAACATGTTACATGGGTACATGATACCTATGGTTAATAAGTTAAAATACATCTTTATAATTTTTATTATTTTCATTTGTATGTAATTTTATCTTAAATTTTACAATAACACGTAATTTTTAATTATTTGTTAGCAATATCTTCCGATTCACGAAAGAAATTTCAGACGTTCGGGTAATTTTGTTTACATTACTGGCAACACAGGATAGCGCTGTCACATTTGACAATTCGGATCTAGATAACTTCATGCCCTGACCGTCATCCTTGTCGAACGCGTGTTAATTGTTATTTCCTTCTCGCTCAGTGTCAGCAGTCGCAGTGTTTTCCAAACTTTTCACGTCGTAAGCTTGGTAATTAATGTGTAACTGTGAATTAGTTTTTCAAACGTTTGTCTTGTATAGATAAATAAAGTTTAATTTAATACATTAAATTTGTTTTATTTTACTATGTTTCTACATGAATAACTTAAAATTAATGCCGTTAAAATAATTTTCACCGTTGGTTAAAATTCTCCCACATTTTAAAGTTTGAGAACCTGTAAACAGCATGATAACGTAGGCCCGTGTCAGTTAGGTCATACGCGAATCTCGGAATAGAGTACCAGGCGGAGTATATTATTATACCATGACAAATGATAAAGAGCCGACCAAATTAGCCCTACAGATTTGAGAATTATGATAGTAATATTCACATCTCGGTGCGTCTCACTGCTACCCGACCGGCCACAACATTGCGCGATTGCCGACGGCGGCGGCGGCAACCATAGGTTGGGGCAAACACAGCGATCGGAACTTTCGTTCCCACCTATGGTTGTCGCCGCCGCCGTCGCCGGTCGCGCAATGTCGTGGCCTGGCCGTAAGAAAGTAAGGACGCTAGGCACGAAGTTGCCCGCTTGAAAAGATGGGCTACTTATGTATTTAGTAGGTACCTATACCTACCTACAATCTTAAGGGGCCCACTGATTACCAGATCGCCGGACGATATCAGCCTGTCAGTTAAACGCAAGATTTGACAGCGGTGTGACTCACGAATTCGAGCCAATCGTGCAGTCTAACGCAACTAGTTGCGACCAATCGCGCGCGTGATGCGAACTCATCTACCAATCGCGTGCGTGATGCGAACTCATCAACCAATCGCGTTTTAGCGGTGTCACACCGCTGTACTGGCCCCATTCTTATTGCCCGTAAGGCCAGTCCTGAAATATATACCTACGTATATGCTCCATAGTTTATCAAGCAATTCACTTCAAAATCATCATCTACAACACTTTCTAAAGTAGTAGGTATTATGTATCCGTTGATTGGTATGTTATTTAAAACAATCCAGTTAATACTTAGTACACGTGTATCATAATAGAAAAATATTCAACCTTGAAGACAAAGAAATTGTTCAATAATAATACTATTAAAAATAAACAATAATTATTATACACACGTGTAAATGGTAAAAACAAGCAAGCATTTTTCAAATGCCACACGATTAACGGGTTGTTCAAGCTATTTCATGCTATTTTAAAAATACCAAAGTTCACTTTAATAAAATAAAATCCTCAAGGATCCTATCATGAGAACTTGGTTTTAACAAAAATGGGACTCAGCCCAAATGGGCTCGGTATGAATCGAATTCCAAACACACAAGCGATATTGAACTTTTAAGTCTAAGGATAGATTTTACCTCCTTCTGGGTGTTCTATATACCGCTTATACAATCATCGTCATCATCGTCTCCTAGCCGTTTTCGGCCACAACGACTGCTTTCTACCGCTGAGAGTGTCGCTGGAGTGCTAACAGGTGACTGTTGTAGTTGTAGCCTTAGAGCATTTAGTAACTGGAGACGCCTTGGCTGTGATTTTTTGTACAAAACAGTCTACCGATTTTTGCGGGGGAGGGCCACGTCAAATGTATGGCTATTTAAATACTTGATTTGTACGTAACGTACAAATAGCCATGTCAGATAAACGTCAGTCCATACAAAAGTTTGCATAACTGTGCAAGGTTTTCGGCAGAGGGGTAAGCTCTTAAAGGCGACTCCGGTTTATTAAATGCTCTAAGGTTGTAGCCAATCTTTGCAGCGAATGTGCGGCCGCACTCGCTGCGGGTCGGCACCCCTCCGACGTAGATGTGATGGCCATAGGTGGCTTGCCGGTCTAGCTAAGATGACAATCGCTATCACTACGACAACGAAACGCTTTGTGTCTCTTTATCACTCTTCCATATTAGTGCGACAGTGTCAGTTGCGTTTCGATCGCTACGGAGCGTAAGCGATTGGCATGTTGGCTACGCGGCCTGGTCTATAGCTCGTCACGCTCAGCGTCTAGTTCTGGGCGTCGCCTGGCTTCAAATTCGTCCACCTACGTCTGCACAATGGGCCTCCACCGTGAATGCTCACCAGCAAGTCTCCCATGTACAATTTGTACCTACAATGGGCTGTGCTCTAAATAATTTGTAATTTATGAAAAACGTGGGCAAGAAATTGGTTAGTTCCTTTGGGCACTTTTTGAGGTGGGGAAAAAATGATAAACTCAAGACAGCGTAAGGCGATCACGTGACTGTAAGGTTTAGATGGCCACTCATTTAGATGGCATTTAAATCAATAAAGAAAAACTCAATGACATTACATGAAAAAGGTTCTAATCTTGTACGGGTTGAAATACGAGGATCTCACAGTTACATTCTAACTTTATATCACTCAAATATAATGCAATAAAGCTACATCTTGATGAAATCGCTAATAAAAGTGAACTCTAGTACTGGTGAATAAAACTCAAAATATCATGACCAAATATATTTAGATGCGAGGTCTGCAAGGTAACTTTACAATTTCTATTCGAATTAAAAAAAATTAACGCAACAAATTTGAATTTCGAATTTTAAACAAGCTCACTGACCAGCAATTTCAGAACTAAAGTTTTTCAATAGAAAGGAGGATGGGTCAATTATACATAGTTCGGCAGAGATTTTGGACTAGTCATTGAGTTTTCACTTCTGTCGGCACTCCCGGAGTGCAACCCGTTGTTTTTTTTTCTATCTAATCCTCTATAATTCTATTTATTTAGCCTTGAAGACAAGCCGTTCCATATTGATAACGACCCCTACACGTGTTCATATTTATGTACCTATACGATAAATATTTAAAATTCAAACAAACGCAAATATCAAACTGAAAAATGCAAGTAAATTTGTGAAATTTTCCAATCATGAGGCAAGCAATAAAAAAAACTTTCCAGGATTCTGTGATAAGTTTCTATTGAACGCAGAATGTAACATTCCTTTTATTTGTCAGTCAAATACTTTTTTATTTGTATTGGAACAAGATCTAAAATGGCGTGATTTAAGCCCATGTTTTTTTTAGTACAATCGAGTTTTCGCATGTATATAAACTCATCCAAATCCTCAACGACACCACAAACTAACTTGCCTTTAGCGCAGAATAAGTACCCATTATTTCGCACCTACGTGAAGTACTTAAAAAATGAACGCGATAATATTTACTGTTTTATTACTGACCGTCTTCGCTGCGGTCTCCAGTGTGCCGACCGTTGAAGATTTCCCAACTGACTTGAAGCTGTCTGAATCCGTGGATAACGAGTTCATCAAGTGCCTTTGGCGTTCTGTTGTAAAGTTGTTAATATGTCTTAATAAAAAAGAGACTGAGAAGAAATGTTTAGATCTTCTGGTTGCCGATGTTACAAAATGTCTGCATCCTAAGTAGGTAAGTACTAATTTTTTTCATTTCTCATGCTCTTAATGTGTCACATTGTTTAAGCAGCGGGCTGACAGTGACACTTTTCTGTCCTCGTTTTACTTTCCAAGCCCTCATTGGCCTGTTAGCAGTGTTGCAGGTTATGAATTAGATCTGATCCTTGTCTAATTCAGATCTAATTTCAAAACCTGTTAGGATCGATACTGACGGACTGCAACCCGACTGCAATTTTTATGGGAACTGCACGCCAACTGCAACTTCGGCGCGCAGTTCCCATATATGTACCTACATATATGGCAGTCGGGGACGGCGCGCAGACTCGCATGCGATTTTACATTGCGGACTGTTGGTTTCGTCCAATTCAACCGACCGATAAAAAACCGCAATGTAATTTAACTCGTATGCGAGTTCTCGCATCGTCTAAAGGGGCCCACTGATTAACAGTCCGCCGGCCGGTATCGGGCCGAACAACTGACAGGCTGATACCGCCCGCTGGACTGTTAACCAGTGGGCCCCTTAAATGAGCCTTAAAACCAGATATACGCACGTGAATCTTGTCAACATATTCAATACCTACGCCACTGCTACGCCTCAACGTAGCGCGTAGCAGGCGTAGCGCTGAGGACTCAATATAGACTAGGTAGGGTCTGTCGTAGCAGTTTGAGGCACATGTACAGAATACAAACCTTTAAAATAAGTATGTACGAGTACAACGTGTAACAGAAATGATGGGAATCCGTTTCATATTCGGTTTCGTGTTCCAATTAGGAAAAAGTAGAAGAAAAAAATTGCGGAACAGTAATAAAATATTTGACTGTATTTAAAATATACAGCACCAGAAGATTAATAGAGAAACGTAGACAGCAATTATTTTTAGACACAATTTCTATTTTAAAACCTGTATAAAACTATAAAGAGTGGGTAATTTGATTGTGACGGCACATGCTGTGGTTCATACCAATTCCATAGTAGCAAAATCGTTTTGACAGTTCGAAAGACAATTAGGATAAATAACTATTAGGAATATATGTAAAACATTTATTTACATACAATATATATACAGTGGTACTACTAAACGAAATTAATAACTAGCTTAAATCTAAAATAGGCCCTTGAGGCATTGTACCAAGGATGCTGGCGGCATTTCCTCGCTGTATCGCAATGCTGATACGTTGTGCGAGGTAGCCGCCAGCTCTTCGGTCACCAGTTACGTCAACCAGACGCTTCGCGATTTCTGCGAACAACTTATGCGCGCTGGGACCCCATGGACCTAGAGTTTCAACACCAAATGGTACAAAATGGTACTCTCTACCGAGGCTCTTATATTTGTTACGTTTTAGAATTTCGGCGCTTTCCGCCGCTCCGCCCGCTTTTACAGTAGTCCGTTGGAGGTGGGACGGTGCCAGTGTGTCTACGCAGGTAGCATCCCACACCAACATCCGTCCCAAGCTCCAAGGAACTAAGGACACTCCATCGGGCCTCTTGCCATCATCTCTGATAATGCCAGTCGGCTCAAGAAGAGCAGGCACATTGATGGTGGCAAGAGACCGACGGACTATGTCATTAAGCGACGCATGTCTCGAAAAACGGCCTGCACTTTTTTGACACGATAATCCGTGGTGTCCCAGTCGGTCCACGTCCGTGCCACAAGAGCATATGTGTGGCGTACACACCGAAACCCCGAGTCGCAAACCAGTCGCCAGTCTAAGGGAGGCCGGATCCAAGAAAGTACCAGTATTGGGCGAAGGATGGGCATGTAGCCAGTAACCGGCTTCCCGGGCTCCGACCGCCAAAAGCCTCGCGCGGTCTGGACCTGTACAGTTGTTTAGGAGAGTATTGTAAGTTAAATCACAGTAAACATTATCCCAACTCCTTTGTGAATTTGGGTTGTCTGGAAATTGTTTGCCTGGGCAAGCAATTTTAAAAGCATTTTTGGCGTCCTCAAAGCCCGCAATCTCACAGTTTGTGGGCAAAGCCCTTAAGATATTTCCTATGAGACCAGACGTGCTATGAGTGGACGCCAAAAAGGCTGGGGAAGCCACACTGGAAATTTTGCGAATTCCTAAACCTCCAAACCGAATGGGGAGGGACGCTTGAGACCAGGAAGGCTCACTTAGCTGAATGTTTAGAATCGTCTCTAAACTAATTTTGATCAAATCATCTATGGGCGACAATAAATTTTGATGTTTCCAGAAAGGACAACAGCGGAGCACATACGTAAATTTAGGGACAAAAAGGCAGAATTTAAGAATCACAAGAGCATAATGAGGGCTAATTTCGAGTAAGCGATCCGTGTGACTTTTGAATTTAGTTATGGAGTTAGAAATATAATCGGGAAAAGATTCTTCGAATATAGGAGAACCCAGGAGGCAAAGAGAATACTTGTCTACTGATTTGATATTGGGAGTCAGATCGTCAAATTTGGGTTGTAAGTTGGTCAAAGTACAAGAAGATTTTTGAATAAAGAGTTCGCATTTGCTGAAATTCAGTTCTAAACCAATATTTTCGAAACTACTCTTAATAAAAGACAAATCAGAGAGTACAGTATTCACGTCACCTCCTAGGGTTCCGTCATCTAAGTACCACACATTGAATTTTGATTTTAAATTTTTGATAATTGGATTTATAGCCAAACTAAAAATTGCTGGCCCGAGAGGGTCACCCTGCTGACAGCCAACCTCGGAAGATAATTCATGTGACTTGTACATTAATTTAGATGAGTCTGAATAGCAAAAGAAAAGGTAATTGTATAGTTCCGGAATTTTGTCCTTAACTTCTGTCAGCAAGGTGTCTCTACTAACCGAATTAAAAGCATTTTTAACGTCAATTTTGACAACAATTTCGCAATCATCGAGTGAAAGGTAGGTCCTTAGGGCATGGACGGCTGCCTCGCACCCACCTTTCGTGCCGAAACCTAGCTGTATTGGTTCAAAAAGGGATTGTAATTTTGATCTAATGTGTCTAACCGCAATTTTTGAAGCCAGACGTCGTAAAGTTGGCCCCACCGCAATGGGTCTCACCCCTCCGTCCTTTTTGGTTAGGGCGATCAGGTATCTTTCAAATGTTGGGGCGAGATCCCATCCAGGCCGGCCGCCGAACCGGCTTTGAAAGAAAATATGGCGTCAATAACGTCTTTGCCTTCGATTTGGAGGCAGGCCTGGTCAGCTGTAGGTGGGGCAAACGAGTGTGGTACTGAAGGAGCCGGGGGATGTTTAGATCGTAAGGCCGAGAGGGTATCGGGAGTATCTGGCGATAGCACGTCGTTTGTGAAAAGAAGACGAGCGGCACCTTTAAGATCGCCGTCGCTAATTTTGCTTTCAATTAATTTAGTTCTATTGAAAGTGGATGAGCTACATCCAGAAGGTCGAGAAATGTGTGGAGTTGTATTCGAAACGCAATTGTTTTTGATTTTTTGTGTTAAAGAAATTGTCTTATCCTTCTTGGCATGAAGGGTTTTGAATGAGAAAAGGAAAAGATTATGCCAATCATCAATTTGATTATTTTCCACACATTTTGTAAGTAGGCCTGAAAGGTGTTTAGCGACTGTGATCCTGGCGCCGCGCGGAACTCTTTTAATAACGGGCACATTATTTTTAAGTTCGCTAAGGTGTAAATGGAAAGGGATAGAATTTGGATGGTCAGAAAGGGGGGTGGTCAAAAGGGATGGGCCTAAATTTAGACCGGCGTCATTTTGGCTGATACAAAGACGGTGTTTTTTGGAAATATGAATATTGAGGCCTCTCTGCGTTAATATATGTAAATAATATGTACAATTTTAGATTATATTAGTATGTTGTCCTATGTGGAACCATGTTGCTGTGCCCTAAAAGGGCGTCACATGAACTGCTTATATTTAAGAACACCTGTACCTGCTATGTGATATGCAATAAACGATTTCAATTTCAATTTCAAAGAAGAAACTGATTTGACTAGTAGTCAAATACCCTATTTACGTGCTCTCAATATGCGTCCTTTCTTTAAAAATAATAACTAACGTCTAGCAATGCCCTTATTTTTTGGCCACCTTGTATATCGTTGTCTGAGTACCCACAATACAAGCCTTATTGAGCTTACCGTGGGATTCAGTCAATTTGTGTAAGAATGTCCCTATAATATTTATTTGTTTATTTAATTTACCTATTTTTCGTTCACTTAGGTTTGGTCCAGCTATTTATCGAAGTCCCATTTCCAGAGGGCCTACCGCGAACCACGTTCGACGTGTTGCCTCCCTGTCACACTTCACTTACGTACAAATTTAAAAGTGCGACAGAGAGGCAACACGTCGAACGTGATTCGCGGTATTAGGCTCACAGTATATAAATTAGCTTATAAACGGTTGGCAATTTGTCCGGCAACTTCGCATAAGTGGAGGCGAGATAAATGGAAACTCCTTTCTTCGAGTCGAAGTAGGGTAGGGTGACCATGGATCTGGGTTTTTATGAGACTTGGAAACGTTGGAAACGTTGGAAACTTTTATTTTACGCTCTAACTCTTTTCAATTTAATTCAGTAACGTGTTTTTTGTGTACATATTGTTTGTTAAGATTTATAATACTTACCTACATCTTTGCTTTATATTTAATTTATTTTATTACTCATGGAATGTGAATCTCTGATCTCTGAGTACCTATCGAGTGTAAAAAAAATCTAGAAAGAATACAAAACACAATCTTCTCCGCGTATAAAAGCAACTGGTCACCCTACTAAGCCTGATAAATCTCAGTAAGCGTCGTTTTGTTAAAAACTTGAACTCTTTAAGGCAATGGGGTTATTTTTCAAAAACTTGGGGCACGTAAGTTAGAATTAATGTTCAAAGTTCTGTGGTACCTCAGCCTGTAGAGAGTCGTTAGCAGTTTCATATTTTTCAAGTTTATTCTGTTTTTTTTAAAGAGCTGGAATTAGTGGAATTTAATTTGAGTAAGAATGCAAGCTAGTTATACAGAGCATATAACATTCAATACAGTCAGCAGCAGAAGTTGCTAAGCGGGCTTGGTGTTCAAAATGATCTTGACGCGACTTTATTGTTAAAAGAATAAGAGCGTGTCAAGGTAATTTTGAACACCTCGCCCGCTTAGCAACTTCTGCTCCTGACTGTACTAAGCAAACTAATGCCAATGATAGAGGACCGCAAAAGCTTTTTCTCAAAAATGGACGGCAAAGTCGACTTTGCCGTTTAAAAAATACGTCGCGAAGCGCGTAGTTTATGGTCAGTCAAAAATTAAAAAGTTAAAAACATTGCAGTCTCGATTTTGGGACTGCAATGTTGCATACAAATTCCATTATTTGTCGAGTTCCAAACTTTTTAAAAGTTGAAATGGCCATATCAAATGAAGGCACAGGCCCATTAAACAGCCAAACAGATGATTAGTACCGCGACTATTTAGCTGTCTCAAATAGGTTGGCGTATTTTCGGCAGAAAAATACACTTCTATTTTTTTATTAAAAAAATAAAAAGGCGGCAAAGCTAATTTTTTCAATTGTTTCTACTTTTTTCTGTGAAAATATATACGTAAGAACGTTGCTTTTGTAAAATATTTCTATGATATTTATATTTCTTGCACCATTTTTGAGAAAAGCACTATATATGACTCGGCTGGAAGGCTACTTGCTGGCTTCGGATTCAATTAAACGGACTCCCAAGGTCGTCCGTTTAAAACGAATCCTCAGCCTGCAAGTAGCTACTTCCGAACCTCGACAATAATGTACTATTTTAACATTAACCATTTTCTGCAAAATACACCTATACTATGAGTAAATTGATTTACTTATTTCTACAAATGTTTTTTTTTAATATTTTTCTTACATGTCTTTCACAATGTCATTAAAAAAAACAACGGGTTGCACTCCGGGAGTGCCGGCAGAAGTGAAAACTCAATGACAGTCTTACGTCTTACGGTCACGTGACACCTGTTACGAGTTTAACATTTTTTCCCCATCACAAAAAGTGCACAGCGCCGCTAAAGAAGTTTTCACTTCAAAATGTAAACTACAATAATTTAACCGAAGTAAAATTAATTATCTTCGAATTATTCTCCTTTGATTTTGATATACAAACGAAAAAGTTTGGTATTATCATCTTACATATACCTACTTACTTTACTTACAATGTTGGCTCAGCGACCCAAAATGAGACTTGGCCTCCGACACAAGACAGCGCCACTTTTCTCAATCCTGCGCAACATCTCGCCAATCGTTGACTCGAATTGCCAATTGTTCATTTGCACAGTTGAAAATTATTAATGTGTTTTTAGACTATGTATTTAGAGATATCTAACTAGGTAACATAAAAGTGATAAGTACAATCTAGGGTAATTGCGTCAGTTTACCGTCTGGTGTCAGTTTCCGACCACTTGACGGATTAGCAAATAATACATTTCATTTATAATTTGCCACTTTCGAAATATATTTTTAAGTAGATAGATACATTGTTTAGATATTAAGGATTGCAATAAGTCCAACTTTGTGCAGCAATGAAGGTTTATATTCAAATTTCGTCAAGTGGACGAAAACTAGCGCAATGACCCTATTCACATTATATTTATAGCATATTAGAACATCTCTGTCGCGTTGTACCTTTTTCGTACCTATATTTTAAGATACTTTGCCCCAAGTGAGCGTAAATTCTCGACTCAGGGACACAATTTGTCGACTTACCATTTATATCTGCGTTCGCCATGTCACGTAACACCTCCATTTTTCTTTCACAATTTCCATTTTTACCTGCCTCCCAGTCTCTTTCTTTGTCATACAAATTTCGACCTTATGTTAAATAACTTAAGGTATTTTTGTCAAGTAAGGTGAACAGAGATTGGGAATATTATACATTTTATTTGCGTTTTTATGTGAAGCGGCGCAAATTGAGACTTTTTTTGGTTGCCGCATTTGTGTTTAACATCTGCATTATATTAATTAACGCTTTTTTTATACCACGACGGTGGTAAACTTGCATACGGCTTGACATCGCAAGGAAGTCACCTTATGGATGCTTGCAAATAAATGCCGATTTCCTGAATATATGCATGATAAAATGATAAACAAATAGATATATATTTTAACTAATTGTTGACAGGGTTAAAGATAAGTGCCGGTCCCGCCGCCAACTCCAACTTTGCAAACCTTAAAACCTAACCTTTGATACTTTTCTGTATCGTTATAGATATAAGTTTTTCAAAATGTATGTTAATGTATCGTTTTACAGTAAATGTTTTATCAGGAGAGTTCATGTCACCAAGTCACATGTTTTATGGATTTGTGATTTTTTAGCCCATTTAGCTATACCTGCAGATTTTTTTTTATTATGAATTTTAATTTTGGTTATCGGTGGCTTATGAATTAATAGATAGAACAAAAGATCACTCACTAAGACCTTGAAATATTTTTTTTTTCGTTTTGAAAATAGGGTAGGTAAAAGAAAGGAAGGGGGTTTACAATAATAAAATAAAATAAATCATCGTTTATTAAAAGAAAGAAGATAAAATTACATAAGTAGCTCAGTGGTCCCATACTAGGCTAGGCCTGTATTGGGGCATTCCACGAGACTGTCGCTTACATAACGCTTTTGCCTTGTACGGCAGCTACCTTAATAAAATACGTGAATCTCGAGAATATACTGCCAATTTGTTAGCCAAGTCATGAAATATTACCTGACCCAATATCGCTTACTCAGCATTTCCAGAAGTTATCAAACTACACAACGGGACTTAATCGCGTATTTAAGTTTTAAGATTTACCTCCAAAGGAAAATCTTAAAATCTTAAAATCTTAAATTTTAATCTTTCTCTTAGGAGGAGGTAAATCTTAAAACTTAAATACGCGATTAAGTCCCGTTGTGTAGTTTGATAATGTTTAATAAACGTGAAAGTTTAAATCAGTGATTTCCAGAAGTATTAGAAGAATTGCGTTATGTAAGCGACAGTCTCGTGGAATGCCCCTACTGTGGTGCCCGCTCTACAGAATGACTAAATACGTAAACTTTTGGGGTATCGTCTAAACTAGTCTCTTACATTGTAGGTATGAGAAAACACACAATCAATATTAACAACGTTTTTTCTTTTGTTACAGATGCCGTGAAGACCTAAATTCTACATAAAAACGGCTACCTTCAATATATCACAAAAATATCTATTTACAAACAAAGTACCTTCACTGACAATAAAACGCCAAACTGTTTAAAAATAGAATTATTTTCATATTCCATTTACGAAACTAGATCTTACCATTCCATATTTGAAATAACTTTTTAAAAATGAGCTTTGATTCGCCATCGTCTGCCAAAAGGCTAAATTTGGAACGGGCAAATAATTTTATGAGACAATTCAGGGATCCTGATTCTAGGGAGTTGAAGAAACTGTCCGCGAATCAATTCATGGAAGTGTGGAGTCACTACGATCGGGACGGTGAGTTGGAAAAATAACTTTAGGTAGTTTAGTTTAAGGTTTAAAATTGTTTGACAACGTTGATTGAAAATTTGACGACCTCGCTATTAGCCTGTTAAGATGGCGGTTCTTGGACCATTGTGTTCAAACCCCGGTAAGATCTAATAAAATAATATTAGAGTGTGCATGAATATTCTCCTATTCTCGTAATATTTTGACATATTTATTATTGTATATCTCTTTATTTACAGTCAAGGTCATAAATATATATAATATGTAATGTTTTAAAATGATTTTCATTGCACCCACCCTGACATTTTTCTGTTTGACCCTCTAATTGACTGGTAGATAACGCCATGAGGCGAAAAGTCCGCCAATTGTATACTGATATCAGAATGACATCTAACTGGGGGCCTAGCCAAGATGACAATTTATTGCGGGAAACGAAATAAAAAGTTATTGTCTATCACTCTTCCATATTAGTGCGATAGAGACAGATAAAGTTTCGAAATGTTTATACGACAACGGTTTCACTCACTTGAATTTTTAGTCGCTATTGGCGACATGTTTCGGGCCTGTCGGGGCCAGTTGCAGTCGCCGCGAGCACTCGAGCCTGAGGAAGGACCCCCGACGGGCCCGAAACATGTCGCCAATAGCGACTAAAAATTCAAGTGAGTGAAACCGTTGTCGTATAAACATTTTAAAATATGTCTCACGAAAGTTTAATATCGAGATAAAGTTTCGTTTCGTTCGAACAATGTAAACTTGGCTAGGCCCCCCGATCTCATTCAGTTATCATGCATTGCGCTCGTACTTGTCCGTACATGTATTGTAGAGGGCGAGACGTACGATACAGAACTAGGTACCTAAATAAATCGATTTATAATGTCATTGTGTGGCCCATTTCTCGAACGATATTAAGTCTAATAATATCTAGGAGACTACCGAGTTTTGCTCGGTAAACATATTAAAACTCAAAATTGCGCGTTTTCCCAGAGATAAGACCTAGCTCGATCGATTTTTCGACCCCGAAAACCCCTATATAGCAAATTTCATCGAAATCGTTAGAGCCGTTTCCGAGATCCCCGAAATAGAAGGTATTAGATTAAAGTGTGTTGTCATGGCAACCCATACGATTTGACAGTTCGTGGACTAATAATATTAATCTAATATCGTTCGAGAAATGGGCACATGATGTCAATGTACGTTCGAATTGGCCTACTTGTATGTGTCTATACACAAACTGGTAGCTATTAGGTAAAGGTATAACTCAGAGTGAGTTAGGACCCGGGAGACACTTGATGTCCTCCGCAGAGCATTTGTGCTGACATTGATGAAGAGCCCTTATATATTATCTGCTGCAAAGTGAAATACAAATAATATTATAACAGAAATAATAATCTTAGGTACAGATCTAAGATAAGCATTACTCTTTATACAGTGAGTTATTCGTTACCAAAAACAGGGCTAAGTTCTTGTAATTCCAATAAAATTAGCTAATTCATAAAAAGGATATTCCACAAAAAGGTAGTAGTAGTAGTAGTAAAATACTTTATTGTACAAAGAGAAACATAAAACATGAAAGAACACACATCATTAGTACAAAGGCGAACTTATCCCTTTTAGGGATCTCACTGTGTCGGGACGTAACACATGTGGCAGCTACCTTAATAGGTTTAATCACCTGCAGAAATCTGTATTAGATATGTACTGAATTTAAAGCTTAGTTACCAAACGTTATCAATTATCATACCAAATATCGGCTTATTAGCCATATTAGAAGTGTTAGAAAAAATAGCGTCACGCACCCGACACAATTCAGGGTGCTTGCGTTTCGTTCACTACGGAGCGTAAACGATTGGCATGTTGGCTACGCACCCTGGAAAACCCCAATAACATCGATTAATCAACTGAAAAGTATGACACAGACATTTTTCGTGGTTGCGGCTTTAGAAAAGATTGTTCACTTTGATTGACCGATACATTCACCTTGCAAACAATAGTTAAGGGTTGGTAAACTCACTCTGTATAGGCAGAGAATAGCAAACACTAAAGTCTAGTGCTTACAGAGCCAACTGAGATGTTTCCAGTGTCTACATCTTGAGGCCGCCTAGTTCAGCCTAGACACGCTATGGAATATTAATACTAGAGTTCTTAGATCATTTAGTAACTGGAAACGTCATGGCTGTCATTTTCTGTACAAAACAGTCTGCCGATTTTTGCGAGGGAGGGGACGTCAAATGTATTCCTATTTCTACATGATTTGTACGTAACGTACAAATAGCCACGTCAGTCCATACAAAAGTTTGCACAATTGTGCAAGGTTTTCGGCAGAGGGGTAAGCTCTTAAAGGCGACTCCAGTTATTAAATGCTCTAAGCTAGAGTTAGACCAAGATAAGTTTGCAACGATTTTGAGCACACGCAGTGCAAGTGTTATTTATAAGTACGTCATGTCAATGTCATAGAAGTCTGACGTTTAAAATAACACTTGCGCTGAGTGTGCTATCAAAATCGTTGCAGACTTTTCTTGGCCAACTCTAGCTGTGCCAGCAGCTCTCTTCCTCAAGAAGTGAATTCCAATATCCAAATCCCTACTAAAGTAACTCCGTCTGGCTATCTGTCTGTTACCTCTTCATGCTTAAGCCGCTGAACCGATTTGAATGAAAGGTATGGAGATAGTTTGAGGCTCGGGCAAAGACATAGGATAGGTAGTTAGGTAGTTGAATCAATCGACGTCATCCTTCCACGCTAATGAAGTCCCAGGCAGAAGCCAGACCATAATCAAATATTTAAATTGTATTTAATTTAATAATTTTCTACCAAATCATCCTGCTTTTTTATCATTTTGTGCTAAAATGGCAGATCGGTCGTACAGTCACCTGCAATAATATGTTACGCTTCGAAGGCCGCAAAAATATGTGACACGCTCTTATGACTTTACAAATAAGATCGTGTCAGATATTTTTGCGGCCTTCGTTGCGTAACATATTATTGCAGGTGACTGTACAAATTGGGGCAATGGAACTGTCTTAATATCAATACTTCAGTGAGACACAGACATATTAAATATATTAAGAACGGGTCACTCACGTATTTTGAGTCGAAAAACGCTCGACATGTTTCACTCCGTACCGAGGAGTATCATCAGGAGCTTACGTTTACGGTGACGGACCGGCGCAGACTGCCAACACAATAATGGAACTGTCGTTTTAGTTTCTAGGACAGAAAACAAGGTTTAGGTGCCTCAGGTCACTTTAGATCACAAAGGTAGTCTGTGGTTTAGGTGCAAAGATGATGCAACTTGTAACAACAGAATTGTGTCAAGAGTGTGCTGACAATGGGATGGTTTTAGGTTTAAAAACTCAACAGGGCAGTGCCTTCAACAGGGCAGTGCCTTCAACAGGGCAGTGCCTTCAACTCGTCTAAGAATAGAATTGTGCTGTAGTCTTTTTAGAAAAATGCGGGAAGATTTTAACATGCTGGTAATTAAATGTATTGATTGTGCCTTCACCTAGGTACCTATTAGCACTGACTACGTCAGGGGTCACCAATTAGTTTCTTCAGGGGTCCGATTTTTTAAAATAATGTGATCATCGCGGTCCGTTTCTACTTGGGTTTATTAAATATGTATTAAAATTATATAGATCGGCGGTCCGCATCCGGACCGCGGTCCGCCATTTGGTGACCCCTGGACTACGTGATAATAGTTTATGGAGAATTTTTATGAAAATGACTAATATAAGAAAATAGAGTCTGCCTATTCAGATAGTGCTTTCTTGTTATGAAACAGTTATAAATATAAACTGATAAGGGAAAAGTGTGGACTGAATGTAGATGTAGTGAAAAAAATTGAGAATGGTATGTTTGAGATGGTTTGGACACGTGGTAAGAATGAGTTAAAGAAGGCTAACAATGAGAGTGTACAAGGGAGAAGTGGAAGTGGGAGTTGGAAGGGGTAGACCTCGGGGGACTTTCTCTGATCAGATCGGGGAAATTCTGAAGAAAGGCCAGGTCAAGAGCACCCTAAACCGGCGAGCGTGTATGAGGAATGTTATGAAAGTGAAGGAAGCGAAAGATGTCAGGATCGTAGCAAGTGGAAATTCGTGGTCTCTGCCTACCCCTCCGGGAAATAGTCGTGATTATATGTATGTATAGATATAAACTTTCAGCTGTCAACAGTGGCATTTCTTCATCCAGAAATGCTTATTTTAATATTTTACTTGGCCGAAGTTGTGCACCAACGCACTGAGAAAAAAAATCGTATAAAACAATTAAAATTGCATTAACGTTGAATGCTTTAAACAGTTCCATACCTGTCGAAAGTGTCGAACCAAGCAGTAAAGTTTATACTGTTCGCACGTTACGTACGTACGTACATTAGTTGATATTGTAGGTATATACTTAGCAGTTAATCTTAATAAAATCAATGTATGCTCGATAGATCATATTTTTTTCAGTGCGGTGAAGTTAGGGTTCTCTACGTTAAATAGTTTTGCCAATGCCAATTGTCCATGTAATGGCACTGGAGAGACGCACGATAACTAAATAACATGATTCAAATATAATAACTGACGTTTTTGGTTGAAGCACTGTCACTTTTGACACTGACCGATCAGATCCATATCTAATTCTTAACCTATTCCTAACCTAGTCAAAATCAGAATAAGCCGGTGTGTGTCTGATTTATATTGACAAGCAACGATGACAGGTGATAGCAATTGAGCATTATTGATTGGATAATTGCTATGACTGTCGATATTGATACCTTCGGCTCGGCCAAGACCATGGAGAAATAAGTACCTAGAGTTACTACCTATTAGGTAAAAGCTTAGGCGAGGTTTAAGTTGGCTCTATAGAAAATAAACAGGAAAATATGTCTCATTTTCATATATTTAATATCATAGTAGGTATGTAGTATAAATTTGACTCCACGCTCTTGACTCCACAGTCCACATGGCTCTCCACACCGCCAAGGACAGAACCAGATGGAGAGAGATCGTGAGAGAGAAGATGATTTAAAAGGGAGGTCACGACCCTCAATACTGAGGATTACGACGCAAGGAGGAGTATTTATTTAGTATAATATAGCTAGAAATATGACCGAGAGCCCTGACGAGAAGAATTTTAACCCGTGCTGTAGCCATTTTATTTCATCATTCCGTACCGGCAGCAAGGTTTGCGCGGCGCGCCATAATACGCGATATCTTTAGTTCCATTCTAATTATTTTACCTAGCTTTACGTATTTTCGTAATTATTATTATTCAGAGCCCACTGTGTCCCACTGCTGGGCAAAGGCCTCCCCCTCTTCTTCCACTCGTCTCTGCTTAGTGCTATATCTGGCCAGCCTCACAAGAAGGAGTCTCACATGGCCTCACTCATAACATTAGACATAGAGTTAATGAGGAAAAAATACAAAATATATTACCCAGATAATAAAAAAGACCCGGAAATAATGTAACCGATAGCAGAGATGGGCATTTCGTAATTGATTCCTGATTCCACGATTACTCGAAATTACTTTGTAATCTGATTACCGATTCCCAGATTACTTTGTAATCTAACAATACCTAATTACTAAGTACCTACAATTCCATTTGAGCATTCAGGAATCATCTTTTCTAATATTACAATTACTAGTAAATGGAATCAATGTCGATTCCTCATTACAGGAACGCATTACTTGATTCCTTTCAGATTACATTTCGTACTACTATAATATCAAAAGTACATTTCGATAGTAGATATAGATGTTGTTGACTTACTAGGTATAGATTGCACCTTGAAACGATGACCATTTTGGAATCGAACATGGCGACCATGCAGTATGTCATAAAAGTCGTCATGGATGTCGTTTTATAGGTTTTATGGTAATTTACAGTAATTTAGATTACCAAAGGAATCGATTACTAAGGAATCGTGATTACTGCAATGTAATGTGTAATTTAATTCCAAAAGGAATTGATTACGCCCAACTCTGACCTCTAGCCGCACACGAATACAGTGTCGAATCACTTTCAAAATAAGTTAAATAAAAAAAATATCAAGTTTTTATCGCCGACTGTACTCCTCGATGTAATTCTAATAAACCCAAATACAATGAAGTTCGTTATTTTATCATAGAGTTCCTAAGACCACCTCCGGTGCCCATCATGGGATCACCTCGATGGTACAGTCAAGTGTAAAAATATGGGTGCACACGTCATGCCTACTCAAAAATATGTCCCATAGCTTTATGTCAGCGAATTAAGAACTATGGGATATATTTTTGAGTAAGTTATATGCACCCATATTTTTACACTTGGCTGTACCACAATATCGCATTGTTTGAGACCCAACTTACACATACCACGTGTCCCAAAATTCAACGATAAGCTGGCACCAGATGGAGTCATGACCACATGACTACTCGAGGAAAACAAAATATCTCAATTTATAATGGAATTACAAAAAAAATATCGACACCCCTAGTGGTATGTTTAACGACCATGTCTACAATTTTTCATATTTAATTTTTTCAAATTTTTATATTATTTTTCCTCGAGTAGTCATGAGCCAGTCCATCTTCTGGTGCCAGGTTATCGTTGAATTTTGGGACACGTTGTATAAGTAAATGAAGATTCAGCTCAATCCAACAATGGGTCTAATTTTAAGTGGCCCACTGATTAATTAATTTTGACAGTTCCGAACAACTGACAGGCCGATACCGTCCGGCGAACTGTTAATCAGTGGGCCCCTTAGATTGCAAAGATTTGACCCGAACAACCATAGATATTACAAACAAGCGTATGTTAAATAAATGCTTGTAACAAATTGACATATTTCACACTTTCTTAAGCTATTTGCATCACCTTGTGAGGGAGAACCGCTTGCCTACTGAATAAAGCCGTCGCTCAAATAACCTGAGCTGAGGGCCAGAGATTAGGGAAGTTTCTAAGCATGAATAGCCGGCTTTGCACTTACCTTCCAGGCTTTCACGGCTTACCTAGATGCCTTTATTGCCTTTTATATTGGTGTTATGTTCAGACATAATACTTTTTTTCGCAAAAACTGAATGATGATATATATGATGATATAGACACGTCTGTTGATGTTACCTTAACATTATAAATAGTTTATAACATTATCGACTTCTAATTTATTTGCATGTAATCATAATATAAAAATAAAATATTAGCGACCCCGGCTTCACACGGGTTACACAAAACCTTAACAAATTATACACCTAAACCTTCCTCAAGAATCCTCTATTGATAGGTGAAAACCCCATGAAAATCTGTTCAGTAGTTTTCGAGTTTATCGCGAACATATATTACACACAACAGACAGTCGCGGCGGGGGACTTTGTTTTTTAAAACTGTAGTGATAACAGAGAACTTGAATCAAAAGGTTATCCAATCCATATTTTTTAATTGGCATCCATTTTGTAACAAATTTTTGCCCTGCAAAAACTCGCCGAAAATTCTTGAGTTAAGTTAAACACAATTAATTGTGTTATACAGGGTGGCTAAAAAATAACAACCCGTTGCCAGGGAGGTTTTGGGATTATACTGAGCAACTTTTACTATGGTACCAACTCCGAAATCGCGAAAAAAAATTACCCTGCCATAGAAAATGGACCAGCCAAAATGTATGAAACAGCCAATTTTTTTTTCACGATTTCGGGGTTGGTCCCATAATAAAAGTTGCTCAGTATAATCCCAAAACCTCCCTGGCAACGGGAATGCCGTTACTTTTTAGTGTTGTCACAAAATTATCCCTTTTTCTACTAAAAATAGTAGTGTTACTATAACACCTATACATTCTGCTACATAGTACCTACACGAATCTGTTTAAAAAAATGTATTTTCGGACAAAGATACCCCTGGAGGCAAAGTTGGCTAAATAGCTTGACGGTACCCAAGATCTGTAACAAAGATATTTTTGCCAAAAAACTTGAAAAAAGTCTGACTCTTCATTCGCCTCCGTCCATCATCATTTGTCTCAAGACTCTCGTCTAACTTTTTTGATTAATCTAAGTCAATCAAACGACAAAACTTCCTTTGATAAATAACACGTAAACAACTTATGAACCATTTCATTGTAGCTCCAAAAGCAACCTAAACGCGTTTTAATAACGTTCATTTTATATCCTACCATAAAGTTTACATAGAACTTTTCAACACTCACACACTCTGCTAAAATATTACGAAAGACATTGAAAATCCAACCTTCACCTGCGTTAATACCGTTTAAACTCCAATGAATCTTCAAAGTCGGATAAGTTGTTTTAATACTTTTATATCGGAATAAAGAAGGGATCAAAGGAAACAAAGCATGAACTTTGAAGGATATTTAGACATTTCTTTTTACTTGTAAGTTACTTGACGGGCGATTATTTTTTCTTGAGAGATTATATCGATAGCGGTGACTTTGGACCCGACAACGGCAAGTAAAAGGATGTGTTATGTTTTTATCATTGGATAAAGTCTATTCGGAAAGAGAAGAGTCGTGGAATGTATTGGGCGGCATACATTCCACGACTCTTCTCTTTCCGCACAGACTCTATACAGTCAACGGTAAAAAAAAAATATTTGTTTTTGAGATACCGCTACTGGGTTTATGGGGGCAGAAGAATATGTCTACTAGCTTCCTGCGACATCATCTGCGTGGGATGATAAATGAATAAAAACTATCACGTGATAGTTAATATATCACATGATAGGAAGGACACATGTCCTTCCTCGGGCTTCAAACGTTCTTATTTATATTTTTAATTTTAGTATGGATTTTAAAAAACTGGAAGAGGATGGCCGATATTTTATACAAACATACTTTATTTATTTTGCGACATGGTGGAGGCGGACCTGCGCGAACTTCGAGTCAACAATTGGCGAGAGGTCGCACAGGACCTAGAAAAGTGGCGGTGTCTTGTGTCGGAGGCGAAGTCTCATTTTGGGTCACTGAGCCAACGGAGTAGTAGTATACTTTATTTAAATATAGAAGTAGGATTATATTTATTTGTTGTTGTATACCGTTTCTTGGCTTTACAGACGAAAGTTGAAATGAGAGACCCTTAAAAATCTTAAAAAAGGCACGACTAAGAGGATCGGTACTGAAGGCTCTTAAGATCTCGGCATTCTCGGGGTTCAATGTCAAGAGCCTACTCGAAAATACCCTTATCCAGACCTTGAGAATCAATGTTAAGAAGTGTCATACACAAAAATCGGATACAGAAAGCCCTGATCACACCTTGCGTTTTCGCTTTTACTTAGGTAATATGTGTCTTGCATTAAGCGTCGATTTCTATTAGTGTTTTATAGTAGTTTATGTGACTGCTACATAATGAAAGGCATTAAAATACGAGTGTGGGTTTATGAAACGAATGAAATGAGTTTCATAATAGTATCACACGAGTGTTTTAATGCCTCATTATGTACAGTTACATACACTGCTTTATCTACACACATATTATAAACTTTCTATGATATATATTTACTAACCTCATATTACAACCGACATTGGGGCACTTTCCTCTCTGGCGGAACTCGCGGATATGAGATGGCGTCTCCGAAATATCTTTATCGCACATTTTACACGAAACTTTTGTTATAGTTACTTTAAAAACAACAAAACAAATTATTTTTTACTACAAACTAATTAAAAGATAAACTGTACGTCAAATGGCGGCAAATGAAAACTTTTTTCACGCATGTCACGCATCCGTAGTTTTTTTTTAATTCAGAGACAAACTAGAGTCGGGGTCGATTACCATATCGTCCGATACCAACTTACATGCGAGATTTGTCAATATTGTATGCAATTGACATTTGATTTCGAATAAAACGTCATCTCGACTGATATTAGAATAGGGGTCAAATCAAATTGCTTTTTTTTTTCAGAGATGTTCGAAATTTGAATTTCATTACCAAATCGATTTTGATATAGTAATGAAGCTATTACCACATTTTCACAGATAAGAAATTTGCTGTAACAAAACAGTTTATCGTAATGTGGGCCATTATTTACGGATTTTGAAGGCATCATAGAGAGTTTATGATATGTGTGTAGATAAAACTACTAGAAATACACTGAGAAAAAAAATCGCTTAAAACAATTGAAATTGCATTAAAGTTTAATGCTTTAAACAATTCCATATGAGGCTATCGAACCAAGCAGTAAATTGTACCGTTCGTACGTTACGTACGTATGTACGTACATTAGTTGATATAGCAGTTAATCTAATGAAATCACTTTAATCACGTTACGTACGTATGTACGTACATTAGTTGATATAGCAGTTAATCTTAATGAAATCACTTTAATGTGTGCTCGATAGTTCATATTTTTTTCAGTGTATGCCACACATTTTGATGTGAATATTTTGACCTAATGGTTATGCCTATTTGACCTTAAAGTTATAGATATAGGTATGAGCACTAGGTTGATGTCACGCTCACACACAACAAAATAATCATATGTGACGTTATCTATGAAAAGGGACCTTCTTGTCGATGGCGCTTACGCCATTATAAACGATACTCCGATATAAATACAATGCCGCGCGACGCTGTGCGGCGTTAGCGCCATCGACAATAAGGTCCCTTTTCATAGATAATGCCCCATATAATGATAGGAAATACATTTTAAAATTAGTAGAGTTAAACCAAGAAAAGTCTGCACAGATTCTGACAGCACACGCAGTGAAGGTGTTATTTTAAACGTCAAACTTCTATGAAATTATAACGTATAAACATAGACTAGGAATCCTCTAGACCGAGTTTAGAGCAATTATTTCATGCAACCGATGATGCCAAAAATGCGGGGGTGCGCGGGACGAGGTGAGCGAAATCCCGTGCCGTGATTGGTCCGTTCAAAGACACGGATGTCACACAAAGACACTTTCGACTCGAACATGGAGTAAAATTACCGTATGCGTGCCAGAGGGGGTAGCGCGACTATGCTGGAGGATGTTTTGTCTGTGCGTATAAATAAGTGCACTGCGTGCGTGTTTGGCACTGCCTGTGCTGTCAAAATCTCTGCAGACTTTTTTTTAGTCTAACACTATTATTCTTTCGTACCGACAGCAAGTTGAACCGCCAACTGCAAGATGGACCAAAAAAGTTTTTAAGGTTTTTTTAGCGTAATATAAGTCACATTCACTCATTCATTAATTCAATACTGTTTTGCTATTAGTACTCCGTGTAGCTGTGTGGGTAATCATTCACCTGAACTCTCTCCGATACCTATTAAGTCTGAACGGAGCCTAGACGTCAATTTTCATCGACAGGTACAAATTCATCAATATTCAAATAGGCCCTCGTAAATCCCAATTAAATCGGCCCCTTCCCGGCCATATTTCACCCTAATTGATATTAAGGACGGGCTCGATTCGTCATTATTAAGCCTTAGAAAAGGCTTTCCGCGTATTTATTTATGTACTAGGCTTTGCACGCAACTTCTTTTGCGTAGAGGTCGTTAGACCATTTCCCTTTTAAATCGGCGGAGAACGCTAAATATTCATTGTTGACGGGATAACTTGAGATGTGATTTACATATTGATCTCTCGGACTACCATATCTGGGGATTTCAATCTGTAACCGAGAAAGGACGAATAGACAATTCAGAAAAAATAGTATAAGGCTTTTGTTACCACTTAAGTAATAGAGGCCGCGGACTGGACGCGGCGAAATAAACTTGCGCATTTTTAGAAGCAATTTTCACAGTTCAAACAAAAATATTACTTTGCTAATGCTCGGATTAGCAAAGGACTCGCATAAGGTAAACTTACAAGTGCTCGACATGCTAATGCCTAATAGGTGACACCCTGCTGTCACCTCTATTGACAATGACTTAAAAAGTTTCAAGATGACATGTTAGATATGTACTGGAACCGCTTCGAGCACCAGTACCTACGTTTACCTTATTAGTGCGAGCGAAATGTATAGAAAGTAAGTTACGCAGACGTCAGCGAATATGTGTTTGACACTGCTAAGTCAGTCGTGGTAAGGCTCCAGGTTATTTGTAATATTTTAACATTCAAAGGCACAATAAACCAAGCCTTACTCGACATTTCCATGTCTCTCGCTGACAATGTGTTCCATTGAAAGACAGTTGAAGCCCGGTAAGCTCCGGCTTACAGAGGATTTTATCACTTTTATAACCTACTTTGGGATTCAAAGGGAGTTTCTTCATTCAGTTGAAGTTCGAAGCAGGTTCTGAATTCGTCGGGATATATTTTTATGTGTGTATGTTACCGTGAAACTCCGTTTTCAGTGAAAAAGCGTTTCCCTAATAAAACTACTTTTCCGGAACGCCTCAGCGAAAACGCATTTTCACTAGTTAAAACGTATTACACATTCAACGTTAGTTGCATATCGATTGTTGTGTATATAAGCCATACTTACTAATTATTTATATCTTGAGCTATTTCCGAGTATTTCATGAAAGAAATCTTATGCCATTAAAACTACTTGTAACTACGTAGAACTTCACAATTACCGTAAAACGGGGTGAAAAGACACGATTTTCAACTTCAAGAACGATTTTCGCAAATAATCCAAATGATAAAAGTAAAAATTTTGATAACATTTTTTGAGTCTTGGTTAGTTCTTCAATTTTGCATTTGTAAAATAAATTTTTACCTACCCAATTCCGAGAAAATCAAAGAAAACTACCTGTTTTCTCCATATCCTTAAAACGGGGTCGATAGACACAAGAAAGGGGTGAATAGAAATATTAAGTTTTAGTTTTCATAGGCATCGGATTTGGTCATTATTATGCTGATACTCTATTGGCAAATGGTATATATATCTGTTAAACAGCTATTTCACACAAAAATATCCCCCATTTTAACCCCCAAGGCGTGTCTTTACACCCCTTTGTTGTATCTAATCACCCCCTATGGCGTAACTATTCACCCCATATGCGTGTCCACTGACCCCTTTATCACGTAAAATTGCTTGTTATTATTTTTCTGCAATAAAAATGCTTCTTTATAGAGACAATTTGTGATATTATTTATTATTTAGATACTACATATACTATATTACCAGGTTAGCTAACGTTTACTTAGTTAATGTCTAAATATTTACCGCTAGAACAAAGTTCAGACAGCCTTCATTTCTTACCTCGGCGAGACCTTACTTTAGAGTCAAAAAAATCTAACTTTTAGGCAGTTTGATTAAGTTCTTTTGGTATCAATGTAGAGAGTAAATAGTCTACTATATACGCATTCCATAAAATCTAATTTTAGAGATGTACGTTTTTAAATATAACAACTTGAAAGAAAAAGTTCAAAATTTTCTCTATTCACCCCGCGATTTCTGTTGACCCCGTTTTACGGTACGTCAAGTCACGTTGAGCGAGAAACTTGGGTCAAACTAACGTAAGTTGGACTGAAAGTTCTACATTAGGTAGTTCTGTTACATTTATGTAACATATACATTTGTAAGTGCATACCTGTCTGCTCCTGCTAATTATAGGTACAATAATATATACTTAGCTTAGACCTTCATGCAGAAAATTTAAAATTGACAGAATTGCTTTGCATTCGGCATAAGAATAGTTATTTGTTTTACAAGGGGGCAAAGTTGTTGTTTAACCGCTCGTGCTAATATTGATACCCGAGCAAGCGAAAGATTCCAAAATGGAACCACGAGCGTAGCGAGTGGTTCGAAAAATGGAATGTTGAGCGTTACGAGGGTTTCAAAGCACGAGGGTTAAACAAAATTTGCCCCGAGTAAAACATAAAATTATTCACCACCCCAACCCGAAGCAAATATTAAATGTAAAATATCAAACAAAATCAAACCAAATCAAATCCAAATGAATGTTATTAAATATTTATCATCCAAAATCATCATTCTACCAGCAAACATAAGAAAACAAGTCAAAATTTGCATTAGATTATTTTGTCTCACATGTGAATAAAATGCAACTTTGGTATCAGTTTTTGAAGTGAAAAGTAAGGTGTGGTGAAAAAACTTTTAAACACGAGTTTTTATCTCTACATCCGGTGTTCAATATACTGTATATCTAACAATTTATGATTTTTTAATCCAATAATATACATTTTCTCAAAAATGGACGGCAAAGTCGACTTTGTCTTTTAAAAAATAGGTCGCGAAGCGCATAGTTTATGGTCAGTCAAAAATTAAAAAGTTAAAAACATTGCAGTCTCGATTTTGGGACTGCAATGTTGCATACAAATTCCATTATTTGTCGAGTTCCAAACTTTTTAAAAGTTGAAATGGCCATATCAAATGAAGGCACAGGCCCATTAAACACCCAAACAGATGATTAGTACCGCGACTATTTAGCTGTCTCAAATAGGTTGGCGTATTTTCGGCAGAAAAATACACTAAAATAAAATACAAAAAAATAAAAAGGCGGCAAAGCTAATTTTTTCAATTGTTTCTACTTTTTTCTGTGAAAATATATACGTAAAAAAAAAAAAATAAAGCGTTTATTCACAAGCTTACTTACATTTAGATACAATACATTCTTCTGCCAAACCACATAGCGGTTTGTTGGCAGACGAGGCTCCTATTATAATTAGCTTAATATGCAAGTACTAGGTAGTTTATTTATATGTAACTTAAACTTATCTACTTAACCCTTTACCGCATGCGTAGCCCAATATGGCATTTTCAATTTAGAAAACTATTGATAGCTATTAAGGTTCATTTTTAAACAAATACTTTTTATTTATGGTATGAAGTTAAGGGGTCAACTCTATGGTCCGAGCGTACAATATAAAAAACTTAGTGTATGGTTTACATAGGTTGCACTTGATCTTTTATCTTATTTAAGGTAAAGGCACCTATTACCGTGGTAGTTAAGGAACTTTTCAAAAGAGATCCAAAAATTAAGGGTATCAATGCTGTCTAACAGCCAGGAATATTTTTTTTTCATCAGAGCATTTAATGAACTTTCCGTTTCACACGTTTTTGGATTCATTTTCGGTTATTATATGTATTAAAATATTTTTTGAAGCCAAAATGACCAAATCTTCTATTACCGTGGCAAGGGACAGGCTGTGATTCTATTATCGCGAATTGAGCTTTCATTACCGAGGGTACAATTGGCATGATTTTTCTGCACTCGTTAATAGAAACCAAACTCAAAATTCGAAACCTAATACCGAGGGTTAAAACAATAATAACGACGTGGGTTCTGTATATTCTTTTTGTGTCATTAAGTTTAATAATGATACAAAAATAAAAAATAAAACTATAGGAGTATGTTTAAAAATACCAAAAATACAATACCAAACAGTCACTCGGTAATAGATAACTCTTTAAGAGCCTATTACCGACCCATTCGATATTTCTCTGGGTCGGTAATAGATTTCTATACATTCTATCACCGAGGGTAATCTGATCATACCATCGGTAATAGGCTTAATTTGGAGTTTGATTAAACCTAATTCCGACCCATAAAAAGAATAAAACACAGATGGTTTTTCAAATCAAATCAAACACGTATATTACAAGCTTCTTGTAAAGACAAAATCATATAACCGGCAAGTAAATTTTAGGTTTTATCTCAAAATAAAAAAAAGTTGACAGATTAAGGGTTCCCATAGAAACAAGGAAATCGGTGCTGAAGTTTTTCTTAATAATTAAGGGTTAGTTGAATACTTTCCATACCACGGAAATAGCTCTTTAATAGCGTGAATAGATCAATATTGGAATAAATAAAAGAAATTATAAAACTGATAATTTGTACCAAAACTAAAGAGTAAATAACAAAACTACCACTTTTTCTATTACCGTGGCATACCACGGAATTACTTACCACAGAAGTAATTGGCGCCTATCACCGCTGTATTTTATTTTCCATTTTAAACGTATTTACCGGTTATAAACTAAGTTAAAAGTAATTCAAAATCGTGTAGAAAACAATACACAACCTCTTAAAAGGCATTGCACTAGTTTATTTGCCATAACTATTACGTAAAACACTAAGTAAGATTGGAGTGCCCTTACCTGTGGCGTCACGCGTCTGTATGGAATAATCGGTTCTTGCGCCGCCGTCGCACAAACTGACGAATCGCGAGTTTTTTGTTACACTTACACAAATTCACACTATTGGGCACGATAGACCAATGAATGAGCTTGTTTTGTGTATGCTTTATTTCTTAGGGAATAGATCTGTTTGCTTGCAAAATGCGTATTTGTAAACACCGCGGAGTTAGACGTCGATTTTGATACCCGCGTTAATAGCCGCCGTTACCTTAATAGAAAACTACTTAATTTCTTTTTAAATGTTTGTTTTGTCATCCTCGTGGTCTTTAAATCCGACGGTAGTTCGTTATAGATCTTAGGGACTAAATATTTCCTACATCTCTGGCCATAATAATTCGTAAAACTAGGTACCAGCAATTTATTACTATCTCTGTTTCTTATTAACCTTTGATTGACAATAGGTATTTTAAACTCATCATTACACATTTGATCTAAGGCTAAAAATAACGTGACTTTTTCATGAACTGTTAAAATTTTACATTCTGAAAAGAGCTGTTCATATGAAGTACTTTTACATTTTATTTTAGTTTTTTTGTCAACCATTAATTTCATGAATCTAATCTGTAGTGCCTTTATTTTGTCTAGATACGTTTTAAATGTACGACCGTAGCTTAACAGCCCATACGACAATAGCGAATCCACTAGGGCATAGTAGACTGCATACATAGTAGCCCTATTCAAAACGAACTTCAGATGGTGGAATTTTGCAAGTACTGCCCTTAATTTATTGCATAATCCATTTACATGTGGCTGCCACGAGAACTTATAATCTATAAGCAAGCCCAAGTACTTGTATTGTTCCACCACCTGGAGCTCGACACAGCCGCACGCGTCCCCTGCCGGCCGCGCACTGTGGAGGCAGTCGAAACTGTGCCCCACAATGAGTAAGAACGTTGCTTTTGTAAAATATTTCTATGATATTTATATTTCTTGCACCATTTTTGAGAAAAGCACTATATATGACTCGGCTGGAAGGCTACTTGCTGGCTTCGGATTCAATTAAACGGACTCCCAAGGTCGTCCGTTTAAAACGAATCCTCAGCCTGCAAGTAGCTACTTCCGAGCCTCGACAATAATGTACTATTACATTACTTACCTATCCTTTACTTGTCCAAAAACACATCGGAATATCTCCAATACACTGTACAATATAATAACTGACCCATAATTTGGTCGCATAAGAAAACTATTATTCAATTATATACAATCATTTCTTGTAAATGAACTTGTGGATATACTACTACTAACTTTGCCCTAATCTATTACCGATACTCATAAATATCTTACCTTACCCATACACATATAGATTAATGTCTAACCGGTCATCCCGAATAGAACCCAAACTAGGTCACGGTATTTAATAATGGGGCCAACTTCTAAACGACTATACGTTTAGTTATCTGGGTCATACACCGGAAAACAAGAACTGTCTTTTCTGTACTCAAAACAAGGACACTAGAGTTTAATATCTAACTTTCCGCCGAAAAGACAAATGAGTAACGTACTGCAGAAGTTTTACATGGTGTGGAGCGGAGACCAGTGAGTTTTTGACGAATGCTATTATTTTGTTCCCTCAAATCTTCTAAATTAAGTGATCATGATCAAAGCTTCTAAAGGGGCTTTATAGTGATAGCGGTACAGCCTGAAATTCGGGATTCAGCTGCAAATGGTGTTAATGGTATGAAAATCGGCACGATTAATCTTCAGGCCATTTGAATCAATTTGACCCGTAGCACCAAAAAAAAAACAAACGGAAAGGAGTTAAAACGTCATCTTTTTTTTGTATGGAAAAATAAAAAAAAATGTTCAGAAACCTATCGTGTGTGGTATTAAATGAAAGGGCATCTTGAGCCGGTTCTAAAAATATATCACATTATTATATTTCCGTCACTTGCATTCAATTAAAATAAAAATAATTTTCAAAACATACCAAGTTTGGGCTCCCCCAGATACGAAACCGTTGAATTATTTTTTGCAAAATATACCTCAAGTAATATCCAATATCCTCATATCCAACCCCAAGAAATTAATTTCGAAAATATTTAGTTTAATTTTTTTTTTTTAATTTTTATTATTACAAATTGTGATCTATCAATCTATCAATGAAATGGCCTCCTAGCCTAGTCGATAGTGACCCTGCCTATGAAGCAGGAGGTCCCAGGTTCGAATCCTATTTATTAAAATTTTCAGGGAATTAAAATATTTAATTCCCTGAAAAAATATAATTAAATATTTTAAAAAATCTGAGTTATACTCCTACTCATTCTTTTTAGCTATGATTTGGTTTGATTGCTCTACCTTATATAGTTCAGGAGAAAAACGACTTTGAAAAAGGTGTCCATAAAATGACGTTTTTGACATTATCTCAGTGACGGTTCAAGATAGGGGGCTGAAAGTTAAGGTGTTTCTATATTATAAGATAGCCAACAAATGACATTATAAAAATCCGATATTCGTCACAGGGGACACTTCTCCTTCCTTAGCCTGCTAGACCCTTTCACGAGAAAATCCGGACAGCCGTTCGGACATTTTACCCAAGCTGAAATGAAGACCTTCGCTCTCTCTCGGTCAACTATCTACTGGAGAAATGTGGCTTTCCATTTCAGAAGGGTCCTTATACTTCAAGTGCAATAAGGACGTTTTCATCTGAAGTTCCAACAGAAATTCCAAAGCCCTTTCTGATTGAAAACCATAAATGTTTGATTCGTTAGGCATTCTACTGCGTGACGGGGATTTGATTACATTAAACAAAATATATTATGTATTTCATAATAGTCCTTACATACTTATTTACAATCTGATTTAAGTATAGTTTTAGCGAAATGTAGCCACGCTTTGTTATACTTCTGGTTCTTTGAAATATTTCAATATACATATACTGTATGTATATGTAGGTACGTTATAATACATTTTCCGAACCTTACCTAAAACAGGCAACTTTCCAATAGCATCAATTTATTGAGCCTCAAAATAAATTTATTGATCTTTGACAACAGGCTTCATAGTCCGAGTTCCAAAGTAGGTCATTGTTTAGTGACGACTCCTAAATGCGTCTGCCTAATAAAAGGTAATCATGGATCGATGGGTTAGTTCAAACGATTTTAAGTAAACATATTTAGTTCAATAGTCGGTAATGGACAGTGGTTATTTTGTAATTAAACGTAAAGTGAAATCCTTGTACAAGTGTCCAAATTCTAGATTAAAAATGATTTATCGTAGTAAGCGGTATCCTGACGGTTCAAATCGGTCGATTTGATCAGAAATGGCGTCATTGGCGAAAGAATTGGCGTCAATCTCCAATTTAATCACCAATTTTAGATTTATGGTGATATTAGAGCACTCTAAATTGAAAAAATGTTCAGAACGAAAATACTGGCGTCAAAAATTGGTATTCTTGCGTCCGCATTTTATCGGTAATATCGGTCATTATCGGCGGTTGAATTCGGCGAGCCAAACTGGCGTTTGCGTCCGCACGTCCTGATTCGATCGGGCAATTTAATCAGATAGGCGAAAAATTTACTAGTCAGGATAAGCCTTTATACTATACTTATCCACTAGACCCCCCCTTTTCCGACATTTATTGTGATATACTATTTTGAAGATATAATGGGGGTGTGGGGGTATGCTACTCGTATTACAAAAATCTAGTAAAAATGGGGTACGATGCAGTGTACGTATAACCCGCTGTATCAGAATGAAAGTCAAAAAAATGGCTTCTCTGTGCCAGTTCTAAGTTTCATTATCCTTAGGGCCGATACAGACGGACTGCAACCCGACTGCAATTTGTATGGGAATTGCACGCCAACTGCAATGTCGGCGTGCGGTTCCCATACAAGTTGCAGTCGGGTTGCATTCCGACTGTACCAGCCCTTAGTATTTATGATTCGAACCCGCTTAAGGACTAAAGTATTCCGTGTCCGTGTTCCAGGTAATGGCTACATCGAGGGCACGGAGCTAGACGGGTTCCTGCGGGAGTTCGTGTCCAGCGCCAACTTCACCGACATCAGTCCCGATGTGAGTACAGGCACGAATTTTTACATGTTTTCAGATTGGCAAGAAAAATTCAAAAAACGTTAAAGAGAAATCATGGCTCTCGCAAATTCATGACGCAGCAGACATCACAATCGATGGCAACTGCATGGTAAAAAATGTTTTTGAAGTGAAAACTTCTTTAGCGGCGCTGAGCACTTTTTGAGGTGGGGAAAAAATGATAAACTCGATTCAGCGTAACGCGTAACGTAACGCTGACGTCATGTGTCACGGACAATGTTATTCACCAAAGAACTTTAGTCATAACGTATCATAATCAGGTCAATTATTTAAAACTGGACTTTTATATTAAGCAATAAAGCTCAATGTTCTAATCTTGTACGGGCTGAAATACGAGGATCTCACAGTTACATTCTAACTTTATATCACTCAAATATAATTCAATAAAGCGACATCTTGATGAAACCGTTAATAAAAGTGAACTCTAGTACTGGTGAATAAAACTCAAAATATCATGACCAAATATATTTAGATGCGAAGTCTGCAAGGTAACTTTACAATTTCTATTCGAATTTTAAACAATTAAACTTACAAATTTAAGCTCACTGGCCAGCAATTTCGGAACTAAAGTTTTTCAATAGAAAGGAGGATGGGTCAATTATACATAGTGCTGCAGACATTTTGGACTAGTCATTGAGTTTTCACTTCTGTCGGCACTCCCGGAGTGCAACCCGTTGTTTTTTTAGGGTTCCGTACCCAAAGGGTAAAACGGGACCCTATTACTAAGACTTCGCTGTCCGTCCGTCCGTCCGTCCGTCCGTCTGTCACCAGGCTGTATCTCACGAACCGTGATAGCTAGACAGTTGAAATTTTCACAGATGATGTATTTCTGTTGCCGCTATAACAACAAATACTAAAAACAGAATAAAATAAAGATTTAAATGGGGCTCCCATACAACAAACGTGATTTTTGACCAAAGTTAAGCAACGTCGGGAGTGGTCAGTATTTGGATGGGTGACCGTTTTTTTTTTTGCTTTTTTTTTGTTTTTTTTTTGCATTATGGTACGGAACCCTTCGTGCGCGAGTCCGACTCGCACTTGCCCGGTTTTTTTTTACCTTTCTACAATGATAAGGAGCCTTTTCGTCAGATATTAATTGGTTTAAAACGCTGTTTATAGAATACGAAAACAAAATACTCAAATGACATAAATACCTAAGTAGGTAGCAAGAGTTATTATAGCTCCAACTAAATATACATAGGACGCGCAAAATTATATTTTCAACCGAGAGAAAAGCTCCGCAGCGTATATTCATGATACGAGTAGCACCTACCTACATATGTATTTATTAAATTTACAGCATGATTTATTCAAAATGCTTGTATTTTCATTTACCTACACTGTATCCGTGTGATATACGACTTGAGTCTACACGACTACAATCGTGAATAAAAAATAATCCGTGATATTCATACTTTGGAATAATGGATTTGACATTACATCCTTTTTGTATAAGCTTAATGTGTATTCTATGTCCTCTTTTTGTTTTGTCTCGTTGTACGATTTATACTACATATTTCTCTAACGGCCGTATTCTAACAATGCTTATAACTTATAAGATGTCACAGCGTTACGATACCGATCCGACCGACCGAGTATGAAAACACTGACAGATCGGTATGATATCGTTGCGACATCTTGTAAACATTTTTCGAATAAGTACGGCCGTAAGTTCCTACAACACAATCCTTATTGAGCTCACTGTGGGGCTTAGTCAACGCCTTTATGTAAATCCACAGAAAACAGCAGTCAGCATTTTTCGCGTCAGCACAAAAATATCAAATCTCAAAGGATTTAAGGCTGTCCATCACATTCGAAAAGTAAAATTCTATTCCGAATATTTGACATGCCAACCTAAACTCAAAGACGTATACAGTAAAGTACATTATTGCTTGAAAGAAACAAGTTTGGATATATTTAGTTACTTTATTTTATTTTATACAAATCATGTTATTTTCTCCTATGAGTGACATGTCCCTGGTGGCAAACGAAAGTGGCAAGAAACCGAATTCTATATTTATCTTATTTTGTGGTGTTTGTAAATAAAAATTGCTGCAAATATAAGAATAAGTTACTTAAATTTGTATAACAAGAGAGCCGCAAAGTTGGTTTTTGCTACGAGTGCTCATTTTGAATTAGGTACAGTCACCTGCAATAATATATTGCACAACGAAGGCCGCAAAAATATGCGACGCGCTCTTATTGCGCTACAAATATGATCGTGACAGATATTTTTGCGGCCTTGCGGCCGACCGAACATGCGAGACAAAAAGAGATGCGAGAAAGTTGAGGAGCAAAGTGTAATTTTGTCGTTGCTTTCTAGTTATAGAGTAAAAAAACGAGCTGTTAAAGTAAACAGTTTATTTCCTTTTTCGTCTATTGATCTATTGGATACCCACTGACAGAAATTTTCAGTCATCTTTTGCATTTGTTTAGAGTTAGGGTTGTGCAGGTGTTATTTTAATTGTCAAACTTCAATGAAATTATGACGTATAAATAACACTGGCACTGCGTGTGCTGTCGAAATCTCTGCAGACTTTTTCTTGGTCTAACACTAGAACGATTTTTTCTGCTACGGTACAACCAAGGTTTGAACCCACTATTTCACACCACCACACACATACGATGGGTTAAACCAGGGGTCTCCAAACCCCGGCTCGCGGGCCAAATCCGGCCCGCGACGCGTTCCAAGTTCAAAAGCCAGTGCCCACTGTCCGGCCCGCGGGAGCCAGGCTCCAGGGGTTCAGCATTCATTAAGAGTGGAACTGTTCCTAACAGCAGCAACCGGACACCCTCCCCCGGCGCAAAAACCGACGGTGACCCGCGCAAAAGTTTCTAAGGCGCAATATGGCCCTCAGGTAAAAAAGTTTGGAGACCACTGGGTTAAACTAACACAGTGGCAGCCCTATAAAATATTGAAACAAAAGCCCACGTTCCCGGATATCCGGAAAGCTCCAGCTAAAAGCTTTTGCCCAATAAAACAGCTTTGTTGAGCTTTCCAAAGTTGTATTACGTGCATTACGGCTTACGGCGCGAAACTTTGCTGCACTTCTTACTTAATGCACTTCCTTAGAGTGCATAGTGCATGTGTTCGTGTACAGAGAAAGTTAAGATAAAATAATATTGTCTTACCGCGATAGTTAGGTACTCATGAAATAAAACTATTGAAACGGATTGTGATTGGATTGTAGTATGAATTCAACATACGCGATATAATCCGTATCAATAGTTTTATTTCTTAAGATAAAAAATAAGTTCAAAAACTGAAACCCGACTACTGCAAATCGCGCTCTAAAAAGTATGAAACAAGATAGAATTCTTATCTGAAATTATCATACAGGAAAATTATAAGAGTTATCATTTTTTTATATATTTACAGAGATATTCAAAGGATCGCCGTGGACGCAATTGGCAGTAGTCGGGTTTTAGTTTTTGAACTTATTTTTTATTTAATTAATTTTGGAGTCAGGATTTCGTTACTTACTAATAATATTTGAAGTCACTTCATATTACTTTTGCGAGGGCGTCCTCAGTACAGAAATGCACGCAGAGCGCCGCATATATCGAGCTACTACGCCCGACAACCTTTGGCATGAAGGCGCCTGGCTTTGGAACGCGTACAGCGAGCCTCGTACGTCGGGCTACGCCCGACTCTTTTAGTATGAGGACGCCGAAGGCGCCCGGCTTTGGAACGCGTACATCATGCCTCGTACGTCGGGCTACGCCCGACTCTTTTAGTATGAGGGCGCCGAAGGCGCCCGGTTTTGGGACGCGTACAGCGAGCCTCGTACGTCGGGCTACGCCCGACTCTTTTAGTATGAGGGCGCCGAAGGTGCCCGGCTTTGGAACGCGTACATCGTGCCTCGTACGTCGGGCTACGCCCGACTCCTTTTGTGTGAGGGCGCCGAAGGCGCCCGGCTTTGGGACGCGTACAGCGAGCCTCGTACGTCGGGCTACGCCCGACTCTTTTAGTATGAGGGCGCCGTTTGGAACGCGTACATCGTGCCCCGTATGTCGGGCTACGCCCGAATCTTTTAGTATGAGGGCGCCGAAGGCGCCCGGCTTTGGAACGCGTACATCATGCCTCGTACGTCGGGCTACGCCCGACTCTTTTAATGTGAGGGCGCCGAAGGCGCCCGGCTTTGGAACGCGTATATCGTGCCTCGTACGTCGGGCTACGCCCGACTCTTTTAGTATGAGGACGCCGAAGGCGCCCGGCTTTGGAACGCGACATCGTGCCTCGTACGTCGGGCTACGCCCGACTCTTTTAGTATGAGGGCGCCGAAGGCGCCCGGCTTTGGAACGCGTACATCATGCCTCGTACGTCGGGCTACGCCCGACTCTTTTAGTATGAGGGCGCCGAAGGCGCCCGGCTTTGGGACGCGTACATCATGCCTCGTACGTCGGGCTACGCCTGACTCTTTTAGTATGAGGGCGCCCGGCTTTGGAACGCGTACATCGTGCCTCGTACGTCGGGCTATGCCCGACTCTTTTAGTATAAGGGCGCCGAAGGCGCCCGGCTTTGGAACCTCGTACGTCAAGCTACGCCTGACCCTTTTAGTGTCGCCTTTTGGACCGAGTCCGGTGCGTCACATAGGTACGTTTCAGTAATTTCAGTATGCTTCGCCTGACCACTGCGAATTTTACGAGGTGAATATACTAAGCAACTTTTACCATGGGACCAAACCCGATCTCGTAAAAAAATTTGCTGATCTGGACTTCTATACCTTTTCACGATACAAAATATTGCAGGTCATTAAAAAACACCATGTATATAGCGGCCAAACAAATTTCTTTTGTAAAATCCTTCTTGTATCGCCGTAGTCGCGTAACACGCGGATAGATAGAATCCAGAGCGATTGTAGATTCGTAGTTCGAATTACCTACCAGATAAATTAATGTTTTATCGGGTGCATGCAAGCTAAGCCGGGTGCAAAAGCTAACAATATGTATATATTTAAACTGTGCTAATTGAGCTCTTTCAAATGATATACAACACGTCATCATTACTTATTTTTATTTTTTTGGTTGGTGACTTTATGACCTCTAGAGGGCGTCATATAGCCTATAACCAGCGGACGATTAAGACGATTCGAATGACACGTCGTTTGTCAAATTTCAATGAGTACTTTAGAAGTTATGAGGGAACAGATGAACATACATACATACATACATACATACCCACATACATACCGGCCAAAATCATAACCCTCCTTTTGCGTTGCCGTAGTCGGGTAAAAATAGGTAAACATACAAAAAAATTGTTTTAAAATAACTATACAATATAAAGCTGGTTAAAAATAAAGCCTATATGTCACCTGCGTCATAAAAATGAGTCAATGATGAGGATATGGTGGAACACACCACACGACACCCACCCACATATAAATATTATAGGACATTGTTACACAAATAAATTTAAATAATTTATTGACCCAAAATAAACAACATAATAATAACAGCATAGGTACCTTCAGCTTCACATCCACAGCGCAGGCTTCGTCATTATACAGATAGCTCATCCACGTCAGGTTTCGTCAAAATAAAACCTACATTTTCACACAAATGTTACGTCGTTACGTCGTCGCCCAAATCCAGTGTTTAATTTGTATTTCATTTTTAGGGTTCCGTACCCAAAGGGCAAAAACGGGCCCTATTACTAAGACTCCGCTGTCCGTCTAAAACAGAATAAAATAAAAAATTAAGTGGGGCTTCCATACAACAAACGTGATTTTTTTTGCCGTTTTTTGCGTAAATGTGGGCCATTGATGCGCGAGTCCGACTCGCACTTGGCCGGTTTTTATGTGTTTTGTTTTTCTTTGTCTCCTTGTATTTTATTTTGTAGTCTCACAGTGCCTTGGTTTTACTCTAAAGCTGTACGTGTTACCTACTTATTTAATCAATAAAATAAAATAAATAATAGACGCTTTTTACTTCCTTCGTTTTCTTATGATTATGATGATGATGAAACAATTTAAAACGACTCTGTTATCGATATTACACAACATTAATCCATCAAATGAAATTTGCATTGAGCACGAAATATGTTAATCTCCTTAATGAGTTAATGACAAGTGGTAAAAAGTCACTTGGACTTCGTAATGCAATTAGTCTGGTATGCGGTGAGTACTAAGTGGGTACCTAAGTACTATTACTAATATGTACGGTTGACATAAAAGTTTACGAAATTTTGGAACAATTTAAATGTTGGTACAGTTATTTTAACTCTTTACAGGGCACAATAAGAAGATATTTTAAGGATGAATAACCAGTTGACCACCTTATAATTTTTTTTTTTAATGATGCTTGAATAGGGAGTATTCTGCCGGCAGACGCAGCACTAGCACATTTTTTTTATACAGACTGTGCCTTAAACAGCTTTTTGACTAGTTTTCACAGATTATTTGTTACGAATAAATACATACGAGTATGACATTGATAGAAGGCCGTTTTTTTTTAGTTTGTTCTAGTGGCGCCCCCTACGCAGAGTTTTGCGTAATATTCCATACTGAGATTTTTTTATTACCTGGACCGTTAAAGGGGACCTCTCGTGGCCACGATCCTCGGTGACAGTGCCTCGGTGGCAAAAGGAGAAAACACATCGACTACCGTAAAATGGTCCTACTTTGCTCCATGGTGGGTAACTATGCTCCAATTTAAAAAAATGACTTAACGTCTAATAGGTATATCCAAATAGAATATTTCTATATTATTGTTTATATACTCAGAGGGGCTACCGCGAAAACCGATATTCGCAAATTGCGGGGATCTTTCTCTTTTACTCCAAGGAAGGCGTAATAAGAGTGACAGAGAAAAATGCCCGCAATTTGCGAACTTCGATTTTCGCGGTTATAGCTCAGATAAACGAAATTGTATATATTTTTTGAATTGCTACTTTAGTCATAAAATTAATCTCTCTTTTCTTGGCAGGGCCTATTAATTTGGCGCACAATGGGGTAACTTTGCGCCCTGAGTGAACTATAGGTAGGAGCAATAATACCCCCAACAATGAATATCTTGTGCCCCATATTCAGAGCTTCGTTTTATATAAAACAACATTTCATAAAGTTGATTTACCGATAAAATATGTCTCATGAGATGTTCTTATTTATATTTAATTTGTCTGAATACCTATTTAAATAATGAACAGATTGAAAAATATTCAAATTTCCTTAAAGGGGAGCCAATTTTAGAGCAAAGTAGGACCATTTTACGGTATTTAAACTTAGAGTCAGACTATCGCCTGCATAGGAAATGGTAATAAATTCTCACCAACCGACAGCTTTGCTAACTCTCCACGGCTAACACCTGTTGCCCAGATTAACGATAACCCCTACACCACCCACCCCCTACCATCTACAACCCCTACCACCCGGTACTAAACGGCGCGGTGCAGCGTAAATCTTAAGTGGCATTAGGGTATTATTGTACGCTCAGACTAATCTAGATTTGACAACATTGTAATACCAAGACTGAATGGGATAGTCGTATTTAACTTTCGGTAACAGTGAAAGAGGTTTTATAGTTTTTTTTTTGAATAAGAGTAATATTTATTTCATTTTAAAATATCCAAAATTATAACAATCATAATACACTTAAATATAACTTAGCTAATTACTATACAAATGTGGTTTTAAAAAGTAAACAATGTTTACTTAACATTAAATATAAAATCTTCTATGTAAGCAATAATTGTATCTGGCTAGAGCATATTTTACATCAATACCTAAACTAAGTAACTTAATACTTGTATCTTAGGTATTTCGTGTTAGTATGCCAATGTAGTGTAACTTATTGGGCAAAAACAGTAACTGAATACTGGATTAAGTACGACGAAGAATGTTGACGAAGACCAAAAAAGAAGGCATAAAACTGTTTTGTAAAGTCGTTTTTTTTTTTAGATGAAGTATTAGTCATAGTAATTTCACTTTTCTACGCTGCACCCAACACCAAACATTTTAACAAAGAATATAAATTGAGGAAAATTTAGACTTATATTTCTTTTTAATTACAAACCACTCAATTTACTAATCACTTAACGGTTACATAAATAGCTTAATCACCGAGTCTCAATTAGGCAACGCTATAGTAAATTCAAATCAGTTCTATACGGTTTTCGAACGGATACGTTTGTATAGTTTAACACATTAACCCGACCCAGAGTCAAGAACCCGACTGTCGGGTACACTGTTCGTAGCGACTACGCGCTAAATACGGCAATACGTGTAACACTTAGTGGCAATGAATGTGTTAAAAATGTTATAATGATCCACGTTCCCGCAGTGTGTATTGTGAGCGAAACTGCAAATGTGTGTGTGTAAACATTATTCGTTTTCGTTGTTTGTATTTCAAACAGAACTAACAAGACTTGGATATTTGTAATGGTGTGTGTTACAGCAAAAAATGGTTCAGTGATGTGCTTGTGATATCTAAAGTTACAAGCATCCATTTGCTACTATCAATAAAGTGAATAACAATTAAACACTTCCGAGATGCAGTGTTGATCTTATAGAATGAGGAAAACTGTAACCTTAGGAAGAAGGTACTGAATATTTATAATCTGTACTGCACACCAGCTGCGAGGTATTGCAGAGAAGTTCCACTGCTCAGGATATAAACCCAGATCGATCTTAATTAATTACTGGGCCCCCTGTAAATAACCAGCACAACTATTGAACAACTCTAAAACAACAACAATAAGTATTGTTCTTTTCATACTTCTCTTGATTTTCACCTAGTAATACAATGTTCGTAAAGATATTCATCTTATCAATATCTTTACAACTTATTCTGTCTGCACCAAGAACGCCGTATACTTTTGAAGATCTGCAAAAACCGCTAGAAATTAGAAGAATGCCAGAACGAGAGAGCTTAAGCTTAGAAAGGAGAAAGAAGATAATTATGCCGGAAAGATTTAAAACTTTAGGTTCGATTGGGATTCGATCTAATGCTGCTTTTGTTGGTAGTAATTGCGCGACGGGACATGCAAAATTCAATGGAATGTGCTATGAGATTGATTAACACATGATATAATATACCACAATACTGAAATTTACTTACTTGCCGGTACTTCAAACATATGAGCTTAAAAATAAAACTATTGAAACGGATTATATCGCGTATATTGAATACATACTAGGTCCATCCCGACGTTTCGAACCCGCGGTAACCGAAGACAATATTACATGAGCTTACACTTGAGAAGTAGTAGCACAGAAGAAATAATAGTACTACCGTACAGAAAGGACACTTCCTACAAACCCGAAATTTGACAGCAGTTCAGTAGGGCTACCGCCAATACCGAAAATCGTCAATTGCGGGCATTTTTCTCTGTCACTCTAATTACGCCTTCATTGGAGTAAAAGAGTAAGATCCCCGCAATTTGCGAATTTCGGTTTTCGCGGTAGCCCCTCAGGGCCGAATCATGCTATGCCTTTCTAATGTATGGCACTATCCCTTTCGCCTATTTAGGGTTGTCAAAATTCAAGTGATTATCTTATCTGTGGTCGTGCACGCAAAAGGAAGTCAAGTGGTGCCAACCCTAATAACTACTCGGAACAATGCTGAGCCGAACGGAGCCGAGTTCGACCGAAGTCAGGAGTGTCTCCCCACTGGTAGTAGTGGAAGAGGTCAATCTGTCTCCTGCCTTCATCATCAGCACAAGTACCCCGGTTTGACGGGTTCAATTTGGATTGACGTATCAAAAGTGGGAGGACAAGTGAAACTTACTATGTAGCTTTTACAATAAAATGAACTCAATTGTTATTTTATGTAATTTAACTAATTTATATATGTAATTGTTAGAGTAACTAGACTAACTAGAGTTGAGTAACAAATTGTTTACCTACCTACTACTAGATAATTTGTTAGTTTTTATTAGTAACTATGAGTCAAGTGAATAGGGAAGTTTATTTCACACCATGCAAGAAATAAAGCACCACATAATTATTAGAAAAATATAGATAGCAGTTATTTTTAAACACAATTTATATTTAATAAATCGGATAGAAATGTAAAAAGTAAGTGAGTTGACCGTATCACTATACTCGTTTTCATATAAATTCCAATTAGCAAATCGTTTTGACATTTTCATGACGCTACGATCCTTGGAAGATGGTTAAATTAGTTACCTTAGATTAAGAATAAGAAGAATAAGAATAAATTTATTATCAAAAGAACACATAACAGAGTATGGCAGGGGTCTCCGCACTAGGCTACGCCTGTATCGCGGGGAACCAGTTACAGTTTAAATAAGAGATCTTAGTTACACAATCAAGTCCGGTAATATCTTAGGTATGTTTTTGATATAATATAACAGACTTAAAATGAGAACTTATAACATACTTATAAGTAAGAAAAAGATATACATTTCTATGGCAAAACATGAAAAATAAACCTAAATTATTTTAACTAAAATATCCAATAAAGATTCCATTACATAGTTAGTTACATACAGGTCGACCTAATAAAAGCTTGTCAAAAAGAAGCTGATTTGACTAGTAGGACAGTAGCCTATTGACTAATAATCTACTAGAGGTAATATGTGGCCCCAGTACGCCAAAGTGATATTGATTATTGGAAATATGAGGACGGGAAGTAATTAGATGTCGTTCTCGTATTTACCCAATTTCATTTGGAGTATGTACGAGTATAGACTGTACAGAAGATACACTTCAAAGTAAATTGAGTAAATACTAAGGCTAATAGCAGCCTTTTAACAAACCGATATTTACCGGTATATGGTGAAACTAAAAATTAAAACGAAAATATTACGCTAATCCGCGAAAAGATAACGTGCTAGTCAATCAGTGCTAACCCGTTATACTTACTTACTTGCGTATTTTTACATGCAATGAATGTCCCACCCTCCCACCGCAAATATAAATAGGCAAATAAATAAATAAATAATAAATAAATATTAGGGGACATCTTACACAGATCAAACCTAGCCCCAAACTAAGCAAAGCTTGTACTATGGGTACTAGGCGACAATATACATACTTGTATAGATAAATACATACTTATATACATAGAAAACAACCATGACTCAGGAACAAATATTAGTGTTCATCACACAAATAAATGCCCTTACTGGGATTCGAACCCAGGACCATCGGCTTAGCAGACAGGGTCACTATCCACTAGACCAGACCGGTCGTCAAAAATATATCGTATAAAATATAACAAACCACCGCCAAAAGTACAATACTCGACACGTGTTTCGCCTCTCTACCAGCACATTATGGTACCTAAATGTTATGCTTCTCTACTATTTGCGAATATTACTATGCAATATCTGGGAGACCGAGCTTTGCTCGGAAAACATATAAAAACTCAAAAATGTTACGTTTGTTAGAAGAAGCGGACATCCACTGATCTCTTAATAAAACTCTAAACTAAATTAATCGTGTCCTGCTAAGAATAGTATTCCTTAATTACATTTACAAATGACATAATTAATAAGCCAGCGTCCCACGAAGGCCGAACCCTAAACTTCCATCTAAAATTCACCATCTGGCGCCATACTTATGGGAACCAACAACTGTGTCAAAGTTAAATTGGTTTACTTGTAATTGCTGCTATTTTATTCACTAAACGCGTATTGTGACTTTATAATTGATAGTAATGTAATTTGACTTCGGAATCTTTAATAATATATCATTCATCTAAATCGGTTAAGGCATTCAGAAGTTATGGTGGAATAAAGAAACTCACATATAAACATGAACCCTGAAAATAATGGCGTGACTGGCAACGTAAATTACACAGATGATACATGATATTAAATTTTTATCAAAAAGTGAAAATCTAAAGACATCATAATTGTTAAATGTTTCGTTTAACAATTATGAACTTGAACTTGAAAGTGTACTAAGAAAACGCAAATCATTTTTAAAAGTTGCTGAACAAATGTTGGTCAGTTTGAGTACAGCCTACAGTTTAATTTATTGCACCTGTTACCTGTTGCAGGCCATAAAGTCGGCTTTTTTTAAAGATTCCGAAGTCAAATTACATTAGTATCAATTATCGTTTGAGGAGTAGGTACTTACAATCTAATATGTTTTGATTATTTGCTCGTGTTACAGGACAACCGGTATAACCACAAACAGTTTCACGTATTTTTCAAAGCTTTCACATTTCCAAATATTTAGATTTATAACAAAACCGGCTAAGTGCGAGTCGGACTCGCGCACGATGGATTCCGTACCATTACGGCAAAAAATGTTTTTAGTATTTGTTGTTAAAGCGGCAACAGAAATACATCATCTGTGAAAATTTCAACTATCTAGCTACCACGGTTCATGAGATACAGCCTGGTGACAGACAGATGATGATGATGTCCAAGTTATATCATTAAATGTTCATAATTTATCTAACAAAAGAACTATCAAGACAGTTAAAAAGAGATGGTACACAGAAGCAGCTAATATACAATTCAGAAATGCTCTTAAATTAATTGATTGGCGGAACGTGTTTTGTAACTGTGACCATGACCAACAAATAATAAAATTTTATAATATCATTAACAAACTCATAAATACTTTCTATCCAGTTAAAACTATTACCATTAAAAACAACAATAGCAAAAAATGGTTGACTCGAGGCATTAAAAAATCTTGTAGAAATAAAAGAAGAATGCTCTTGAATCTAAGACGTAACCATGATGATAAATTGCATGCATATTATAAGCTATATGAAAACACTCTTAAGAAAACACTTGTGACAGCAAAAATCATTTACTCTAGAACAAGAATTAGAAACGCAAAATGTAAATCTAAAGCCGTTTGGGATATGGTGAAAGAAAATACTGGGAAATTAAAAACACATAAGGAAAAGAAATGGAAAATAAAAATAAATAATGACACTGTAACTGACCCTAGGACTATAAGTAATATGTTTAACAACTTCTTTGTGAATATCGGAAACGATAATAAACACCATGCTAGCATAGACTACAATTTTTATCTCCAAAAGAAAAAAGTCGACAATGAAAAGTCAATGTTCCTATCGCCAATTTTAGAACATGAGATTATAGCTATTATTAAAAACTTAAAAAATAGTAACGCATGTGGACCTGATGACATAAATACAGCCATTTTAAAGAGGAATATTGATATACTGTGCATACCCTTGTGCCATATATTTAATGAGCATATTATAGCTGGTGTGTTTCCTGACATACTCAAACACGCTAAAGTAATACCCATACACAAAAAGGGAAGTGTTATGGACATGAACAATTACAGACCCATCTCCTTAATATCTGTCATAGGCAAAGTTTTCGAGAAGTGTATAGCAGTAAGAATAGAAAAATACATGAATGAACGAAACTATATAACCGCTAATCAGTTCGGCTTTCGTAGACACAAGGACACAGGTTTAGCAATTACTGGGCTAGTTTCTGAGGTGATGGATAATCTTAATGATGGCATGAAGTGTGCTGGTATCTTCTGTGACCTTAGTAAGGCGTTCGATTGTGTAGGCCACGAAATATTATTACGCAAATTAGAATACTACGGTATACGGGGATCTGTTCATTCGCTATTATCTTCATATTTGAGTAATCGTCGTCAATATGTTGAACTTAGGCATAATGATGATAATGGAAATGAAATTATCACAAATTCTAACGATAGCGTCATTAGATGTGGAGTTCCGCAGGGATCTGTTCTTGGGCCACTCTTATTCATTATTTTCATCAACGATCTACCAGAAAGTTTATCAGGTGGAACTCCATACCTATATGCCGATGATACTAGTGTAATATTCAAAGCTCAGTCATATAATTTACTACAGGAGTTAACAAAACTTAATTGGAATAACATATGTAATTGGTTTGATGCAAATGGTTTAAAGTTAAATTATGAAAAAAGTTTTTATATGATTTTCAGACGAGCCGTGAACTCTGATGATGTTATCCTGGATTTACCCATAAATAAAACAGATTCCACTCGTTTCCTGGGCATCGAGTTAGATACATACCTGAAATGGCATAATCACATAGACTACATCTCCAAAAAACTTGCAAAAGCCTGTTACTCATTAAAAACTATGGCAAAAGTCGTTGATGTAAATACACTTAAAATTATATATTTTTCCTATGTAGAAAGCCTAATAAAATATGCTATTGAAGTGTGGGGAAATAGTACCAGTGTAAACAAAATACTACTAATACAAAAAAAAATGCATTAGAATTATAGAAAAATGTTTTCCTACTACACATAGACCTCTATTCACTAAGCATGGTATTAATACCGTCATTGGAATGTACATTTACCAAGTTGCCAGATATATTTACAAAAATAAAAGCTCATACAAATTGGTGAACCAAACTCAAAGTTACTCGTTAAGACGAAATCACTATTTAACACTACCACGGTCGAATTTTGTTCAGTTCCAAAAAAGCATCAACTACACAGCAATTAAAGTATTTAACCATCTACCAGATGAAATTAAAGAATCTGAAGACCTGCGAGTATTCTCAAAGAAGCTTAAAAGTTATCTGGCTACAAGACCATTTTACAGTCTCGATGAATATTTTGCTAAATTATATGACTAATTACTGCTCTTGACATTTAATAAAATATAATTATATAGTTTTTAAATTTTTTAATATGACATGTTTAGGTTACTTAGGACATTTATCAGCCATTTGTCAATTTATGTTATTTTGAATTTCATTTTGAATGTTATGCATGATTTAGGCTAAGTTTATTTTATTTTATTGTATACAATTTTGCATGATACTTGTATCTTATGAAGCAAATAAAGAACATACATACATACAGATGGACAGACGGACAAAGGAGTCTTAGCAATAGGGTCCCGTTTTTACCCTTCGGGTACGGAACCCTAATAACCAGGATTTTTCTTTAATATGTATGTTCCAAGCATCCATAAAAGAAGGCTCCATAACGAAAGCCATCAAGGATCAATCATAATGCCAACAAACAAGTCCATAAGTGTTCCACGATCCCAACACATTACTCTCGACCTTACACCAAGGGCATAAAGTCTAATATCACTTGTAAACACATTGATTTAGCACGATAATTATCTAAGACCTATCCTATAAAATTGTTCAGCCGCCATCAGATATATCGGAGCGGCCGATGTGCCCTAAAATATCTGAACACGCACTCTAACGCCTTGACAATAGAGGCGTGTTCAGATATTTGTGAGCGCCTTGACCGCTCCGATATATCTGAGGGCGACTCGTCTGTTCCATCTTGACAATTGATTAGATGTAATTTGAGCCTTATTGTACGGCAATATGGTTTATATTACGTCGCTTTTATTGCTTTTTAAGGCTAAAATATAGTCAAATTACTGAATTACCTGTCTGCTTAATGTATTTGTTTTCGTACGTATGAGTTGTTATAAAAGTTGGATCTTTTGTGTCTGTATGGAAAGTTTATGATTGAGAATAATTATGTTTCTTCACTTTAAAGTATTTTGGGGAAAATCTACAGTAATTTTACGGTTTTACTCCAGTATTTTAATCACTCCATTTTAATTTCAAACTCTGACAAATCAATTTACACCTCAATTATATGAACATTAGTTTAGCAGTTTCAACGCTTCTTCGGAATACATGACATACATACTTATTACTTACCTATATATACATACAGTCCGCAGCAGAAGATGCTAAGCGGGCAAGGTATTCAGAATTAACTGGGCACACCTGCAATTAGATTCCAAAAAAAGTAAGAGAATGTTGCCACTTTTTACTTAGCGTCTTGTATTTATGTAAAAATAAGTAAATAAAAGTACTTTTTTAAATCGTAGGAGTAAAATTACCAATAAATAAATTATCATAGCGTGTTTATTTATAAAAAGGAATTTACTATTTTACAAACAAATTATTGCAGTGGCAACACAGTCTTAGTTTTTTTGGAATCTAATTATGGTTTTCAGTTTGGAGCGCAGCGCCTCGCGCGTGACTTGCGACGGGAGATATTACCATTCAAGGGATTTTTACAAATATAATATAGTTTTCCTGTGAATTTTTCATGGTATTTTCCCTTAGGTAACTAAGATGTGTAAAAATTCAATTTAATAACTACAACTTTCCGTTTACCCTAAGAATAAGAGTGTGGGAAGATCACATAGAGTTTTCTACTACTTCTATTGCTTACAAGTGCACATACCTAAGTAGAATTTCTATTGCTTACAAGTTACAAGTGCACATACCTAAGTAGACTGCTAAAATTATAACCCTCCTCATAGTTGTAATAAAATATAAAAACCGATACAAAACGAATATATTATGAACAATGGTATTATATCGATTCTCAATCATCCGACATTCAAATATAACCCAATTTCGACCCACAATTAAACTGAATGGCGATGTAAGATTATATTTCAATTTATTATATTGATTTCATTTCAATAGCCTAGGTACCCTCGCACAGTGTTCATAAACCTTATTCAGACAGTTCGTAAACCTTATTACAGAAGGCATAAGGCCCACCGAAGGACAGTTAAGAGTGTTGTCGTTTCTACCAGCTGTGTATCTATGTAGTAGAAATTTTTATCTTTTATTTACAATAAACTGGTACAGCTTGGCACAAAAGAGTAGAAATTAAAAAGTGGCAACACTGTAGTGTCGTCCCGTTTTCTTATACATATTGGTTTGAAAGGGACGACACTACAGTGTTGCCAGTTTTTAATTTCTACTCTTTTTTGCCAAGCTGTAATTGTAGGTAATGAAGCGACTTGAAACTTTTTTGTAAAAATCTTCAGTGTTGAGTAGAAAGAACTCAAGTCTCTAGAAAGTTTATAGGATCTGATTTTCAGAATATTGACTCAAGTTTAACGATGCAGACTCCGAAGTATCGCGTCTTTATTCACACTGATCCTAGCTGTCTAAAATGTTGTACAGTCGCCATCAGATATATCGGAGCGGCCAAGGTGCTCAATAATATCTGAACGCGCACTGTAACGCCTTGGCAATAAAGGCGTGTTCAGATGTTTGTGAGCGCCTTTGGCCGCTCAATTATATCTGATGGCGCCTGTACCAACAATGTTGCACGGTAAAATCTGTTGAACAAAGAATAGAAGAAAAGGAATAAGTACTATCGATACCTATCAAAATACTAAAAAGATAAGCTTCGCAGAGCCAAGTAATAAAGAAAAATTACAAGATCGGCGTCGCAAGTCCCAACCTTCCATCCCATTACCTATAAGTATCATGATGAATACTAACTCTAACTACTAATTTATTAATTTCCGCTACCTAAAGGTTGTCTGGAAGAGATCGCTTTTTAGCGATAAGACCGCCTGTTGTTTAACCTCTTCTTCCTGTATTATTTATATTGTTTTCTGTAATGAGGTGTGCAATAAAGAGTATTTGTATTTGTAACTCACTGAAATATAGAAAAATATATTTTGTTCAAAGATATCTATTAATTTTTTAAGCACTCGACCTTGACTTGTAAATACAAACAAATATACCTTCAGCCGTATCTGGCCAATTGGACAGCGGCCAACACACAAATCATTATCCACAGGGCTTGCATTTCACGGGGCTCGAGGCTCGGGCACGGGGTCATGGAGCGTTCCCATTGGTGGAGAGTCGGATTCTCGAACGAACCAGAGTAATTTGACCTGCTTTAGACGTTAAATTGTTAACTAACCAACAACAACAAGAACTTAGAATAACTCAACATTCCCCAATCCGGCTAGTCCCCGTGGGGAGTACGACCAACACCTCCTAGAAAAAGTAAACCGAAATGTAAAAACCGAAATATAAAAACGAAATGTAAAAACATAAGTAACTTAATAAAAACCAGTTAAAACAATAAATATTTAAATAAAGCAACTCTAGAACGCAAAACAATAATCTAACCTGAATCAAGCCAGGGACAGAAGACTGGCAAATTCTAGGGGAGGCCTTTGCCAGAAGGCAAACTGACAAGGAAACATCCAGTAACAACATAATTTAAAATATGTATATAGATTAAGTTTAAATGTCAGAAATAAAGGCTATATTATTATAGACGTTAAAGTATTCTAACTAATAAAGAGGAATATATATTTATGACAGCCTAAAGGACATGTCTGAGTAGGGAAGAGTGAGTTTTATGAGCGGCCAACACAGTAATCATTATCCACAGGGCTTGCATTTCACGGGGCTCGGACGCGGGGTCATGGAGTGTTCCCATTGGTGGAGAGTGGAGTTCTCGAACGAACCAGTGCAATTTGTACTTGCTTTAGACGTTAACGTGTGTTTTAAGGCGACTAATAAAAAGGAATATTTATTTTTGAGTTTTTGACAGCCGAAAAGACATGTCTGAGTAGTAGAGAGAGCTTTTTCGTTATTGTGAATTTACGAATCCACAACATTTTCCTTAATTTACCTTTAGCTATTTTTGTTGTCCAATTGGACAGCAGCCAACACACAAATCATTATCTAAAGGGCTTGTATTTCACGCGGCTCGGACAAGAGCATTCAGCGGTAGAACTGAATTCTCGAGTGAACTAATGTAACTTAAACTCGTGGAGACTTTAAAGTCTTATTTATGCAGTAACTCTTCCACTTTAACGACCATTTTACAGGTTTTCAAAATACGCTACGTGTCGTCATAATGAAAACAAACAAGGCAAATTGTTCTCTTCATAATGTAATGTAAAAAACCATCCTACTTATCCATTGGCGATAATGAACAGGAAGGTTATGAATAGCGTTTTTTTTTTTCATTTCGAAAGCCGTCACAATATCGTTTGTTGAACATTTCGACTTCCCAGCGCTGTTTGGAATAACAGAGCCCAAACCTAATTGGAGAGGTCAGGAGATTTATGAGAATTTTTGGTTGAGCATTAACAAAGGAGAGGTCCTTCTGGGACAGTGTGGGGATAATGCGCCGTTTTTCGTAAAAATAACTTTGAACAAGGACTAAAAATATCTTTGAAATTAACCGTATAGATATGTAGTGAAAACTAATTTATGCTTTACGCACACTAGCGTCCCTTCCCCTCCCCCTGACGCAACCCCCCCCTTTTTGCATGAAATATGTCCCGGTTCACAGTTTTTTAAATTTTTTGAGGAAAGTATACATTACAGGAAAAAAGTGTCAATGAAAGAAATAATCTTAATAAATTCTTAATAAAAAAGGTTATATTCATTTTTTTTATATGATGCACCATATTCATGAATTAGCTTGTCAAAATGCGAAATAACATAGTTTTTACTTAGGGTTCGAAACTCATTTATTATACACGGTGTAACATGAGGAAACTGAATAATTTTAACAGCGTATCCCTGATCATATTTTGAGACAAAAATGTCCTATAAACGTTTTTGAAATTCGCCTAGTTTCAGAGTTAATACCAATTAAAAAAAAACAAGTTTTTATTGTTACATAGTGCAAAACGCCTTTTTGATGGCGATGTTGCTACTATGGGATGGGACGTATTCTAAATATCCTTATTGATAGATGTCAAAAAGTGACAAGTAACACTTTGCAAATGCTAAGTTTTACGAAAAAAAAAGGAAAAATCCATTTTAACTGACAAGTTTACCAATAACATTGACTTTTTATGTACAAATACATTCAAAAAATTGAAAAAAACAAACAAAAAAAATATATTTTTTGTGAAATTGACTTAAACTCATATTACATCTTTTCCTTCTTTTGACCTCATGTATACATTTTAGGAAAAAACTGTCAATGAAAGAAATAATCCCTTATTAAATTCTTAATAAAAAAGGTTATATTCATTTTATAACACTTATTAACTTATTATACAAAGTGTTCTCAAGAAATGCGAAAGATTTTATTTCTGAGGTCAAAAGAAGGAAAAAACATAATATGAATTTAGGTCAATTTCGCCAATTTTTTTTTTAATATGTTTGTACATAAAAAGTAAATGTTATTGGTAAACTTGTCAGTTAAAATGGATTTTTACTTTTTTTTTCGTAAAACTTAGCTTTTGCAAAGTGTTACTTGTCACTTTTTTAGAACATTTTTGTCTCTAAATATGATCAGAAATACGCTGTTAAAATTATTCGGATTCCTCGTGTTACATTGTGTATAATAAATGAGTTTCGAATCCTAAGTAAAAACTATGTTATTTCGAATTTTAACAAGCTAATACATGAATATGGTGCATCATATAAAAAAATGGATATGACTTTTTTTATTAAGAATTTATTAAGGATTATTTCTTTCATTGACACTTTTTTCCTAAAATGTATACTTTCCTCAAAAAATGTAAAAAACTGTGAACCGGGACATATTTCATGCAAAAAGGGGGGGTTGCGTCAGGGGGAGGGGAAGGGACGCTACATACCCTAAGGTATCATACTACATTCATAAAAGGCTGGCTATAATTAGTTTGTCTTCTCCATACATTAGAACACAATTTAACCGAATCATAAGATAACTAAAGCCAAATAATTAAAAATTCCTATCAAATTTTTGCGCCCTTGGTAGTATGGCCAATCTTTGCGCGAGAAAGCTGCCTGCGCGAGCGCGAGGGTCACCTGTGCCCTCCCTTAGGCGTTTGCTGAGCGCCTTGTGGAGTCCCCGAGCCTCCCTAGCCCACGGACCTAGTGTCTCGAACGCCATGTAGTTACTCGTATTATTAGCCAAATTGGCAGATGAAAGTTGATAAATTGATGGAACCCTTAAACGACATGTGCTTAACGTTTGGCGATATGTCTTCTTCGTTAGGTTTGCTCAGAAAATTAGATTTTTAAGAAAAAATATTGCCCAAGTCATGAAGACCAAGAATGTAACTCCTCCGCGAAAAGTATTTTTTTACATCTTGGGGCTAATTGTAATGATTTTAAATAATTTTAATGGTATTTCTGACTTTTTTTTTCTATTAAAGAATATTAATTAATATGTTATGTCATCGCAAATATTATAATCACTTAACTACTAAACAGTGATTACCCATATAACCATTCCAGTCGCAGAATCACAAAGTGGTAACTAAATGTCAGATGTGTCGTAACAGAGTCCACACAATGTGTCTAGAATTGTTTCGAAACAAAGTGTCGTCGCCGTGTCTACACTTTTCCGTAACAAGGTGTCGACACATTTGTGTGCACTTTGCGTGCGGTTTGCGACTAAATCTGACAGCAAATTTGTGACAGCAAATGTCAATATAAAATACCTCTTGAAAACCAAGGTTTGTCAAACTACTATTAGTGTCTCGTGTGCTCGTAATTCTAGTAAGTCATCATGGGCAATGCAAATGATAATAATCGACCAAAACCATATAAACACCCAACACCCGTCAACCTTTTACAGAAAAGTTTTTAAAGAAATTCAATAAGCTACTTAGGTCAGGCAACGAATGCTCCAAAAGTTGTAGAGGGAAATGCTCGGAACACAATTTTTGACTCCGTAACTCGGTTTGACAAGTTAGGACGTGAACATATCAAAAGTCCCCGGCCGTAGCCCTTGAGCGGGGAGGAGAGAGGGGGCTTTAAAGGTCCCATTTTCCCGTTTTTCGATTATATCTCGGAAACTATGCATCTCAGCGACATGGCCACTTATACAAAATGAAAGTTAATTTAATTTGTTACAAGTTTATTCCGTCAATTTTTTCGATATGTTGAATAGTTTTTGAGATATCCGCTCTTGAAAGTTTATTTAGGGCTCTCAATTTTATCTTGTTATATCTATATCAGTGAAGGTGCTAGGCCGTGTTTGGTATCGTTTTCGTATAAATCTGGGGTGCTGAATCCATTTAAGATATCACATTGACACCATTCCACAAAATAAAAATAAATCTTTTTAGGGTTCCGTACCTCAAAAGGAAAAAACGGAACCCTTATAGGATCACTCGTGCGTCTGTATGTATGTCCGTCTGAATACACAAAATAGTTCTTTACCTATAGATGACAGGAAAACCTATTAGAAATGTGCAGTCAAGCGCGAGTCGGACTTAATGTACGGAACCCTTAATACGCGAGTCCGACTCGCACTTGGCCGGTTTTTTTGAAACTCTTCTTGACGCTTAACCGCTGAACCGATTTCGTTGAAATTTGGTATAGAAATAGTTTGCGTCCCGGAACAGGACATAGGATAGATCTTATAACCAAAATCATCTTTTGAAGGTGTGAAAAGTGGCGTGGAAATTTGTACGGGAAATCAATAACCGCTGAACCGATTTATATGAAATTTGGGATGGTCTACATCTTTGATTTAGTTAAAAATGATGAAAAAACATGACTTCAAACCTAAACTTAAACAGTATTAACTTCAAGAAGTCAATTCTGAATTCCCCCCTACACCTCATTTCACACCTTTAAAGGATGATTTTTGAGATAACTTATTATATCCTGTCTCGGGACTCAAAATATATGTGTACCAAATTTAAATTAAAACTGTTCAACAGTTTAAGCGTGAAGAGGAGCTTAAAAGAAAGTATTTTAATAAGTTTATATGTTTTTACTTCGGAATGGTGTCAATGTGATACCTTAACTAAATTTGGTACTGCGAATTTATACGAAAACGATACCAAACATGGCCTCATAGCTTTACTGTTGTAGAAGTCAAAATAAAATTGAGAGCCCTAAATTCTTATTACTTGGCCAAACTTGTGTAGAAGGAAAAGGTAAAATAAAAGTCTTCGGCAGGAATATAAGACACAAATATTTTTTTTTTTTGCGTTACTATTTCATTCATCAAATATAAACATACCTTGATTATACTATTCTAGTGAGATCCTCATAGATAAACAAAAACATTTACTTAAAAAATTACAAGGTCGAAATGTCACGGAACTTGTGAGAGTAATATGTGAAAAATAAAAACTTTTATGACAAAAAAAATCTGGACACAATTTAAGAATCACCCAATTGCGTCGAGGAATCATCTGTATTTTTGCTTGTTTCATTACTCCTCGCTTCTTTTTTGTCCTTTGTATTCTGTAGCAATTTGTTAGATCTGAAAATAAAGATAACTTGCGTCGTCACGGATGTCGATTTATAGGTTTTAGGGAGTGCAGAATTCGAAAACGATGATCATTTTATAATCCAAGATGGCGGCTACGTATTTTGTCATAAAAGTGGAATCCAAAATAGTCATCATTTTCGAAATCTGCGCCCCCTAAAACCTATAAAACGATATCCATGACGACTTTTATGACATAGTGCATTGCCGCCATTTTGAAATTGAAAATATTATCATTTTCGAAATCTGCGCCCCCTAAAACCTATAAAACGACATCCATGACGACTTTTATGACATAGTGCATGGCCGCCATCTTGGAATCCAAAATAGTCATCATTTTCGAAATCTGCGCCCCCTAAAACCTTTAAAACGATATCCATGACGACTTTTATGACATAGTGCATTGCCGCCATTTTTAAATTGAAAATGTTATCATTTTCGAAATCTGCGCCCCCCAAAACCTATAAAACGACACCCATGACGACTTTTATGACATAGTGCATGGCCGCCATTTTGGATTCCAAAATGGTCATCATTTTCGAAAGCGGGCCCCCTAAAACCTATAAAACGACATACATGACGACTTTTATGACATAGTGCATGGCCGCCATCTTGGAATCCAAAATGGTCATCATTTTCGAAATCTGCGCCCCCTAAAACCTATAAAACGACACCCATGACGACTTTTATGGCATAGTGCATGGCCGCCATTTTGGATTCCAAAATGGTCATCATTTTCAAAATTGGGGCCCCCTAAAACGTATAAAACGACACCCATGACGACTTTTATGACACAGTGCATGGCCGCCATTTCGGATTCCAAAATGGTCATTATTTTCGAAATCGGCACTCCCTAAAACCTATATATCGACACCCATCTCGACTTTTATGACAAAGTGTTTTGCTACCATCTGCATTAGTGATTGCAATCCGGATTATTCGAAGTTCAAAAATCCGGATTTCGGAGCGTTCGAAAATCCGTTTTAAAATTCGGATTTTGAAAAGAAAAAACCGGTTTTTCGGATTTTTTCCCACCAGTACTAATTTGCTCAAAATTAATGCTAATGCGAAATAAAAAGCGGTGCACATGAAGCGGTAACGCGGGAGAGGTATTGCCAGCCGGGCATTGCGCGTCGCGCACTCGCTCGCACCTGTATGCTTGCCCCGCGTCCGCTTTTTTTATCGGCGTAGCAGCCCAAGTAACAAAATTTGGTACTATAAAAGTCCTGAGAACGTTTTGGAGCGTGCTAATTAGTGTTCATGATTAGCACTATAATGGTGTTGTCTTCTTCTTTGTCGTCACACTCTTGTCAGAGTGGTCGTGGTCGTCATGTCAGGGCCGGTGGCAAGCTTCACAATCCGTCGCCATTCCTCCCGTACTGTAGCCCTTCTTGTACATTCATGGCCTGGTTCATTGAAAATGGTGTTGTAAACGTTTACAAAACCCCAGATAGGCCCTAGTTTTATCACTGATTTATTCTATAAACATTACATAAAGGCTCTCACGGTGATAAATCAGCTCTATGGTTGAAATGTAAAAGTGACGAGAAACGCTCTTTAGTACTAAAATAGTGCTGTCTGCAACGTTTATGTCGCAATTTGGAATAATAAAAGTAACCAATGAAACATGTTTATAGTGCTATTTTGCACCGTAAACGATTCCAGTGATCTTTTTTATCATACTTGCGTCGTGGGTGCCTAAAAAATTATATAAGTTAATTCGCCATTGTTCCTTAAACTACCATTTGTATTTAGGTAATAAAAAGGATGTACTAAAAAGCATTTGTGGACCGTTACTATGCCGGTACATTGTACATGCGAAAATAATTGTATCGATAGAATTATTATGCTGATTTCAAATTTGACAATGAGCTCTCATAATTTTCATGTTTTAATTAAGTTAAAATTAATAAAATAAGGACTTGTTCCAACTGTGGCTGCTATAGTACACATAGGCTCCAGCCGTGCCGCTAATGTGCTATTATGGCAGAAAACAGCAGCCATTTTTTAAGTTACGATTTAAGTTATTTAGCAACGTACCAGGTAAATTTTATGGTACTATATAGCACTATAGAAAAACTTTCATGACTTTTAGAGAACTCTTCTAGCCTTATAGGGATGTTAAGAGAGCTTTTAAAAAGCTAAAACGTTACGTAATGGTCGTGCAAAGTCCTTTTATAGTGCAGATTAATCCTCTAATAGTGTTTACGATACTGCTACAATAGTAGTACTATAAAAGTTACTTTGACGCATTATTAGTGCAAAATAGGTACATAAAAGCATCAGTAAAGTCGTCTATAGTATTAAATAGTACCACAATCGCTTTTCAAGAGGTCAACCGCCGAATCCAACTCGGTTGGGCAGCGTTCGGGAAACTACGTAATGTCTTTTCGTCCGACATACCTCAGTGCCTCAAGACGAAAGTCTTTAATCAATGTGTGTTACCAGTGATGACTTACGGCTCCGAAACGTGGTCTTTCACTATCGGCCTCATCTCAAAACTCAAAGTCGCTCAACGAGCTATGGAGAGGGCTATGCTCGGAGTTTCTCTACGTGATCGAATCAGAAATGAGGAGATCCGTAGACGAACTAAAGTCACCGACATAGCCCACCGGATTAGCAAGCTGAAGTGGCAATGGGCAGGCCACATTGCACGCAGAGAAGATGGCCGATGGGGTCGAAAAGTGCTCGAGTGGAGACCACGGACTAGCAAGCGCAGCGTAGGACGTCCACCCACAAGATGGACAGACGATCTTGTTAAGGTCGCCGGAAGACGCTGGATGCGGGTCGCTTCCAACCGGCACGTATGGAGGTCCAAGGGGGAGGCCTATGTTCAGCAGTGGACGTCTTATGGCTGAGATGATGATGATGATGATGATGATAATCGCTTTTTGCATATCTATTACAGTGCAGCACTTTAAAGATTCTTTTGTATGATCCTATAAGCGTTCTAAGAGCTAAATTATAGTACTTAAAAGGTCTTTAATCTTATAGAAACAAAACGCTTTGTTAAAAACCTTTATAGTACAAGCAGTCACAATGGTTACCATTATAGGCCTACTATATCACTGTTTGGTGATAAAATGCCTTAGTTATAGAACCTTTTGTTACTTGGGAGTGTACGTATGTATTTTGTTTTTATTGTTTTTTAAAGATTTTGTTATTGGCGTAGCAGTGTACGCATTCTGTTTTTTTATTTTTAATAAAAACAACTTAATTTGATTGTTTGTTTCACTTTGCCTTTATGCCACATATTCCTTTCTTAAAATCCGGATTGAATCCGAACTTCGGATTTCGGTCAAACTAAAATCCGTAAATCCGGATTTGAAAAATGTTCACGGATTTGCAATCGCTAATCTGCATGCAAGACATTTCTATTATTTTTACGTACAAAAATGGCCCCCTGTCAACTTTCAATCGAGATTTAATCGATAATTTATTCGATTAATATTCAGATTAATTCAATTTCAATCTATGTTAGGTCGACTAAACTAATCGCGATTAAAATTTGAGAATTAACTTTTTTTATTCCATTAATTAGTCGAATAAACAGTTAATCGATTAATGCCCATCTCTGACCACGGCATTTTTACACTTTGAGAATATCTGAAAACAAATCAACACAAGGAGCCATTTTGCAAATCCAGTAACATACCAGTAACTTTGTTATTACTTTTGACAGCGCGTGTCATGTGTCAACACAGAGTCGACACAAAGTCGAAACATTGCAACTACTTTGTGACTGCAATATTTCTCAGCCTTAAACCATATTTATACATCATAATTAACAAGTTTCGTAGTATGTAAAGCGTTATTTCTGTTATTTAAGTATAGTATACGCATCGAAGTACTAAAAATGCTTCAAATAATATAGTTATGAACACAGGCACTGAGAAGTAAACAATTTCATTTCCGGCTAAACTAAAACAATGTGGTGGCGCGTTGATTATATTACACTTAGTTTATCAAATCACTCGAGCAGTTTAATTCCCCATAATAATTTAAGTCATATTGTAATATAAATGCAAACAATATATAATTACGTCTTGTAATCCGTTTTAGAGATGGCGTATTAATGTCACTTATTTTTATTTAAGTATTTTTCCATCTGACAGTTTCCATTTGACAGGATCAAAATGAACGAATGAACGAATGATTTTGGCATAAAGTAGTCGCAAACCCGAAACAATGTGTGCACACGGCGACCACACTTTATGTCACTTTGTGTCATGTGTCGACCCTTCCCCATTTCTGGTAACTGTGTCGACACGGCGACGACTCTGCGACTGGAATTGTGACCGAAACAGACGGTGTCGACACAAGATGTGTCAACACCGCGTCGTAACGGCGACTGGATTTGGTTGTATGGGTAGGTTAGTTAAGTTTGAGCTATGTACATCTTAAACTTAATAAATATATCTAGTTTATCATAAAATGGCTACCTACCTATATTTATTTAGTTTAAGTCCCATCACTACCTATTTAGAAAAGAAACAGGAAAAGTAGCCTCAAAGAAACTCATTCCGCGTCTCATTTTCCATCAGTACTTAGTGTTTGTACAAAAAATGCGGTCCCTTCCCGGTGTCGTTAGGCAGTAGCCTGAATATAGTTCTTTTATTTATAAAATACCCTCAGGAGTGGTAATAAGGTCATTTTCTATGGAATTTACAAACAAGCTCGTCAACGGGTCAACCCGTTGTCTTTGATTTAGTGTAAAATAGCCTCATTTTGGTTCTCTATTCCATTTTACCTGTAATGTATCCGTTATTATACATCTACACACGACGCACAGCCAACCGCTGAAAGCACTGATAATATGGAACACATATCCTTCAAACAGTGAACAGCCCTAAGAATGGATTTTTGGAATGTCAATTCATAAAGGGATGAAAATAAGATTTAGAGTTTGTACAATACGTGGACGAAGGCGAGGCTTGTGACACAAATATAATAAGTAGGTAGTAGAGCTAATTAGGACCATTGAACTATTATTACTAACGTATAGAACCGGCACGTAGAACCAATATTTTGCGCCATGAGTTGCTGCCGTTTTGGCCCTTTAGTACCGTTTGGTAACCAAAATTTCGTAACCAGCTACAGAATGGGAATCAAGATTCCCAGTTTGTAGCCGGTTACGTATTGGGCCAGCGTGTTACCATTTGGTAACTAAATTTCGTAACTAGCTACAAAATGGGAATATAAAATTCCCTGTATGTAGCCAGTTACGAATTGGGCCAGAGTGGTACCGTTTGGTAACTAAATTTTGTAACCGGCTACAAAATGGGAATCCAAAATTACCTGTTTGTAGCCGGTTACGTATTGGGCCGGAGTTACAGATCGGAGTTTATTCTACCAAATCGAGGCTAGAACGGTGTACGGTCAGATGATAGAGTCGAAAAGTGGTAAACCACTTTCTTGGCTGACTGTACATACGAAAGCACTTCAGACTTATTGTCATTGCATACGTTTATTTTAAGTTTTAATGATAATTTCTCGCTGACTGTACATTTTATCAAAACCTGTAAATGCCAATTGTCACCACTTAAAAAGTTAGAGATGGTTTCTGAAGACCATTTTCGAGTGACAGTAAGCTGCCTTTACTGCCCCATCTCAACTTTGCACCCTGTATACAACTTAATGGGCCACTCAAAAGTTCCATTTTGTAACCAGTTACAACGCGGGATATTTTTTTCCCGTTTGGAAGCTTGTTAACCAACCGTGGCTACGAATCGGTAATTCAAAAGTCCCATTTTGTAACCAGCTACAACCCGGGATTTATTTTTCCCGTTTCGAAGCCAGTTACCAAACGTGGTTACAAATCGGTAATGGAAAAGTCCCAATTTGAAGCCAGTTACAAATTGGCATTTCTTTCCCGTTTCGAAGCTGGTTACCAATTTTTAGTTACCAAACGGTACTAAAGGGTTTTGGCATCAAACCATAGAAGCGGAGCGTGAATCTCGCGACCTAAACGCGTAAGCGCCATGATTTTTTTAATTTTTTTTAAATATTCGGATAATCGAGGTTCGGATATTAGAGTTTCTACCAAGGTTATATCCATCCCAATCTAAGTTCTACCGTACATTATTATTGTACCTATGTCTACTAGCATTAAAACCATCGTAAATACCTAACTTTATCCCCTATTTCAGCCGCTTGCGGCGCTAAGCCTTATTTTATTTCCCCAAGTGTCGGGTAAAACGTCTATTGACAGAGCTCGGAAACCGATACGCAATGTAACTCTACTCCTAGTTAAGCTCGAGGAAAACAATATACAGTGTAACTCTATCTCTAGCTGATGGCAAATAAAACGTGATACTTTTATCCCAACGTAAATGTGAAATGAGAGCCAAGTTTAATATTAAGAATAAATATGTGTCGTTATTGACTGCCGACAAAAGAGAAAGAAAGTATTTGATTGTATTTAAAATAAATTATTTCACACCATGCATGAAATAAAGCACCAGATAATTATTAGAAAAACATAGATAGCAGTTATTTTTAAACACAAGTTATATTTAATAAATCGGATAGAAATATAAAAAGTAGGTTAGTTGACCGTGACGTCATTGTGTAATGTTTCATATAACTTCCATATTAGCAAATCGTTTTGACAGTTCTAAAAAAGAAACTGATTTGACTAATAGGACAATACCCTATTGAGATCTATATGGGTGCCAAGTTCTGTGCTGTGTAGAACATCCTGAAATTGTATAGGATTTGACTTGGTTAGTTTTTATCAACAGACCCAATTTTAGAAAAGTAATTCATAGACGCCTATACGTAAACACTAGCCAAGTCATATCCTTCTTCGGTCGGTTTCTTTTTAATGTTTAAAAAGTAATAAAAAAAACTCGTCTTGGCTTGTACCTAATCCTAAAGAAAATAAGCAAAATGAAAGAACTACGACCACGACCAGTGAAATCTGTGTCGAAACGTCGGTAAATCAAGGTAATTGAATAAAATTCGCGTTAGACCCGTCTATAAATGTGAGTTAAAATGAAAGAAATACCAAAGAAAACTTGCATATGCAGTAACATTAAAGTTTAGTTCGCTTTCTGTACGGCTACCACCAGTTTTGACATTGACATAACGCTCACGTTTACGTAACTTACTTTCTATGCATCTCGCTCGTACTCGCATATGCGAGCAATAGTGGAAGCGAGATGTACAGAAAGTAAATTACGTAGACGTGAGCGTTATGTCAATGTTAAAACTGATGGTAGAGGCTCTGGATTCAACTGCCAGAAAAATACGCATGTATTTAGAACATATTACGTACCTACATCAAAACGATAAATTGTCATTTTTAAGCAGAATCTGCAACAGTGCACCGCAAATTTGGCACCGGACCGGTTTCCAAGCAATTTAAACTTAAAATTTTACACAGTGTACAAAGAACTAACAGTATGACACGCTATTTGATTTAAACAAATTTGATGTTTTTGGATGCCGCAAGATAAGCGCGGGAGTGGCAGGCACGATGGAAATAATTATATCAACCATGAAAATGTCTAAAAACGGACTAATTTTCCCGTAACTGCATGGGATGTAGATGTAGAATAAGTTACTCTATGGATGTAATTAACAGTCCTCCGGACGGTATCGACCTGTCAGTTGTTCGGAACTGTCAAAATTTTGTTCTAACTGACAGGCCGATACCGTCCGGCGGACTGTTAATCAGTGGGCCACTTTAAGAACTTGTAGAATTATAACGATAAAACGGCGACATCTTATAACTTTTACTTCGACTCTTGTCGATACAGTACAAGGGACTACTGTTTCAAATCTTTGTAGTATGTACTAGAAGTCACGGTCACTGGCTATGTGCCTTATACAGCTGTACTAGGAACTGCATAGTTTCCAACTTTCGCAATCCTATGTTAGAGTCCTCCTCCGTCCATATACAAAAGAATATATTTTAGTAGCCACAAATAGAAAGGCCGATGCTGTCTGCAGAAGCGGTATCATGGTCGCATTTTTATCACCTCTAATGCCATGCGTCACTTTGCACTCACATATTTGTTAGAGCGTGACAGACATGGTGACAAATGATAAAGAGCCGACCATCTTAGCCCTAGGGACTCAATTGGTGTTGAGTTTAAACATAAATAAAAATAAATTATTAACTTAGATATATATTTATTTACATTTTTATTTACATATGTTTCATAGTCGAGATAGGTACTTAGTGTTATGATTTTTAATTGATAATGTAATATTGGTGTGATTTTTCATGATAATTTAATATTTAATGACCTTTTGGTCACAATTATTATGGCTAGCAACACTAATGTCAGTTTTGACAGCCCGCTTCTAACCAGCCAATCAGAGATGAGTATTATGAGGCGCCAATCCGACTCGTTTCCGGTCCGGTTTCTGGGCGCCATGATGATCGAAAAAGGCGGTCATTATGGTGACAGCGCTTGACGAGTGCACTTGTATTGTAAAGTGAATAGTGATACTTGCTATCTTTAATTTAATAAAATCGATTACATTACGATTGAGTTTGAATTCTTGAAATCTCAGAAGTGGGATCGAACAACAAGTGAGCAAGGTATGTTATTTTGAAATTGAGACATTTAGTTTTGATTTTTCTCTTAAAATTGATAATTGTGAAAGTGAACCGTACCGTTAAGTGGTTTAGCTGATTAGAGTAGCTAACCGTAATCAGTATCCATGTGTGTAGTGATGTTAGTATGTTTCTTAAGCTGATCATTGGAATAGATACGAGTATATAGATAGTAAGTAACCATGTGTGTTGCTGCTCAAGGGCCATGTGTGCTTGTAGTATTACAATGAATAGTTAGCTAGTACGCGACCATGTGTGTTGCTGCTAGAGGGTCAAGTGTGCCTGTAGTATAACAATGAATAGTTAGCTAGTACGCGACCATGTGTGTTGCTGCTAGAGGGCCAAGTGTGCCTGTAGTATAACAATGAATAGTTAGCTAGTACGCGACCATGTGTGTTGCTGCTAGAGGGCCAAGTGTGCCTGTAGTATAATAATGAATAGTTAGCTAGTACGCGACCATGTGTGTTGCTGCTAGAGGGCCAAGTGTGCCTGTAGTATATCAATGAATAGTTAGCTAGTACGCGACCATGTGTGTTGCTGCTAGAGGGCCAAGTGTGCCTGTAGTATAACAATGAATAGTTAGCTAGTACGCGACCATGTGTGTTGCTGCTAGAGGGCCAAGTGTGCCTGTAGTATAACAATGAATAGTTAGCTAGTACGCGACCATGTGTGTTGCTGCTCAAAGGCCATGTGAGCTTGGAGTATAACAATGAATACTAAATAGTACGCGACCACGTGTGTTGCTGCTCAAGGACCATGTGTGCCTGTACTTACTGTAGTAAAACAAAGAATAGTTGGCTAGTACGCGACCATGTGTTGCTGCTGGAAAGCCATGTGTGCCTATAGTATATCTCGGAATAAAAAAAAAAATTTTGGATAGTCTGCTAAGACTCGACCACGTGTGTTGCAGGGTGCGTGGGTTGTTAGAGTTGAAATTGTTTGACATGGACTTCAGAGTTTAGACTCGATGGTAGACTCGATGGTAGACTCGATGGTAGACTCGATGGTAGACTCGATGGTAGACTCGATGGTAGACTCGATGGTAGACTCGATGGTAGACTCGATGGTAGACTCGATGGTAGACTCGATGGTAGACTCGATGGTAGACTCGATGGTAGACTCGATGGTAGACTCGATGGTAGACTCGATGGTAGACTCGATGGTAGACTCGATGGTAGACCAAATAAGGGGGTTTGATTTAGGAATCGTGTCTTTAGAATTCGAGTCGTTTAAAACGGAAATCTGGTACCTATAAGCATGAGTTTTGAAAGCTGGATATTGAACTGTAACTTATTTTAAATTTTATCCTGAGGTTATGGCATCCGATACCGAAGATGAGACATCAGATGGTCAACGACGCGAGCACACACAAGCTACACGGAAGAAGCGGAGACTAGAGATGCTGTCTTCGTGCCAAGGACCAAGGAAGAAGACCCGCAGGACTGTTCCATCGGCAGATTGGACAGTCGAGGATGTCGCCACAGCCGATGCCGCCACGCCGGTACTTGAGCAACATACTGAGGTGCCAGAAGGACAGCCAGCTACACCAGTTGAGGCAGTCCCACCACAAGGAGTCACGTTTAATGAGGTACTACAGCTTATCAGTTCTTTGCAAGGAGGGAACAAAGACAAGGCACATCAATTGAATAATAGTCAATTAAATAATGTGGTGCCAGAATTTGATCCCTCCAGTAAAGCACAAAGCATAGATAGCTGGATTCATAAAGTCAACGAATGTGTTAAAATATATGACTGGAACGAGAAGCAGACCATACATTTCGCACTTCAAAAACTCACGGGACTTGCTAAGAAATGGTTCGAGTCCTTACCGTCCGTAGTATATAGCTGGGAGGAGTGGCAGACGAAACTTAAAAAGGCTTTCCCAAACGAGCAAAATTATGGTCGGCTTCTCGAAGAAATGCTAGCTCGGACCACGCGTGCCGGTGAGCATTATCGCGAGTATTTCTACGATAAGCTAACTTTACTAAACAGATGTGAGATCCGAGCAAAGAAAGCGGTGCAGTGTATAGTACACGGCATATTAGATAAGTCCGTTAGGAACGGTGCTCAAACTTTAAATTGTGAGGAACCAGAAGATTTATTGGATTATCTCAATTCGCAACGACCTCCTGACGTGCCTTTTAATAGGAAACGTAGTGAAGCTGGGCCCAAGCAGAGCTCTTCGGGTCCTACGGGCGAAACCTCTATGACTTGCTTCAATTGTCGTGGAAAGGGGCATTCTTTTAGTAAATGTCCTCAACCCATAGTAAAATGTCAGAAATGCCAACGGGTAGGTCACGATTCTGCATCCTGCAAGCTTAGTCCTTTACAACTTAGGAATGATAGCAAAAAGAGCACGGTTGGTGAAGAGCGCAAAGTTCTTAGGATCTACACATTCCGCAATACCAATGATAATTTTTTTAGAAAGATTGGTGTCAATGGCGGCGATTATGTAGCGTACGTAGACTTTGGTAGTGAGTGTAGCTTGATACGAGAATCCGAGGGCGAGAAAATTAATTTGGCAAAATGTTATTCGGAACTACCTGCAATAAAAGGATTTGGAGAGTCGTTGGTGTTTCCTGTCTATAAAAGCTTTGTGACTGTAAAAATTGACGAAGTTGAAGCTTCTATTGAAGTACTGGTGGTTAGTGATGAATTGTTACAGGCGCCCTTACTGATTGGGCAGAATTTCACAGAGTTACCTTTCGTAACGGTTTTGAAGGACAGCCTTAAGTTGTTCTTCTATAAGAGCCCAATGAATGAAATGCAACAGGATAATTCTGTGAAGTTATCGACTCTTAACTCTACCAAGATACAGGGGGTGAACCTTGTCGAAGTGTATTCAGAAGATTCCTCTTTTTCCGGTGATGTTTATGTTGAAGGGCATAGTTGCGGTGAACCTGGAAAGGAATATCATCTACATCAGGGTGCGTATAGTATCAAGGATGGGAGGGGTCATTTAGTGTTGACCAATTTATCTAAAGATGTGTTGACATTGGACTCAAAGGTTCTTTTGGCCAGGGCTTCACCATTTGTAGAAAAGAAAATTCGCCATGTAAATAGGATTTCCTGCGACATCTCGTCATTAGAGCCAATTGAAAAGAACGATATCAAGGTAGGCAAGGACGTCAGTACAGAGTTTGTCGATAGGTTACATGCGCTTCTTCAGTCCTACCGTGATTGTTTTGCGTTAAATCTGAGCGAAATAGGGTCGGCTAAGGATGTTGAAATGACAATAGACTTACTAGATGACCGGCCAGTAGTCTACAGGCCTTATAGACTGTCGCATTTTGAGAGGGAGCAGGTACGCAAAACTATTGAAGAACTTTTGAGCAATGATATTATTCAAGAGTCGAACTCGGACTATGCCAGTCCCATCCTAATGGTAAAGAAAAAAACGGGTGAACAACGATTATGTGTCGACTTCCGGGCTTTGAACAATAAAACAAAAAAAGATTGCTTCCCGCTCCCTCTGATCGAAGACCAGTTGTCGAACTTAAGTGGTAACCGCTTTTTCACCACTCTAGATCTCGCGTCTGGCTATTATCAGGTGCCCATGGCGGAAGATAGTCGACGCCTTACAGGCTTTGTAACACCAGATGGGCACTATGAATTTAAGAGGATGCCGTTCGGCCTTGCTAATGCGCCGGCGGTCTTTCAAAGACTTATTAACCGAATGCTTGGATCGAAGCGATTTGAATCTGCATTAGCATACCTGGACGACATCCTTGTGCCATCTGGTGATTTAGAGCAAGGTATAGAGAGATTAGAAGATGTCTTGAAACTCATCAGGGAGAATGGTCTTACACTTAAACTGTCAAAATGTCGCTTCTTTGACAACACGATTAATTATCTTGGCTATGAAATCTCGGCTGATGGGATTCGGCCCAATGAAGATAAAATATTGGCAGTCAGGACATTTCCTATCCCTCAGACAGTGCACGAGGTTAGGCAGTTTTTAGGCCTGGCTGGGTATTTCCGGAGATTTGTGAAAGGTTTTGGCGAGATTGCTAGACCACTCACAAATCTACTGAAGAAAGATGTGGCATTTAAATGGTCTGAAGTAGAGCTTCATGCTTTCACCACGTTAAAAAGTATGTTGATCGATCGTCCAATATTAGCTTTATACGACCCTAAACTTGACACCGAGCTTCATACGGATGCAAGTTCTCTTGGAGTGGCCGGAATACTGCTACAGTGGCAAGAGAATCCTCGTGTGTTGAAACCAGTAGCCTATTTTAGTAGGCAGACCACTCCGGAAGAGCGTCACTTGCATTCGTATGAGCTAGAAACTTTGGCGATAGTGAACTCTCTAAAAAAGTTTAGAGTGTACCTATTAGGAATTAATTTTAAGGTTGTGACAGACTGTAACGCTATCAGGACAACGTTGACCAAGCGCGACCTAGTACCTCGAATCGCCAGATGGTGGCTCCAAATTAGCGAGTTCACCTTCGATATAGAGTATAGGCCTGGTACACAAATGACCCATGCTGACGCTCTTAGTCGTAATACTAGGTTGACAGATAACGACAACGACTCACACACGTACACTGTTTATAACATAGAAAAAGATGATTGGCTTTTGACCTTACAGCTGTCCGATCCTGATGTAGCACGTATCGTGAAGATTCTTAAGCCGGAAAATGACGAGGAGGCTAGGGACATTAAGAAAAACTATGTGTTCAAAGATCATAAGCTTTATAGGAGAGTAGACGATAATTTGCGTTTGGTAGTGCCGCGAAGCGCGCGGTTTCAAATTTGTCACGCGAACCATGACGATATCGGACACCTTGGGGTAACTAAGACTATAGAGAGGGTTCAAGGGCAATACTGGTTTCCAAAACTTCGTCGTTTTATAAAAAAATACGTGGACAACTGTATATCTTGCGCGTATAATAAGGATAGTTCTGCTAAACAAAAGCAAGGCCAATTGTATCCCATACCAAAAGGCGACAAACCGTTTCACACGATTCACGTGGACCACTTAGGTCCATTTGTAAAGAGTGTTAAAGGTAATGCGTATATTTTGACAATTGTAGACGGATTCACTAAATACGTTTTTGTGAAACCGGTAAAGAATACTAAGACAAAAACCACAGTGAAAGTATTAGAAGATGTTTTTCATGATTTCATGTATCCCTCGCGAATAATTTCCGACCGAGGTACCTCGTTTACATCAGCGGCTTTTAAAAGATTTTGTGATTCTAATGGTATCAAACATATCCTAAACGCGGTGGCTTGCCCTAGGGCAAACGGTCAAGCCGAAAGGTTCAATCAGACTATATTAAATTCCATGATGAGGCATAATTTAGGTCAAGACGAACGAAGTTGGGACGTGTGTCTGAAAAAAATTCAGTGGGGCATAAATAACACCATCAATGCCACCACCCAGAAAACTGCATCGGAGACTCTTTTTGGTATTAGATCTCAAGATGGTCTCTCAAACAAGTTGGGTGTTGAAACCGACGCCGCTCGCAAATCCATGACAGATTTGAGGAGAGAAGTCGATGACAACATTCAAATGAGCCAAACCAAACAGAAACTGAGATTCGATTTAGGAAGAGTTCCCGCTGCAGTTTTTAAGGAAGGGGATTTGGTGAAATTAACTCGCACTAATTTTTACAATAAGGGAAATAGCACAAAACTGTTGTCTAAATTTATTGGTCCCTATAAAGTTGTAAAGATTTTGGGCAACGATAGGTACCAAATAGCCGAAATTCCCGGATTCGGCAAAAAGAAAAGGCCGTTTAAGAGTGTCGTTGCAGTCGATAGGTTAAGACCTTGGATCAAGATTAATTCACCTAACCCTGACTCAAATAAGTCTTTACCTAGTAGTAGTTGTAGCGAAACCTCAGATGATGAAAGTTTCATCATAATATATATAATATAGGAATATTATCGTCTGTTTCATCATGAAACAGACGATAATATTCCCTTATCAGAATTAAAAAAGCGATCTCAAAAGAATTTGAGGATAGTATAATTGTTTCATAATGTAACCATTGTAGATACTAACCAGTGTATTTGCTTAAATGACAGAGTGTTATGATTTTACTTGTAGTATTTACTGATATAATATCAGGTTTCAGAAGATAATGCAAGCCGATTTTATAAGATTAATTGTCTTACTCATAAAAGCGGTATTGACAGTGTGTAATGTATAAATTAATTAATTAAAGTTGGAATCTCGTTTTGTGAAATTAAAGCTTAAATTTAGTTAATTTTAGGTTGCAGTTATATGAAAAGTGCTTACTGTGTTATGTTATTTGTAATAGAATCTTAATACGATTGTCTAATTTAGAGTATGTAATGAGTGTACACCGGGACGGTGTACAAGTCGGATGGCCGAGTGTTATGATTTTTAATTGATAATGTAATATTGGTGTGATTTTTCATGATAATTTAATATTTAATGACCTTTTGGTCACAATTATTATGGCTACCCAAGTAACATTTTAGTCCTATAATTTTAGTTTTTATCGCTAAAAGCTTGTATAGACGTCGTATTAAGGTTTCAGAGATGACCACCTGTCGTATAAAAGCGCTTGGCAACACCTTTTTGCTCTATAGGCTTATACAGCTAATATATTCTATAAGCAATTGATGTAAAGGTTTACATCATCATTTTATAGAGCCGTTACAGGCGTGTACTATAACAGGTTCAAATATAATCACTATAGAGCAATATTACTGTATAATAGTATTTGGAATCACTTTTATGCAACTAATTTGCGCTATTAAGGTTCCCTGCCAAGCCGCTATAGTTTTGTGTTTTAATAGTGACAAAAACCCAACTATACAACGATTTTAGGATATAGTGGCTTTAGAGATGACTGCTATAGTACATAATACTTTAGTAGTTTGCGCTATTAAGGTTCCCTGCAAGCCGCTATAGTTTTGTGTTTTAACAGTGAGAAAAACCCAACTATACAACGATTTTAGGATATAGTGGCTTTAGAGATCACTGCTATAGTACATAATACTTTAGTAGTTTGCGCTATTAAGGTTCCCTGCAAGCCGCTATAGTTTTGTGTTTAAATAGTGACAAAAACCCAACTATACAACGATTATAGGATATAGTGGCTTTAGAGATCACTGCTATAGTACATAATACTTTAGTAGTCATATGAACACTATTATAGAACTGTTTTGCTCTATAGTAGCGTTTTTGGGACATATTTATAGCGTTAAAAAGCGCTTTAGTAGTTTTAAAATCCCTATTATATCTCATCGCTGTAAACGTCACAATGACTCTTTTATATCACAAAACTGTTGTATAGTGGTTTTGTTTTTTCTTTTAAAAGACAACAGCGTTATAGCTGAGTTTTTATGTCTTTTATAAACCGAGTTAGATACATAAAGGTAGAAAACGACTACTTGTAAATGATCAATTTGATCTGTAATGGCTACTTATATCTTGCTTATATAAGTTCAGGCCTAAGCCACATAATGTGGTTCCGTACAAAATATTTTTATATTTTAATGAATTGATAAAAAAGACCCCAGTGATATTAGTGATTGTAGGTGAGATTTATCATCAATGATTTAATACAAGCATAAAATCGTGACGGTTTAGATATTTATCGACATCCATTATTAGCACATTTTTTTTACCAATCTCATTGAAAAAGGAAACAACAGTAATGACTACATCTAAATTAAAAAAAAATCCTATATCTTTCTAAAGAGTTTGTAGGTGCAACTGGGTCACAGCAAAATTCTTTTGGAACCCTAATTTTAATCATGATGGCGGTGAATATTTCGTCCTAAGTTCTATAGTTAGCCTATAAAAGCGTCGGATTTACTTCTTGGCTGTATAGTAGTAACTATGGTGAATATTATAATATTTTATTAAATTATTTTATTAAAAACATAAATAAATCGAGGGGGCATTTAAAATTCCTCATTAACCTAATACTATTCTAACGGTAAAACTTCCGTCCCATATACTTTTTGCACTAAAGACCGAATTATTCGACATCTAAATGGCGCATATTAATATAACGTCTTTATTTATCACCATTTTACTTAGTACCGTTTTTGTGAAGTAAACACACAACAAGTAGTAAAGGAACTATGAATTCTACAATAGTATAAAAAAGCACTATAATAGAATTTCAAATACTACTATAGTATAAAACAAGCACTATAATGGAATCTCAAATGCTACTATAGTATAAATTAACACTATAATGGCGTTTCTGACAACAAATTAGCACAAGAGTCATGCATTACATCACTTTTATAGACCTAAAACGTCACGGCTGACACTGCTACAGGTCTACTATATCACTGAATGGCACTAAAGATACGCCATTTCGGCTTTATACAACCTTCTTAGGTCTTTTATAGGACCTTAGGTGGTATTTAGGAAACGTTCTATTGACCACTATAGTACCACAAATTGTTACTTGGGTAGCAACACTAATGTCAGTTTTGACAGCCCGCTTCTAACCAGCCAATCAGAGATGAGTATTATGAGGCGCCAATCCGACTCGTTTCCGGTCCGGTTTCTGGGCGCCATGATGATCGAAAAAGGCGGTCATTATGGTGACAGCGCTTGACGAGTGCACTTGTATTGTAAAGTGAATAGTGATACTTGCTATCTTTAATTTAATAAAATCGATTACATTACGATTGAGTTTGAATTCTTGAAATCAGTTTCACAAATAATTTATCAGAATGCAATTTACTGTTTGTACCTTGAAGATTAACAAACTGGGCGTAGATAAATACTTTATACAATAGTGATATAATCAAGCTATTCAATCTCGTACCTACTAAGGCCACTCAGTAAGCTTCGTGGCCTTAATACGGTACTCGACTGAAAAGCTCTCCATTATATCACGATTGTATAATATACTATAATAAACGGGAACTAACAAAAATCTGGATATTTTAGCTTAACAAAAAACAAATTTAGTTAAAAAAATGACAATTCCTGATTCCACCTTCACCTAAATCACCTAGTTACAGATCTATCGACCCCAAATATCGACCAAATAGTAATATCCATAACCCCTCAAAGACTGGAAACTTATGGTTACATTGGGATAGCCCACACCGCCACTTCTGATCCAAGTGCTAGGGTATTGCGTGTAGTAGCCCTGTTCTGTGACCTGGATGGCTGATATCCTGGTAGTGATGTTGCCTCGGTAGATGAAGTCTTCGTACTGTATGGCGTTGGCTATTGCGGCCTTGTATGCGTATGATCTGGAATTAAAAAAGTTTTATTAAAAAAAATAGTATTTCGTAACAACTGGTCATACCATAATTATCGTGTATGTTAACAATTGTTAATATAATAACTACTTGTATTTCTGTTGTAAAACAAGTATCCAACCTATTTTTGGACATCAACTTAAAAAGACATTTAAAATGCTACGTTTTAGGTAGCAGAATGACTTCGTAAGTCTAACAGAAAACACAATAAGTTTATTTTTGTAAGTTAACATCGCACGATACATGATTAGGCATGATTTATTTAGATAATAATGTAACATTCAAACAAATTGTATTATTGTTTATGAATAAATAAATGAAATGAATAAAATGAAATGAATGATGAAGAAAAGTCGTTACTGGAAAAAAGGCACTATTGAAAGGAGAGATCAGTCAGAACATCAGGCGGTCTAGCATGAGTTGCGTTCTCGCGCGCGACTCCATACATCAAACGCGAGAACGCAGCTTATGCTAGACCGCCAGGCGTATTATGGATGGATTTATCCACGTGATAAAATAACCGTAATTTTTTTACATCGGGCGAATGACAGTGATGGACGCCGTTTTATCCCGCTGTCACGTAGACAATAGTAGACAACTGATATGATGTTCGTTCGACCATCATATCAGTACCTACTGATCACCATCCACTCAAGTCAAAGGGACGCTACCTAGAATTATATATTATTTTACGAAAGCATTTGGTCGCTTTTCTTGGTATCAATAACTTCATTAACTTGAGCCAGGAAATCAAAGAGGCTACTTCTTATGAGTTGTTTGTCAATAAACTGAAAAAGTACCTAATTGATAAAGCCTTTTATAGTGAATTTTATGGGTAGGTATTCATTATTATTATTTATTTTTATTTTGAATAATTTTACGGTTTAGACTCACTTGTTTTTAGTCACTCGCCCGACATGTTTCGGAGAGCCTAGGTCTCCTTTCTCAAGCAGTAACAGTGCGAGCAGCGTTCACGACGGCCGTGTATCGCGTACTGCAGCTCGCCGCCGTCGTACGGCCGTATACACGGCCGTCGTGAACGCTGCTCGCACTGTTACTGCTTGAGAAAGGAGACCTAGGCTCTCCGAAACATGTCGGGCGAGTGACTAAAAACAAGTGAGTCTAAACCGTAAAATTATTCAATGTTAGTATGTCTCACAACAGTTTAACTTCGATTATTTTTATTTTGTCATTATTTATCATTTATTTATTTTTCTTCTTCTTCTCAGGTTAAGTATTTTATACATTGAATATAAAAGTAAAATACAAAAACACATAAAAAAACATGTACGTTTACACCGTATTAAACGATCTGAATTTGAATCTGAATCATCATTACGTAGCAAATTATGTAATCTAAAGTTCGCCTCCAGCGTCAAATGTAAATGAGATAACACCCACATCCCTTCAAAGCTGAGGATATGTCCCGTCACTCAAATGTTTTGCTGCGTCACAGTCCTTTATTACAAGATGGCGGTTTCACGGAAAATCCAGTTTTCTACTGAATCCGAACCAACATTTATGTTTCCATTCAGATATATTATTACTTAATTTTAGCAGCTTTTTTTGGCTGCGGGAAATATTACCCCGATTCGGATTTAGATGATAGGGCATTTTCACTTAAAAGTATACCATTTACTTTTCACATCACCTAAGCAGAAAATGGATTTTTCTTCCCTGCTAGAAGGGATCAAAGTGGCACTTTTCTTCCCTGTTAGGAGGGATCAAAGTAACACTTTTCTATTCCAGGACACTATTTTTAAATTTTTACAAATTATTTTTTAGCTTTAATAATATTTTTAAACATCATAATGATCCTCTGGAGCCGCCATTAACAGGCGTTCCCCTCTGTCGAAAATAGGCGGCCAATGGCCAAGCACATGTCAACCATATGTATAGACTGACGTTTATCTGACATGACGTACCTATACATTTGATGTGCCCCTCCCCCGCAAAAAACGGCAGACTATTTTGTACCGAAAATTTTAGACATGGCGTCTCCGTTGGTTATATCCTCTAAGTAATGATCTCATCTAGGTGATATGATTGTGTCAACACTAAGATTATTTATCCTCATAGTTGATGTGAAAAGCAGTATGTGTCACACGGTATAAAAATTATTTCATCTTGGGGGCCGATTTTTGAATTTCGACCGCTCGATTTTGTGTATTTCGTTCAATAATATCTCCACTACTAGGCATTTAAATTCTAGTAATAGTATTAAAAACGAGTGGTCAACACCACTCGATTCCAAATTTCTATCGCTCGTATTTCAAAAATTAGCATTTCTCCGTTTTCCACCGATTTTCGAGTGACGAAATCGAGCGATCGAAATTCAAAAATCGCCCCCCAGGGCGTTAACACTTGAATCCCTCATTACGCTCAGGATTCTACAATAGTGCAATCTTATCAGTATATCCATCGCTTCATTCAGGATTCAATGTACGCCCTTGACGGAAATATATCATTTCGATCCCTTGTAACACAAACTACTATTTTTTCGAAAATCCATTAACTTTTGGGTTATTTCTCAGAATCACGAGGACTATCGATTTAAAACGAAATAAATTGTGTCCCAAAAAATGACAGTTTTGTGACGCATTTCCACATACATTTTGTATGGACCGACCGTCACAAAACTGATACCTACCCAAAATTTGTATGAAACCTGGGGACACTTTTTTTCTTTGTCTCATTCAATAGTTATCGTGATTCTGGAGTGTAAATAACCCATTTTTTCTGAGAACCCCCAATAACATACTTACGGGTTTGATCTTATTTTGATACGACTTTAAAGAGTCTCTCGTTCTTGCTAGAAAAAGTTCTACGTCTAGAGTTAGACCAGGAAAGGTACAGAAAGAAATCATCCTACAAAACCGAAGTTTGACAGCGGTAAAGGGTCGAATCATGCTGTCCCTTTCTAATGTATGGCACTATCCCTTTCGGCTATTTAGGGTCGTCAAAATTCAAGCCAATTATCTTATCTATGGTTGTGCACACAAAGGGACGTCAAGTTGTGGCATGAAACTCTAAAGGCTCCAGTACACAGTGGTCAAGGATGGTACATGCCAAGCCATGCTTTGCAATGCGCAACAGTAGGCCTATACCACGTAGGTGTTCACACAATGGTGCATCAAAAAATAAAACAAAAATCAAAATCAAAATTGCAGGCTCTGATTGATATAAATCTATAATAAACTGATAAGTCTCTTCATTGCTCCACAATAATGACATTTTGGGCTATTAACATTTAATCAAGCGCTCAAAAATTCAAGAAACTAAACAAACAATGGCGACTGTGTGAACGATTCCTTTGAAGTGTGCCAAAAAACCTACAACTCCCCGATTGCTCACCACGGCTGACAACTGACGGCAGTCGTCCGCCATTGCATACCATAGCCCCCTGTACACAATGGCCAGGGCGTGGCATGGCCCATCCCTCACCACTGTGTACTGGGGCCTTAATAATTTCTAGGAGCAATGCTGAGCCGAACGGAGCCGAGTTTGCCCGAAGTTAGGAGTTTCGCACCCCTGGTCAAACTTCTATGAAATTATGACGTATAAATAACACTTGCACTGCGTGTTCTATCAAAATCTTTGCAGACTTATCTTGGTCTAACTCTAATAAGAATGAGTCTTGCGCTCCGTAAAATCCTCCGATGTCAAAGTTCGTCAAAGTCGAATAAAAACCAGTTCATAAATATTCATAATCATAACAAATTGATTTTGAATCGACCTACAGTGCATCCTTTCTATGCATCTCGCTCGTACTGACGTATTAGTGCGAGCGAGATGTATAGAAAGTAAATTACGTAAACGTTGGCGTATAATATGTCAGAGTTGACACTGTATGGGTAGAGACTATATTTCACACACGTGGCAGAAATGTTGCAAATGGGATGTAGGTACATATATGTCCCTCGAGGGTCTGTGTACTTTCGAAACCTACTTCACAAAGTGACAGGCGACAGGTGACAGTGACAAGGAATAATTGTATCTACTTTATCACACGATAAATGCGACATCTCAATGCTAAAATGGCAAAATTAGATAGAATACCTAAAAGGATGTTTACGGGCAGATATTTAATGAGATTCCTGTATGGTTTTAACCTATTCTCTAGTTTAATTACCTAATTTTGTTAAAGCAAATTTTAGCTCCAGTGGCGAATTGCTTTTTAATATAGTTGAACACCTTGTTTTAAAAAAAGTTAAATAAATGAATAATGTCAACTTAGCTTCAGCTTGACAAATGCTGTTTACTCCCTGTTACAGCGTCATTTTGTTGTTTTATGTCAACATAAATATTTAGTTATATTTAATTCATAAGTTATTTATTTGTCTAATTGGCTTAATTAACTGTCTTTGTCAATTACCTGAATAAAATAAATAAAACATTTATGTCAATGTTATGGTAGGTACCTTGGCAATAATCGGTCTTCAGAAAAGATGCGCAAATATATATGTTAGTTCGTGAGCTCCAGGGCCTAGGTGATAGCGCTTAGCGTTAATAATTAGTAACTTTTCAATGATATTTCAAGTGACAATTTGCGTTAAGACTGGTAGAAATGCCTTGTGGCATACGGTCCGCTTTTTGTTAGTTAAGGTTTTATAAATAGATATTATTTATTAAAGTTTAGGTATATAAATAATTAGATTACCTGGCAAGCAGCCGGTCGCTGGGGTAAGTAACGCCGGTGTTAATGTTGTTCCGTGCGGTGGCGCTCTTGTCGACTAATACAGCGCTCTGAGAGATCGCGGCCAGCGCCAATAAACAGAATAGGGTCTTCATCTAAAAATATAGGAATTAAAGATTATTGACTGATGTTTTCTAGGAATGCGTTTATTTTAACCAACTTCACGAAGTTATTGAATGTTTTTGTTAGTATGCCACCAAAGTTTCAGTTTGACAGGTTTCGGCATAAAATCATATGTTTCGGCTGAAACTAGAGCAAAACCAAACCTTCGGTTTCGGCAAAAAAAACCGGTTTTAATCAGACACTAGTTAAAAATTATATGCTAACTTGATAAAAAGCGAAATTTTATTTTATAAATAGGATAAAAAAGTTTTCTGCTTATTATGGGACCGAAATCGCATCGGTAAAACAATCGCCGCAACCGAAAAAGTTGCAATATTTGATTATAAAAACACTAACAAACAAAACAGGGATATATAATCACTGCACCTTATAAAACAAAATCCCCCGCCGTATTCGCGATAAACTCAAAAACTCGAACGGATTTTCATGCGGTTTTCACCTATCGATAGAGTGATTCTTGTGGATTCGTGCGAAGTCGGCGCGGGTCGCTAGTAGTAAACAAAAACTTACTATAAGAATCATACTCACTTTGTTTTGTTAAGAAATCCTCCACAGTCTTAGAGTATTGTTTCGTTTTGATAACACCTGCTCCTCCTAGGACAGTTATATAGGTACAAAGGCTGACAACTGATAAGATTGCACTATCGCTGATTCAGAGAAGCGGTGCTTTACAAATATCGCATGACTAAACTTGACACAGATTAATTTGGAGAAGTGTTTTGTCTAAAAAACGCTTGAATATATCATATATATTCATTTACTTATCCTTGAACTCCCTGCCTCGCACAGAAAAACTGTGGAATGAACTGTCGTCGCGGATTTATTATTTCAAGATAAATAAGCTTTTACCTTTTTTTGAGAACATGGAACTTTGATTTTTTTTCTCCTGATACCATTTTGCATAGCTTGGGCAGCAAGTATGTGCACCTGTGTTACGAAATCCACAAGTTGGTATTAAAATATATTGAACAGCTTTGATCGGGATATAAATATATAGAATCACTGGAAACCGTCAGTTTGCTGTTTCCGATTGAATTGTCAGCGATTTATAGCGCCACACTTCCTCTGCGAGCGTTCAGTGTGTGACGATAAATATATCGGACAAGAGTGAGTCGGACGCACACCATCGTTCCGTAAAACGATCTTCCTTGCGTTGTCCTGGCTTTTTGCCACGGCTCATGGGAGCTTGAAAATTATATAATTACAACAATTGCCGTACAGGCACCAGTTTTTACGAAAGGAGAAACTAGGCCTTATTGGGATTGGTCCGGTTTCCTCGCGATGTTTTCCTTCACCGAGAAGCGACTGGTACCTACATATGTTCCGAAAAACTCATTGTTACGAGCCGGGGTTTGAACCCGCAACTTTTCGGATTGAAAGTCGCACGCTCTTACAGCTAGGCTACCAGCTCCTTGTTCAATCGAAAATATATCAGTGTTCATGTTATCTTGACTCCAAGCTCCAAAAAATTTGTGGATGTGGTAATCGTAGACATGTATACAGTGGAAGTAAAATTACCGCGTAATTTGCCATTTTACACCTGTCAACAGATAGGTACAACTTGTTTTCATATACATGTTAATATGCTTTTCCACTTAAGATACGTTTTTGACGTGGTCGCTTCAAGATCCTCTTAAGCCGCTTTTACCTACTGTACTAGATGCGTAATTGATTTTATACGACGTAATGTTTGAAACGCGTCTCGAATTTAAACTGTCGTAAGACAAACTAACGTGAAACTAATTTTACGGTTCAGACTCACTCGCGCGACATATTTCGGAGAGCCTAGGTCTCCTTTCTCAAACACTAACAGTGCGAGCAGCGTTCACGAGCACGGGGGAGGGGTTTGGAGGTGTACGCGAAGCATGGAGAATTAGTTTAATGAAACGCGTCTCGTTTATCCTCCAGGTATTAGCGCTTCTACCCTTCTATCGGACAGATTCTCCTGAGAGAGAAAGGTAAATAACATAACAATATTTATTGCGCACCTCAAAAAAAGAAAACAGTACAAATCAAAAACTTAAAAGTTTAGGTAACACTGTGGTTTTATCTCAAAAGGCGCATAGGAATGGCTAAAGATGCCATGACGCGGCTTCAGAAAATATGGCGTAATCGGGGAATATCCAGAAACACTAAAATGAGACTTGTACGAGCCCTTGTATTTCCAATATTTATGTATGGAGCCGAAACGTGGACAATCAAAAGCAGAGAGAAACAACGGATCGATGCCTTTGAGATGTGGTGTTGGAGGCGTATGCTGAGAATACCATGGACAGCTAAGCGCACGAATCACTCCATACTGTTGGAACTCGACGTGAAAGTGCGATTGTCCACAATCTGTGAACAACGCTTCCTAAGTTACTTTGGCCATATAATGAGAAGGGGAGACGAAAGTTTGGAAAGGTTAATCGTTGTTGGTAATACTGATGGCAAAAGGTCACGGGGCCGTTCACCAGCACGATGGACTGACCAACTCAAAGGCGAGGAACCATCTCAGAAATTCTATGACGTGGTGAGGAAAGCGATGGACCGGAATCGATGGCGAGAGTGTGTTCGTGCCCGAACAAAACCCACCAACCACGATCATCAGTCATGATGGATGCGATCAAGAAGTGGTTTTATCACTAAACCTAATGTACAATCGCCTGCGCTCGCGGTGTTCCAAAAATTTGCCTTAATCCTTACTACCGCTGTTACCTGCAAGGCGTTCAAACGAGTATCGCCCTATTAAGGGCCTCGCGAACGCAAGCGATTGCACCTTATTTTTACAAACTTTTATTTGTTTCACCTGACCGTTGTCTGTAATAAAATCTTGCAAGTTAAATTTGATCCACTTCCCTGTTTCCGATTGAGCTGAAATTTTGCATACATACGTAAGTCGGGTGACAATACAATATTATGGTGTCATCGAGCTGATCTGATGATGGAGACCAGAGGTGGTCATAGGAAGTCTGTGATAAAACAACGAAACCTAATTGTGTTTGGGGTTTTTAGAATTGTCTCGATGAGTATTAATTGCCTGTGGAAAGAAAAATACGGTCAGCGATAAAAGCTTGTACCAAAAATGAAATTTTTGCCAATAACTTATTCCCTCTCAGCATTAAATTTCCAACAGAACAAAGATGTAATACGCCCTTTTATCTTAAATGTCCGTTTCGCGTGCTCAAATACGCGTAAAAACACTAAACGGCCTGGTAAATAATCACAGCTATACGTCTCCGTGGCTGACACACGCAGCCGCTACACTTGATGGATGATCCGGGATTCCATGAGTTCAGGGATTCCGGGACCATGTGTCAGCAGATTCAACTGGCACTTCTGTTGAGGCTATTAATTATAAATTCGCTAACAAATTCAAGTCAATATTATAAACAAGCCTCTGCTCGTGACTTCGCCTACGTAGAAGTCGTTAAATACTGTCAACCCCATTTTCACCCTTTGAGGTATTGAATTTCAAGAGGAGATACATCATTTGAAAATATATGTACTTATAAACGCAACTTTTTATGATATTTGAATAACTAATTCATATTAAGTTATTTTGTGTATTTTCGATCCAATATCTTTATTTAGACGATATTTAGATATTTATTTAATGTCACCTGTGTACTGAAGCTGGGTAGCGGTACTTATGATTTAAATAAATAAATTGAATTAATATTTCAAATATATTGGCATCGATGTGGGAATGTGAAGCGGATACGGTTGACCGAGTCATATCGTTAAAAGGCTTTACCACAATATTTTGGCACATTTATTGTATTTACAGAGCTGCAACGAGCTACCAAATTAAAATTTTAAATAGGTACCTAATTGAACGTTCTGTTTCTTTCATTATCTGTGTTATGTGTCTCAACAACAGTAAACGGTCTACTTTGTGCTACATACACAACTAATTATTCTGTTATCTATTGATCTATACTGTGACTAAATAATTCTATTTTAATGTAGATTATCTCCTTTCTTGGGACATTACCTATAAGTAGGTACCTATGTTTGTGTGATAAACTCAAGGAAAACTGATACGTAAATAGATAAATTTACATTATTTTTACTTAACTACGGAAAAGCTTAGTCCGGGTCACTTAAATTCCTTCGCACAGCTAAATCTTTAGGTACAGTGACCTAGGGCCTCAAAAAATTATTCCAACGGTGGTACAGTACAGTCGACGTCAAAGATATGTTTACACTTTTCGCCTTCTTAAAAAGTAGTAAGGTGCAAAAGTGTAAACATATCTTTGACGTCGACTGTACCACCGTTGGAATAATTTTTTGAGGCCCCAACCCCTAGGTCACTAATAACACTACCTAATTCTAAATACCAATAGGGTTAATATACTGTATTTAAAATTAATTATTTTACGCCATACATGAAATAAAGCACCAGATAATTATTAGAAAAACACAGATAGGAGTTATTTTTAAACACAAGTTCTATTTAATAAATCGGATAGAAATATAAAAAGTAGGAGAGTTGGCTGTGACGTCACGATGTAATGTTTCATATAAATTCCATAGTAGCAAATCGTTTTGACAGTTCTAAAAAAGTAACTGATTTGACTAGTAGGAAAATACCCTATTGTATTTCAACTCCACGACTTTGCTACTGATACGTAGCTCTATGATTAACCTACCTTAATGAAATAATATACGAGTATTAGAGCTAATAGCTATAATACCTCTGAAGTGAGAAATTATCCGCCAAACCAGGGCCCTGATCCTTAAACCCGGATTAGGAGATTAATTGCTTCTGATTAATGCATCTGACCTTTGGTCAGTAGGGTATTTAATCAAAGTTGGCAAACACTTTTGGGTCTTGGATTTTTTTTTTCTGCTCGTAATTAGGCAACGAACTATAATAACTATAGAAATCTGACTAGAGCTTAAAAAGGATTAGGACTCACCAATCAGGGCTCGGAACCGGTTTTTTTTTAATCCCAAGATAGCCCAATATTTTTAATTATTTTATGCTCTTTACGTAGGACTGAATCATGTATTTAGGTAACAACTTCGTATTATTAGATTGTACCATTTGAAATAATAACAAGGTTCGGAACCGGTTTTTTCTTCATACAAAAAATACCGGTATTATTACGTTCTTTTTCGTTCTTTGGTTTATTATTTCATTTTTAATGGGACAATCTAATAATACGATGTTGTTACCTTAAGGGCCGGCACACATACCCACGATACGACGCCGTATCGTGAGACGACGCGACATCGTCTCACGTTGCGACGTCGTGTAACGTTACGCGGCATAATACGACGTCGTGTCTGGACATTTTACGACGTCGTGTCACGTTGCGGCGCCGTAACGTGGAAATCTACGATGTGCATTGATTGATTCACGACACGATATCGTATCGTAGTAGATATGTCATATGGCTTCATACTACAAGTCCATGCACTTTTTTTTCGTAATGGCGTGCCCATTGGGCTCGCAAGACAGCTCGCAAAGGCTCTTGTAGATAATGGCAATGACGGTAAACAGTCGCTACATGCATATAATTTAGCGCTATTCTTAATACATATTATGCTTTTTAGGGTTTCGTACCAAAAAGGTAGTTCCGTACAAAAAACCCTTATGACTCTGTCCGTCTGTCTATCTGTCACGTCTTTCATAACATATGAATCGCCATATCTGTCAATAAAATATGAATCGTGGAAAATTATTGAGTAAGAATTTTCCACAAATATTGAATTATTTTTATAAAACCGTTTAATACAAGTAATTCAATAATTGTGTAATAGACAACTGTATTTTATTGTTTTTAACGCTTTAAATCTTCTTCATACAGAAGTAAGTACCTATTTTCATTTATCTGCACACTCTACCATTAAGGGCCACTTGCACCATCCCACTAACCCGAGGTTAAGCGGTTAAACCGTTAACCCAGTGTCAAATTATACTGGTAACCATGGTAACATTTACGGCATGTTACTACCATGACGTTAAAAAAGTAAAAAATCATCGCAGTTAATCAAGATATAAGGATTGCAACAGACATGTTCTTGTTTTGCTGCCATTACCTCTAAGAAGTCGCAGAATGTTTACTTACTTACGACGCCGACGAACCAAATAAACCAAAAACCAAACCAAAGAATAAACCAAAGAACGTAATAATACCAGTATTTTTTGTATGAAGAAAAAACCGGTTCCAAGCCTTGGCGCCAATGAATAGGGGGCTTCTGTGCTGCTATCTATAGTTCATGCACATGATCATCATCATATATATCAGCCATTTGTCGCCCACTGCTGAGCATAGGCCTCTCTTCTAGTACGCCACTTGTCCCGGTCCTGAGCTAGGTAATCTCATCCAGACATGACCCGCAGTCTTCCAGATATCGTCCACCCAACATAGTAGTAGTATATATTCATGCACGCTCCCTAGGTATAAAGTATTAATTGGTATTAATTAACCACAGTTTTTAAAACAATACAGTCATTCGACGAAGCCGTCTAGACAGGGCAGTCGTGCGGGGTGCACGGGGTGAGGGGTGGGTCGCGCGCACCCGAGCTGCATGCATCGCCATTGTTAGTAGCTCGGTACTACTTACAGGGCTAGCGTGTCTTATTTGAAATGTTTGGTATCTGTGTTGGTGTGTAATAGTCTGTGACAACGCTACTGTATTCTTGGGCGGTGTCGCCATTTACGCAAACAACAAATGCGTCGGTCCACTGTTACTTTTTACACTGTGAATTAACATTCAATTGACTGATATTGACCTGTATAGTATTACTGTTCTCAGATTTCAATACTACGCTTCTGTTTGCAGCCTAATTAACTTTCTCATTCGGCTCTCGCACTTAAAAATATCAAAAATGATAACTGGGGTCACTATTTAATGATGAAAAATGACTCTTCCCGTTGCCTCCTAGGCCAAATATTTATTTTAACTAATCCTACTAGTGGCAATATGTTATGCTATAACACAGCTGCATAATATCTGCGACAATTTGTCCGTATTCTGTCTGTATGGCGCGTCGCCAAACATTCCTAGTCAGAGAGCCAACGACACTGTATCTATCTGTTCGAGTTTCAATAATATAGTTAGGTATTAATATTGTAGGTGTTTTTACATGGCTTTAATCGTAATTTAACATATATTTTAAACTACAAGTCTTATCGACATAGGAGTTTTAGTTTGATGTTTGTGAAGGCGAAATTGAGGACAAATGAGAGTAAAAAATGATTTATTCGTAAGTGATTCGTGATTTATTCACAAGAGATAGAGTTATAAAACAGAAAAGAGAAATTGCCATCACAGCATAATGCTCAGTACTTTCAGTGCTGGTTGTTTTTTTTTAAGTCTATTTATATTCCAATTTACTATTAATTTTGTTACCAATAGGTAAGTATAATTTATATTGAGAAATAGCACGTTGTGAAATTTATATAAGCCAAGGGTCTGTAGTACTTTATTATATTGAAATATTTACTCATATATATGGTACAAAAACATGCCAAAAAACAATAAATAAAATCAACTTAAAATTACAAACTATTATAAAATAAAATAAAACTAAACTAAACTAAATCTAAAAAAGCGGCCATGTGCGAGTCGGACTCGCGTATGAAGGGTTCCGTAGCAGCAAGTAACATAATAAAATTGCGGTTTACGATTTATGACGTATTAAAAAACTACTTACTAGGTGTCATTCAAATATTCGGTGGAAGTTTGCATGGTAATGTACATCATATATTTTTTTTAGTTTTATCATTCTCTTATTTTAGATGTTACAGGGGACACACATTTTACCACTTTGGAAGTGTCTCTCGCGCAAACTATTCAGTTTAGAAAAAAATGATATTAGAAGCCTCAATATCATTTTTAAAGACCTATCCATAGATACCACACACGTATGGGTTTGATGAAAAAAAATTTTTTGAGTTTCAGTTCTAAGTATGGAGAACCCCCAAAATTTATTGTTTTTTTCTATTTTTGTGTGAAAATCTTATGGCTGTGACATACACGGACAGACAGACAGACAGACATGACGAATCCATAAGGGTTCCGTTTTTTGCCATTTGGCTACGGAACCCTAAAAAGGCCCCCAAGATGCTGGCTGCGTTACCCCGCTGAACTGCTAGCTGAAGCGTTGAGCGAGGTAACTGCCAGCTCTTGGGTCCCCAGTTGCGTCCCTGAGTCTCTTTGAAAGGTCTCCAAAGAGACTCAGAGCGCCAGGACCCCACGGACCCAGGGTCTCGATGCCGAAATTACAAATACAAATGAAATTAAAAACAATACAATGCGACTGGTTTCCATTGGTCTTGTTACTACTAGCAAATGTTCAGTAACGTGATATTTTTCACGCCGTCTCTCGAACCACGCATTCGCAATTTTACTATATTGATTCAGATTTTCAGACCCACTCGCTGAACATGATAAAACCTTTAATTTGGTTACACAATATTGTACCAGCACTTCCAGCTAGCGATATTAAATTTTTTACATGTTACAAATTTTCGTTCCAGTTTTAAATATTTTCGTGTGGGAATATTTGTAAACTGTAATATCACAGCAAAACCAGAATATTCCAGAACATGATTTGAATATCATAAACGAAAATTTAAATTTCGAAACGGAACGCGGCGACGGCTGCGTTCCGAGTTTAAAATTGCTTCCCATTCAAAATGGCGGACAACAATGGACGCGTTCAAGTCGCAGATGATAATTTAAAAGTGGGTTTTATACTTTTATGCTGGCTGAAATGAAAGGAGGGATTAGAATGCTTTTAAAATTGCTACCTTTGCTTTTAAAACGTTGTTTAGTTCCACTACGCTCCGCTTTTAGATGTCGGATGCTATAATTTGGCACACCATTTCCATCAGGGGATGAAACCAAACTCACCAGTTATTTAGCTATGATAATTTATTTTTACAACATTAACTTAACAACAGTAATACCTACTTATAACTACACTTCACAATCCCTCCACAACCTCGTCAGTCAACCGTTAACTCCTTTCTGTCTGTTCCAACCCCAGTGTTGCCAACTTGGTATAAATGATGCCAGATCTGGCATAATTTCACTCACTCTGGCACCAAAATTTTCCATTTAGCATCTGGCATATTTTTTAGCATAATTTAGCCTAAGCCAAGTTTGCACCAACCTGGCAGCAACAATATGCGCCATCGCCTTATGTGGTTCATATTTTCATATGAATTTTGACTTTTGTGGGCGGATGGACGTCGACGGACTAAATATGTTTTTTTTTTTTTTGAAATGGCAAATAAATTCAGTTAAATTGACCTCTGATTTTTTCGTAGATTGACATATTTGAGTTCCGTTTTGCAGATTTGATCAGAAAATTTAATCAGGTTGGGCGAAAATTGTTCCATCTGGACTGGCCTTCACTGATCTTGTAGGTATTTACCTACATACATTTACAGAGGGCCTACCACGAACGTCGATAATGAAAATTTCGAGCAACTACCTCTTTTACTCCGATTAAGGCATAATTAGATTGACAGAGATAGTTGCTGGAAATTTTCTATTTTCGATGTTCGTGGTTATATGCCTGAAACGGAGAAGCTTTGCTCGCATTTTGAGCTCACTTGGTCAATAATAAGGCTGGCCACAGACGCAAGGAATTTTCCGTACGGAAAGACAGGTGCAAACGAAACATGTATACTCGTACCGAATGAAAATTCCGTGCGTCTGCGGCCAGCCTATATGTATTGCCAAACAACAGCAGACTCGTAACCACAAACTACTTAGAAGATAGTACGTATCTCGTAACCGTCGTAACTATAGTCTGTCAAGCCATTTCCGTTAGTAAACAAAAACGACAAAACTTAAAAAAAAAGTAGGCGCGAAGGATTATCATGCCATAGAAAATTTGAATTTCGGGCCTTTTTCTACTGACAAAGTACGGTGTTTTTAGTGAATATTTTTAGACACCATATTATTTTCAAGTGACATTTTAGCATTTTTTTAGCATATTTCAAAAAACTTTGGCACAATTTTAGCATAACCTAGACATTAGTCTAGCATTTTTTCAAAATCCGAGTTGGCAACACTGTCCAACCCAGTCGTTTCCAACATTATTCTCAAGTACCCTCCATTGTTTTATTTATTTTTACTGTTCGAGCATAGAGAAGGGAGCACAATACCAGTGTTACCACATTAAACTTAATAATCATCCATCATAATAGGGTATTTTCCTACTAGTCAAATCAGTTACTTTTTTAGAGCTGTCAAAACGATTTGTTAATATGGAATTTATATGAAACATTACATCGTGACGTCACGGTCAACACACCTACTTTTTATATTTCTATCCGATTCATTAAATAGAACTTGTGTTTAAAAATAACTCTTATCTGTGTTTTTCTAATAATTATCTGGTACTTTATTTCATGCATGGCGTAAAATAATTTATTCTAAATACAGTATAATACCCTATTAAATCAATATTTATAAATCATGACAGGTTCACTGATTGAACATAAATCAAACCTTGTAAACCTGATTAAGTATGTATAAATAGTCTGAAGTCTTTTTTTTTGTTTCAGGCGGTGTCGGATTCTATGTTGGTGGAGCTGAAAGCATGTTTCATGGAGGCCTACGATGACAACCAAGATGGAAAAATCGATATACGAGAGGTATTCATTATATATTTTTAATAAAGGATAAATTTAGAATTTAATAAATCCCCAACGCAACGGATGAACCGATTTTGATAAAACATGTCTGAGAACCATAACAGGAAACCTCTGCTTTCAGATAAAAAAAACCGCATCCAAAACGGTTCTCTCGCTTAATAGCTATTACGTTGCCACAGATAGACAGTATAGACACACACACACATAGCGGTCAAATTTAAAACACCCCTCTTTTTTTGTCGGGGGTTAAAATATGGAAAAAAACAACGGGTTGCACTCCGGGAGTGCCGGCAGAAGTGAAAACTCAATGACAGTCTTACACCTGGTCACGTGACACCTGTTACGAGTTTAACATTTTTTCCCCATCACAAAAAGTGCACAGCGCCGCTAAAGAAGTTTCACTTCAAAAAATATCGATACAGCCGGGCTAGCACATAATTGGCGGACAGTATCTCGCGGCGAGATAGACTTCCCGTCTTTTTTTAACTATATTATTACTAATAATAAAAGTGGGACGGGTAGTCTATCTCGACGTCTACGCCTACTGATGGCGGCCTCTGAGGCACCAGCCCATCGCTCTATCTAGACTGAGGTACCAAAGCTTACTTGATTGAGCCGCATCTTACCACAGCAAAATCCTTCTCATAACTAGGTAGGTATTAAAATAAAATATGTATCTGATTTTATTCGTTAATATATAAAAACATTTAGTGCCACTGTGGAAATACTTACTGACCGGTTTAAAAATAAAATAAAGTCTTCGATAAAACACCTTTGTAGAATTTAAGAAGCAGTATACGTATTATAATTTATAATATATTTATTTAATGATATAGTTATTTTGTAGAACATTTAGACGTTGACAGTAACATCGATATATTAAATTGTCGATAAAATATTTTGCTACGTTACTTTAGTATAAGTGTCCCGAGTTATCCCAGGTTTGGTTATTACGGTATGATAATTTGGTCTTAGCGCTGTACTGCGTATGTGAACACAGACACCATATTTCCATATAGTTTTCACCTCACCATCCTATATGGAAGTAGGGGTGGTATTCCACCTGTGCAATTTCTTTGTCCAGTGTGTATTGATGTCTCACATTTTTCTTAGCGGTATCGTCTTGGGTCGTCCCATTCATTTTTCGTCAAGTTCTTAAATTATAGTTCGTTTTTTTAGCATTAGAAAGAAGGTAAGCGATCTTGACATGTCTTTTAATTGAAAAACGCTTTTTAAAAATCAGTAACTATTACTTATGAAAGCAGAAGAATATAAATGATCGTATTAGATTCATAATTGTTACATATATAAACGTGTTATTCAATTAAAAGATACATCAAGATTGTTTACCTTATTTCTAATGCTAAAAAAAACGAACTATAGTCCTATTCTAAATTCGTCACAGTCGTCGGTGGCTTTCAATGTAGAATGAGTGACGAAAGCAGAATATGACTAATTTAAGAACTTGACGAAAAACAAATGGGACGACCCAAGACGATACCTGCTTAGCGACAGAGTGACACGCCATGTACATTGGCCCAAGAAATTGGACAATTGGAATACCAACCTAAGTCTATAAAATAAGATTACTGTTACAGTTAGCGCAGCTATTGCCAATGGAAGAGAATTTCCTCCTGCTGTTCCGATTCGACAACCCGCTAGAATCCAGCGTCGAATTTATGAAAGTAAGTAGTCCTACAGTTATTCCTCATCATCATTCGCTTGCCCTTATCCCATTCATTTAGGGTCGGCGCAGCATGTCTTTATCTTCTACACCTCTCTGTCGCCCGTCATCTCATCATTCACTCGCGTTCGTTTCATATCATCTCTCACACAGTCCATCCACCTTTTCCTCGGTTTTCCTCTCCCGTTAATTCCCTCCACATTCATTCGTAATACCTTTCTCGTCACATGACTTTCATCCCTCCGCATCACATGCCCGTACCACGCTAGGCGATTCGCTCTTACTTTTTCTACTATTCCTATAGATGTTTATAAATATTCCTAAAAATAGTACGGTCACGTCAGCTCGGGTATATCATTCGACCCTCTCAGCAAATATCTGCAAATATAATTTATAATTAGTCTATTGCCTTTTCTTAATACCAATATCGCATAATCTGACAGATGGATTTACCCGAGCTTGAAGTTAAGCGACTCATATATGGATAATATATTTTGCATTTTTAACGACACACTGTCTAGAGTCTGTTAGGAAAGAGCAGAGTCGTGGAATGTATTGGGCCCCATACATTCCACGACTCTTCTCCTTCCGAACCTTAAAGCATTTCATAACGGGAGTCGCCTTTAAGAGCTTACCCCTCTGCCGAAAAGCTTTTGTATGGACTGACATGGCTATTTGTACGTTACGTACAAATCATGTAGAAATAGCAATAGGTACATTTGACGTCCCGTCCCCCGCCAAAATCGGCAGACTGCTTCGTACAGAAAATGACAGCCATGGCGTCTCCAGTTACTAAATGCTCTAAGTTCCCAACAGACTACACGCCCGGCGTAAACTCACGACACGCAAACTAATCACTTTTTAAGTCCGAATCGCAATTAGTATTCCAATACTACTAATTCGTTTCAAAGTTATTTTTAGAAATCCTACCGACTGTGCCATATAGTTGGCAGCGGCGGTGTCTCCATACAACTCGATTCCCACCGGCTTGCCTAAAATTTCTTGATAGATACTTGTATAGGAAAAAGAAGTAGGTAATATTTAATGTTAGGTTCGTTAGATTATTCTAAGTAGGTGTTATTTTTGGTCCGGACACGTAAGTCAAACACAAGTTCGAGACAAGTACCTACTGATTTAAGTAAGTAGTTTATTGTGCACCATAAAGTTAAAAAAAACACAGAAAGTGAAATACAAGCTTAAGACTATTCAAATCAAAATATTATTATTATTAAACTTATTCAAATCTGGGAATATCCACATATACCGACATTATACTCACAGTGTAAACTTATTTTTCGCACTTTTTTCGTATCGATATTTTGAGACGTGACTATACCATGAGGAATACATAATAATGTCAGGTTATAAGCGCCCACGTCGAAGAAATATATCATCAATGTGCAACTTATGTGTTATGTTTCAGATATGGCGAGAATATGACACGGACGGCAGCGGGTACATAGAGGCCGACGAACTGAAGGTAACCACAGAATTTTAATGTATTCCGTGAAAGTAACGATTCTTTCAGGAGTATTCGTATTCAAACTTTACGAATAGATCTCGTAAATTTCGCAAGGCATCTCACTAATATAGTCTCTAGGACACAGGAGGGGCGCGACAGTATCTCGCCCGCGAGACAGACTACCCGTCTCTATCTAACTGTATTAATCACATAGGGACGGATAGTCTATGTCGCGGGCGAGATACTGTCGTGCCAATCATGTGCTAGCTCGGCTGACCATCCAATTTATCGAAAAAGGCGGCAATTTTTGTGAACTAGAGATCAATTTGATATTATACGGCCACCGCCAGTATGACACTGACATATTCGCTAGCATGTGCGTAACTTATTACTTTCCAAGGATTTCGCTCGCACTCGCATATTAGTGCGAGCGAGATGTATAGAAAGTAAATTACTCAGACGTTAACGATTATGAGTATGACAGTCTGACACTCCCAAGGCAGTCGTGGTAGGGCTAACTAAGAGATCGATTTGATATCTAAACTTCAGTAGGTAGATATAGTCTGACAAACAACTAACTCGCAGTAGAAAAAGGCGCGAAATTCAAATTTTCTATGGAACGATAACCATTGCGCCTACATTTTTTAAATTTGCCGCTTTTTTCTACTGACGGAAAAGGCTTGACAGACTATACCTATATGTATAAACTTTTTAGCGAGGTCGTCATATCATATTTAACCTGTAGATATTCATATTATTATGTGTGACGTTATCTATGAAAAGGGACCTTATTGTCGATGGCGCTTACGCCATTATTAACGATGCTCCGATATAAATACAATGCCGCGCGACGCTGTGTGGCTTAGGCGCCATCGACAATAAGGTCCCTTTTCATAGATAATGCCCCATGTAGTCATGGCATCTCTGCAACGGACGTCGTTATCTCGGCCGCGCTGCACCTTAATTGCAGCTGGGGGCTTAGCTAACATAACACACGTTGATAGAAAACGTCAATAGAAACTTTAATTGTCTATGGAAACAGTCACGTGACTTTTCGCAGCAACTAGTCACCCTGATATTTTTTTTTTGTTTAGCGATTGTCGATGTAAGTAACTAAAGACTAATTTCTTGTGTTCTGTGGAATAAGTATACTCTGTATCTTTATATTTAAATAAAAGCTCCTTGAGCCAGTTGAGGGTAGATGAAAACATTTTTTTTTTTTTTACTAGCCTATTTGAGTGTCCCACTGCTGGGCAAAGGCCTCTCCCCTTAATTTCCACGACTCCCGATTTGGTGCTTCCTCCGGCCAGTTGTTCAGGAAGCTGTCCAGGTCATCTCGCCATCTCCGTTTGGGCCTACCGCGGCCACGTCCCTCTACCGGCATCCACTTGGTGGCTAAGCTAGCCCACCTCTCCGGATGCATGCGGTAGACGTGACCGGCCCGGTCCCATTTGAGCCTAGCGGTTTTTTCGCCTACGTCAGCAATGCGGGTTTTAGAGCGCAGCGTGGTGTTTCTTATGCGATCAGTTACTTTGACACCTAGAATACTGCGCTCCATGGCGCGTTGGCAAACCTTCAGTTGGGACTTCTGAATCTCTGTGAGTGACCAAGTTTGAGCGCCGTAGGTTAGAACAGGCAGAATACACATGTCAACGAGTTTGCGCTTTAGTGACAATGGAAGGTCGCCCTTCATTAGCTCCTTCATGGAGGATGTCTTGCCTGTTGCTGAAAGAGACTAGCTGGCCCAAGTAGATGTACTCGTCAACATAGTGTATGATCTGCCCGTCCACCTCGACACTATTACGTTCCTTGCTATTGGTCATCACTTGAGTCTTTGCGCGATTCATTTCAAGTCCAACCTGAAGGCTTGCGTTGCTCAGGTCTTGGAGCATTTGCTGTAGTTCTACTGCAGAAGGGGCAAAGAGAACAATGTCGTCGGCGAAACGAAGATTTGATAGCCTCCTGTCACCGACGACTATTCCCCTAGCCTCCCAGGAAACCGCCAGGCTCTTGAAAACTTCTTCGAGGGTGCTTGTGAATAGTTTGGGAGACAGCGGATCACCCTGTTTAACACCTCGTTGTATAGGGAACGTCGGACCGGAGTGCTGAAGTTTTATATCGGCGGTGCTGTTGCTGTATATATTTTTGATTAAGTTTATATAGGTAGGATCAATGTTTTGATTTGTTAGTGCGGTTACTATGGCAGAATGGGTTATGCTATCAAATGCTTTCCTGTAATCAACAAATGCTAAATACAGGTCAGGTCGTTCAGTGACTGATCCAGGCGGTTTTGTATTTTGGTCGGTTAACCAATAAATGTTATAACTACCCGAAACTTTACAAATTGTTTGTTTAGTATTATTTAAATACCTAAAGATACAGACTATAGTTTCAGCAAAGGTAGTCAGAATACTAGTACTTTGACAGCGAACGGGATAGAATCACAATGAAACGTCAAAGTAAACTCGTAACCCCGCTTTAGGTGATTAAACGGAAGTTTCTGAGCATTCATTATTAAACTCCTCAGCGGTGACAGCGCAATTTAGGCCCAAACAGAGGGCCTACCGCGAACCACGTTCGACGTGTTGCCTCCCTGTGAGAGCGTTTTCTCATTGTTCGATCCGATATCGGATGTAGGATCCTACATCCCCGTAGTCAGGGCGCGGGGCCGTGCCCGTGGCGCCATCACGCACACTACTACAAACATTATGTCTAAACATACGCACACAAACAAATATTATCGGTCCGACAGCTGACGGGGGCTCCGACATGGCTGTTTTTATCGGAAGCGCCTTTCCGATATCGGATGTCGGAAGGCGGCTATGACAAAAACAGCTACAGGAGAGTGCCATTGGCATTAAGCCCGCCTTTTTTGTGTTTTCTATAGTTTTTTTAGTAATAATGATTTATTAAATGTATTAAATTAATACAGAGAAACACATGTTACTTCCTTCTGACATCCGATATCGGATCGGACAATGTGAAAACGCTCTCACACTTACGTACGAATTTACAAGTGCAACAGAGAAGCAACACATCGAACTTAGTTCGCGGTGGCCCACAAGGCCGTCAACTGAATTGATGAATGTAAGGAAGAACCTCTAGAATTAAATTACAATTTAGAAATAAAGGAATACTTCACCTTCTCAGGCGGAAATAGGGTATTTGACTACTAGTCAAATCACTTTCTTTTTTCGAACTGTCAAAACGATTTTGCTACTATGGAATTTATATGAAACACTAGCATGTGACGTCACAATCAAATTACTTACACGAGTTTTAAAATAGAAATTGTGTCTAAGAAATATAACTGCTGTCTACGTTTCTCAATTAATCTTATGGTGCTTTATGTCTTGCATGATGTAAAATAATTTATTTTAAATACAGTCAAATACCCTATTGTTCTTATGACTCCGATGGATTGATTGAATATTTACAATTTGTCTGTCCTTTCTTTTTGTTTGTGGATTAACAGAGCTCGGCAAACCGTAGCTCTCCGCATGTGGCTCCTTGGACCTGGGGCCCATTTCTCGAAGGTTATTAGGCTAAACATTTGTATGTATCATTTTGACGACCGGTCTGGCCTAGTGGGTAGTGACCCTGCCTATGAAACCGATGGTCCCGGGTTCGAATCCTGGTAAGGGCATTTATTTGTATGATGATGCAGATATTTGTTCCTGAGTCATGGTTGTTTTCTATGTATTTAAGTATTTATATATTATATATATCGTTATCTGAGTACCCACAATACAAGCTTTCTTGAGCTTACCGTGGGGCTTAGTCAATTTGCGTAAAAATGTCCTATAATATTTATTATTTTATTTATTTATTTATTATTTATCATCATAGATACCCATACGATTCAACAAATAATAAAAGTCTAACACCGTTCGAGAAATGGGCCCCTGCACGGATATGATGGTCGTTCTTGTCTCCGTGACAGCGTGATAAAACGGTGTCCGTCACTTTCTATCCTGCGGTGTTAAAAAGTGACAGTTATTTTATCACGTGGATAAAGCCATCCATAATACGCCGGCTGCAATAGCGGCTCTTCAAGACGCCGAAACTTACTTTCCTCGTATATTCAAAATGAAAAGTAGTGTTTAACTCGGGTGAAAGGCACCATTCCAGCCTCGGACTATTGGCGCTCTAACTGCGTTCGAGCGCCAAATTCCCTCGACTGAAACGAGTGTTTTTCATCCCTTGGTTAACAATCGACTGTTGTATATTAAAGCTTGCAGTTACTCAACGGGTGTCTAATTTCAATATCTATTTCAGAATTTCCTCCGAGATCTTTTGAAAGAAGCGAAGAAGATCAACGACGTGTCTGAAGATAAGCTCATAGAGTACACGGATACCATGGTAACGATATTTATTAAGTTTTTACTTACTTAACATAATACACATTAAGCTTAGAATAAATTTAATAAAAGTGGAAAAATTACTGTCTTGGGTGAGACTTGAACTCACGGCATCTGGATCGATACTCCAGCGCTCTGCCATCTGAGCCACCAAGACCTCATCCATAGGACTCTAAAAGAGTCGGGATGCGACAGAGATGGCTTCAAAAAGGTGGAGAGGAGAAAGAAGCCAGCTCGTCCGAATCAGTGCGGTACCGCACCGACTGGACCTAACCATTTGCTGCGTCCTGCAACACCGACGACGCTGCTGTATGTGTCCCGATTACACTACCTTACGAAGGTCGAGGAGATCGTGAAGTATGTACGAGCCAAGTCCGGATTCATCCTGAGGGTCGTGAAGTTGGAATCTCGACACAGTGTGAATTTTAATTCTTTTGTGCTGAGCGTTCCGACTGAACATCTAGCGACCTTCACCAAGGAGGAGTTTTGGCCGAAGGGTGTCAAGTTCCGGCGGTTCCGCGGCCGGCTCCCTGACACTGCGGGGTTGCGAACTGCATCGCAGCCATAATTGTGTTTTTAGTTTTAAGATATATTTTGTAATAATATGTATGCTAGTTTTAAGGTATTTATCTATGGGCCAATAGTTGCCTGAAAATAAATGTTTTCATTCATTCATTCATAGGCAGCAAATCTTTCCACCATATGAGATAGGTACTTTTTAGGGTTCCGTACCCAAAGGATAAAAACGGGACCCTATTACTAAGACTTCACTGTCCGTCTGTCTGCCTGTCTGTCCGTCTGTCTGTCTGTCTGTCCGTCTGTCTGTCTGTCACCAGGCTGTATCTCATGAACCGTGATAGCCAGACAGTTGAAATTTTTACATATGATGTATTTCTGTTGCCGCTATAACAACAAATACTAAAAAGTACGGAACCCTCGGTGGGCAAGCTGAATCGTACTGGTCCGGTTTTTTTTACATATATAAGAAATTATGAAAACAGTGCCGCCAACTGCAATTTGCATTTCCCTTTTCAGAAAACGCTTGCAGAATTACATTAGAGAAGTGTAAAATGGAATAAATTATTAAAATATTCTATTACACTCGGAGCAAGCAAAGCATTAAGTGAAATTTAAAATTCTTAACTCATTAACTTAAATTATACGCTTGCTAAAAAGTCGGAAGCTCGAACCAACTGTATTCTTTGCACAAACATGATTGTTTAAAGTTTCTTATACATTTAAATGATTATAAAATTTAGTATTTAATACAAATTGTGTATTATTGTGTATTTACTTTAGAACGCGAACTGCCAAGATACTCATCTTATAAGTATGTACATTATACCTCTATTTTGAAAAGATTTTCATATTGGCAGATACTTTTGGAGCGTTGTTTCATTCGCTAGTATTGATGCTAACTGTACATATAGGTATTCATCATCATCATCATATCAGCCAGAGGACGTCCACTGCTGGACATAGGCCTCCCCCAAAGAGTGCCACAATGGCCGGTCTTGCGCCACCCATACATATAGGTATTAAGTATGATAATTAATACGTTTCTGTTCCAGCTCCAGGTGTTCGATTCGAATAAAGACGGCAGGCTACAGCTCTCAGAAATGGCCAAGTGAGTCATTTTCAATAGGTCACAATTTTAATTTCATTTAATTTTAGATGAAAGTAGCTGTAGGGGCAAAGCTGTTGTTCCCCATGTGCTAATATTACCTAATACCCTCGCTACGCACAAGATTCCAAAATGATTGAAATGATGAATGGTTCGAAAAGGGATATCTTGAGGGTTGCAAGGGTTTCCAGGTACTAGTACCCATAGTACAAGCTTTTCTTAGTTTGAGCACAGTTTGAGCCTAGGTTGATCTGTGTAAGATTGTCCTCAAATATTTATATATTTTATTCATTTAAGTGTGTAAAAATAGCTGACTGACCCTTCCTCCACAGATTGCTGCCAGTCAAGGAGAATTTCCTCTGCAGGCAGGTATTCAAGGTAAGTCTCCCGCCGCAGAGGCGGCCATTTTGTTTACCAAATGTCTGTGTTTTTGAGTGACTTGATTGATTGATTGATACCTTTTAAATGGCTTGGATACTATGACAGCTGTCATTTCTATAAAATATATAACCCTAAAAAATCTTTAAAAATTGTATTGAGATGACACCTGTCACCATACCCAAGTTATTTGAAAAAAGAGGGTTGATAAAGTTTGGAAATTGGAAATGGTTCAGTAATTAGAATTTTTAGTTCATTACTATTAATTACTTCTCTTTCATTCGAACTTTTAAATCCTAAGATTTAATTAACGTAGTCCTTCGAAAACTCCATTAATCTAGAACTTTTAAAATCCACTTGATTTTTGCAAGCAATTTACCTAAACTGTATTTTGCCGTATTTATATTGTAAAATTAATAACACTAAGATTTACCGAAACGATCTACAATTTATCGAATGATAATTTGTTTACCTTTAAAAGAAAACATATCTTCGTCGAATTCAGTAAAAAAGTCGTTAAGGTATAACTAGGTAAGTACATCATAGATCTCAGATCATCTAATACCATTAAACGAGCAATTCTTGTTTATTTATATAATATATTTATTTATATATGTATATATTTCGGGGATCTCGGAAACGACTAACGATCGATGAAATTTGCTATATGGGGGTTCTCGGGGGCGATAGATTAGATTAGATTAATTTATTTCTTATTGAAAATTACATGATATTTAACAATGTCATAAATGTCATAATGTTTCCAAATAACATGAATTCACAAAAAGATCGTCAGATTGTAAACAATAATAATAAATAATAATACATTAAAATAATTAAATATAGGTCTTATCTCTGGGAAAATGCGCAATTTTTAGTTTTTATATGTTTTCCGAGCAAAGCTTGGCTTCCCAGATATTATGATCTATTTGAGCTATAAACATACCCTGTATTACAAACGGAATTAAACCAATATCAAACAATTTTATATATTGTTAAAGTTGTAAACCAAAACTTTTATATGTGGCGAGGAACGAACGATCCCTGCATTCAAATTTCGAACGTCAGATGTTCTGTATAACACACTTTCCTCGAGGTTATACCCAATCTAACCCTTTCATCCCAAGATAACCTTTTTATATATGGAAATATCTGTGAAATAGCTCGGCATATGAAAATTCCAATTCCAACGGATTTCCATACTTAATCTACCCTCATCTTTGCATTCAAGTGTAAGAACGTGCCTTGTATATTTAAATAAGTGCTAATGAAAATAAACTCTATTTCTTCTAGCGAAAGCACAGTTTTGTCTGACACGATATGACCACAGATAACGAAATTTTTAGAGTTAGTGTGAAATGATATGCCATATTTTCACTTACGCATTTGCATGGAAAGTTTTTGTGTTTAAATTATAGATGTCACTTTTTGGACGTTGAGAAATTGTTTCAGGCAATATTCATTTATTTTAAGATATAACCTACATTTACTTTGATTATAATAATATTAATATGGGATGTTGACTCGACGATCATTGTTCCTATAGTCGTGTCAGCGAACGGTCTCATAGTGAAGAGTCTCGACCAACACCTAGAGAGACTCTCTCGCTGGGTGGTTGGATCAAGGGTCAGATGCAGAAGGCGGTAATTTTGGACACGGTGCGTATAGTACGTCGATTCTTCACTCTGCGGCCCTGACCACCGGCAGCTTGGGCCCTGCCCCGCTGCCGGCGGCACCCTAGGTTAGGCTTTTTATAATGTGTTTATATATTTTTTTGTAATGTTTTGTAAGTGTTTATTGTACTTTTATACTCACATTGTAAAAACCCTAACCTAAGACCCAAATTAAATAAAGAATATTAATAATCAACAATTGAAAAATAATTTCAAAGTGAATATTGTCTGAATTTGCCTTATGAAATTTATTTTACGCAACGCATGACATAACCCTAACTTCTTTCGTTCTATCCTCATTTCCATTATTATAATTTTGTTTAAACCAGCATACACACCTATACATTTAATATCAGTCATTTAAAAAAGTAATTACCTACCCAGACCTATCACAAATATCACAACTACCTACGTATAGGTATATAGAATAACCTAGTAGAAATTTCATACATTTGTATACATACATAACCATTGTCTGTAATAATAATGATGAAACCTGAGCATTTAACATTCCTGCTTTGTCACACAACATTAAAATCACACATTGTCTCGAATATTTCACAATATTATAAATAATGTAAATATACGACATAGTTATTAAATAGAGATATGAAATAGGTATTTCTACTTTATAACGGACTAAGAATAAGAATACTAGGTATTCGCACAGTTCAAAAATAACTAGTACACGACAAATACTAGGTATTTGTACTTAATATCATTTTTACTTGCTTGAATTCTATTATTAATTTGCCTGTCTATGTCCTAACACTCAGCTTGTGTTGCACTTCGCACTCTAGGAAGGCATGGAGGGGATAGAGGTGAGTCACTGTGAAACACTGTCACAGGTATTTAGACATTTGTGTTTAAAGTTGTACCCTCAACATATTTCCACTCAGAATCACGAGCTCTTTCGATTCTTATACGAGAAAAAAAGTGTCACCAAGTTTACGAGTACATAAAATTTTTATGTTGTCCGTTTTGTTACGGTCGTAGAGCTTGTATTGAAAACCGTAACCAAACGGACCAAAAATTTTGGGGACACTTTTTTTCTCAGTAATAACGGAAAAGGCTCGTGATTCTGAGTAGAAATAATATAAAAATTCCCAATTCTAACACAAAAATTTTTGGTCCAACTTTAAATAGAAATGTCCATTTTCGCACTAGTATGGATACTTGTTATCTCTTTAAGATACAAGTATATATACTTCTTACATTCATTCAACTTTACAGTTATTTTTGTTAATGACAAAAATTAAAAAAAAAAACATTTTAAAGATATTACTTAGTTTTATTGAAGTTGAGTGATTGTAATACCCATCTAAATATTAACACTTTAGTAGGTACGAGTATTTACTTTTTCACGTTAGCGCACCTATAATCTAGGTAGGTACACTTTACATATGTATTTTTTCTGTTGAATCAAATACTGCTGTATTTTATATTTTTCTTTAATTTTCCATTTAAAAAACCTTTAGTCAACAATAAGTGCTCCAAAACTTACTAGCAGGTAAATATAATCTGGCAAGCCAAGTCAGTAGAAATAGGGCGGCAAATTTTAAAAATGTAGGGTGTCAAAATGTACAATTTTTATATATTCCGTGCTTTTTTCTACTGACAAAATTGGCTTGCCAGAGTGACTAGCGTTTAATCATGTGAATAATGTATCATTTCTTATTTATTTGTTATTTCGCTACATAACCAATCATAATAAGGGTACAAGCGGGAAGAAGTTGATAACTCGAGATATAAAATTTTAGAAATTTGAACTTAAAATAGTATTACATAAGGTTAAAATTTCTTCAATTTTGTGTCTTGAGTTGTCAATTTCTTCCCGCCGCGTACGGCGTGATTAACCCCAAATAAAAGGGAATTTGAAGTAGAGAAATATTGTCAAAGTAAATTATGTAGTCAGTACATTTACCTACTGCCATCTTTCGACACAAATTATTATACATATATAAAGTTGGTCAAGCAGATCTTGTCAGTAGAAAAAGGCGGCAAATTTGAAAAATGTAGGCGCGAAGGAGTATCGTCTCATAGAAAATTAGAAATTTCGCGCCATTTCTACAGTACAAGATTTGCTTGACCATCTATATATCGCGATACTTTTTGACATTAAAAAAAATTAACACATATCAGTGAAAAAATAAAGAACAAAGTGAAATGACGTTTTAAAAGTGTAAACATTGTGTCGAAAGATGGCAGTACATGTACTGACTACATAATTTACTTTGACATTATTCCTCTAACACTGATTTAAACTTTCACGATTTTTACACATTATTCAATTGTACAACGGGACTTAATCGCGTATTTAAGTTTTAAGATTTACCTCCGACGTTTCGAGGACGGCGTTGTCCCCGTGGTCTCGGAGAAGACTGGCCATAGTCTAATAAAAGTACGTCGTTATTTCGGGCAACAACGATTTGACAGTAGTGAAAAATTATGACAAATAAATAATAACAGAAGCGACATTCCTATCGAGTAACGTTTATATCTACCTATGGGTTCAAAATGTAGCAGAATCGATTTTAAATAAAAGTTTGGTCATCTATTACTAAAATCACATAAAATACTTTCCGAAGTAAATACTGATATAAATTAAATACATTGGAGACTTATTTTTCAAGTTGACACGTTGACTTATAGGTATACGTTTACAAAGTGTAATACGAGATTAATTGACCTTTTCCAGCGAAAACTTTATGTTATATATGAAGAACATCTTAGAGGTTTAAATGTGTAGGCAGTATATTCCACTTTTACAAAACAGATCTTCTGTTACATATGTTCTTTGACAGGCTTATTTTTGTACCCGTCTTTTCTTCCCAGAGTGACACAAGCCTACGTCACAATAACATTGCCACTTTATATAGCGCTATCGCATACTATTATATAACGCTGTCGCATGATGACGTAGGCTTGTGTCAGTCACGTGGTCGGAAGAGAGTACCAGGCGGAGTATATTATTATACCATGGTTTGAAAGTTTTTCGCACTAGCGATGTTACTCTGTCGACAGTGTCGACACACAACATTAACGATACCTATTTGATTTATCGACTGTCGATATTCGTTTCCGCTTACATTTACTAATGACTGGATTCCATGTGGATGAGATCTTAAAACCCTTGTCCCGATTGAAATGGCAGTTTTTTTTTATTTCAGTGGCACTCTTTCGAATCTTAAAACATAAATACACAATTAAGTAGAGATGCACCGCATATTCGGTTACTATCCGGTATCCGGCCAATCCGGCCATTATTTTAACATCCGGCCAGATACCAGATAGTGGCCTACTATCCGGCCGGATACCGGATAGTAAAATTGCTTGATTTCGGATTAAGTAAACAAAATTGGAATAAGAAACAGTCACGGTCATAATCGTACTCGTTTATTATTTTAAAACAATTTAAACATTCCACTCACATGCACGCGCACTCATTTCGAACCTATAAATGAGTAACGTTCACTACGAAACAGGTCAAAACCTGCACAATGCGCACCTGAAAACCCGAAATGTAGGTATAGTTCCGCCGGCCGAATACCAAATATTCGGCCGATGGTCAAGCCGAATATCCGGTATCCGGTATCCGGCCAAACAACTATCCGTTGCATCTCTACAATTAAGTCCCGTTGTACAATTTAATAATATTCCTCTAGTCTAAATTATCTTTGCCCAAATCATAGGTATATTTTTATTAATGATACTTCGTTTTGTTAATGCCTGCTCAGGGAGCGACGAAGCTGACTAAGGATGACATTGAGCGTGTCTTCTCGCTTTACGACAGGGTAAGTTCATTCACTTTCTTGGGAATAATGGATCTGGGGGCCTACCTTGACGTGTTGCCTCCCTGTCACACTTACGTACGAATTTACAAGTGCGACAGAGAGGCAACACGTTGGATGTGGTTTGCGGTAGGCCTTCTGTTCGAAAACGGTTCGTATTTGTGTCGGAGCTTGTGTTCAGTATAATATGAGCTTGGAAGAAAACGTTATGATACAAAGAGTACCTAAGGGAAGGTTGCTATCATTGGACCACTTAATTTCGCTGCCTTATTCGCTATGTGCACGACCGGTGCTGCCCTCATTTTGGCGGACTTTCTACGTTAAATCTTATGGAGTAAAATTAGTTCAAGCGGCTGCCGCTAGTACTAATGTCGGACATTCCATAAGATTACCTGTGTTTGTGACGATCAGCGCCACTTCCCCTCCACCGACTTCGCACCTTCCCAATTAATGTAAGAAATTAAAACAAGTTTGATAATTTTGAACCATTGAAATATATTTATTCGTTACCTTACACACAAATGAATACGTTTACCTACTAATCTAGGAGAAAAAACGTGAAAAGGATTTTTCGCACTGTTGCCTTGTTTGGACCAGGGTCACCTTGATTGGACCACGGAGTCACCATCAATGGACTTAGGATTTTTTTGCTGATGGTCCAATCAAGGTGACTTATAGAAATTGACATTTTTATTTCTTTTAATTTATTTTTTATTCTTTATTAAGAGTATTTAAACATTTTTATATAAATCAATAACAGAATACCATATGTGCACCAAAACAAAAAGTGGGACACTTCTCCACATAAAGAAACTAAGTCTTAAGTTGCCATGATTGGACCGGTCCGATGATAGGACATACATGCGGTCCATTGATAGCAACTAGGTATCAAATAACAAAAAAATAACGAAAATAACTGGCCAGAAACTATTATTATAAATTTAATGATTAATAGATTTCTAACCATCATACGTCAATACACTCAAACAAATGCAAATATAATGACATTTCTTGCGTTTCTCTTTCGCGTAATTATTACATCGCCAACGCTCGAAACACACTTGCTCACGTCACTCGTCGCAGAGAAGCGCGGCGCGACTGAGGAAGCGGTGGGGCCGCTTGGATCGCTCAAGGACATGGTCTTCCATTCCCAGAGTGACACGCGATTACGTCACAATAACATTGCCACTTTATTTCAACATAACATGTTACATGGGTACATTATACCTATGGTTAATAGAGTCTGGCTAGCCAAAAATTGTTGACAGATATTTCGTTGTTGTATCACCAATTGTCTATGATTTAAAAAAAAAGCTAAAAGTCAGTTGTCAATGTATGTCATTCATTCAAATTGTTTGCGGTTTATAAGGGGTTTATTTTAATTAATATTAATAATGTCTATGTCGCAGTCGGATCGTATAATCCGCCGTATTACATTACGGCTAGCCGTTTTCAAAAACAGGGGCGTTTTGAAATGCGGCGGTTTAACGATTAGCCGGATTGAATGCGGCTGAATGAGAATCCGCCGGAATGTATTCGGCGCCATACGTTCTTCAACACGGCTAGCCGTAATGTAATACAGCGAGTCATTAGCCGCCGCTTTGACAGTTTATAGTTCCCATTTTTAACACCCGTGGCGCTGCCTGACAAACGCTGGGGTGTCCATCAAATCTGGAATTCGTCGGACTGTTTCTTTTCAAAAAACATTTCCATCGCAACTTAACTAGACGGAGCCCCGCGAAGCGGGGCTCCTATTTCTGAGCGGTTTGCCCTTCGGGCATCTGAAGCTACCTAACGAACCTAACCTACCTACCTATTGATTAGTGAGACGTCCGTGAAAACATTACACTTTGGGGAAAAAAGCGTAGGTAGGTAAGTAGGTTAGGTTCGTTAGGTAGCTTCAGATGCCCGAAGGGCAAACCGCCCAGAAATAGGAGCCCCGGTTGCGGGGCTCCGTCTATTTAAGTTGTGAAGGAACTGTTTTGGAAAAGAAACACATGTAGTGCGGTGGGACCATGGTAAAAATAAATTAAATTGCAAACATTGTCAAACTCCGGTTACGTAGGCGACCGAAAGAACTGGTCACTCTACAATCTAAAATAGTAGTACGATGCGGCTAAACGTAGGCCGCCTTATTGAAGAACGTATCGCAATGACAATCCGGCTAATCGTCGAGCCGCCGCATTTCAAAACGCCCCTGTTTTTTAAAACGGCTAGCCGTAATGTAATACGGCGGATTATACGATCTGACTACGACATCTATACTGAGTGAGGTTCGCAAACTATTATTTAAGCTCGTAAATAATTACGACAATGTGCGAATTCGAAGTGTAGCGTTGTATAACGAAAAACTGCAATGTTTACAAGTCCTAAACAAATGTAAACAAAATAGGAGGTTCGTGCTCTATAAATATTTTGATACTTAGCATTTAGCATATTTGGCATTTTTTTTTTTGTGATAGATTAATATTACGATATTATCGAGATAGGTCTTATTACACTCCATTTCATTTTTCGCCTTTTACAATGGTATATGGTGAGAAAGTGTTAACATATGTGTTTATCGTTGACTGTACTTTACATAGTGGTAGAAATTATGTGAGCTGACTTTGAGAGCACGTCAACGTATATTTAACTTATATCCTTAGGTACCTTACGTGTGCATAGAAAATCAAAAATATTGTCTAGTATCAAAACTATAATTCCTACTACACAAAGTGTGACCAGCCCAAGATTTTTTGAATTTCCCGCCAAACATTTGTGTAATATTTCAGTAGCCAGACTCTAAGTTAAAATATTTCTTTATAATTTTATAATTTGCATTTATATGTATTTTAGCTTAAATTTTACAATAACACGTCATTTTTAATTACTCGTTAGCAATATCTTCCGATTCACGAAAAAAATAACAGACTTTCGGGTAATTCTGTTTATACTACTGGCAACACAGGATAGCGCTGTGGACATTTGACAATTCGGATCTAGATAACTTCATGCCCTGACCGTCATCCTTGTCGAACGCGTGTTAATTGTTATTTCCTTCTCGCTCAGTGTCAGCAGTCGCAGTGTTTTCCAAACTTTTCACGTCGTAAGCTTGGTAATTAATGTGTAACTGTGAATTCGTTTTTTAAACGTTTGTCTTGTATATAGGGCATGCTCCCGGGAATTCCCGGTTCTCAAATTCCCGGGAATTTCTTTGTGTCGAAAGAACCGGTACTGAAGACCCGGTACCGGTACTTCCCGGTTCTCATCAGTATGCGTATTTATTCCCATTTTAATACTAGTACTTTAGCTCGGGACATTAAATCACATTTAATAATGTTGCTATGAAACGGGGGACCCAAATAACCCTAGTAAAGTAGGTATTCCAATCGATATTACATTTTGGCTCGGGTGACTTAAAGCTATATTTTTTTCACACCACCTATTCAGAAAAGAGCTTTTTCTTCCCTGCTAGGAGGGATCAAAGTGGCACTTTTCCTCCCTGCTAGGAGGGATCAAAGTAACACTTTTCTGTTCTAGCACACTATGTTTACATTTTTTTGCACATAATTTTTTTAGCTTAAATAATCTGTTTAAGCATCAGTTTGTGTCAACACTAAGATTTTTTTATTTTCCTCATAGTTGATGTGAAAAGCAGTATGTGTCACACGGTATCAAAATTATTTCGTCTTGGGCGTTAACACTTGAATCCCTCATTACGCTCAGGATTCAATGTACGCCCTTGATGGAAATATATCATTTTGATCCCTTGTAACACAAACTACTATTAACAACTTTTTAATCTTAAGTAAGTAGGATATTAGGTTTATTCGAATATTCTTCTTTCTTTCTAGGAAGTTGGTTTTATATGAAAAAATTCCGTTGTCGGGTCGATTTTTTAAATTCTATAGGTATGCCGTGCCGTGCTGTCATAGTGCGTCATAGTGCATCGACTACGGCCGGCCGTGTAGCTCGTAAAGCCATGCCCAGGCGGAGGCAAACCAGCGATTCGCGGGGCTGGTGGCTCTAGCCTATAGCCAAGGTTTTCCGATAATTGCGATGAAAGCGCGTGCAGTAATATTTGTAGTGATTATGGGGAATTTCCAAAGGGGCGTAGCGGAAGCTGTACAAAAATGTGGGCGAGCATAGGCAAAGTCTCAAAATGTAGAGGGCCGTGTGCCGCTTGGTTTCGTAAAATAGGTTGGAACGCTAGATTTTTTGATAAAATAAGTCATTTATCAATACTTATGTAATAATTTATATGAAAATAAGTCATTCATAAAGATTGTACGCTAACACAAACAATTTCTTAAGTATAATCTTAATATGCGTTGAGAACCGGGAAGAACCGGGAATCCCGGTTCCAGCCATGCCCAGAACCGGGAAATCAAATTCTTGGTACCGGAACCGGTACTGCATGCCCTACTTGTATAGATAAATAAAGTTTAATTTAATACATTAGATTTGTTTTATTTTACTATGTTTCTACATAAATAACTTAAAATTAATGCCGTTAAAATAATTTTCACCGTTGGTTAAAATTCTCCCGCATTTCAAAGTTTGAGAACCTGTAAACAGCATGATGACTAGGGATTGCAATCCGGTCCGGCGGATCCGGTAATCCGGCCGGATCCGGCACTTTTTAGGAGCTACCGGATCCGGTTAAAATCACCGGATCCGGACCGGATCCGAGAAAATAGAAAAAAAGAGCGCACACAGCACCCACTGTGCGTTTTAGGTGAGATAAAGGCGACGGATGGAAGAAAGAAGTTGAACAGAATAAAGAACGAATTAAAAAGTCAAGATTTAGTAAAATAAGAAGTTATTTAATATGATGATGATTGAGAACAGAAGAGGATTTCCTCTTCTTTCATGTGGGTGGCACGAATGGCACGATACGACGATTACTTAAATACTTATAAGTACAAATTAAAGGATGACGATATGTCATGGAAGGCATTTGTAACGACCGGTCTGGCCTAGTGGGTAGTGACACTAGTGTGACTAGTGACCATTCAGTGACTCTGCCTATGAAGCCGATGGTCCTGGGTTTGAATCCCGGTAAGGGTATTTATTTGTGTGATGAACACAGATATTTGTTCCCGAGTCATGGGTGTTTTCTATGTATACAATAAGCATGTATTTATCAATATACTATACGTGTACAAGCTTTGCTTGGTTTGGGGCTACGAGTAGGTCGATCTGTATAAGATTGTCCCCAAATATTTATTCATGAATTATTTCTTTATTTGTGATTTAGGCTATAAAACTATTTCCACGGATAATAAATGAAAGCAAGATAATATTGGAGCGCATTTCATATAATTTTGATTAAAAGTAAAATATGTTTAGTTACTAGAATGGATGTCAGCGTTACAAATAATTCCATCCTAGAACAGTTACGAAAACTTGTCCAACTTCAAAAAGTTCCAATTCCCATCCCATAATTATCCCATTAACAGGCTTTGGAATCTAATCAAATTTATAATTTTATTGTAAACGTAAATTTGAGCAGAATGCATGTGAATTTACACATAATAAAATTAATAAATGACTTAGATTTTAAATTTTATTTGAGATTGACATGATATGACACTTTTTTCCTCGTATAACGCATAAAACTTGAAAAATATGTAATTTAATTAACTTTCATATCCTTATACCTAACCGGATCCGGTCCGGCCGGATCCGGCCGGATTGTGGCAAAATCCGGCCGGATCCGGCCGGATTGATCAAATCAATCCGGTTTGCAATCCCTAATGATGACGTAGGCGCGTGTCAGTTAGGTCATACGCGAATCTCGGAATGGAGTACCAGGCGGAGTATATTATTATACCATGCTCAAGGACACTTTGTACCTTGTCTATCTCTGTCTAGCATGCGTAGGTTTTAAAATATTTAGATGGTCCATTCAAAGCGCCGGTCCAATGATAGCAACCTTCCCCTACATCAAGGCAAAGCAATAAAATAGTTATTTGTTTTAAAAGGAGGCAAAGTTGTTGTTTAACCGCTCGTGCTAATATTGATACCCTAGCAAGCGAAAGATTCCAAAATTGAACCAAGAGGGCAGCGAGTGGTTCGAAAAATGTAATCTTGAGCGTTGCGAGGGTTTCAAAGCACGAGGGTTAAACAAAATTTGCCCCCGAGTGAAACACAAGATTTTTCACCACACCAACCCGAAGCAAATATTAAATGTAAAATATCGAACATAAAATCAAACCAAATCAAATCCAAATGAATGTTATTAAATATTTATCATCCAAAATCATCATTTAAAAGTCAATTCTACCAGCAAACATAAGAAGACAACTCAAAAGGGTCTAGCAGGCTAAGCGAACAAGAAGTGCCCCCAACGACGGATTTGGTCATTCTTTCAGGTGGTGTACTGGCAGGTCCTAAGAACTCTCTATGCTTAATATCAGTCCTCGATCTTCTTTTGTTTTCGAGTTATTCAGGATAATGTAAAATCATCAGTGTATCATTGAAAGTGTCATATTTTGTAAACCGTTCAAGTTAGATTAACCAAACAAAATTATATTTGACAACAATAAAATAGACTACAAAATGAATATGTTTAACCTGCATCATGTCCTTATACTTCATTATAAAAAAAAAAAAAACATTTTATTTTTCTTCTCATTATTTTTTATACTATTCGCGGAGGTACACCTACAAAAAAAATATGCATGAGTAGCCACTAATACCCACTATATACACATATAAAAATATTTGCATAAATCTTCGTGCGTCATGTCAAAAAAAAACATTATCGAACAAGGATCTCGGAAACGGCTTTGTGCTCAGTATAATCCCAAAACCTCCCTGGCAACGGGAAAGCATTTATTTTTTGGCCACCGTGTATAGTAAGTCTTTGTGAATGTAAACGCCCAGCCAAATCAACATCACTCTTTCCTAACATTTCTATTATTTCTATTTTAGGACAATAATGGCTCCATCGAGAACGAAGAGCTGCGCGGCTTTCTGAAGGATTTATTAGAATTAGTGAAAAAGGTAATCAATTTACTTTCTACTATAGTTGGTTTACTTTTGGCACAGAATAAATAATACTAGGTACAGAAGGTTCACTCTCTAACAAAACGCGTCTATTACGACAGATATGACCGCAAGGTGCGCGGCAACTATATTAGACAATTTAGACACCAAGATTGGTGTGGGCCGCGTGTACTTTGTAGCGACGCGACGAAATCGGGTAGTGAGCCAAGCCTGCTTTTGGGTTTTTCTTATACCAATTAAGAAAACGATTAGAGATGAGCAGTTTTTATTTGATTACTTAGTAAATACCTACTTTAAAATATATCGGTACGGTAGAAAGAAACCTTAAATATAATACAAATATAACTTTATTCAAGCAGTCACATGCATTGAGAAGAGTATTATCTATTAATGTCTCTGGCAAGCCAGTTTTATCAGTAGAAAATGCGGCAATTTTGAAAAGTGTAGGCGCGGAGGATCGCTCCCCCATACAAATCTTGAATTTCGCGCCTTTATCTAGTGACAAAGTTGACTTGCCAGAGTACCTATATCAAGTTACTTAATTCAAAATGTTATCTTTCACTATTTTTATTTTTAAACGTGAAGTTAGGTATAGTCTGTCAAATAACTTTATCAGTAGAAAATGGCGCGAAATATAAAATTGTCTATGGGTCGATAATCCTTCGCGCCTACATTTTTTTAAATGTGCCGCTTTTTTTTACTGACGGAATTGGCTTTACAGGCTATAGTTCATTTCCAAAAGATGTCACTTTAATCAAAACTAAAAATAAATTTCACAAATTCCAGGATTACGACGCCCAGGACCTCCTAGAGTTCGAAGAAACCATCCTCCAAGGCGTAGAATACAGTAGCGACGGCAAAATCAGCAGGAAACAGCTAACCATGATCCTTCTAGCACTTGCCAAGCACCATCAAGAAGAAGAAGTCACCACGCCGTAAACTCGCGAGCGCGCGTCCGCCACTCCGTCCCGATTTCTGAACGAATTTTCTAGCTGTCACCACAGGTCTGTCCAGACGAGAACAATTTTTCGCCAATCTGATTAAATTGTCCGATCAAATCAGGTGGTGTGGACACAAACGCCAATTTGGCCACTTTCACCTATTTTAAATTTATGGTGATATTTGAGCGCTCTAATTTCAAAAAATGCCCCCAAACGCGAATACTAGCGTCACAAATTGGTATTCTTGTGTCCGCACCCCATTTTATCAGTAATATCGGTCATAATCGGCGAGCCAAATTGGCGTTTGCATCCGCACCGCCTATTTGATCGGACCATTTAATCAGATTGGCGAAAAATTGTCCCCGTCTAGACACGCCCTTAAAGCGGTCTACAGATTGTACGATTTTACTTCGATTTGCCATTGCGTAAACTTTTAACAGTGCATCGGTTAGAATCACATACCTATCTATTTGTTAGTAATTCTACAGATGTAGCGCATAATTGTGTCGCTTAACTTCAAACTCGGGTAAATCCATTCGACCCACTCAGCAAATATCTACCCCATTATTTTAATACCAAAATCGCATTATCTGACAGATGGATTTACCAACGCTTGAAGTTAAGCGACTCAATGAAGAATAAGAATAGAATAGGAATAAGAATAAGTTTATTTCAAAAGAACACAAAACAGATTATGTCAGGGGTCTCCGCATAGGCTACGCCTGTATCGCGGGGAACCAGTTACAGTTTATTTATTCAATCAAGTTTAAACAAGAGATCTAAGTTACACAATCAAGTCCAGTAATATCTTAGTTGTTTTCCGTATTTTACGGAAACGTACGAACGTGTCTTGCTATTTCAGTCAGTCTCGATACAAATATTACTGAGGTTGACTGAAGTAGCATGACAAATACGAACGTTTCCGAGAAAATACGATGGAAAACAATTATGCACTACATCTGTTACTGTTAAGTCTCTTGGTTAGAATCTCGCATTTGTTAGTTATTGTACTGATAAATCCCTTTTAACTCTTTTCCAAGTTCATGCTCCTGCGGAACTGCAAGTAGGATTTGTTGTTGTACTGTATATATTTTCTGTAAAACTTTTTACAGTACATATTGTGTTACTTTACCTCCCTAGTGTGGTATCTATACGTGCGTATGTCGAAAGTTTAAAGGGCCATATGTACCGTAAAACTTTGTACAATACACGTGCGAAAAGGTAATTCGCAACTCATGTCGAATTTCCTACATTTCGGACTTGTATCGTAATGTACTGTTGTTTTCAACGTGGTGACCACCTTATTCAAAGATTTTTTATTTATAGTTCCTTATTATACTCTGATTACTCTGTCGTTGCACACTTCGAGACATTTGTATTGATTTATATATTGATAAATTATAATTGGTATTTAAATGATTTATTAAGAAAATATATGGGTCGCTACAAAGTACGTTTACTAGCTCATTCGATTCATTCGCGATTTTCGCATTTTTTTGCTACATGCGAATTTAAACGCACTATAATTATGTGGTTTAAGGTGTATTTGGGCCATTCCGAAAAGTTCAGAATTTCAAATAATTCCAAAAATGGCCTAATATAATGGAATTATGCGTGATTTTTGCAATCAACCTACATTTTGTAATATCTGGAATTACCCGACTGCACATTATAGTATGAAAATATGGTCGGGCAACGCACGATGTGTGAATTCCTGTGAATATTTACCTATATCTAGTCAATATAGGTACCTGCTTTGTAATAACAGACATATTATCATAAGTACCCATTTTGTACCTTATCACAGTGACAATCAATATGAAAGTCCCTAGAGACCTCATACTATTGTCTCTGTGACAAGGTGCAAAATGGGTCATAAATTAATACTTTCGACTGTACCCTCAAGGAAAGGGTCAATATAAAAGAATAGAAATTAGAAAAATAAACGAGATTTTAATAATGGCAAGCAATGAACACCTTACGTCTACCAGCCTCTAGGCCTCTACCACAAAATAAATAATAGCAAAGTCTATTTTTTTTATTCGGTAGACTAAAATGACATTACATACTATGAAATTACATTTTATGTTCATACTAGGAAATGTCATTTTAGTCTACCGAATAAAAAAAATTGACTTTAGGTACTAGCGTACAGAAAAGAAACTTCCTACAAAACCGAAGTTTGACAGCGGTTCAGGATCGAATCATGTTAATGGAAATTTCAGGAAAATTTCACAGGGAATAAAGGGAAACATAATTTCGGACATTGAAAATTTCGATTTCCATACAAAAAGCGAGTTTTCGAAATTTTGCATGTGGAAATATCGCAATTTTCGCAATGTACCGACGGTAAGGTGTAAGGTTGAGTACAAAGGATGTAGGTGGTATGTTATGTTGATGGATATTTTGTTAATTCAGTTAATTGTGTTTATCATGTAAATGCAACATTAGGTAATTTAATTTGCTTGGTATTGTGCCATTTAAATATATTTGCAAATGTATACGACATTACTAAAACATAGTACGGAAGTACCATGCCATAAGGGTATTCTATAGTCCGAAGAGAAATTGTAGAAAATAAATGAGGGCGCCACTTCTTACGTAACTGTCACATTTTTGATGTAAAATTCTTAAACATGGCAACAATTTAGAATGGATTTTTTTTAGTTCGATTTTATATTTCTACTTTTTTATGTCGCACTATAACATCCGCTGTTTTATTGTTAATAGTACATTACATACCTAGGGAGGTAAATTCGTAAATGCTCCAGATCGCAGGTGTTTGTGGCCCCAACCCAAGGTGAGGCTTTTACATTTACCGCCCGTGGTTTGTATAAAGTTTTACGTCTTGCCTTGGCCAGAAAGTGAGATTTTCTTCCCGTCCCGTGGGAAGAAAATCCCACTTACGGGCCTAGGGTGACGTAAAATGTTTTAAATAAATTAAATGTAATTGGAGAATGCGTAAGAACGTATATTTAGAACGTGTAACCAGGGTTGTTAACTAAATTAATTAACTTATAAAAAGTAGATTGTGTGAAAATGAAACGTATCTAATTATTATTTTACTTTCCAGTAAAACTTTGTGTAGACACAATTATCTTTAATCCGTGAGTAAATCTCTTAAAAATTCAGCTTATATCATTGAAAACTACTGTATTGTAACTCTTGAAACTCTTGTTAACAACTTGCGGTTAAAAATATTACTTAAGCCAAATCGAATGCCAAATATTTAAGATTTCCCTGCATATTTTCATAAATCATATTGTAGGAAAATGTAGATTTTTACATCCATAAATATCATTACAAAAAAGGTACTCCTACATATCATAAAACATTTAAAAAGTTTTTAATGAAAACACCTAGTAAAACATTTTTGATAAGCACAAAACATTTTAATAGAAAAAAGTCTCAAAGAGCTTTTTAACTAATAGATGAATATTTATGAAATAAAAGTCCTACAGCACTAATAAAATAAAGTGCAAATTTATTAACAATCTTAAATCATTCTTTTCACAAAAATAATTTTAGATCTTCGAACATCCTTCGCAAAGTATTTTTTTATTAAAACGTGTTATAAATTCGTAAAATTAAATCCATTATGAACTGGACTGAAAAACAACAATTTGGTATTTGGGTAAAACATAAAGTATTGTTTATTTATTTATTTGTAAATAATAATGGATTTAGAATTAACAAGAATATGTATTTAATTGTTGTTTGTTGTTGTTAATTGTCTGTTTTAAGTATAAAATAATTAATAATTTAATTTATTGATGTTTAGAATGTCTATTTACCAATGATGTATTTATTAGATGGTTTAAGACAGATATCCGGTAAACAACAGAAAATATGTTATAAACATGTATTTTGTTACTGTAATTTTTAATCCAGTGTACATCTGGGTGCGTAGCCAACATGCCTATCGTTTACGCTCCGTAACGAAAGAAACGCAACAGTCACTGTCGGACTAATGTGGAATAGTGATATAGAGACAAAGCGTTTCGTTGTCGTAGCGCCAGCGATTGTCACCTTGGCTAGGCACACTAGTTTCTCAACTAAAAATCACAATTATTTACGAAATGCAATATTTTTATACAATAACAGTGGATATTTCAGCCAATAGCGAAGTTTGCAAAAAAAACTACATAACCACTGCTTGACCCTATCGTGTGGTAACAAAGACAGATATACAGGCGTATGATGATTTGAATAACAAGTTGTGAAATAGATCTGAATTAGTTATGGATCTAATTCATAACCTGTTATTAAAATGAGAATAAGCTTCATAGATGTGCAAGTAGAGGAAATTTTCCAGAAAGTTGAAAAGGTTCTGGCTGGAAATTTCGCAAGTTTTGGAAACATTCCGATCACATCAGTAAAGTCATTCAGCACACCACGTGGTGACTATGCATCATCTATTCATCTATAATACCTGGGCCACAAACATTCGTAAGTATTCGTACGAACGTTCGTAAATCACGTGAACGTTTGCACGCATAGTGATGGCTGTCAGATGGTCATTCGCGAAATACGCGCGGGTTCGCATATTTGCAACAAAGTCAATGACTGTCATTGCTTCTACGCTGTTGATTGCTTAATATACATAATAAAAAATATCGCCACTCATCATTCTCTGACGGTTATAGTGTTAACTAATCGCCCTAGATGGCGCTGCATGCTCTAAATAATTATCTGTGTTAAAATAGACGTTGTGATCAAAAATATAGTTAGCTTTAAGAATGGAATGATATGCACAAAACGCCAACATAATACCTAAGAATATATTTATAGATATGATAATTGATAAGGATAAACAATATTTAGTGTTGAGCTTATGAAAGATCCTTGGATAGTAATGTAAACAAAACAGGTGGTTAGTATAATCTGGCAAGCCATCTTTGTCAGCAGAAAAAGGCGGCATATGTATTTGAAAAATGTTAGCGCGAAAGATAGATTTTCCGTACATATTTTGAAAATCGCACCTTTCTCTAATGACAAAGTTGGCTTGTCAGAGTATATCTCAGTTCACACGAAAAGTTTATGATATATAGTTGGTCAAGCAGATCTTGTCAGTAGAAAAAGGCGGCAAATTTGAAAAATGTAGGCGCGAAGGGATATATCGTCTCATAGAAAATTTGAATTTCGCGCCTTTTTCTACTGACAAGATTTGCTTGACCATCTATACCTACAATGTCCAGTGGCAAATATCTGATTTCAAAATTTGATTAAATAACTAAAACATTTAAACCACAACTATGTATTTTTATGAAGAGAAGATTCATGCGTATTTCATTAATAGAAAAAACATTCGCTGGGCATCCTGTAGTTTTTACTTCAAATAAACTCTCAATTTTAATAACTCAAACTAGATTTTTAAGTTTGTGCTCGTACTATACAATCCAAGGATTTTTAATTTGTTAAAAGCTAAGTATGCTATTAAATTGCGTTAGTTTACCGTCCAGTGCCTGTTTCCGTCCACTAGGCGTAATTGCTACAGAAATGCGTATGATTTGAATATATATATGCCTGTATATTCAAATGATACGCAATTCTTTGTAGCAATTACGCCAAGTGGACGGAAACAGGCACTGGACGGTGAACTGACGCAATGACCCTATGTTATGTACATTAATGACAAGAATTACTTAAGCACAGTCGGCTTTAAAAATATCTACCTATGCTCGATACTTACTATCAGTCTTAGAGATGGACCAGGCTAACTCTGCATGCCAAATGGCATAGGCAATGACAAAGTGTGATGTCATCATTAATGTCAAATTATTATAAAGACACTTGCTCACCTTGCTATTCAAGTCGTTGCAAAGTTAAAGCGGTATCCAGACGGGATGATCAAATCACCCGATTTGATCAGAAATTAAATTGGCGTCAATCTCCAATTCAATCACCATTATTAGATTTATGGTGATATTAGAGCCCTCTAAATTGAAAAAAAAATGCCCCAGAACGAAAATGGCCTATTTTATAAAGCTACAAGTTACAATTTACAAGCGGAAGTCTCGTTCTAACACATAGGGTTAGAAAGAGACTTCCGCTTGTAAATTGTAACTTGTAGCTTTATAAAATAGGCCACTGGTGTCACAAATTGGTATTCTTGCGTCCGCACCTCATTTTATCGGTAATATCGGTTAATATCGGCGGTTAAATTCAGCGAGCCAAATTGGCGTTTGCGTCCGCACGTCCTGATTCGATCGGGCAATTTAATCAGATTGGCGAAAAATTTACTAGTCTGGATACGCCTTAAGACACTGCCTCACCTTGCTATGCAAGTCGTTGTAAAGTTAACCTACCCCGGCTACACACGTAACGATAAATCGTAGCGATTAAACTGTGCAGTCCGAACAGCGCAGTTTTATCTACCGTGTGTATGACAAATCGTTACGATAATCGACAACGATTTGTCATACACACGGTAGATAAAACTGCGCAGTTCGGACTGCACAGTTTAATCGCTACGATTTATCGTTACGTATGTAGCCGGCATTAGATGGTCTCTACAAAACTCTGAGCAAACCTCGAGATTGATGTTTTTGGAGCCGACTGTACTTGTAAAATAAATGTATTTAAATTACACGGCGGGAAGAAGTTGATAAGTGGCGAGAAAAAATTGAAGAAATTTGAACTTTATGTAATTTTATTTTAAGTTCAATTTTTTTTATAAAATATCTCGAGTTATCAACTTCTTCCCGCCGTGTACGGTAATTTGATGTCATTATACTCATTATCGAAGGCAGAATGTTGGAGTTAGTTTTATTGTAACTGAATTTATTTAGACATCCGGCTAAGTTGTTTCCAAGCCTGGCACTGCGTGTTGAAATACGATATTTGTTATAAAATGTTTATATTTGTAAATGTTTGTTTTATTTATTATTTTATCTCCTGGACTTAAGCCCCCATCGCACGGGAGATTTTCAATGCGCGTTAATAAAGCGCTTGAATCTGACCGCACTCTAAATTCGATTTAACGACCAAGGCTTAAAGTCGAAAATCCAACAACGCTTGATAAAAAGCGCCATCGCTGTCGTGTGAATAAATACACATGTATCCATTTGTGTCATTCAAACGCTTTTTTAACGCGTGTTGTAAAAGCGCCCGTGGGAATGGGGGCTAATAGTCACGTAAAGTCAGACCAAGAAAACTCTGCAGCAGATTTGATAGCCCACGCAGTGCAAGTGTTACCTATTCTAAACGTCAAACTTCTATGAAACTATGACGTATAAATTACACTTGAGTGCAACGCGAACGCGCGACAGCGAAATCGACTCCACATTCGCGTTCGCGGCTTCGCCCGCGATTCACGCGCATAGTCTGGAGGGGGCTTATGATCTAACCACAATCTAAAGCCCCCCATTCACACTCCTACCTTGTAGTCCGCCTCGTAGTCCGCCTCGTTGGGTAGGATTGTGTATGGGGGTCGCGGACTACGTGCCGTCCTACAAACCCAAGTAGGGGGTCGTCCATTAATTACGTCACACGAATTTCTAGGTTTTTTACCCCTCCCCCCCTCCTAGTCACACTTGGTCACATTTGGCAAACCCCTCCCCCCTGGTGTGACGTCACATTTCTTCAACGAAAACGGCAAATATTTATTTAATATTTTATCAAAATATTTTTGACAAAAGAATTATTAGTAATTTTATAACCCAAAACTGATTAAGAAATAAAATTAAACTAATAAAAACGAAAACGAAACGAAAAAAATAAAATCCTTGTTATTTAAATGATAATTAGCGTATAAAATAATTTAAATACATTTTCGGTTACTGATGAAGTTAAAGTGACGTCACAAAGTTTATGACTCCCCCCTCCCCCTTGTCACAACATGTCACATTTTCTTGACCCCCTCCCACCCCTAAACGTGTGATGTAATTAATGGATGACCCCTAGGATGCCTTTTGGGTCCTACAAATCCTGCAAGCCCCGCCCACCGCTGTAGTCCGCCGCGTAGGATTGTGTGTGGGTTGTCGTCCTACGTTGCGGACTACCGTGTTTGACGTATGACAACAGTGCTCGCCATTTTTTTGAAATTTATAAAGAAAATCGCTGATTTTGAGACCAGAAATCACCCAATCACTCCAACAAACAATGGAGGAATAGGTATTGCTACAATTATTACCAATACTTAAGAAATATGACGCTCTCTGGCGAATTTTTAGCAGTTTCTTTTCCCACACTCTTTTTTATTTTTATCCAATAACAAGAAAATACATAGCAGAAGAGCTATTTTCTTTTTTTTTAATTGCACGTAACATTTTCAAGAGTAAGTAGACCGACACTTATGAGAAACGAAGCAGTACCGGTGATGGACGGCAAACCAGTACCGTGTGTGAGCTATTTCTTGCTCCGTAGTCCTGAAAGGCGAACTACAACGTAGGAGGGTGTGTGAGCTATAGATGGTCAAGCAAATCTTGTCAGTAGAAAAAGGCGGCAAATTTAAAAAATGTAGGCGCGAAGGGTGATCGTCCCATAGAAAATATGAATTTCGCGCCTTTTTCTACTGACAAGATTTGCTTGATATATCCTACGCCGTAGTCCTGCGAGGCGGACTACATGGTAGGAGTGTGAATGGGGGGCTTAAGTTGCCAATCAATCTTGCGAACATACACCATATAAAACAAGCTACATGTGATTGAGCTTTATGTTCACTGCGGACCGTGAGATCAAAAAATTGTATTGTCAAATTGTATTGTAACTTGTAAAAAAAACCAAAGAATTTGTTTATGGTTAAACGTCAAACAATGGACCAATCACAGTCCTTTGAATCGGCGCCATTGCACCATAGACTAGAATTTAATTACGGCGTGCGTAGCGTAGCGTAGATTGTGTTTGTTCGTAGGCGTGAAGGGGAGGCGGTGCATTAGTATAGCGTGGTTTTCGAAATAAGTAATTGGATTGTAAATACAACAACAATAATGGGAGTGACTGTGGACACAATCAGCCCTGGCGATGGTAAGCAAATATATTTCTAATTAAACTATTTACTTTCCATATTTAACCAATCTTAAGATTTTTCCTGTCATTCATCGTATTTTTTTACTAATTATCAGTTCTTAATTCAATCATTAATTAAGTTTAAAACAATACAAGAATAATCTATTTGTTATGGTAACTTTTATTGATTGTTATTTTTTCAAAAGGTGACCTTTAAGACGCCGCCTTGCTGCCGCCATAGGCGGGCTCTTAACCTATTCATGACTAGCTCCATTTATGAACACATGCTGTTCTAGCGATGCAAAAATATCGTCAATCTTTACCTACGTACTTCTAATTTATTTGGTGTTTAAGCAATTATTATACACTTCATTAGGTCTTGCGCTCAGCTGAAGTTTATAATCTATTTCTATAGGCAGGGACAATAGATTATACCTAGATTGCCTAGCTAGTATAGTATGGCAAGGTTGTGTTGACCCATTAGTGTAAAAGCCTTGAAGGCTTTGACAGTCAATTGAAGTCTATAAATATAAACATATTATTATCTTAGCATCTTCAATGTCTCTATAATTAGATCTTATGAGCACATTATTTTCAACTTCTGATTCCACTTATTTTCTGCAGTACTGCACACACTATCTTATATTTTACTTAGCACTTTTCCTGTTTGTAAATTCATTCCAATGAAAATCAAGATTATTAAACTCAAGTTTGTGATGTGGATTTGTCCTAACCTAATATTAGTTAATTTTGACCCGACAGCAATTACAAGTACTTTAGTAGATTATAAAATTGGTGTAAATGCTGTTAGCCATGTTAATTTATATTATAAGTACTACTCTGGTACTCAGTGAATATGCCATGTGCAACTATGCAACTGTGCATTGAATTTGGTTTGGTACCTCCTAAAAACAAATTTAATATACATGGAACGGCCTCCTAGCCTAGTCTGTGGGGACCCTGCTCGGTCCCCAAAATCCTGGTAAAGGCCTTCACTATTGTTCACACAAATATTTGTTCCTGAGTTATGGATGTTATCTAAGTATGTATATTATTACATAGTACAAGCTTTGCTTAGTCCACGGCTAGGTTGATCTGTGTAAGGTGAGGTTGTCCCTAAATAATTATAATTTATTTTTACAGAGGCCACATACCCGAAGAAGGGTCAGACTGTGGTGGTCCACTACACGGGCACGCTGACCAACGGACAGAAGTTCGACTCGTCCCGCGACCGCGGCAAGCCTTTCAAGTTCAAGATTGGCAAGGGAGAGGTCATCAAGGGCTGGGATGAAGGTGTTGCGAAGGTAAGATTACTAAAAGATTATTTAACATTAGCTCTCATTAGCATTGGCTCAGCATTGCTCGAAGCAATTATTAGGGTTGACACAACTTGACGTCCCTTTGCGTGCACAACCACAGATAGGATAATGACTTTAATTTTGACAACCCTAAATGGCCGAAAGGGATAGTGCCATAAGTTAGGAAGGGACAGCATGATTCGACCCTGAAAATCTGTCATACTTCGGTTTTGTAGGAAGTGTCCTTTCTGTATGGTAGTACTATTACTTATTCTTTGGTTATACCTACCAATCCAGCCTATGAAAAGAACCAAAATCAAATACAATCTAATTTGACCATAAAATGAATAAAGTGGTGGTCTGAACATTACCGAGTGGGTGTCGCTTTCAGATCTAATAGGGAAAGACATCCTGATTTTAATCAATTTCTCATTCACCTTCACCATTTATAGTTCGATTTTTTTTAGCATTAGAAAGAACTTGAAAGAAGGTCAGTGATCTTCACATGTCTTTTAATTGATAAACGCTTTTTAAAAATCAGTAACTATTAAGACCTATACACATCAAGTCAGAATGTAAGGTTGAGAGGACACTCGAAAAAACTTGTCACACCTCCGTGTGCTAGTAACCCTAGAAAACACTTCTTGCCGAATCGTGTGGTAAATGTGTGGAACTCTCTACCAGAAACTGTTGTTAGTGCACCATCGGTCAACACTTTTAAAAATAGACTGGATACACATTTTAGAACTTTAAAAAGTGCAAAATAAAATACAAGTGCTTCGATATACACGCATCAGCTCTAAGAGCTGCTAGTGTATCAAATAAAATAATAAAATAATAATAATAAGCCCGCAGGGCAGCTTGTGGCGAGCTGTTGGGGAGTAACGACCCCACGGACCCGAGTGCTCCCGAGAGTCGGTCAGGGTCTCCGTCTCCGGCGTGTCTTCGTCGGTCGGAGTGGACCCCAAGGGGACCCGCAGGACTCTCAGCTCTGGCTTGCCTTCATTGGCCGTCCAGAGAGGAGTCGCTAGAGCTATATGCTCCAGGGGTGGAAGTGTTAAAGGGCATAACGCCGCGAGTAACTTCGGAGAAAGCGCAGCACCACCTCTCGACACCCCTGAGCCGCTCACGCCGGTGTTGCGCCTGGCAGTCTTTACGATGGCGCATCAGGTGCCCATCTAACGAGTGGCGAGTCACCGCCTGCCTCGATAACACTGTATAACACAATGTTATGGCAGGAGTCCGGAACTCTTAGCAATAGCCCAGACTTATTTTCCACCCAAATTTAAACCATAGACCAGGACTCTTTCCATTTTTCTATAATAGCTCCCAATGCCTGCTGAAACCGGTTTACGGGTATCTATTTATGTACCCGTGAATGGGTTCCAGCAGGCGTTCTACATGACATCAAAGCTCTCCAAACGGCCTCTACGTGTTGGATCTATATCCCCACGCACGCCTTATAAATGACCGGGCTTAAAAACCCGAGAGTTTGTAACGGAGATACAAATAATAATAATATTACTTACGAAAGCAGAAGAATATAAATGATCGTATTAGATTCATAATTGTTACATATTTGCCGTAACTTATTTTTAAAATGTGTTTTTAAAAGACACATCAAGATTGTTTACCTTATTTCTAATGCTAAAAAAAAAACGAACTATAGTGGTCCCAGTTGATTTTCAGTCTACCTAATCTATTAGCACATAAAAAGAATGTAAACAAACCAAACCACGTGACTCTGTCATTCCGCCAATGAGATACAACTTTTTGTATCTGTGGAACACTGGCAACCGACATGGTATTGTTTGTTTACATTCTTTGAAGGCCGTAATGCAGTGTTCGGTAAACTTTTTAGGTAAAGAGCCGAACGCAGCAAAAATCAACAATAATATGTTGCTTAAAGAGCCACGTTGTTTTCAGTGGTCTAAGAAGTATCAAGCGTTATTTTTTTATTGTATGGCTTAAAGAGCCACATGTGGCTTGCGAGCCGCGGTTTGCCGTCCCCTGGCCTAATGGAATAGAGCAGCGGTCGGCAACAGGCGGCCCGCAAACCTCTCACTTGCGGCCCGCGAGCTTCCCTGGCTATTTTGTATGTAATATTGACAAACGACAATGTCTGAAAAAGTCGTAAATATTAACAAAGTGCGGCCCGCGTCAACTACTATGTGGCCTTGACTGCTAAAAGGTTGCCGACCGCTGGAATAGAGTATAATAACTTTACCTCTAATCTAACCCAACATTCATTCCAGATGTCAGTAGGCGAGCGCGCCAAGCTGACGTGCACGCCCGACTACGCGTACGGCCAGCAGGGCCATCCCGGCGTCATCCCCCCCAACTCTACCCTCATCTTCGACGTCGAGCTTATCAAACTTGAATAAACCACCTTATGAGACTCAAGACAACTCCTAGCCTAGCTATATCACCTGTGCTTGGGCAACAGTGAATCAGTTGCAAACCGTCATGTTTTTAAGATGATGTTCCCTGTACTCACTTATGTGCAATATAAACTGCTATGGGAACAGTGAATCATGTAGGGTGCAGTGGATCATGAGTTTAAACACAGTAATTTGTCTACCAATGCCCAAAGCAGTGTGGTAACTCTGCTTGGTAACATCTAAAATGGTTTATTATACCTAAAAGTTACCAATAGATTTTGGAAAGGAGAGTCTTGGGTACTTTTCACATAGCACTTGGATTATTTTCAGCCAAACACTAGATTAAGTCCAGTCAATTAGGTTAAGAAACCTAGCATCAAGCCCCATTCGAAAATTCAGTCACATTTTCACTCGATGACATTCCAGAAGCATTTTGACCCTTAGATGATATCCTTTGTATTGTTTTGTATAAGATCCTTTTTGAAGCACAAAATGGGAATGTTTTCTTGTGGTGGGTTGTGCACGCATGTGCCGTATATATGTATACATAATTTCAGTCAAGTTCTAAAATGAAATAAGAATAAATTTATTGCGAAAATGTTGCGTTTTACTGCTATAGTTCATTTATTTTAGCATTAGAAAGAAGCGATCTTGACATGTCTTTTAATTGAAAAACGCTTTTTAACACATTCAATACCACTAAGTGCTACGGCCGGGTTACGCTCGTAGCGCGTAGCCACGGTTTCGTCGTATGTAGCGCGTAGTCGCTACGAACAGTGTACCCGACAGTCGGGTTCTTGGTGTTGAATGTGTTAAAAATCAGTAACTATTACTTATGAAAGCAGAACAATATAAATGATCGTATTAGATTCATAATTGTTACATATTTGCCTTAACTTATTTTTAAAATGTGTTTTTCAATTAAAAGACACATCAAAATTGTTTAAGTACCTTATTTCTAACGTTAAAAAAACGAACTATTTAGTTACCCTCCGTTTGCCTCATTAAGAAGTAAATTACTTGCGCCACCCCACTAACCCGGATTTAAGCGGTTAAACCGTTAACCCAGTGTCAAATTATACAGGTGCTAATTTGCATTCAGGGGTTTTGAGCACTGAACTAAAGACACGTCGCATTACATCATCCATTCTCTTTGGTCTGAGCTTATTTTTGTTATGGGGTTGGCAACTGTCAAAGGTTTGCATAGGTGGCGCCATCATAGCTTGCCCCTTTTTCTATGAGATTTCGCTTAAATGGCATGGCATCCAGGGCATAAAATTCCATTAAAAAAACAATAATTTGACACATTTTTAGGGATTCACACTATTCACAGGGCAAGCTATGCTGGCGCCATCTGCTAAATGCTTCGACCAGCCAACCCCATTAAAATACCTATTTAAAGCAATCCAAGGCCCCTCGATGGAAGGTGCTACGGGCTTCCGCCTGTCGACACCGCCACAAGTCTCGTCGAATAGGTATCACTGTCTTAAAACATCAATATAATGATAGGCCAAGTTCTTGAGGTTAAAAAGATACCTACGTATCTGAAATGTGCCAAGTTGTGCATTAATAATTCTGCCGCCCCAGAGTACAGCACCTATCGTAAACCATAAAGTAATTTATACTGTCTTAAACTGTTTTTTTAGAAGCTTTCACGACAAGAAATTTATGATGTATAAGGGCCTTTTTATTGACGGAGTGGGAATGCGTTTATGCACGGTGTGTGGGACTCGCCGCTCCTTTCCCCTCTCCTGGCAAGAGAGGGGGAGAATTTGGCCCTACCCACTAAACCCACTCCGGCGTTTCACCCTCTGCCGTTCGTGAGGGCGCACTGGGATCGACTAGGATGACATTCCATCACGGCGCCCTCCGATGTATAAGGGCCTACCGGGAAACACGAAAATCGAAATTTAGTTATCTGTCTGTTCGCTCGAATATGCAAGTAAGTGATAGAGAGGTTAGATTATCGAGTTTCTTGTTTCGCGGTAGTCCCTCAGATTGTGATGGATTATTGTATGGTAGTGGCGCCCCCTATTGCAAAGAGTTTCGCGTAATATTCCCTATTGGTTTAACATGTTTGTTTTAGGTGGGATATTTGTGAACTGCCTTTGCTGTAAAATAGGCTTATGTTAGCCCTTTAACCTTTTGGACGCCAATGACCGATATATCCGCACCGCAGGTTCAACGCCAAAGACCGATTAATCGGCCACAGACCACAGAGGAACATAGACCTACGTGCATATGCATAAAGTTCAATTTCAGTTTTGACACTTCGGTGACGTGGCGTCCGAGTGACAGCTTGTGTTTGACACGGCGTCGAAAAGTAAAAAAATGCTAACTATTGGCCAAAGATAAGATTGAATAAGGACTGTAAACTTATAAAGTTCCTTCTTGTAAATAGTGCCACTTCGGCTAGTTAAAGTCAAACAAAAGCGAAGCGCTATTCATAATTTAAGCTCATTACGTAGCCTCACGTTTTTATCTATTTATATGGCAGAAACCTAGTCTTATTATTTTAATAATTGCTATTCTAGATCTAGATACCTATTGAAATTACTACTCAAATAAAAAACATTGTACGTTATTCATAAATATAGGAATTTATTTTCGAACAAAATTACAAAACTTCTACTCTTACATCTATTTATTTACTTAACCTAATATTCAAAATTTCAAATCATAATCTGTCATGCCGCACAGAACTAAAAACTCATATCTTGTCAAAAATTGCATATAAAGTCTCTTTCATAAGTATTTTAGCTATAACGTAAATAAAAAGTTCTACCTCTGTATATAAAAATATTTAGACAATATCTTAGAAAGTACTAGTACATAAACTGTACAACACCATAATAAGAGTTGTCTTTCACATAATGTTATATTTATTGTTTATTTTAAACTATTTCAAGGGACTGTGGGATATTACAAGGGAAGGGCTGTATATATTATAGTATGCTAAGTTTTACTAAACGTGGCGATTGCAACCACGACGCTTATAAAGTACACTATAAGCATACTTACTTATAAGTATACTTAACTTCTTACATTAGAAACTTAAGCGCTTACTACATCTGTGTACTTCGCCGGCCACTTTTTGTAGGAAATCCGGTCGACCTTCCTACATAGAGTACCCGGTGGATGTGTATAATGTATATAGTCTGTATCTTTGGGTATTTAAATAAAAGTAAACAAACAATTTGAACATTATCGGGTAGTTATAACATTTATTGGTTAACCGACCAATTACAAAACCGCCTGGGAGGCGATTTTTGAATTTCGATCGCTCGATTTCGTCACTCGAAAATCAATGGAAAACGGCGATATGTTATTTTTTTTAAATACGAGCGATAGAAATTGGGAATCGAGTGGTATTGACCACTCGTTTTCAATTCTATTAGTAGAATTTAAATGCCTAGTAGTGGAGATATTACTGAACGAACTACACGAAATCGAGCGGTCGAATTTCAAAAATTGCCCCTTGGATCAGTCACTGAACGACCAGACTTTAACCTACATTATTTGATCATGTAATGTTTTTTATCTACCCTCAACTGGCTTAAGGAGCCATTTGAGGGTAAATTTTGTTTACTTTTATTTAAATACCTAAAGGTACAGAGTATAGTAATAAGCGCTTTACTCAAGTGGATATTATAGTAGATATATGCACATATTTAATATATGTTCCGTGATTGCAATCGCCCTAACTGCCGTGCCGTTATCTACTCATACCAAGGAGTAAATTAATAAGAATCAATCTAAGGACTTTAGAATGAGATTTTGCAGTGCAGTGGAGTGTCTCATTATTTTAGATGGCGCTACTTGGTATAGACCTAGAGAATCTTACCGCGACGCCATCTAGTGAGTTCTCTGCGAGTCAAAATAGGAGGCAATGCACTTATTCTTAGGGTTAAATGTCGCCATCTAAAACAATGTTGAGATGGGTTTTTTCGGTTATTATTTTTAATTTCCTTTATACTTACATGCAGTAGGCCTAGCATAGGAGCGGCGCGACAGTATCTCGCTCGCGAGAAAGAACGTCCCTCTCTAATTAATACAGTAAGGAAAAGTAGTAACTCGCGGGCGAGATACTGTCGCGCTGCCCCTGTGCTAAGCCTACAGAATTGTTATAGAAAACATAATTAATTGTTAGGTATGGACACAACGTGCCTAATATGTAACTCGGTTCTTATTATATTACGTATATAAACTATGAAAACAGTTCAGTAATCTTAGCACGAGTGCCCCGCGACAGTTTCACGCCCGCGCGCTGACTTACTTGGCCCTTTCGAATTAATACAGTGGGAAAAAGACAGGTACAGTCCGTATAAGTTTACTTTGCACCGAATTTAACAGAACAAAGCGCTGCAGTGTCATTACAAACATATTTTCATAGAAATTTGTCAAATTAGTTTCAGTTCAAATCAGTTTAGCTCGCGCGAGATACTGTCGCAGCGAACTCGTGCTAAGCCTATAGATGCGTACAAATAGGATGCAATATTTACTAGCAAGCGAGTTTTATTTCGAGATAGTCATTAAACTTCTAATTCTTAGAGCATTTAGTAACTGGAGACGCTTTGGCTGTCACTTTCTGTACAAAACAGTCTGCCGATTTTTGCGGGGGAGGTGCACATGAAATGTATGGCATGATACGTACACGTAACGTACAAATAGCCATGTCAGATAAACGTCAGTCCATACAAAAGTTTGCACAATTGTGCAAGGTTTTCGGCAGAGGGGTAATCTCTTAAAGGCGACTCCGGTTATTAAATGCTTAAGTTCTAATGCTTCTTTTTAGAAATTAGAAAATTATTTCTAGAAATTATACAGGATATCTAGAAACCACGATTCTGTTTGATACAAACACATATAGTCAGTCAGAAGAATGGTATGTTTAAAAATCACCATAATAAAATAAAATTAACGCGTACATTTCGTATACAAATCCCATGTAATAAGTTCCTTTCATAATTTGGGGGATGTATCGAGTATTATTACACTTCTATAGTTGTGCCGAGAACGTTCTCAATAGTTCTGCCACCAGAGTGCAGCACTAGCTCCTCTAGTAAACCATAGAGTAACTTATACATACTGTGCCTTAAACTGTTTTTTGACAAGTTATCACAGACAATAAAATATGACATTGATGCATCAAGGCGGTTTGTTGACAAGGGCCTACCGCGTAACGCTAAAATCGAAATCTAGTTATCTGCCTATTTATCGCTCGAATATGCAAGTGATACAGAGGTTAGATAACGAAATTTCGATTTTCTTGTTTCGCGGTAGACCCCCAGATTGTGACAGATAGTGGTAGTGGCGCCTCCTACGCAGAGTTTCGCGTAATATTCATTATTGACTATGAGGAATATTCTCGCGCGAGAAGGAAAAGGGAGAACGTTCTCGAGAACAGCACAACTCTAACACTTCAAATAAAGTATTTTCATGCACATTTTAAACTGTTATAACAAAATTATTACAAACGAACATATAAACTTCTGTTTGTGAATTTATTTTATATAAAAATTAGAAGATATACATAATACATGTCTATGTATAAAAATTTGTGATAAGTACCTAAGTTTTAAATGCTTTGAGCCAACTGAAAGGTAGAATACTGACAATTTTAACAGGTCTAAACTTAAAATTATGAAGTCTACTGAAAGATTCTGACTTAAGTCACGTTTACACAATAACTTCATTTATACCAAAATATGAGTAAGAATTTTACGAGTCCTATAAAACTTCACACTGATAGCACGATCTGACATATCATCCTAAAGCCCACCGTACAAAAAAAAGCCATTCGAATTTGAAATCAATAGTGAAGGAAATATGGTTTAATTTCTTTTGTTTTGAAATCGAACGAACATAATATTTTTGTAGTTTGTACAACACTTGTATGTTGTATATTGCACTTCATATAAGTATCGCAAATAGAAACACGATTTTCTCTCTTCATATAGGTATAACAATACATATTTTACTGTACTGTAATGTCAATATAGGTAGCTTTTGTTACGACATGTAATGTAAATCTCACAAAACATATTTCGATTACCGATGTAACAATAATTCCATAATAATAAAAAAGTTAACTTGCAAAATTGTAACTCATATTTTGACGAAGTCCAACAAATTAAATGAGATATCTACTTAACTTACGTGTTTGGTAAGGGTTTTAAGGGTCCTAAACTAAGGAGGCCGTCGGCCCCGAGCGCCTGCAGGCTCGACGTCATACCGTTGTTGACGTTGTGCACCGATATCACCGGAATGCCGAAGCAGCCGCCCGCCTGCTCGCGGTTCGCTAGGGGAATAAAACTGTATATACCTAAACTACTTAATCTCTGCAAATTCTCCTCCTGAGACAGGTCTACTACGGGCAAACCTAGCTCCCTATTAGGCCCGGTAACGTTGTGGAACACCCGCTTGTGGTGCTGGAGTTGTAACGACTTAGGATAAGACGCGGGGCACTCGTCGCATTTGAATCCTCTCTGTGGATGGGCCGCCGCCATATGCGTCGACAGCGAAGTCGAATTTGAAAACATTTTCCTACAGATCTTACACGTGTGCATGTTGGAGCCGACTTGAGCTTCGGGGATGGAGAAATTACTAGATTTAGACGTGTGTTTGATACTAACGCCGGCGCCTAGGTTGGGGATGTGCGGGATCGGCCGCTCCGGTGTCGGCGACCGGCTCTTCTGCTTCTGTTTTATACTGATGCCCCGCGAAGCCAGGACGTTCGCCATCGCGTTCGCCTCTTTGTTGACAGTCTTCTTGGTGATAGAGATCTGGCTGCCGAGATTCAATTTGTCCTTGGCGCCCTGGACGCTCGAGATCATCGGGAGGCCCTCGCGCTGCTTCTGCATCGCCATGACCTGGCAGTCTTCGTTGTCGTGCTTGCCCGGGAGCAGCATGTCGGGGCGGCGCTTCTGGCCGGGGCCGCCGGCCATGGCGGCGGGCCTCTTCATGGGCATGCGCGGGCCGGCCGCCTTGCCTCCCCGGAGCTGGCCGTGCACCTGCACGCCGGGCCGCACGGAGGGCCGCGCGCCGCGCACGGGCATGCGCGGACGGGCCCCGGCGCCGGCCGCCATCCTGATCTGGCCGGGCGCCGGCATCTGCGTGGGCGAGGCGCCCGGGGCGAGCTGGCCGGGCGGGAAGGTCTGCACGTTCTGTATCCGGATGCCGCTGGAGGTGCTGGTCGGGGGCTTCATGCCGCCGGGGCTGGAGGCGGGGTAGGGGTGGGGCGAGGAGCCGGGCGGCCCCATCTGCCCCGGCGGGTTCATCATGCCGGGCGCGGCCTGCCCGTACGCCTGCTGCATGTTTTGAATCGGCGAGGCGGTCGAGTACGGCGAGGAGGGGGTCGTGTAGGAGTTCTGCTGCATTCCCGGGGAGAAGCCGGGCTTCGACATCGGCACTTGATACCCCATCGACGTCTGCTGACCGTATCCGCCCGTGTAATGTTGGCCGGGATACTGGCCCGGCATCGGCCCGGGGGCGTTCCCGAACATGCTGTTCCCTGGCATTTGCTGGTAGCCGGGCTGGTACGCGTTCTGCCCGGGAGGATACGCGTTGTAGCCCGCCTGGGGTGGCACCATCCCTCCTCCGGGATAAGCCTGAATATTTATCATGACATTCTGCTGATGGGTGAATCCGGGGCCGCTATTCATTCCGGAGAGCTTCCCGACTTGATCCGCCAAGCATTTCACCGGCAGCAACTGTGATAAAATACTATTTGTTCCTGCCGGATTGTAGGGCATCAGCGAGGAAGTCGGTGTGATGAGACTTTTCGTGTGGCCCGTCATTCTTATATGATCATCGAGCAACGATATATTTGTAAATCTAGTATTGCATACGTCACAGGAGTGCTGAGGACCTAGCGTGTCCAAAGATATGTATTCGCTAGCATCCGACAGAGAATGTTCCTTTTTAGTGGCACTGGAGAGAAGACTTTCGAATATTTCGTCTGCACTTTTTTCAAGCATATCGATTGCCGGTTTCGTGTCGGGTGCGTTCCAGTTGAAAGAATGCTGTTTTTCGGTAGATGCCCCACCTGCCATAGAATTTAAAGTTGACGCTAGGACTGGTGTGGAGCTGTAACTAGACTGTGGAGTATGGTATGCTGGTGGAGGATAAGAAGGTACCGCCGGTTCAGTTTTCGGAATCAAAGGCGGTTTAACATCAGAAGCCGGCGTGGCTGATACTACACAACAGTCGTCATCATCATCGCCAGAATCACCATTGATTTCTATGACGGTTACGCCGGTATCCTCCTTCTTCGTTACGGGGAGGAGAGGAGTTTCTGCTCGACTGAATGCCATGGGGGAGTGAGCGGCAGCGGAGCCCGCGTCGGGTTCGGATTTGATTCTAGCTATAATAGGGGTGCTTTCAAGCGGTGGAGCTGCTATTCCTCCTGGAGGCGGCGAGGCTCTTTCAGACTTAATTTGACCTGAGAACAAGGGTGTTCCAACCGTAGATTGTTCCACCGACGTATCCTCCGCTTCTTGCTTAACGGTGACATTCTCCGCGCTCGTGTGGCTCGCATTCGAGTCCCGCCGCTCAGGGGTCGAGGTTGTAGAAATATCTTTCCCTTGGGTAGGTGCAGACGCCGCAAGGGGTAAATTCGCGCCCCTTTTAGGTGTCTGTTTAACGGCCGGTCTTACTGGTTTTGCGAGCTGAACTTTGACAGGAGACGGAGTCGTAACTGCCTCAGTTTTAGGCGGGATTATTTTGGTCACGTTGATCACTTTTTTATTTCTAAGATTAACTTGGCTGTTGATTGTCATTTGCTTGCTTCCGTTGTTGACAGGGGGACTTTTTTCGTCCTCTTGTTCGTCACCTGATGGCTCTTGCTCATCAGGCTCTTCTTCAGAATCTTTAGCATCATCTTTGTTATCATCCTCATTCCCGCTCTCTTGGCCTTCATCATCAGAAGTTTTAAAGTCTTTAAGGCCGTTTACGACTTTAAACGAGTTTGAGTTGCCATCAGATTTCAATTTAAGCTTGATGCCTCCGAGACTGCCCAGCTTTTGCATAACGTCATTGGTAGATGGAGGATCCGGTTTTTCCTCTTTTATCGGCGTCGTGTTCTTTTTAATAGTGAACCCGAGGCCGCTCAGTTTGCTTAATGCGGATTCAGAATTGGTGTTTGAAGTATTTTCTCCGGGCTTTTTGATGGAGATGCCGGTATTTTTGAGGAGTTGTGAAATTTCTATTTTTTGTGGCGTTTTCTGGAGTTCCTGTTTTGGTGGTGGAGAGGGCTGGTCCTCGTCGGACCACTCGTCGCCCGAGGGGCCATATTCGTCGTCGGACGGCAGCTTGTCGAGTACGATGGATGGTAGGGAGACGTGCTGAATCAGATGGTTCTCTAGCTTTTCCCAGTCGGGGTAATCCTCTTCGCATGTGAAACACCGGTATTCCTGCTTAACGGGCTTCTTTATAAGAGCTCCAGAGGACTGAAGCCTTGCCAGAAGATTCTGGACATTTGAGGGTTGAGGAGGCGGATCTTCTTCCTCTTGATCTGGGTCGGGATCTTCTATTGAATCTTCTTGTTCCTCCCCATCTGAAAAAAGAGAAAAAGAGTTTCGTTAAAATGGAGCATTAGTATTTTATAATGATTACAATTGATAAATAGGCTGTTACAAGCTGGGGCCTTCTCGGCTGTAGAGAACTGTTACCCACTTTCCCCACTACTTCTTAATAGCTTGGTCGTCAAGATAATTGCATCTATCGAGTTTACTGTGCACAATATATTTTTGCTCTTGTACGTAACGAAAGCAAAGCTAAAAGAAAGGATTATGATCTGAGCATTCTAAGTAGGTATGTGTGTGTTCTAGTTAATTGTGTGTGATCTACAGTAGAGTCCAAATCGTTAGCTATGGATTAATACAGGGTGGCTAAAAAATAACTGCATTCCCGTTGCTAGGGAGGTTTTGGGATTATACTGAGCAACTTTTACCATGGGACCAACCCAGAAATCGCGAAAAAATATTTGGGTGCTTCATACATTTTGACTGGTCAATTTTCTATGGGAGGGTAAAATTTTTTATCGCAATTTGGGGGTTGGTCCCATAGTAAAAGTTGCTCAGTATAATCCTAAAACCCCCCTGGCAACGGAAATGCAGTTATTGTGTAGCCACCGTGTATATATAAGCAATAACAATAGCGTTTCCATCATATAGAATTTTTAGTAGAGAAATTTTCAAATTGTTGTAATGCTTATACAAAAACAACTGTTCGATTTTCCTGGTATTATGGAATCACCCATTTATTTATGATATCATTAAGAGTCATATATAATAAGTTAACTGCCGCCATATAATCAAAGTTACGCTTTTATTTTAGAAAATATCTTGGTCCTACTGGTCCTTAATATTGAACGATAAACATGCCTGAAAATGTAAATTTTGCTATCTGCCTCTCTATCGCTAATCCCTTTTGGACATTCGAGCGATAGAGATAGGAAGATAACGAAATTTCGATGTACGCGGAATGCCCCCTGCATCTTTAAGCCTTTATACGGCTGAGGGATTGTATTTATGTATTTCTCCCACCATGATTTTGAATTTTGATTCAAAGTGATATAGGGTTGAATTTCGATTCAAAGTGATATAGGGTTCAATTTTGCATAATTTCTGACACCCTTATTCCTTACAAAGGGTTATACTATAGAGATGTAGTGCATACTTGCTATTTCAGTCAGTCTCGGTACAAAAAGCACTTACGTTGACTGAATGAAGTAGCATGACAAATACGAACGTTTCCGAGAAAATACGATTGAAAACAATTATGCACTACATCTGTACCTAGATATTAGACCTGTAAGACTATAAAGTGTCATTCTATGGAACTTGCTAACTATGTAAACAAAAGTCACTAGTAAATTCATCATTCTTTGACAATTTCAATATGGCGGTTTGTTTACATAGTTAGCAAGTTCCATAGAATGACACTTTAGGTATTGTACGATTAAACTTAATACCATTTTTAGTATGTCAAGTTGTTCAGTGAAAATTATTGTATTTTTAAGACCTAATTAGTACATCAATATGATCAACATTAAAGCATTCTATATATTTCTAAATATCGATCGAAATTGAAACAATTGAAATTGCATTAAAATTTTAAAACAAAATAGTAAATTTTACCATTCGTACATTACGTACGTACCTACGTACGTACATTTGTTGATATTGTATATAGCAGTTAATCTTAATGAAATCTCTTTAACGTGTGCTTAATAGATCATATTTTTTTCAGTGTAGGAACACAACAAATCGCGAAGTGCGTTCTTGGCATTACAACTACAACTGTCTGTAAAGGACACCGACTGCATGTGCTTAGATGTGCACGTCCAAAAGCCATGCACGCACACGTCACGCAAGCGGTGTGCCGTCTCTCATAAGGATCTGCATATTACACTGAGAGAAAAATCACCACCAGGAATTAATAAACAGTTCTGTACTGGGGGAAAAAATGAAGTTTTAGTAGTAATCATGGAAGTTTCACTATTTCTGTAAAATTTATTTATTTCTACAAACAGCTCAGTAATACTAAATCTAATTTCAGCAAACAGACTTTAGTAAATGGAGCATTAAACAAAGTTCAGTATTTGTTACAATCCATTTTTATTACTACTAAAATTCTCCGATTTTTACTAGTAAAGTTTGTGATTTTTGCAAAAAAGCATCTGTGATTTCAAGTTATGATTTTAGTAAATGTCTCACTTACATAGTTTTGTAATATCTAAAAAACGAGTTCGCGGGAATAACATTACCCCATTTAAAATAACAATTCAGTTGTTACTATAGCGACATTACAAAGTTTACTGGTATTTAGTAGATAGACTTGTTGTGTTTATGTTCATTGTTGTACCAATCACTAAACGAGTTTTGTAATACCAACACAGCTACTTGCTACGTTCATTTGGTTAGAGTTAGTATTGTGTCGGATGTCGGGCGGGCGTGTCTCGTGTCTTCTTTGTTTAAAACATACTTAAGTTAAATAATAAATTTAGGATATATTGTGGGCCATGGACATATTAACCCGCGACCTACTGTGTAGTTGGGGTCTACAGGAATATATTGTTCTGCAACTTCGAGCTAGCTGTTGTTATTCTAGTGATAATGACATCAAAGGTAAATCTAAACTGTTTGCAATTCCAACCTCCCTAGCACAGGTGCGCCGCGAGAGCATGTTGCGCGCGTAATAACTACTAGTCTCTTTCTGACTGTATGAATAAGAAAGGAATGGGTAGAATATCTCGACAGGCTTTTATAGTGCCTCTTTAGTACAGAGATATACTACCAAATGCTTTTTTATTCATACAGACAGAAATAGAGACGGGTAGCTACCACGCGCGCGACATGCTCTCGCGGCGCCCGTTTGCTAGGGGCGGAGGAATTGCAAACAGTTTAGTTTTTGGCTGTGACGTCATTATCTCTAGAATAACCACAGCTAGCTTGGAATCGCAGTACAGTTTAGTAAAACCTATGACGTCATCGTCTCCTATATTGCTAAAGCACGCTTAGAATTACAAAACGGTTAGTTTTCACCCATGACGTCATCACCTCCGATATTGCTAAAGCACCTCTCGGAATAACAAAACCAAATTTCTCAAATTACTCTAGCATACTTCAAATTACAAATATAGAAGTTGTATTTCCTACTAAATGGAAATTGCAAAAGTCAATTTGTTCCTATTAGTTGACTCTCCTTGTCCCCGGATTAAGTTTTATTTTTGTAATTCTAAGTGTGTTTTTGTTAGTTTTTTCTCTCAGTGTACAACGTGCACGTACACGCATTCGGTGTACAGGCCTTAATGCAAACTGCCGGAAATACCGTAGCGGAAAAAAATCTATCATATTGTGATTTTTCTGTAAAATATATCAAAATAGATGAAACCAGGGATTGAATTTGTTGATAACTAATCAAAAAAGGTTGTATTGATTTATTCTAGGCCCAATATATGCTAACAGGCCGGTACATAATATTTCAAAAATCTATTTGAATTTGTATTTCTGGAACATGACGTCCGTCACTTGTAGTATATAAGTCGATTAAAAACAGAATATCGTGTTAATTCGTAACAATATTTGTAAGAATTATCAGTTCCGTCATGGGGAGACAGAAGAGACAGAGATAAAAGAAGCAATTGTAATGGGGTACAAAAATGGCTTAACGCAATCGACGCTGGTTAAGCAATTTCAACTTCATCAATCGACTATATCGAAGGTTTTAAAACGCGATAAGCTTCACGGATGTGTAAAAAAGCCCAACAAACCTGTAGGGCTACCGCCAATACCGAAAATCGTCAATTGCGGGCATTTTTCTCTGTCACTCTAATTACGCCTTCATTGGAGTAAAAGAGTAAGATCCCCGCAATTTGCGAATTTCGGTTTTCGCGGTAGCCCCTCTGGTCGCCCACGCTGCACATCACATTTGGTTGACCGCAACATTTTGAGATTAGCCAGAGACAATCCACGATTCACGGCGAGCGACATTATGCGAGAAATATCGGCTGGAGATTCAGTTTCTGTGACCGTACGTACTATAAGAAATCGTCTGATTGATAGTGAACTTCGTGCTCGTCGGCCTGCTAAGAAACCACTTATTTCCAAGAAGAATCAGACAGCTAGAAAAAAATATGCGAAAGAACATCTTTCTTGGACTGCCGAAATGTGGGAAAAGGTAGTTTAGAGCGACGAATCCAAGTTTTTACTGTTTGGAACAGATGGAATTACGTACGTACGACGCCCCGATAATGCTCGCTATGGCCCCAAGTACCAGCTCCCTACAGTCAAGCACGGCGGCGGCTCCCTTATGGTATGGGGATGTTTCAGTGCAAGTGGCGTTGGTCCGTTACATCGAATAAACGGGATTATGACAAAGGAAGTATATGAAGAAATATTACAAGATGTTTTTCTTCCCTGGGCACGCCAAAATTTCGGCAGGGCGTTTATATTTCAACAAGATAATGACCCGAAACATTCATCGAATCTTGTTAAGCAGTGGTTCAAAAAACGTAGAGTGAGGAATTTGGAATGGCCCAGTCAAAGTCCAGACTTGAATCCGATAGAACATCTATGGAAGGAGCTAGGACGTCGTGTGAGTGCAAGAAAAGCAAGAAATATCAATGAAAGATTTGAGCAATTAAAGGAAGAATGGGAACGCATTCCAAATTCTTTCCTCGCAAAGCTGATTGCATCACTGCCCCGAAGATGCCAAGCTGTTCTTGATGCAAAGGGTTTCAGTACCAATACAAGTACTAATCATGTATTTTGATTTTCAGTCAAGAATCTGTTATTTTTGTTGTTTTTTTTGTTAATAAACCACTTTTACCTATACTTTGCGTTTTAGTTATTTTAGGTAAGTACTTTTAAATAAATTTGTGCAAAACGAGTGTCTTTTATGATATCATATGAATGTAATATATGATTATACTCTCCATTTAAAGAGCTTTCATATGATAATAGTTAAGGTAGGTTTAGTCGATCACATATAGAAATATTTAATAAAAACACAAATATGATAAGATTTTTTTCCGCTACTGTATACAGCGACATCTCTATACTTAACAGCCTTTTTTATCGGTGACTGGCTAGTCACTCTATTTGAATTTAGAATCTGATCTCGCTGTCAGATGGAACGGGGTGCGGATCGGCATTCCTAAAGAGGCAGCCATCAAGAGTAGTTATCTTTATATATATATCCACTCACTTGCTTTTGGTAACTGTAGCTACCAGCTGTCACCCTTATTTTATTATAATAATAGAGGTCACTGAAAAATATCCAGCATGTGAGTGGATATACATATATATATATTGTGATTTAGCTAACCGTGGTTGAAAAAAATATACAGAAGACCTTATTGATACGTATTAATGCCCTCCACATCCTCCCCGATAGGCCGTATCTCTTTACAGTACCGAATCTTGACATCCGCATCCGCGGATGCGAGCCATTAAATATCCGCATCCGCGGATGTCAAAAAATCTACATCCGCAACATCCCTGATACAAATTGCGGCGAGAATCAGGGTTGCCGGCCGCGTATCCCTATCCCTATATCTACTTGACCTGCAACCTTTCGTTTCCCGGCCTCTATAGTAATATACTGTATAGATTCAGGTTATACGTACCGAGCTTACTTATAAGCCAAGCAATACTTTATCAGTTTCAGTTATTGTTCAGTAAAGAGGTCACATGCACTCATAGACTCATACCTGATAATAAAGCCATTAAAAATAATTGGCCTAATTTCAGATATCAGCGTGCTGGAGAAACTGCAATAGTAGATTGTTGACCAAGGGATGAAAGGCACTCATTTCTGCCGAGGTAGTTTGGCGCTCGAACTCCACACAACAAAATTTTGACTACAATCAAAGGTAACTCCGTATAAGATAAGTCAAGTCTAAGGTAAAAACGTCCCTCGGAAATCAAGAAAAAGTTATACTCGAATAGATGGCGCCCCACCTTTGGCCTATACTCATCTAGATGGCGTTGGCGACCCCGTTTGATATTTAAGAATTTGAACAACTATCAGTGAATAAACTTGGGTCAAAGTCATATGGCGTTCTAAAGAAAATGAAAAATAAAAATCATTTATCCATACTTATATATACCTATACATTTTGTGATGTTTTTATTTTACACATTTTGATTTTTACACATAGATACACACAGTGGCGGATTTGCAGTCTTTGCCGCCCTAGGCCCCAGGCCCTGTCGCCGCCCCCCTTTCTCAGCATCAGCACCCATCATATTGACTACATTTAGGTCAGGCAACAAAAAGGTATAGTTAGAGGGAAATGCTTGGGACACATTTTTAACTTAGTAACTTTGTTGGACTCGTAGGCCCTTGAGCGGGCGGGGGTAGGGGGTTTGAACGTCCCATTTTTCGGTTTTTCGCTTATAATATCTCAGAAACTATGCATCCTTGTGACATGATCATTATACAAAATGAAAGCTGATTAAATTTGCTACAAGTTTGATACAGTCGAGTTTTTCGACCGGTAAGTAGATTGTTTAGTTTTTGAGATATCCGCTCTTGAACGTCTGTAATTTTGCATTACATTTCCTACAATAATATTCACGGTGCTCACGAGGAAAGGAACCCGAAAGATTTTAACAGTTTATTGGGTAGTTTTATTTATTACTAATCACATTTAAAGACTAAAATGTCCTTTCAACTTTGACGTATGACTCCACACTCGCAAACTTCACGGTGATTTCACAGTTTAGTTCGCGCCAAGATGGCTGAAAAGCATCAGCTGATCGGTTTAACTGTCATTTATCTGAGACAGGGCCCTCGACACTCGTGCGCGAATCGCGGCACGAAGCCGCGAACGCGAGTGTTTCGTCGATTTCGCAGATTGTTCGCGCCTCCGTGCGTTCGCGCGAACTAGCAAGACTCCACATTACACACTATTCTGGTTAGCTCCGTTGACGCGGGCCGAAAAACCGACTAAAAACGGGGAACAAGGCGCGAAGGCGTGAACGATCTTCGCGCCGCGATTTGCGCACAAGTGTGCCATCTTGGCGCGAACTAATTAAACTGCGAAATCACCAAGATATCGAAAAACTTGACTGAGTAAAACTTGGAGCAAATTTAATCAGCTTTGATTTTGTATAATGATCATGCCGTTAGAACGCATAGTTTCCGAGATATAAGTTTAGTGAAAAATCTAAAAATGGGACCTTCAAACTCCCCCCTTCCCCGGCCTTAGGGCTAGAGTCCGTGCGGAAAGAGAAGAGTCCTGGAATGTATTGGGCTCCATACATTTCACGACTCTTCACTTTCCGCACAGACTCTACTGCCGGGGACTTTTGATATGTTCACCTCCTAACTAGTTCAAACAAAGTTACGAAGTCAAAAATTGTATTCCAAACATTTCCCTCTATCCTTTTTTTTTGAGAATTCGTTACCTGGCCTAATTTTGAGTTAGGTATTTCTTGTTATCATCAGCGAATTTTTTGTCAGAATTTGCCGCCCCTAATATCTTGCCGCCCTAGGCCCGGGCCTACTGTGCCTTATGGGAAATCCGCCACTGGATACACAAATAATACAACCCTCTGCAACTGTATAATTTTATGACGTGAGGTATGTCAGACCCAGGACTTATTCCTGTACTCACGTCTGTGGGACACCCGCAGCTCATATCTCCCGGACCGCCCGGTCCTTGTACCGCGTTGCCGCACAGGCATCACTGTCCGATGCCGCGAGTCGTTTGATGAAGGTACTGAGCGAGACAGAGCTATATCGCGCCGTCGCCGACATAGCATCAGAAAATTATTTGGCGGTGTCTGATAGGTATACCGCACATCAGTCGCAGAGGGTTAAAATCAATTAGTTATCAATTTTTGTCGTGATATTCAAATAAATTCAAAATGAGTAGTATATCAAAGTGGGCGGAACTTTGTCCATTATTGACCTAGCCAGCCGTGTATTCCAAGTTGAATGTAACATTCTAAAACACACATTTAAGAAACAAATTTCAACAATTAAAAACGCTTTTAACTGTCACATAGGTTGTAAGATATTTGAGTTTTCAAACGTGAAATGGAATATCAAATGAATGGGACAAAACCATGAAATGAAATGAGCTATAGATGAAATACTTAGCAATTCAATAAGAAAAAACCGTGACATGAAATGAGCTATAGATGAAATACCTAGCAATTCAAAAAGAAAAAACCATGACATGAAATGAGCTATAGATGAAATACCTAGCAAATGAAAAAGTAAAACCATGACATGATTTTAGCAAATAATGAAATACCTACCTTCACAAATAAAATTAAGCAAATAAGCAATATCATTGCTTATAATTTGCTTGATTATTTACATTATCTACCTACACCTTATTTCATTCCGAAATTTGCAATTGGGTAAGTCAATCCTACATTGTAAAAAAAAATGAAATGGTGTTCTGGTTTTTTATGATCACTATCACTAATTTTGGTCACCTATTTTCCATAGCTTCTGTGGTGTAGTGTAACATTAGAGGGAGTGTGAACAAAACTATGGGGGAGATTTTTTTTTTAATGAAAGGGGATGACAGAACACATTAAATTTGCCTCGAGTTAAAATATTTAAAACCGTGCTGTTAATACACTTCTATAATTAGAGTTAGACCAAGAGAAGTCTGCAACAATTTTGATAGCATATGCAGTGCAAGTGTTACATCATAATTCCATAGAAGTTTCCATGTGCTATCAAAATCGTTGCAGATTTGTCTTGGTCTGACTCTAAATTAGTTCTATTTAACTTAGTCAACATTCAAGAAGGCATGAAACAAGATAAAAGTGGCATAACACAGATAAATAGTCTGTCAAGCCATTTCCGTCAGTAGAAAACAGCAGCAAATTTAAAAAATGTATGTGTGAAGGGTCATCATGCCATAGAAAATTTGAATTTCGCGCCTTTTCTACTGCCATAGTTGTTTGACCGGCTACATTAATGACCGTTAGACTAAACACAAACAATTAGTACTAATTAAAGTAGTGAAAATAATAAATAGGCGACAAATAAAGCAAAAACAAAACAAACCTGAATCATTGTTTGTGGAAGGTAACGGGTAATCAGGTTCTACCTTTGTAGCCATGATTTACCTGTAAACAAGTAGATTTTGATTAAACAAGCACCCAAGAACTTGGCACAGCATGATTTGGTGCCAAAAGGGTGTCATTGGGAAGACTTATTAATTTGAGTATGGCCAATTGGTGCAGAGGCATTGCAACAGCCAAAATTAAAAAAAAAACAGAAACAGTACAAAAACTTTTCATTTTCATTTTAAGCAAATAAATGGAATGTTAGGAAACAGTTTAATACATCTGTTTGCGTAAATGCAATAATTATTCTTGGGTTAGTGGTTATTGGTTATGATGAAATGCATTGAAACCACAATATTTAAATGATTTCATTAAAACAACATTAAAAATGAGTACAGGTAGGTACGTGCTAAAGAAATGCACAAATGTATTTATTCCATCACAATATAATATAATAACTACAAATCACTACAGTACGTGCCCTTTAAAAACAATGCACAAAACCTAAAGAAAAACAATAACATGCTGCCCTTGCACCGTACATGAATAATAATGGTTTATTATTATGATTTACTCACGTGCATCGTCCACTTAAACACAATTTAAGAATAGATTCTTCCAATAAATGTGAATTCTATGAGATGATTTCTCGAAAAAGACGCCTCAAATCACATCCTACACTTGAAACACTTAAGTTGGCGTCAGGTCCGATAATCCGGCATAAAACTAATATCAGTCCAATTCACAACGGTAAATACAGTATATTACACAAGTTCTTATTCACTTTTCCGCCAAAACAATGAATAATAAACAAGAAAATGGTTTTTTCGCGTACTTTCTGTCTGTCACAGTTCTTCGTGAATACAAAATGGCTGGCCAAATAAACGAGCACTTGTCAAAACGCCGAGCGCGGAGACCCGATCAAATAACCCGACCCATGAACAACCAAATAAACTTGAATAGTGTTCAATGTAATCCAATCAGTAAAAATCTTGAACTTTTTATTAATTTATTCAAATAACAACAGTAATCAGAGACATGAATTCAAAACTCTGAATATGTTATTACTCGAACTAAGGTCGATTCAATTCGTTCGTACCGGACGACACACAGCTTGAACCGAATGGTCGAACGACGCAGATGCCAACCGGCCTGTGTAGTATGCCAGTACAGTATTGGCTGGCTGGCAATTCCTAGCGCAGAGACGGAGACTGACGCTAATATGTTCCGTCCCGTTCGCACCCGTGGCGTAATGTCGGGCTGTCTCGCATATACTTTCTATAGACGTGACGTTACGGTTATACAACACAAGTATCTGTAGGAACGCGGCGAGGCGAGGTAGGTATGGCTAGGTACCGACGGGTATTATTATCGGCCCGGCTCGGGTTGGCGTGACCTCGCTGGCGCGCCGACTCGAGCAGTTTCGAGCGGAGCGGAATAATAATAATAATTCGTCGTTATTATTATGCGGCGTGAGCGTGGAACTGAAACCGGATGATCGCTCGCAGCGCGACGAACTCGTTTCGTTCGCATGACCTCGTTTCATTATCATAAATCACGTCACGTAGAATTTATCTGACTGTTCATAATTACTATTCCGCCCTTAGAATTATTTGATTCGTGAACAGTTAAAATAGGTATAGTAACGTAACTACATAATAAAATGACTATTATGTAAATTTAACTGTTTACTAATAGTTGTTTAATGAAATACTTAATGACTAAATTAGGTTTATGTTTATACCTATTTATGTTTTTATTTGGTACCTATTTCTAAGCCTATTTCAATATTTTCAATATCAACGTAGGTAACGTAGGTAGGTAGATATCAACTTTGTATACCTACATGTTCCACTTTGAGCAAATCCGAAAGTGATTGATGGATCGGACCAATCGGACCATATCTTCTACCCGGACTCTACCTAAACAGATCAGAGACAGGAACCGGACATGGACCCTGGAGACTGGAGACTCTGGAGAGGCGAGAGCCAATCCCAAGATTTACGATATAAACAAAATAAAATCTTAAATCACCATAAATATCTTTAATAATCAATTTTTAATAACATTTTGTTATTGTTCATTGTAAGTACAATTTATTTTCCTTGTAATTGCAATTAAATCTTGTAATTCATTTTCAATTACATTTTGTAATTCAATTGCAATTATTTTAATAATTCAATTGCAATTACATTTTGTAAATCATTTGCAATTACATTTTGTTGTTCAATTGCAATTATATGTTGTAATGCAATTGCAATTACATTTTGTAATTCAAATGTTATTACATTTTGTAATTCAATTTCAAATACATTTTGTAATTCCATTTCAAATACATTTTGTAATTCAATTTCAAATGCATTTTGTAATTCAATTGTTATTACATTTTGTAAATCAATTGCAATTACATTTTGTTATTCAATTGCAATTGCATTTTGTAATTCAATTGGAATTACATTTTGTACAAATTATCCATACATCAAATCTAACTCAAAATCCATCTCTTTGTAAATAATTCTATAGAATGCGCGTTTAAATTTCACATTGATATTCATACGTCGGTTAAAATAATAGATAACATGTAGATAACCTACTAAAGTGCCTAATCACAATTAAATGTTTTAAGTACTTACATACTTATTAGTTTAGATGGAGTTATTTTATTGTAATACCTACCTAGTTATTAAGTAGGTATCAGACATCATTTGACATCAATCTACGAGTACATTTAAAATAAATGCTTACACGCGTCCTGTAATGGCTGTAATACATACATACTTACTAGATCTAGGTATTATTGCGGTCGGTCCCCCGTGGCGTGGCGTTGCCTGCCCGTGCATGCGTACTAGCCCCAAACCGGTTTCGACCGGTTTTCGCCATCTCGCTCGCACTCGCGGGGATTATGAACGTAATGATTTTCAGAATTAATGACTGCGCCGCGATGAGTAATCGCAATTACATTGGAACTGGCTAACGATAACGACTACCTGTGTAATTGATAATAAATTGCTCGGGTGGGTTTTACGAATTGAATTGTAGAATGTTTAGATTCCTAACTTAGGAACATTAGGTAGTAAATCTAGTTTAGCACAGATTAGTTTATTTGTATAGGTATGTCGGTATACATACTTAAGCACTGAGTTTTTATTGCAATGATTGTAAACCTTGCAAGGTACATTGACTTGTGTAATGTATTCAAGGTCTCACTCGAACCGGAATATAAAATTTAGAGCGGTTCGTTCATTTACCTAGGCGAGACGTTCAGGGGAGGGAAGGTCGGATCTCGCTAAATCTCACGTGGGGAGACGAGGTTGTCGGCAAATATTAATAACCCAGTGAAAGCGTTCCAAATGGGGTGGGTCCTTAGTCCTTTCATTAAGGGTCGGCTGGTTTTTGAAGTAAAATCTTCTTTAGCGGCGCTGTGCACTTTTTGTGATGGGGAAAAATGTTAAACTCGTAACAGGTGTGGTGTCACGTGACCGTAAGACGGACACGTGACCTGATCGAAAAACTCTTACAATGTCATTGAATTTTTCTTTATTGATTTAAGGTAAACGGCCCCAAGTTCGTGTTAGTACTTACGTTATTTCGTTAGTTTTGTTTCTGGCGCAAATAATAAGGAATTCAAATATTTTTTATTCAAATTATACATATCGCTCCTTGAGAAACACAGTGTCATTAAGCGAAAAACGTGTTTTTTGGGTACAGAGCTTTAAAATTTTCGAAATCTTCAAACGTCTAAAACTGCCGTACTAGAGATAAAAGAAAGAGTTTTTTGCTATATTTTGTTAGATTTTAAACTAATCTTGTGAGTCATTTGAGTAAACTGTGTTTTTTTTGTTTAATTTCTAAGATAATTCAATTAAAAGAAAATTGTAATGTCACTATTCCGTTTAGTTTTGCTTAATGTCACATGACGACTTCGCAATATTGATTCAATTTATGGAACAGTGACACTATATCCAGTTATTTGATATAACTTAACGTTTATTTCAAAGAAAAAGCGCAAATAGAATCATTTTACATGGATGTTAATTAATATTTACTAAAGTAAGCGACTTTCAGTCTTAAAAAATTAGCAAATAAGACTAGTTTTTCTTTAAAACTAGAGTATTCTTAGCTTGTTTTGTTTGGCTATATTTTTACGATCAAAAATTACCAAAGTAAATAAACAAAGGGGAGGATAATAATTGGGGGATGCGATGTAAGAGGCCCGAATGTCATGTAACGGACCCCAGACCAGCCTCTCCTGCACGTGGTCACCCTGTGGAATACCAAACAAGCCTCTGGCGATCCACCAACCCGCACTGAGCCAGCATGGTGGGCTTATGGCCCAATCTCATTTGACATGTACGACTCCTCGTTACGGCGCTAAGTACCCTGTAAAAGTGGTGCTAAGAATCCCCGGGCGGAAGATACCCACGTCATCATCATCCTGCTAGGCCTTGTTCTCATTTACTTGGGGTCGGCCTTCCCTGTTCTTTTCCTCCATTCTGCACGATTGAGTGCAACGTCGGCGTCTATATTGAGGTCTTTCAGGTTTCGCTGAACCGTCGTCAGCCAGGTGGCAGGTGGTCTTCGACGTCCTCGCTTCGTCGTTGAAATATCGAGCGCTACCTTAACCATGTAGTCTACAGGACGCCTCTGTATATGACCGTACCACCTCAGACGTTTTTCCGTTAGCTTTTCTGTTATTGGCGCTACTTTGAAACTACCCGGCGGAAGATACCCACACGCTTTGTCGTCAAAAAGAAGTGGCAGGACAACATTGTCGGATTATCAAATTACTCCGACAAGGTGGCTGTGTTGACGTTAAGCATATCCCAAATCCCAAAGCTATATACCTACCTTAACCGCAATCAAAGCCTACGCATCAACATCTACACATTGCGATGATAAGATTGAAGAGTATTACGAGATTATGACCCTCTAAATAAATCTACTGATGAAAAGCAGAAAACATGGAACATTGTCCTTAGTGAAGTCAGATCAAGCACACATACATAGTTGGCCTTGGCAGCAGAAACGACCGTAGTTCTAGGTGTATTCCATTTGCCTTTGGTCGAAACATGAACGTAGATAAGTAATTCCTTCTTTCTCAAAAAAACTTCAAAGTCGCTGGACCTGGACTTCGCCTGGCGGAATATCACACACGAAATTGACTACTTATATAATAATATCTTCATCTGACAAAAGTTTAATTAGATATTTATTTATGTAGGTATTAGGTACATCAATAGGTTTAAATTTAGTTCCGATCACAGACCCGTGAGAGCAAAAATAAAGTTTAAGACTTCAATCCACCGTAAGCAATTAATTCATAAATAGGCAAAATACCTAAACAGAAACACACTCTTATTTGTAACCACGATCAGTTTAACTTAGAAAGTAATTTTGACACCTTACAAGAAGAGATACCACAAATACACATTCAGAAGTTCAAATTCAAAATAACAACATTATAAATACTTTAGAAACAGTCAGTAGCAAAATTAAACCAACCCGGAAAAACAACAAAAAACTCACAAGCGACACATTACGTTATTAGAACTAGCTCTTCTGAAGGAGGTACGAATTCTCCATCATCATAAGTATTAACTTTGTTAACAGTTTCAACTAAAACAGTAGTATTAACTTTATTAAAATAGCTTTAAACTTTTTTGTCATTCAAGACACATTGAGACATTTTCTACTGTAAGAGAACAATAGTTTTATGGGTAATTAATAGGTAAACCTACCTACCTACCTAGTGATAATAATAATTAATGTGTGTTTTGTGTCACCTTGTCAGAAATAAAATTGGAACATAACAGACATCACAAAAATAACTTGCTAATTTTGATGAATGAAAAAGTATCACACAACACATAAATAATGTTATATTATAATTAATAAATATGGGAATCTTACACATACCAACCTAGTTCCACAGTTAGATCAATAGGGCTCGTAATGTGGCTATATCTATCTAATTATAAATAGTCGTCGAGTAGGTACCCATAATACAACTCTATTATGAACCTTATAGAAAAAATACAACACAGTGACATTAAACAACGAGTGACATTCCTTAACCACACCGTTATAAGCGTTCTGTACCAGTTGTAGTGGCTTTAAGCTTAAAACGACATTTTTCACTTAAGCATGCCAACTGTCGCTATGGTAAACTAAGCTAGCATATTGACACTACACAGATAATGACGATCGACCTGCTAAAACTTCTGTCAGCTTCTTAAAATCACAATGTCACTTAAAGTAAAAGAACAGTACGTTTTTATTTTTAGTCAGCATTATGGCTTTTAGTTTTAAGCAAAACCGTCATTACAGGTATAATGTCACTTTACTTATTTCAAAACGTTATACTATTCTATTAAATTCAAAAGTACAAGTGTCCTTAAAGGGAAAAGTACGATATTGCTTTAAATTGAGTTTTGATTTTGATACCATATTATAAGTTTAAAGTGACATAGTACGTATCGATACACTATTTCTTATGTAAATTGACGTACTTACCATTGAATCTCATAGAAAACCGTCACTAAGCAAAAAAATACAATTTACTTCCCTTTAATGACATTGTTCCTACGTTCCTACGAGACAGGCACCTATTCCCTCTATACGCCATAACGACATTAGCGCCCTCTGGCGGTTCTAATAGAGCTAGGGCGATAGGTGTCTTCGTATTGCGTGCGTTACGATCATACGAGCTAGATGGCGTTATTAACTCAAAAACCCCATTTTTTGGATAATGACGTTATGTTTCTCAAGGAGCGATATGAAAAAAATCTGTATTATTTAATCTCTTCAATAAAATAATAACCAATATTTTAGTGATTAAACTGAGAGTAATACGACGGTCGAAACTGTCAGACGGCCGCAAACAGCTGTGTTGTATGCGTGCACTTTTTTTAGGCGTAAGGTGCGCGCTCTTACTTGTTAAGCTTATAGGAAGGAAAAGCTAAACCCATTCGAATAAAAGATTTTGGGAGTATTTCTGTGGGTTCCTTAGTAATTGATTTGATAAGAAAAAATATTGAATATATGCATAGAAAAATACCTTAAAATTGCAATAAATCGACTCACGAAATAGCGGTCATTTTATTTTACGTGTGTCTCCTATTTCGTGCCACTAACGAATCAAGGATTTTCTAGATACATTTTGAGTGCTTGTTTTTAAATATAACAACGAAGATAATGAAAAAAATTAATTAGAATACAATTAATGTATTTCATGAAGTTTCGTATGAGCGAAATTCGGTATATGTTTTTTTCACTAGAATTCTCATAAAACGAGTTTGAATGTGCCCCGAGTTAAAATTTTTAAGGTATATTCCACGTATATTCTCATATTAACTACAAGCACAATTTTATTTATGATTCAATCTATTTGATTTATTTTTGTGTAAGTATGTTTATATTTAACGTATAAGATCTCATAAGATAGTTATTTTTTTTTTGTAAATAATAAATAAGTATTTTTTTTTAATATATTTTTTTTTTATACATTTCGGCTTTTAATCAAGTATTAAAGTACCCATATGGTTTACAAAGTCTTAATTCAACCATTAAAGTCGACGAGTACAAAAAACTTTAAGCTAGCTCTTAAATTAACATTTTTTTAAATATTTTTTTTAATTTGACGTTACAATTATTCGTAAGTAAGACCGTTAAATATTTAAAATTATTATCAGCAAATTATCACCAATTACTCTAAGAAAACTTTATTCCGAAACAGGGGACACGAATTCACGAACTTAGGAGCTGAGCTAAATTTGTATCACGAAATGGGAGCCAAATAAGAGGTTCACGAAAAAATTCATATAAAAAAAAGTTTCAACTAAACCCCTATAGTTTATACATTAAATTATTAACAAAGAACTAATATAACTTACTCAAAAGCTTTCAAGGTATTGATATGCTTAGTAATATTTTATAAAAATATACAAACTCTCAAGAGCCTTAACCTGCCGAAACAGGGGCCCTTTACCTTAAATGCCATCTAGTGAGGTTCCCTCTAACTGGTGCTAATATAACTCTAGTACTAACAGTGATGTGCTTAGGGGTTTCAAGTAATGCGACGAAATAACGCTAGATGGCGTTAACCTCAATTATACATAGTGCTGCAGACATTTTGCACTAGATGGCGCTGTTATTAATATTTTGACGTAAGACGCTTCGTAAGACGGACACGTGACCTGATCGAAAAACTGTTACAATGTCATTGAGTTTTCACTTCTGCCGGCACTCCCGGAGTGCAACCCGTTGTTTTTTATAATAACTAGCTTCATGAATAGTGACCAAATGAGCAAATTTAAGTTTTTGAGATTGAAAGCTCACATATCTTAGTCACGAAATTCCGGAATCTCGAAATCCAAAAATGCCCAAATCTGGGGGTTTAAAAATCCGTACTTTCTCAATCTTTGTGTCACAGAATGCCGGGGATCAGCAAGTCCCTGATTCCCAGTCCAAGGGATCCTGGTGTCCACATTCTCAGTATACCCGTGCGTGTTTCTTAACTCCCGGAATCCCAAAATGTTGATTCCTGGAATACTACCTACCTGCTTACCTACCCATTAGCACAGAATTACTAATAGTACTACCGTAAAGAAAATTCACTCCTTCACAAAAGTCAGATTTAGGTATAAAATTATACCTATACTCGCCGCCTGCCAGCAAAATTGAAACTTATAACCGCGCACGAACCGTGAATCTTCTTTGCGCGCCGCAGTTTTATGTTATGACCTAGCTGTGAGTGTCGGCAGTCTCGGCACGGGGTTGTTGCTTGACAAGTTTTTGTACCTATACCTACTGAATGATTATTTTTAAGATAAATATGTAGGAATTACAAACGTTGATTCTGTAAACATAAAATTTTTATCCGGAGATAGTATGTCTGATTCTCACGGAAGTAGGTAGGTATATATGCCACACACAGCATGCCACAGCCGTATTCCTTTGAAAATATATCGGTCAGTTCCTAATATTGTTTCTGACCAACCAATATTCAATAAATTAAGAATGTTTATTTTAACTATTACTAAGTAAGGACTTCGGGAACTAAAGGAGAAATCCGAAACAATCAGGCGCCGGCGCCTTTACGCTTGCTTCCACAACGACACGCCATAAACAATAATAAACATAGTCTAAGAGCTAAGCAACATATTTATCCTCGTAAGTCCCCGTGTACTTGTACAAGTACAACTACAAATTAAATTTGAGTTTTGAACTTAAACTTGAACATAGAAAATAAAAGTTCCAAATTCAAAATCACCAATATTGCCCTGGGTCTTACGAGGTTAAGTTAAATTAGTTTATTGGACCGATATGGACGTTTAAATGGGAATTTGTAACGAAATAAAATACAAATAAGTACAAACATCAAATGCGTTTATTACAAAATTATCTTATAACTGTTTTACTTTTAAGTACTTATTGTTTAATTGATTATTTCCCCAGTTTAAAATTTCGATGATTAAATCTCAGAGTCGAAAATATACGAAGTCTCACGAACAATCTTAATAAATAGTCCACAGGGAAACACGAACATGGCAATGTAGGTAATTGAATCTCTTGCAGTAATTTAAATATTTCACTTTTTCCAGGATTTCCGTGTAAATGGTGCTTAAAATTGTTTTGCACTCAACCAATTTCTTAAATCATTGAGCTAGGTACTTCGTCTTCGGGACTGGAGAGTAAAGATGCATGTTTTGCTTCTAACTCTTTTTCAATTTTTAAAACTTCTTGCAGTTCTTGCTCCAGTCGCTTACGTTGGCATTTAACAGTCACAAGTTCCTTTTTCAGTTTTCTTTTACGTGGGGGTTGGTCAGATAAGTCTAATGTTGTCTGTGTCATTTTATTTGATGTTTCAATTAAATCTGTTTGCATTGAAGTACAAGTAAGCTCAGGTTTTTCAATTTTAATTATTTCATTTGATAATATTCGTACTTTTTTGTGAGATTGTAAGGCATTTGTCTCAGATTCTATTCCTTTTAGTTCTTGGGGATCGGTTTGTGATTGATTGTGACTATAAGTGGAAACCAATATTTTATCTTTCTTTGTGGCGTCTGGTGGAATATTTTTCTGAGATTTATCAGGTAATAATTTAGTAGGTGCTGCATCACTTTTCAGCCGCTTCAAAGTAGAAGTTATGATTGCTGAGTCATCGAAATGTGCAGAACAAACAAAGTTCTTTTTGGCCTTCTTTAACTTTTTTTCGTCCAGTAAATCTTCTCTGTCGATTGCTGCTAGCCATTCTTGTCGTCTGCAACATAACATAATGCCAGTTTACAATCAGATGAAGGTAAAAAAATATTATTAACTAAATATAATTTTATTCTACATTAAGTGTATCTTGGTCTATAAATACGGGACAGTTTTTTATTATAGAAGGCAGCAAAGTTGTTGTTTAACTTCTCGTGCTTATATTGAGACCCGAGGTAGCGAAACCTTGAGCATTGCGACGAGGGTTTCAAAGCACGAGAGGTTGAACAAACTTTTCTGTCGAGTGTAAGTGTAATACAACATTTTTCACCACTCCACCTCGGAAAGGCGCTCTTTGTCCTTTAATAAGTCTGTGGAAAGTTGCGTTTTATCCACATGGGGGGAAATAAATTTGGTACAAATTTTAACCACCGTTTTATGTTTCACGAGTATTAACATACACATATACATTTAATGCGATTATTTTGAATGATAAATATTGAATACCAATAATTTTGATTACATTTGCATTATGTATCAACTTGTATTTTACTTCCATTGGTGTGGTGAAAAATATTGTATTGCACTCGGCGGCAAAGTTTGTTCAACCTCTCGTGCTTTGAGGCCCTCGCACGCTCATAATTCCACTTTTTGAACCCCTCGCTACGCTCGTGGCTCAATTTTGGGATCTTTCGCTGCCTCAGGTCTCAATATAAGTACGAAAAGCTAAACAACAACAACTTTGACCCCTTGTATAATAAATAACTATTTCATCACACTCGCTCGGTAAATGTGGAAATGCACGCAGGTTTAGCGGGAGTTATAGAAAAAGCGTTTTCCCTAGGGAGTTATGAAGTTTCTAGTGCCATATTTAACAGTTTTTTGTCTTTATACTTAATTTTTGTATCGCAAGTGTGATGAAAAACATTGTGTGTACGTGTAGTAATAATATTGCAAACTCGAGTTTATAAATCGCTCCGGCCAGCCGTCGCGATTTAACTTACTCTCGTTTGCAATATTTAACTTACGCCTCATGTTGCACAATGTACTATTTCACCACACCTATGCGAGGTAACTACAATCTGTTTTCATTGCAACAATTCTTATTGCATGTAATAAATATTATTTATATTTAATTTTTATTATTCAAAATAATCGTTTAGTCTATCCAACAAGCTAACGCGTGAAAAACAAGTCAAAAATTGCATCTAATTACTTTGCATCTCTAGAGGATGAAATGCAATTTTACTCACTGTTTTAAAGGATAAAATCAGCCTTTACGAGATTTTGGTGAAATTGTTATTTGTTTTACAAGGGGGCAAAGTTGTTGTTTAACCGCTCGTGCTAATATTGATACCCGAGCAAGCGAAAGATTCCAAAATTGAATCACGAGCGTAGCGAGTGGTTCTAAAAATGGAATCTGGAGCGTTGCGAGGATTTCAAAGCACAAGGGTTAAACAAAACTTTCCCCCGAGAAAAACACAAAATTTTTCACCACACCAATCCGAAGCAAATATAAAATATAAAATATCAAACAAAATCAAACCAAATCAAGTGAATGTTATTAAATATTTATCATCCAAAATCATCATTTAATTCAAAAATCAATTCTACCAGCAAACATAAGAAAACAAGTCAATATTTGCATTTGATTACTTTGCTCACATGTAAATAAAATGCAACTTTGCTATCAGGTTTTGAAGTGCAAAGTAAGCCTTTCCGAGCTTACCTTACGAACAAAAAGCAAATAACAACTAAAAAAACCGGCCAAGTGCGAGTCGGACTCGCACACGAAGGGTTCCGTACCATTATCTATAAAAACGGTCACCCATCCAAGTACTGACCCCGCCCGACGTTGCTTAATTTCGGTCAAAAATCACGTTTGTTGTATGGGAGCCCCACTTAAATCTTTATTTTATTCTGTTTTTAGTATTTGTTGTTATAGCGGCGACAGAAATACATCATCTGTGAAAATTTAAGCTGTCTAGCTATCACAGATCAAGAGATACAGCCTGGTGACAGACGAACGGACGGACGGACAGCGGAGTCTTAGTAATAGGGTCCCGTTTTACCCTTTGGGTACGGAATCCTAAAAACTATTAAACAAACTATTAAAAACGAAAATAACTATTTTGTTGTGTGAATGTCGAAATTGTTGAAAAGAAAGTACGATTCATGAAAAGTCACTAGCTCTTAGTAGTAGTAGTAGTAGTAGTAATCACTTTATTGTACACAACACAGGTTTACATAATATTTACAGAAATAAAGGTACAAAGGCGAACTTATCCCTGTAAGGGATCTCTTCCAGCTAACCTTCGAGTAGATGAGGGGAGAATTCAAATTAGATAGACAAACTTACGGAATGCACAGTAACATTTTAAAAGTAAACTAACCAAAACGTCCAAAAGTAAATAAAATACATAAATAATATTATAAAATTAGACTTAGACTACTTATATCAAGCGTCAACCTACTTGTCGACGTAATTAACATTTTGTGATACATTTTTGTTGATATATGTGTGTACCTATAAGTTATTTATAAGGAATAATTTAGAGAGTGCTTACACTTTTACCCAGGCTATTGACAAATCCTTAGAAGTAGGTACTTACCTAGTCTAAGTTTAGGAATGCATAATTCATTTTAATTTGGTCGAAAGCGCTTTAGTTTTATGCAAATAAAACTAATCAAAAAGTTATCGAATTTTATTAAGTAGGTAGTATTTATGTTATGGTTTAAAGTTTAAATTCACTAAAATGACTTATTAGTATTTATGTTATTATTAGTATTTTATGTTATGGTTTAAACTTTAAATTCACTAAATGACTTACCTTTCGATATCGTCCGGAATTTTAAAAAATGTCATTTCTGCTTCGCTGTTCTTCCGTTTATTGAGACATCCGTAAACAGAACAATATCTTTTATACGGATTAGTTCGAGATTTAGGTTTCGAAGCCATTGTGTATTTAGTAGTATTTACAATTTTGCGCGAGCGCCACGTGACACTACTACCGTGCGAGCCGAGCGGCAGCCCCCCACTGCCATACGCCTGTCCGGGAGGCGCGCCGGCCAGATGTACCTAAACTGCGTAGTGATACCCCCCTGCCACCTACCCCCTGTCAACCTTCCTACCGCTCCGATGTGACCCTCGTGTTTTACAAGTTTGGATAAAAAAACCGGGCAAGTGCGAGTCGGACTCGCGCACGAAGGGTTCCGTACCATAATGCAAAAAAAAAAACAAAAAAAAAAGCAAAAAAAAAACGGTCACCCATCTAAATACTGACCACTCCCGACGTTGCTTAACTTTGGTCAAAAATCACGTTTGTTGTATGGGAGCCCCATTTAAATCTTTATTTTATTCTGTTTTTAGTATTTGTTGTTATAGCGGCAACAGAAATACATCATCTGTGAAAATTTCAACTGTCGAGCTATCACGGTTCGTGAGATACAGCCTGGTGACAGACGGACGGATGGACGGACGGACGGACGGACGGACAGCGAAGTCTTAGTAATAGGGTCCCGTTTTACCCTTTGGGTACGGAACCCTAAAAATGATTTTTGTTAAACCCGCAACGTATTTGAAACTTTTTAATTACAATGACGTCCCCCACAGCACTTGCCGCTTATGCCAGCCAGCCCTAGCCTCCATACAAATAAAAAATCGGGCAAGTGCGAGTCGGACTCGCGCACGAAGGGTTCCGTACCATATAAAAAAAAAAAGAAAAAAAAAACGGTCACCCATCCAAGTACTGACCACTCCCGACGTTGCTTAACTTTGGTCAAAAATCACGTTTGTTGTATGGGAGCCCCATTTAAATCTTTATTTTATTCTGTTTTTAGTATTTGTTGATATAGTGGCAACAGAAATACATCATCTGTGAAAATTTCAACTGTCTAGCTATCACGGTTTGTGAGATACAGCCTGGTGACAGACGGACGGACGGACGGACGGACGGACGGACGGACGGACGGACAGCGAAGTCTTAGTAATAGGGTCCCGTTTTACCCTTTGGGTACGGAACCCTAAAAATCCTAAATTTGCCACAGAAATTTGAACCTATTGTGTAGTAAATAGAGTTGATTTTGTGTTGTTTGAAAATTGAACGAAACAAAGCAAAAGCGACTCTGTTCCAATTGAATAGTAAAAGTACTATAGGTAGGACCTTGGGCCTTAAGAGGCTAGGGGTTGACTCGCAAAAAAGCGTCCCCATTTTACGTGAAAGGGAAGGGCCGGAGTGCAACTGATTTTTTAGGCAATCGTATCGTAGCCAAAATGGAATCCGTATGTATTAGTTAGTCTGTGGTTTGGGGTAGAAACAGGGTATGTTTCTGTATGTTCGTACGTGGAGTCATGGAGTGTCCATTCGGTATTAGGCCAAGGACTGTATGCAAGCGGTGCGCGGCAATTCAAGGCCATTAATACATTGCGCTCGCTCGACCGAATGTATGAAATGAACTGCCTTGATTTGCCACTCGCAATGCCGCGCGCTACTCCAGTCCGTGGCCTTAGCTGCGGAATAGGCGCCAGCGGGCAGCGAAGTGACGAGCGCCAGGCCATTCATACATTGATTGAACTCTGCGTACAGTAAAATGGTCTTGAACGTTTGCCTGTCGTCCCGCTTCCCGCTGGCCCAGAAACACAGGATGGTTGTTCTTGTCTACGTGACAGCGTGATAAAACGGTGTCCGTCACTTTCTATCCCGCGGCCCGCGGAGTTAAAAAGTGACAGTTATTTTATCACGTGGAGTAAACCATCCATAATAAGCCTGCTGATCAAAGAATATAATACTCACTAGGAGAAGAACGATAACTCCATACAAAAAAATGTCCCTTTCAAAAGTTCGTTTATACTACTAGCGCTCTGGTAGGATACCATTGTAATTAGAATTGACAACCCGTTTAGCCTAGCGGGTATTGGCAGTAATACCCGCCTGTTCAGGAAGCTAATGGTCCTGGGTTCGAATCCCGGAGAGGGAATTTCTTTTTGTATTTTTTCTTTTTTTTTGGGGTCAGGTTTTTAAGAGCCCATCAACGTGCACACTAGCGCCACTGCTAAATAATCGTGATTATTTAAATTTAGCGACAGGTATTTCAAAAAGGGGGCCGCTACTGACTGTATTGTGTATTTAAGTACCTTTTGAATACACCAAACTAGTTTTTATGTTGCTGGATTCGTCGATCTATGAGCTCGAAACAAAAACGGCCGTTTTAACTTTGGACGCGTAGATTTACGAATCCAGTAACATAAAAAGTAGTTTGATGTATTCAAAAGATAATTAAATACGCAATACAGTCCGTAGCGGCCCCCTTTTTTAAATACCTGACATTAAATTTAAATAATCACGATTATTTAGCAGCGGCGCTAATGTGCACGTTGATGGGCTCTTAAATTAGCATATCACAAATAAATAAAAAAATACGTTAAAAGGTAATGATTAGGTACTATATTTAGAAATTCGTCAAATATACATAAAAAAGTATATAAACAAAAAAGTATATTAAGATATAAATATTTTCATTCCTATTAGGATTACTGTATATATGTTAGGAGCAATACATATGAATACATACATTGATATGGCAAATGGTTACAAGTAGTGTCCGACCGAAACATGTTTTTTTGCCGAAACCGAAACCGAAACCGAATGTTCGGCTTTGGCTCTAGTTTCGGCCGAAACCGAAACCGAAACCGAAACTTTTGTAGACTTGCTAAAATCGTTGAAAAAATGTCATAAAACCGTTTTTACACAAATATTATGGGGCTGTCAACACCCAATGTCCTTGAAATTGATGTTAATTAAGCAGTTTTTTAAGAAAATTACTGGAGTTAGACCAAGATAATTCTGCAATGATTTTGATAACACACGCAGTGCAAGTGTTATTTTAAACGTCAAAACTTCTATGAAATTATGACGTATTAATAACATTTGCACTAGTAGCACTACGTATGCTATCAAAATCATTGCAGAATTTTCTTGGTCTAACTCATCAGTCAAGCTAACATGTAGATTAGATATAGGGTCAACCAAAAAACCAACCAAAAACGCGAGCGCAGCGAGCGCGAATTTTTTTGTTAGCAATATCGCAAGGGAAGTAACAAGAGTGGAAAACCGAGAAAAAGGTGGATGGACTGTGTGAGAGATGATATGAAACGAACGCAAGTGAATGATGAGATGACGGGCGAGAGAGAGGTATGGACGAAAAAAACATACTGTGCCGACCCCAAATGAATGGGCAAGTGAATGATGATGATCGCAAGGCCGCGTACCGATCTTCACCTGGGCCTAAAAGTCCGAAGTGCCCCAGTGAGGCGAACTTTCATGCGAAGTCAAAGCCGTGCTTCAGGCTTCAGGATAAGTAGTTTAGCACAGACTCCAACCAATGTCCATTGTATTAAAAAGCGAGACCGCAGGCCGAGCATGGCGCAGGGAGGCCCAAGGCTAAGCTGAAGTAGAGGACATGTGGAATACAAACCAATGGTAAATTGAGGTAAAGACTAAAAAATTAGGCTAAGGTCGAGCATTCGTATGAAAAATTGTACTGGGGACACTTTTAAGGGTTTTTTTTTTTCATTTTAAACAATAGTCAGCTTTTCAGCCTCGCAAAATATTAACTGTACAGAAAATCAACTTTGCGGCACTACTTGAGCGTAGCCTTTAGCCTCGCTTAAAATTTGCCATTAGAGGTAGATAGGAAATGACTGAATAAGTGAGTGAATAAGAGCGAAAAAGACATCGTTCGACTCGGGCCGAGCTGATACTCGGCCAACGGCTACGTCCGACAGTGCTATCTCATTCACTCCGATAAAATTAGACAGTGTGCGTTATAGGTATTGACAGCCTCTTAAGACTGCGTCGACCGTCCAGTGGCGCCCTCATAATGGAATTGTGTTTTATAATAATAAATCAATTAATTTCTGTACCTATACATGAATCAGTATATGTAGGTTATTACTATTGTTGTCCTACTTATTCCCCAACTTTTGGTCTTAGTCCGAAGTACCATTTCGTAAGTTTCGGCCCGGCCGAAAGGTTCGGCCGTTTTTTGGCCGAAACCGAAACTACAGCCGAAACATGTTTTTTTGGCCGAAACTGGCCGAAACCGAAACCGAAACCGAACCTTCGGCCGGACACTAGTTACAAGTTGTTATTACATCTATCCGGTTATCGGACATTTTCTGCTTCACAGCTCCGCGCAGCGTTCTTGGTCACCGGGGTACTAGTCTGGATATGCGGCAGATACGTGCCCTTTGAGCTTTTTCCAAGAAATTATATGACGGCCCAGGATTATAGTGTTATCTCACGCTCAAGCCATCTGCTGATTCCCTCTCTAAAACAAAACAGTCACAAATTAAACAATATAATCTAACTGCCTAATTACTAACGTCGCTAATTGCTACCGGGTCTAAATTTACCAGCTTTAACAATGTGAGGTTTTACATCTATGATGAATTTTGATTAAAATTTCGGACGCGATATAGCGTCCGCGGGACTTACGGGGATAATTAGATTAAATTATTATATTTGAATTTGGCAATTAGTACGCTCATTTTTATTTAAAGATTAATACATAGACAAAGAGCATATAATCACTACGTTCTAAGAGAAGGAACTCCATAGTACGTTTTTGTCAAACGGTTGGTTTTGACAGGACTTGACTGATGTATGACTGATGAGCATCTATTCATACCAACATAAAGAAAATTGTTTATAGCACAGATAAAGAAATATATTATCTATATATTTATCTATGGTTTATAGAAAGCAGTGCTGTGAAAAATCGATAATAGTGAGTTCTCGAAACGATAATAACCGACATGATAGAAAGTAGTGCTGTGAAAAATCGATAATAGTGACTTCCTAAACCGATAAAAACCGTCCTAAACTCATTCAATTTTTTTATCTTAGAAAATAAAACACCTGTAAGTTTATTACAAACTTTATTAATTTCTTAAGTTGATACTTGGTATATACAAAAACTCATTTATTATAAATAATAAGTGTTCTAAAATGAATATAAAACTAAAATTAACTACAATTAAGATAACTGAAGCTAAAAATTTTGCACCCTTGGTAGGGTACCCATCACGCAGGCAGCGTTCCCGCGCTGGATTGCTATGGCCAATCTTTGCGCGAGAAAGCTGCCTGCGCGAGGATCACCTGTGGCCTCCCTTAGGAATTTACTGAGCACCTTGTGGAGTCCCCGAGCCCCCCTACCCCATGGACCTAGTGTCTTGACGCCAAAGGCTACATATTCGTAGTATGCGCCGAGACAACTATATTTATTCGCCTTGAAGAGTTCTCGGACGTCAGCCGCCGCCCCGGCCTGTTTGCTGGTGGCTAAAATGTAGGACACCGCCAGCGTATCTGCGCAGGTGGCGTCCTACACCAGCGCCCGGCCCATCCGCCAGGGGATCAACGACATCCCGTCGGGGCGTTTGCCGTCGTTCCTTGCGATCTGGGGCTCCAGAGCCGCAGGGACGTCGGCGCTGACGAGCGCTCTCCTCAGGATGTCGTTGAGCGCGGCATGACGGGATAGGCGGCCGGCGCCCGAGGAGCAGGCGAGTCCGTGGTGGCCAAGGCGATCAACAGGGGCCCCACTAGAGGCACAGCTGTGGTCCACACATACATCGGCCCCGACCCGGAGTCCGATAGCAATTCTGAGTGTTTGGCTCGATGAAAGTGCCGTTGTTGGGTGATGGATAGGCGTGCAGCCATAAAATTAGTAAAATAAAATAATGTATTTACCAATAAACTATGGTTTACATATTTACCAGGGGCCCCCGCACTAGGTGAGACCTGGGCTATAACCGCGAAAATCGAAGTTCGCAAATTGCGGGCATTTTTCTCTGTCACTCTAATTACACCTTTAATGGAGTAAAAGAGAAAAATCCCCGCAATTTGCGAATTACGGTTTTCGCGGTAGCCCCTCTGTATCGCGGGGAACCATTTAAGGCAGGGGCCTTAAATGGCCTAAGGGGCCCAGAATGACCCACGCTGGCCCATTGTGTACAGGGGTACACAATGGGCCAGCGTGGGCCATTCTGGGGGCCGCATTTATGCGTTAAAGGGAGCAAGTGATATTGCTATCTCATTCTACCGCATGGCTGCGTCCCTTGGACTGGCCGGCGCTGGCCCATTGCGTACAGGGGCCTTTAGATTTGTACAGTATCTGAATTTAGTTACTTAATAGGTATAGCATGCAAGTTACAAAATTACTAAAAATGACACTTAAATATTTGCGTACATTATAAAATATTACTTAGTATAGCTTCTAGCTGTTTCCACGTAGTTAAGTGATTGAAGAAGAGTGTAGGTAAACTTTTTGGCCTCAATAACTGATCTGTCTTTGATTTGAGATAACAATGCTTTAGCATGGCACTGTAGGTTGAAGCCTTAAGGTGGTCCCCAAATCGTTTACCGAAGGCGGAGAAGACTTCTGGAACAGGTAGGTTAAAGATTCGGTTTTTGAGAAGCGAGACGTAACAAGTCATGAGTGTAGACGATTTGTGTGTAAGCAAAACGATACTGTGCAAAAATAACTGCCGAACAGTCAGGCCCATAGCTTCAGCGTAGAGTTCAGAAGTTGGAAATCGAAAGGGTCATTGTCCAGACTCTGGTCACAGCTAGGAGCCTTGCGTGGTCCCTTCCCGACGAAGTGTCAATTGGGGATTTTAGAACGGCAGTGGGGGCTAAGTTGTCGCAGGCCCTTATTGCCTCTCGGGTCTAGGTGGCACATCTGGCAGTTTAGCTAGCCAGGCTTTCTTGGCCTCATCCAAGCACGCGACCTCGCAGTTTGTTATTTTAAGGATTTTACCTGCGAGATCAGATGTGCTATGGATTGTCGACAAGAATGCCGGCAGAGCAATACTCGATATTTTGCGTGTTCCTAAACTGCCAAACCTAATGGGCAAAGAATCTTGGGTCCAAGCCGGTTCATTCAAACGGACATTCAAAATCGATTCCAGTTGTGACTTAAGGAGACTATCGATAGGTTGGACTAAACTAGCGACTTTCCAGATAGCGCAGCAACGGAGCAAGTACGTAAATTTGGGAACCAACAACAACATTTTAAAATAAATACTAATTTAGCTACTAATTTTGACTAAACGATCTGAATCTGATCTAAACTCGAAAAACTTTGAAGTACCTGGGCTGCTAAAGAGGGTTCTACGTTTTCGGAAATGTACAATTCACATTTGTCGAAGTTAAGTTTCAGGTCAATGGCGCTAAATTTCTGTATAACTAGGGATAAGTCACGTCGCTCTCCGGATAGCCTGGAAAGAGTAATAATAACGGGAAAAGTTGAAGGCACGACACCTCAGGGCCCTCCTCCTACTAGATGGTGTGCTCAAATTACGGCACCTATGCTATTAAAACTGCATGAGGCCATGCGCTTGGCGGAGAACAGAACCCTATGGAGGAGCCTGGTCTTCAACAGAAGGATATGATGTCACGATCCTCAGTATTGAGGGACCGACTGAAGAAGAGGGATAAGTCTGCCAGAACCGTATGTGAGTCTCCGCTGATGGTGCCGTCGTCCAGGTACCAAACGTGCAGTATGAACGTGAGACTATGAATAGCTGAATTAATAGCCAGACTTAATATATGGTCTATATATATATATATATATATATATATACATATTTGTTCTTATTGCACAATTTGAATACTGAATGTACAAATATGCTGTACCTATGTTGTTAAACACTGAACTGTACAAAGTATATTCTGGTAGAATTTACAAACGGATACACTGTACTCGTTACAAAATCTAACATGTTTGTCTAAAGATTTTTCAAAAACTAATCTTAAAATTAATACATTTAAATAGGATAAGGTAAACACAAATATAACTGTAAAAAGGAAGTAGGAACTAACTGAATTACCGTCACACACTCAACTCAACAGTCGAAATTATATATACCTAGGTCTATTATATACTTTAAGCCGTATCAGCTGTGGGCTGTGTGTGATAGTGTGTGTGTTAATTATTACGCTATGAGCTGATCCTCATTAACCCCTGACGCAGAATGGCTAAAGAATCACAATCTCCAAGTTAATACGCATAAAATAAAACTCATTCAGTTAAGACCCTATTACCAAAACGAACCCATAGATCTAACTTTAACCAATAAAATAAGTTTATGGCAAAAAAAAATTTTTGGTACAAGCTTTTATCGCTGACTGTACTTTTATTCCACGGGCAACTAATACTCATCGAGACAATTCTATAAACCCCAAACACAATTAGGTTTCGTTGTTTTATCACAGAGTTCCTATGGCCACCTCCTGTCTCGCCTTACTTATGTATACAAATTTCCAGCTTCATTGGAAGTCGGGAAGTGGGTCGTACAAACATAGTTACATAGTCTGTACTAAATATGGTCCATCAATGAAAATAGAGTGTATAGAGGCGGATTGTCAAAGTAAATTATGTAGCCACTGTAAATTGACTGCCAATATCTTTCCACAGAAAATTAAAACTGTTAGAACGCCATTTGACTTTGATCCATAAGGCTGATTAAGACGGCGCGCGAAGCGTATGCGATTTTAGCTACATTGCGGACTGTTGGTTAAGTCCAATTCAACCGACCGATCAAAAACCGCAATGTAATGAAACTCGCATGCGAGTTCTCGCATCGACTAAATGAGCCCTTTTATTATTTCACTGATATGTGTAAATTTGTTAAATATTGAAATTAACGCCATCTACTCGACTGTAGGCCAAAGGTTATGGCGCCATCGCTCGAAAAGATTGCACCATACCTTTGGCCTACTCTCGAGTAGATGGCGTTAATATTAATATTTAACAAGTTTACACATATCAAATACTATTACTTATTCTGTAATATGAGTGAAAGAATAATGATCAAAGTCAAATGGCGTTCTAACAGGTTTAATCTTCTGTCGAAAGATGGCAGTAAATGTAGGTACTGTAAGAAGCTACATAATTTACCATGACAGTAACTCTCTATTTAAAATTCTCTTTGATACCATGTTTCAAAGATGGATTTAAAAACAATTTATCTGGTTAAAGTCCTAAGCTACCTATTAGGCAGACTCTTAATAAAGTAAACTCGATTTCACTTTCATGAGCTTCTTCAGCAATTCTTTCTTCGTTGTATTGTAATCTGTAACAAGTAAAATTAATTTAAATGAAACTCCGTAGAAATCTTTGGTCTCTTAAATGTATTCGTACAATGCAAACATAAGTACATCCGCGGAAAAATTAAAAGATGTATGAGAGCCTTTTACCAAGTGGATGAAATTAGACTTGTTTTAAGCAATGGTATGTATGCAGGCAGAGATTAAAAAGTATTATTTGGTACTATTCCGCCGTATACATCCTTTAAAACGAAGATGAGATAATAATATACTGTGCGTAAATATTAACCAATAACTTTGGAATTAATGTTTCAAACTGCTGAGAGATAAACATATTTTTTAATACGAGTAACAATACCATATTCACTTACCTAGTCTTTTGATTGGCTCGCTGCGTTTTTCGATTATCAGAAGCAAGAACTAGAGCAGCGGTCGGCAACCTTTTAGCAGCCAAGGGCCACATAGTAGTTAAGGAAGTTGACGCGGGCCGCACTTTTGTTAATATGTGTGACTTTAATCAGACATTGTTGTTTGACAATATTACATACAAAATAGCCAGGGGGGCTCGCGGGCCGGAAGTGAGAGGTTCGCGGGCCGCATGCGGCCCGCGGGCCGCTTGTTGCCGACCGCTGAACTAGAGAATCCCTAGATCCGCCAGGTTGTTTGTCAGCAAAGCGGGGGCGTTTCGCTGGTATTGCCGCTGAAATCAAATAATCCGCATAATTATAGAGGTACTAGCTGCTCGCCTCTTTATTAGTAGTATTAAGTACCTACCTACTTAAAAATGGAGACCTATAAGCTCTAGAAACCACGGACCGGAAGACGCAGCGTGGGAAGGCCCTCTACAAGATGGAGTTGTATGGGGTCGGCGCGTGACCGGCCGCTGTGGAGATCGTTGAGGGAGTTCTTTGGCCATCAGTGGACGTCTTTCGGCTGATATGATGGTTATGATGATGATGAAGCTTTCGGAAACCCGTCGCGCGAGTGACTAAAAATACGTAAATGCTCTACCCATCCATGCAGTATCATACCATGACCGTGCTGTCGTGAACGTATCAAGCATGGAATGTAAGTTAGTAATAAATAAGAGCTCGTCAACATAGGTAGAGTTTTTTTGATACTCCTACAGTCAGCAGCAGATGTTGCTAAGCGGACGAGGTGTTCAAAATTACCTTGATACCATCTTGATACGCACTTATTCTCTTAACAATAAAAGTCGCGTTAAGATCATTTTGAACACCTGGCCCTTATAGTAAATAACCTTATAATCGGTCAAGTCCTATAAATTAAATACCTTTGTACTTAAATTACATACTTCACTGCAGGCTTCACTTATACGGACTCTACTTGTCTGGTCTAATGTATGGTTTTGAACCATAACCATTTCTTGTTCGGTGGACAAGTCGCATGCTCAATAGGCAATAGCATTAATTGAGCCAATAACATATTTTTTTTCTCAATTCTACGCTTACCTTTATCCGGTCGAATGCTTATTCCAGATTTCAGACAAGCTTGGCCTGTACTCGTAGATGCAGTAGCTGAAGTTTGTGCTGGAACATTTCACACGTTAAAATAAGTTTTAAAAATAAATTACAAACATAGGTACCAACATAAAACATTAATAGTTAGTACCTTCACTTATTTTTATTTGTCAGTCGTAGTTAGCTGTTAACCAAGCAGGTAAGACTTAGACCGTTTAAATACCTTACTTTGAACTTCTTATCTGTTTTATACCGATCTATGTTTTACCTTGTAATAGCTGATACTAATGACCTGCTTGAAGACATGCATATCGGCGTCCGCGTGAGAGCAAATTCGCATACTACCGAATACCTAGTAGGTAAAGAATCCTCAAGTAAACTATTAAAGAGCATGCGAAGACCATCTCCGTATAAATCCTTAAGCGGACGCACACATTTAACCGGTTTCGATGAAACTTGCATGGGGTATGAACTTTAAGATGTTTTGCCCCGTTTCTTAATTCCCAATGATACCACACTCGTAGTTCGTACCTATCAATAAGCGAGATTATCATACTAATACGTACACGTACATTAGAACGTTATTGATAAACCGGTTTTGATAAAACTTCCACTGAATAACCTACTAAGTTGAGATAAATGTACCTATGCCAAAAATATTTAATAGAAAAAAACCGACTTCTCAAAACAGTCTGAAATGCCATATATGAATGACGACTGGTCTGGCCTAGTGGGTAGTGACCCTGCATATGAAGCCGATGGTCCCGGGTTCGAATCCTGGTAAGGGCATTTATTTGTATGATGATACAGATATTTGTTCCTGAGTCATGGTTGTTTTCTATGTATTTAAGTATTTATATCGTTGTCTGAGTACCCACAACACAAGCTTTCTTGAGCTTACCGTGGGGCTTATTCAATTTGTGTAAAAATGTCCTATATTTTTTTTTATATATGTAAATTATTGGCTGGCATTTAACTGATCACAGTGATCACCATATATAGTAATCCACTTCGTCACCTTTTCCTAGTAGCATTTCGTTTCTGTAAGGGTCGCAGTTCTTACCTAACCTAATATTAACCTTACCCACTTTTATACTCGTAGTAGCATTTCGTTTCTCTAAGAAGCGCTAGTGGCCTAGCGGTAAGAGCGTGCGACTTGCAATCCGAAGGTTCGCGGGTTCAAACTCGGCTCGTACCTACCAATGAGTTTTTCGGAACTTATGTACGAAATATCATTTGATATTTACCAGTCGCTTTTAGGTGAAGGAAAAAATCGTACTAATCCCAATAAGGCCTCGTTTACCCTCTGAGTTGGAATGGAAGTACAAATGGCAGTCGCTTTCGTAAAAACTAGTGCCTACGCCAATTCTTGGGATTCGTTGCCAAGCGGACCCCAGGCTCCCATGAGCCGTGGCAAAATTCCGGGACAACGCGAGGAAGATGATGATGATGATAATGATGATTTCGTTTCTCTAAGGGTCACAGTTTTATCCTACCTAACCTAACCCACAAAATCGAAATCGCCAAATGTGTACTATGCGTCGTTCAAGAGTTCTGTTCTGATAATCATCAGCAGTTCCACTTCATCAAATGTGACAGTTTTTAATGTAAATGCTTGATTTTCTGATTAAAATACATAAATCTCTGTACGTATGCCTTTAAAATTTGAGGAGTTCTCTCGATTCCTCATGGATCCCATGTTCAGAACTCGAGCTTGACATAAATGTGGCTTAAAAACGTGAGCTATGTGTCGATGAAGAGTTCCGTTCTTGACCATCATCAGCAGTTCTACTTCATCAATTGTCACTTTTTCAACCGACGAAAAAAAAACGGAGGAGGTTCTCAAGTCGACGCGTATATTTTTTTATTATTTTTTTTTTTTATGTATGACCACGCATAATTCAATGTAAATGCTTGATTTGTTGATAAAAACACAAAACTCACATATGATGTATGCCTTTAATTAAAGATTTGAGGAGTTCCCTCGATTCCTCGTGGATCCCATCATCAGTAGGTACTCGAGCTTAACAAAAATGTGGCTTAAAACCTTAACTTGCTTAATAGTAATTTTGAAGACCTATCGAATGATGTGCTTATGTTGATATTTCTCAAGAAAAAAACAATTTTAGTTTCATACGACGACGACCGGTCTGGCCTAGTAAGTAGCGACCCTGCATGCCTGTGAAACCGATCGGATCCCGATAAGGGCATTGTATGATGAACACAAATATTTGTTCCTGAGTCATGGGTGTTTTCTATGTATATAAGTATGTATTTATCTGTATAAGATGTAATGTATATAGTCGCCTAGCACCCATAGTACAAGCTTTGCTTAGTTTTGGGCTAGGTTGATCTGTGTAAGATGTCCCCTAATATTTATTATTTATTTATTTACCTACCCATGGAGTGTATTTTAAACTACGTACCGAAGCGTAAAGTAAGTACATCAACACCACTTAATTAACGTCCATTAATGGACGGCTGGCAGTCCTCAAGTATGAGTTTCTCCAGAAACTTCCTACCTCGCACAGACAAACTGTCGAATGAACTGCCGCGTGCGGTATTTCCGGACCGTTTCGACCGTCAAACCTTCAAGAAAAGAGGCCAGCATCGAAATTAGGAAATTACAACCCCTACGGTGTTGCGACTGTAATGTAATAATAAAATACCCTTATACTTATCTTATAGTTTTGGAGTAAAATTACTGTATAAGTGTTTCTTTTTTTGCTATTTTGGCCACGGAACCCTAAAAACGTTCACAAATCGGACTATCGGTTTCGAAGAGAAACGTGGACAAACTACTTGAGATCTGTGTGAAAACTAAAATACTTTTACCTAAAAGCAAAACTAGCATAATTACCATTTTCACTGTTTGATGTTGACAGAGGTACTCTGGCATGTGAAGATCTGATCTGAATCTGGTTTGCAGCTGAAATTTAAATTATTGTAAAAAAAATAAGGTAGAAGTACTATTAGTGCTTGACGCTGCACTAGTATTCGACATGGGCACTTTATGTCAAAGTAATATAGGTTAAATTTGAACAGCGAAGATTTTTCTGTATTCAAATTGAATCCTTGTCACTTTGACATAAAGTGCCCATGTCGAATACTAGTGCAGCGTCGAGCACTAGTACTTCTACCTTAATTTAACATTTTTAGATTAAGTACTATTAGGTATAACTCCATACGCCGTGCACCGCAATAACGCGGTTGGGAGCGGCAATTTATCTAGAAAAAAAAAAGATCTTCATGGACTTTCCATGTGCGACGGTAATCGCTTATTTACAGGTGATTCGTGTCCTCGTTTGCCTCCTATATAACTTATATAGAAAAGCCTATGTTTATTTTAATATCCTTATATCTTATAGTTCTTGATTAAAATGGCTGTGATCTACGGACGGACGGACGGGCGGACTGACCGACGGACATGACGAAACTATAACGGTTTCATTTTTGCCATTTTGGCTACGGACGGAACCCTGAAAACGATCACAATTCGGACTAACCAATTCGAAGAGAAACGTGGGTAAACTGAAGGCCTCTCGCGAAACACGTTCGCCGTGTTACTTCTCTGTCGCACATACGTACGAATTTACAAGTGCGACAGAGAGGCAACACGTCGAACGTGGTTCGCGGTAGGCCCTCTGAAGTCTGTGTGAAAATACTTTTAAAGATAACTAGCATAATTACCATTTACCTACACTGTTCGATGTCGATGGTCTGGCATGTAAAGGTTTGCAGCTGAAATTTAAAATTCTGGTGAAAAATTATTTTAATATTTTTAACATTAGGACATGATGTCACGATCCTCAGCATTGAGGGAACGACTGATGATGATGATGAGATGATCTATTTTTTATGGGTAATCAAATATACCTACTGTTACTGTCTGTCTTTCGGGGCTCCCTGAGGATGGGTGCCCTGGGCACGAGCCCCGTGTGCCCTTATGGGAAAGACGTACTGACTTATATATTAAACCACTTATTCATAAAACTTAGCATCTACCTTTGTTAAATTTGTCCCTTTCTAACAAACACAAATGACGAAGGTAGAAGTACTATTAGTGCTTGACGCTGCACTAGTATTCGACATGGGCACTTTATGTCAAAGTAATATAGGTTAAATTTGAACAGCGAAGATTTTTCTGTATTCAAATTGAATCCTTGTCACTTTGACATAAAGTGCCCATGTCGAATACTAGTGCAGCGTCGAGCACTAGTACTTCTACCTTAATTTAACATTTTTAGATTAAGTACTATTAGGTATAACTCCATACGCCGTGCACCGCAATAACGCGGTTGGGAGCGGCAATTTATCTAGAAAAAAAAAAGATCTTCATGGACTTTCCATGTGCGACGGTAATCGCTTATTTACAGGTGATTCGTGTCCTCGTTTGCCTCCTATATAACTTATATAGAAAAGCCTATGTTTATTTTAATATCCTTATATCTTATAGTTCTTGATTAAAATGGCTGTGATCTACGGACGGACGGACGGGCGGACTGACCGACGGACATGACGAAACTATAACGGTTTCATTTTTGCCATTTTGGCTACGGACGGAACCCTGAAAACGATCACAATTCGGACTAACCAATTCGAAGAGAAACGTGGGTAAACTGAAGGCCTCTCGCGAAACACGTTCGCCGTGTTACTTCTCTGTCGCACATACGTACGAATTTACAAGTGCGACAGAGAGGCAACACGTCGAACGTGGTTCGCGGTAGGCCCTCTGAAGTCTGTGTGAAAATACTTTTAAAGATAACTAGCATAATTACCATTTACCTACACTGTTCGATGTCGATGGTCTGGCATGTAAAGGTTTGCAGCTGAAATTTAAAATTCTGGTGAAAAATTATTTTAATATTTTTAACATTAGGACATGATGTCACGATCCTCAGCATTGAGGGAACGACTGATGATGATGATGAGATGATCTATTTTTTATGGGTAATCAAATATACCTACTGTTACTGTCTGTCTTTCGGGGCTCCCTGAGGATGGGTGCCCTGGGCACGAGCCCCGTGTGCCCTTATGGGAAAGACGTACTGACTTATATATTAAACCACTTATTCATAAAACTTAGCATCTACCTTTGTTAAATTTGTCCCTTTCTAACAAACACAAATGACAAAATGACGGATAAAGATAATCGATTATCAAGGGCTTAAAAGCGTTTATGAATAATGTCATAAGAATACTGTTGTTGAAATTGAAATAAGTACCTTCAATTCAATCTCTCATAGCATAGCATACTTAGTACCTATTAATTGAAGTTTCTTGTTAGATGGGCATTGTTTCCATCAAAAAATAGGTAGGTAATACTAATAAGTAATTACAAATAATGAAATAGCTGTAAGTACCTACTCTGGACTGGAATAACCGTGATGTGCACAAAAACAGGCCAATTCGAACATACACTGAAATCAGAATAATAATTTATTTTAATCATCATCATGCATTCATTGTTAAATTTAGTCATCGTGCGTCTTGCCCGCACCAATACATGTACGGAAAAGTACGATATTTGAATGACATTAGTTAGATGTCATTATGATCCAACCTCACAAACACCCAATTATATGACAAATTGTTTACAGTTACCTATATTAGGTACTCAGTAAAATTCCTCCTCCTTAGAAGGTAGGTAGTGTATGCCTTTTATATATGTTTTAGGGTTCCGTACCCAAAGGTTAAAAGCGGGACCCTAATATTACCAGGACTCCGCTGTCCGTCCGTCTGTCTGTCTGTCTGTCTATCACCAGGCTGTAACTCATGAACCGTGATAGCTAGACAGTTGAAATTTTCAAAGATGATGTATTTCTGTTGCCGCTATAACAAGGAATACTAAAAACAAAATAAAATAAATATTTAGTGGGGCTCCCATATAACAAACGTGATTTTTTTGCCGTTTTTTGCATATGGGCACGGAACCCTTCGTGCGCGAGTCCGACTTGCACTTGGCCGGTTTTTTAAATTATAATATTAGGTCTTGGTACAAAGTTTGTTTGGGGTTAGCTGGATGAAGGGATAACTTCATCTTTATAATTTAAAATGTATCTGTTGCTGTGCTGGACTGTTTTAAACTTACCTACGATAAAATGTTTATTACTTACCTAATCACTTAGTGCCACTTGCACCATACTACTAACCCGGGGTTAACCGGTTAAACCATTAACCTAGTGTCAAATTGTACTGGTAACCATGGCTACTCTAGGTTGAATCAGTTAACCCCGGGTTAGTGAATGGTGCAAGTGGCCCTGTGGGCTACAACTAAGGCTAATTACTAATTATGGTTAATAGAAAGTTACCTCGTCTACTTGCAGCATGTTGAGGAAATTCTCATAATAATTGGTATTCCGACAGTGGAGGTGCGGAAAGATTTAACTTTGGATAGGCTCTTTTTAGGGTTTTGTAGTCACCTAGAAACCCTTATAGTTTCGCCATGTCCGTCTGTCCGAGGTTTTGCTCCGTGATCGTTAGTGTTAGAAAGCTGCAATTTGGCATGGGTACATATATCATGCATTGCGGCAGCGATAAATTAAAAACTATAAAAAAAAATTTTTGTTCCAATAGCGTGGGGTGAACCGTTGGATAGGTCTTTCAAAACGAATAAGGAGACCCTTTTTTGATATAGTATTTTTTTCGGAAATAATCGCTCCAAAAGAAAAAAAATATGTGCCCACCCCTCGTTTTTGAGTTATTGCTAAAAATCTCCTTTTTCTTAGTAAAAAGACGTACAAAGCGCTGCAAATAGGTACTCCCTGTAATTTATAATGTACCTACATGATACTTACGAATATCCCCCGTTTGGCCTATTTTGACAGAATCGTAACTACGAAACTCTACACTGAGCAATTGAGCATGGCTCGACATGTAGCTTATTTTCTGTCTTGCCAAAGTCTCTCCGTTCAAAATGATCGCCACAAACGTGACGAATCTTCTGCAACTTTTCTATGGGTAAATGAACGAGATCTTCTTTTCCAGTCTAGCTTATCTAACCCAAGTTATACACCTGTAAGCAAAGTGGTTTTGGCTTCCTTTTCATTGTGTACTGTAAACATAATATTGAGGGACACAAATGATGCAAATTAAAATAAGTATTGCAAACATAAGAGGAAGATAGTAGTAGTATATGTGCTTTAAAGTGATTGCGACATTTGGGTTCATGCAGGACTACTTTCAGATAACTAAAATATGAAATTGAATAACACGTAAGCTTTTATAGTAATAAAAGGTCATATTTGAAAAAGAAATGGAGATTATAGAGATTCGATGATGATAAACAACGTGAGTTGTGTCGGTCTAATAAGTAATACCCTGTGCCCTAACTATTAGAAGAGACTTACAGGTAGCAAACATAGCAAATTCAAATAATACACCGCATAAGTAGCAAATAACATTTTTAGGAATTTATAAATTGAAATAGACGTCATCTTTGAATGCCTGGGAAGTATTTAACCAACAACTTTGATAACTAGAGACTGATGACCCCACAGTCAAACTCATTGTTGAGTTTTGCTGGGCTATGACTATTTTTAAGAATACCTCTGTATTTTATTAAATAAATAAATAAATAACATTTAGGGCGAGCAATACGTGCTTGTTCCTCCTATTACGGAGTGGCGGAGACCGGATTCGAACCGGCGTCTCGGTCGGTCTTTAGCTTGTTACGCGGCTGATAAATCAAAATGTTTAATAAAATAATTTGATTTGTTCCCTGGTAGTTGTATTTCGGAACTTGTAGACTTACCGCTGTTCATCCTTGAGAAATTTGGCAAAGAATCCTCCTCGAGTGATTTCTCAGACACCGCATATTTCACAATATCGGTTTTTGCCGGCCATTGTACTATTTTACAACAGTAGGTACGGGTTTCTGTTTCAAATCACCACAAAACTCAGGAGAAGCAAACTCAACTTTAGAAAACTGTTATTATTTTGCAAAATTTGCACACGAATTATGTCAATTTTGTATTTCAAAATGGTTGCCGCTCGTATACGCATAATGTCAAGTTGGCATTTCAACAGTGCTGCCGCCAATGCCACGCCGCTGAACTAATTATGACAAATATCTTTGCTATACGTTTGTTCGTAGTAAGAGAGTTTCTCGCCACTGTACATAGAGTTATATATTTGACAGAGGGAATGTCACTTAAGACAAACTGTGACACTGCAATGGCGGACGGTTTGAAAGTGTGCGTGTAGACGAGTGATACCATGTAACACAAATTCTTCCCTAATGGTGAAACAATTATTGTCAATATCGTCCTTGTTTTCAAATATTAAAATAGGACAGTTTTACGTTAGACAATAAAAAAAGTGTGTACCTAACTGATTTTATAGGTCTTGAAAATGCGCATTGTTGCACAATTACTTTGTGCAAATATTCTTTTCAATACCTAATGATATTTAACTTGTAACATATCTGGTTTTAAACAAAAAATAAATATAAGGTAAATGTACTAGTGCTCGACATGTTAATGCCCAATAGATGACACCTTGCTGTCACCTCTATTGACAATGACTTAAGTCTCAAGTTGACATGTACTGCACTGGGACCGCGTCGAGCACCATGAGTATGTTTACCTTACGTAACAAATAAACGTTAGCTATCAAAAATGATTCATGTAAACGTCTTTAATTTCCTTATTATCGGGAAATTACCATACCGACCTAGTTTGAAATGCAAAATCAATAATTTAGCTATTTACCTAAATGTCCTAAATGATCTCTTATATACATAATAATTTAATAAGAAGGGCATCAATTACCCTACTTTCGGGAAATTACCCTATTCAACTTACTGGTCACACTCCTGTTTCGCATTTATAAACAATGAAATATGGAGATTTCATGTACTATACCGTGATAATTGATAAAATTAGCTGTGGAAAGTTATTCCGTCACTTTTTTTCTTTCGATCGGTACAATTCTTGCAGGATTTAACTACGCATGCCGGCATATTTTATATTTTTTCTTGGACAAATTTACTTCACTGACGTTTTGATCCGTCTGACGGCAAATTGGTGGATGAGGGCATTGAGATAACTGTCAATGTGTGTGTGTCACGCGTAAATACTAGGAAATTGGTGGATGATGGAATCACAGTTTTTGTCTTAGCAAAACTACGTCCGTAGTATTCTAGGTCCATGGATTAATATATGTATTTCTTACCTTGAAATTATCGCTGTTTCTGGTTTACTACAGCGGTTTAAATTTAACTAAGTCTGTGCGAAGACGTATTTAGATATTTTGCTCGTACATATGAATAGTTTTTATTTTAAAATGAATAGGTAAATAAATATATTTCAAGTGAATAAATCGTTTTATATGAAAACTGATATTTTTGCGTTAAATGACTTTAATGACAGCATTGACATTACAGACTTTTGTCTTGCCTATGTTCTTACCGGCCAGACCCAAATCAAGGCCTATCAAAGAGGCCTATTGACAAAGATTTTTTTTAATTTTATCATGGAGGGTAGAGGCACGTCTACCCTTCATAGATTTTATGAACATAGACAAAGACAAACTGAAATAGATAATAATTTACATATGACTTCGACTACTTCATAAAATACAAATCAAAATATATTTGATAAAATAATTGGATTTGTTCCTAGAAATCGTATACACAAAGCCAGTTCTAGCAATGTTGCTGTAGTAAAATATTTTTATGGTAATTACTGGCAATCTTCCTCTAGGAACGGAGCACACATGTACAATTATGAAGGGTCACGTCATTCCAAGGAAGTCAATAGGCCTTGCTGCTGATGGAGTAAGAGTAAGCCCCCATTCGCACGGGAGCTTTTTCAACGCGCGTTAAAAAAGCGCTTGAATCTGTCTGCACTCTAAATTCGATTTAACGACCAAGGCTTAAAGTCGAAAATCCAACAACGTTTGATAAAAAGCGCCACCGCTGTCGTGTGAATACATACATGGTTATCCATTTGTGTCATTCAAACGCTTTTTTAACGCGCGTTGAAAAAGCTGCCGTGCGAACGGGGCCTAAGTAGGCGTAGGCGTTAAAGGCGTCTGTAACATTATGAGACTCATTTTGGGTCACCGCGCCAACCAAGTAAGTAGTAACATTATACCATACGGGAATAAATAAAACCGATATCAAAAATATTGTTTAATGTTTTATTCAATAAGCACCTTCATTTAAATTTTTTGAATATGCCGCGTGATTAAAAAAAATCTTTGCATTAATCTGTCTTTTCTAAAAGTAAAATCAATATAAATTTGAAAAGTTGTAGTTACATCTTAGTCATCTCACAAGATTCAGCAGTTATTCTTAGGAAAAAATATAGGTATGGTACCCATTAGGGTCTGCTCCCGGGAAATACCGGAACCGAAAGTACCGGGAATTCCCGGGATTTCGAGCCAAGCAAAGAACCGGGATTTCAATATTAAGATCCCGGTACTTTCGGGATTTTCGGGACTAACATTTCCGGTACAACATTTGACTATTTTGACTGTTTTCTGTTACTTAGCATGTAAAATCAGTTTTTTAAAGAAATATATTTTATCAATCTAACGCTGATGCTAATACTTTTCTTTTACATATTAAAACCCAAACAAAAATAGTCAATGGATTTGTTTGACAATGCCGACATTATAAATTTGAAACTTTAAGGCCATTCGTGTTTCTACGAAAAATAATCTTATACGAATTATTTCCTACACATTTTAAATAATTCATTTTTGCAGATGTTTTTCAACAAAGATAGTCAAAATATCACATGTAGTTTAGGATTAAACCATATTACATATTATTACAGAGGCAGTCCATATCACAGAGTTAATGTAGGCAATGATTATGTGGCTCATAAACACATATTATGGTAAAAAAGATGTGTGTACCTTCACTATGGTACTTTTTATATTGTACCAATGTTTAGAGAACGATTCATGGTCGTTTTACGCTTTTTTCTACTGAAAGTTGAGGTAAAAACTGATTTTTGAAGGCAGTCCCGAAAGTACCGAAAATACCGGGAAATCCCGGTTCCATTTTTGCCTGGTACCGAAAATCCCGGTTCTTATAAACAGTACCGGTTCTGCAATCCCTAATACCCATAGATTTATATTAGTTTAAGTATATGTACATTACGAATGTGACCTTATAATGAATTGAATTCATAGACTCTTTGAATCTATCATCTATCCGTATCCGTAACATTTACACTGCAACAATATTTTTCTCAAAAATGGACGGCAAAGTCGACTTTGACGTCTAAAAAATAGGTCGCGAAGCGCGTACTTTATGGTCAGTCAAAAATTAAAAAGTTAAAAACATTACAGTCTCGATTTTGGGACTGCAATGTTGCATACAAATTCCATTATTTGTCGAGTTCCAAACTTTTTAAAAGTTGAAATGGCCATATCAAATGAAGGCACAGGCCCATTAAACAGCCAAACAGATGATTAGTACCGCGACTATTTAGCTGTCTCAAATAGGTTGGCGTATTTTCGGCAGTAAAATACACTTCTATTTTTATATTAAAAAAATTAAAAGGCGGCAAAGCTAATTTTTTCAATTGTTTCTACTTTTTTCTGTGAAAATATATACGTAAGAACGTTGCTTCTGTAAAATATTTCTAAAATATGTATATTTCTCGCACCATTTTTGAGAAAAGCACTATATATGACTCGGCTGGAAGGCTACTTGCTGGCTTCGGATTCAATTAAACGGACTCCCAAGGTCGTCCGTTTAATACGAATCCTCAGCCTGCAAGTAGCTACTTCCGAGCCTCGACAATAATGTACTATAGCGGTCGTTTTCAGAGAGCGCAGTTTTTACTTATAGTGTAGAATATTTTATTATTAGTTTTAATTTAAAACCAATTTTACATTATAAATAAACTCATTTCATCTTTCATCCCTTCATCCAAGGAAGAAAAACACGTCGTGTCACTGGAGGGTACATGAGGAATAATTCTTCCGTATTTGGGAATCTGCTGCAATTTCTTGCCGTTTTTCTAAATTTTTCCGCTTTTTACTCCCAATACCATTTTCCCATTTAAGTTTTCTTTTGCGAAGTGAGTTATTACTTTGTGTTGAATGATCTGAAATTTTTGAAGTTGCCTCCTGTGGATTATTATCCTGTATATAGATCTTTTCAAAGATAGCGTCATCAGTTTGAGTAGCTTTCGTTCGGGTCTCATAATCCTGTGGCAGATTTTGTGTTGGAACCGCTGTTTTTATTATACTTTTTTTCAGGCGGTCTGTTTTCAGAAAGTGTAAATCACAAAGGTAGTAACTTGCATACAGAAACTTCGCTTCTTTATTCGCTAAATCATATCGCCCAGAAGCTATGACCCATTTTCTGCACCTGCAAAATACCCAAATGATAATGAATAAAACAAAACCACAAAAGAGTACCGACTGTCACTTAGGGTGGTATTCCATCTGTCCAATATCTTGGTCCAATTAATGTCAATGCGTCTCACTCTCTCATTTAGCAAAATGTGAGACAAAATACACATTGGACAAAGAAATTGGACAGGTGCTGGAATACCATTCTTAAGTAATATATAATAAGTTGTGTTTGTTAATACAAACTACACATATACTAACTGTTGTGATTAGTATCGTTTTTTTAAAGATGCTAATCGTTGCAATAAGGTCATTGCGTCAGTTTACCGTCCAGTGCCTGTTTTCGTCCACTTGGTGTAGTTTATATACAGATATACATATATTCAAATTATACGCAATTCTGTAGCAACTACGCCAAGTGGACGGAAACAGGCACTGGACGGTAAACTGACGCAACCTATATTAACTTTTCAAAATTTGAGACAAATCCCATAAGGGGTCATCCATTAATTACGTCACACGAATTTCTAGGTTTTTTGACCCCTCCCCCCCTTGTCACATTTGGTCACATTTGGCAAACCCCTCCCCCCTAGTGTGACGTCACATTTTTTCTACGAAATCGCCAAATCGAATTAAGTAAGTACCTAAGTATTATTAATATTTTATCAGAATATTTTTGACGATATAAATATTAGTAATTTTATAACCCAAAACTGCTTAGGAAAGAAAATTAAAAGAATAAAAACGATTATCGTTTTAAAAACTTGTTATTTAAATGTACAGCGAATAAAATAATAAAAAAAAAAATCGGTTACTGATGAAGTTAAAGTGACGTCACAAAGTTTGTGTCTCCCCCCTCCCCCATGTCACAATATGTCACATTTTCTTGACCCCTCCCTCCCCCTAAACGTGTGACGTAATTAATGGATGACCCCTAAAACGCCCGTCGCCGTCGCTCCGCTGACGTCCAGTCCGTGGCCTTACCTCCGTAACCAGTTTCCGTGGCGGTTACGACTTTTTTACATATTGATTAACGAATTCATTCATAAATTTGTTACTAAACGCAAGTAACAAATGAATTATTATGATATGACTGGCACTAATCAGCGTGTAAACATGGCCACACGAAATAAATTACTATTAGAAACCAAATGTTAGTGTATTACTTACCTGTTTTCGTTTTTCGGGAAACGAAAAAAACTCCTTTCTTTATGTTTTGAAGTCGACAAGCATCCATACAAGGCACAATATGCAGGCATTTTGCACGGTGGTGGCAATCGAACTGAGATACATATATTATTATACTTTTTGGAACTGAGGTGATATTCTATTCTGTCAGTTTTCAGTCAGACGTAAGGGAAGGGGTGCGGTAACTCATTTTGGTGCGGGGTGGAGCGTCATCCGGTATTGTAACAAGCGATTTACATTCTCGCGCGAGCCACGAGACGAGCCGCGAGCCGCGCCACGAGACGCGAGTGTAATCGGTGGGCTCGTAGTTCGTCTCGTGGCTCGTAAGCTCGTCGAGCTAATATAATTTAAACACTAACGGAACGGCATAAGGCTTATAACCGAATGACAAGCCGAACGCGAGGGCGTAGACGCGAGCTACGAGACGCGCCGCGAGCCGAGCCGCGAGCCGCGAGTCTAAACCGGCTATGAGATTGACAGATGAAATGATACCAGTAATACCAAAGAAAAAATAGTCAAGAGTATGTGTCGATAAAATGATGTCGATAAGTAAGAATCGCACTTACTACAGGTTGCCAAAAAAGAGTAGAAATTAAAAAGTGGCAACACTGTAGTGTCGTCCCGTTTTCTTATAAATATTGGTTTGAAAGGGATGACACTACAGTGTTGCCACTTTTTAGGGTTCCGTACCCAAAGGGTAAAACGGGAGCTAATTACTAAGACTCCGCTGTCCGTCCGTCCGTCCGCCCGTCTGTCACCAGGGTGTATCTCGTGATCTGTGATAGCTAGACAGCTGAAATTTTCACAGATGATGTATTTCTGTTGCCGCTATAACAACAAATACTAAAAATAGAATAAAATAAAGATTTAAGATTAATTGAATGCAGTGCTACTTAGTCGTCATAGGATCGAAAACAGCGTGCGATTTATTGCAAGACCTGTGGAGCCCTTAATTGATATATTTATATTTTATGAACCTCCAGGTCTTTTTAGTATTAAGATTTATGTGCGTATTACGCACCTCTAACATATGTATCTTATATGACTGTATGTGTTCTGAATAAAAAATAAAAATAAATAAATATATATATTTAAAGGCCCCAGTACACAATGGGCCATCGCCGGCCACTCCAAGTCACGCAGCCATGCGGTAGAATGAGATAGCAATATCACTTGCTCCCTCTAACGTATAAATGCGTCCCTTGGAGTGGCCGGCGATAGCCCATTGTGTACTGGGGCCTTAAGTCTCCATAGAGATTAAAATAAACTGTAATCATCTTTTTTGTCAAATGTCAAATATGTACTAATATTATGTTTATTTTATTTCGTTTTTATCTTGCTAATTCTGTTAAAATCTTAAATTATAAAACAATATTATAAATGTGTAAACCGAGCACTTTCATTGATAACAACCAAACTCGACCATAACAGAATAGCAAGACCCCTCACAAATAACTTTTTAGCATTTTAAGCTCTTCTAGCATAATAACCTCTTGATCGAGCCTGCTCAAAATTTAATGACTAAAATATAATGCCCCCAACTATGCATTCACCCAATTTCTATTAAATTTACTTAGAACAAATTTACTTAAGTTATTGTGTATCAAACTATCCTCTGATAGTTCAGCTTAAAAACATCGAAATGCCGGGACGTGCCCCTAGCCAGCCGTGTGTTCCTAGTTGAATGTAAGAACTTCACTTCGCTTCGCTCGCTCGTTCGATAAGAAGAAAAGTGGTTGATTCGATTGTAAGATTGTGACGTTACCAATCAAATCAGGAGGAGGAACAGATGCGAAATTGTCAAATTTCGATGTTAGTATGCAGGTTTGGGGCAAGTTGTTTATTTCAAGAGCTCGATTGTCATCGTGAATCTAAAATTCGTTATTTAATTTCGTACATGTGGCCGGCAGATGAGACTGATCCATAATTATTATTTAAATTCTGACCTAATTGTCAACTTGAATGTCCAATTTGGGGACTGGTCTTTATCTCTTTACAATCGAAGCAATAGGGATCACAGAGACGATTTATTTTTTGTGTCTACACCTCACAATGTAAATGAGAAATAAATCAGAATCTTAAGGCAGTAAGTGCAATTTAGTTTGTCAAAGGACTGTCTCATTTCAAACATCGACAGAGAGAATCATACTATCTTTGTCTTACACTAGTACTAGCAGTACTAGCACCCAATAGAAAAGGATGAGTATAGTTTTTTTGTTCTTATTTACTGACAAATTTGGTTTGACCAACTATATCTTGTTTATCGATATCATTTATTTTTATCGACATATATGTGACTATTTTTTCTTTGCTATTCCTGGTATCATTCTATCTGTCAATCCAATCTCATGTGTCAATTTAGTTCGCGCCTCGCCGCGGGATTTTGGAGGCGACTTAACTTTTCTTTTCATTTTTAAACTAAATTAGGTTGGAAAATCTGTGATAAACTAAAACAATGGCTTCTTATAACAAGACTTTACAATTACTAGCTTCTAAATTGGGTTTAAGTGAGGAGGAAAAGGTTTTGAGGTAAGTTTAGTATGTATCGTGTTTTAAAAGTATTTTTAGTCATAACTGAATGAATATCTGCTGAAATTCCTTTGATTCTCTTTGATAACACTATGAAATAACACGTATTTTAATATCAAAGTCTGAATAACGGCATAAATAACGTGTTATGCTCAATAGTGTTGTGCTAACATTGCATTTTGTTTTTCGCGATGCTAGCAAAGCGGCAGAGTTCGAACGGTTACTGCAGACCAAAACCGTCGCCGGGAGCACCTTGAGCGACACCAGCAAGCTTGTGATCTGTCTGGATTTGGCTGCAAGCATATTTGGAGCAGATCTTGATGTGGTGAGCGTTATTCATTTACATTTAATACCAGTACCTTGTTTACTGACTTCCACTTGTATTACAAGTTACAAGCTTTTGATAAACAGGGCAATGCTAGTAACTTACAGAGTTATTTAGGAAGGTTATGGTAGGTTCTGCTTAACCTGTCGTCTACCAAGCTGTCAAAAGCACCCTTCTATCTACCCCGGCTGGAGATCTCCGTCAATAATTCTGTACCCCGTATTTGTTACTGACGGAGATCTCCGGCCTGTTTAACCCCAGTTGAAAAGCAGTTTTTAGGGTTCTGTACCCAAAGGGTAAAATGGGACCCTATTACTAAGACTCCGCTGTCCGTCCGGCCGTCCGTCCGTCTGTCACCAGGCTGTATCTCACGAACCGTGATAGCTAGACAGTTGAAATTTTCACACATGATGTATTTCTGTTGCCGCTATAACAACAAATACTATGAACAGAATTAAATAAAGATTTAAGTGGGGCTCCCATACAACAAATGTGATTTTTGACCGAAGTTTAGCAACGTCGGGCGGGGTCAGTACTTGGATGGGTGACCGTTTTTATAGATAATGGTACGGAACCCTTCGTGTGCGAGTCCGACTCGCACTTGGCCGGTTTTTTAAATCCAATTAAAGCTGCTTTTCACCTGCCAATTATCTTGGGTGCAAAAAAAAATGGTTATAACAAATACTGGGTGTCTGGCGCATGTGGGGACAAGGGCAACGACAGGTTAAATGGAATATTTTATCTATTTATTTATAGCCATATATCAGAATACATTTTTCACATCACCAATTCGAAAAAGGGATATTATTCCGTGCTAGGAGGGATCAAAGTAACACTTTTCTGTTCTAGCACACTATTTTTACATTTTTTTGCACATTATTTTTTTAGCTTAAATAATCTGTTTAAGCAACAGCATTATTTATTTAGCTTATATAATACTAATATTTTGAAATAATAGTTTTCTCATAGGTGATGTGAAAAGCAGTATGTGTCACACGGTATCAAAATTATTTCGTCTTGGGCGTTAACACATCCCTCATTACGCTCAGGATTCTATTGTAGAATCCATCGCTTCATTCAGGATTCAATATACGCCCTTGACAGAAATATATCATTTTGATCCCTTGTAACACAAACTACTATTTTTATACTATATCTATTGTTTTTTTCCTTAAGCTACGATAACCGATTCTGTGTGCTTTTGGGCAAAGGCCTCCCCCAATCTTCTCCACTCCTCCTTATTTTGCACTAATCTGGTCCATGTTTATACCTTCCAGCCATGTCTTCGATTTCATCGGACCATCTTTTAAATTGCCTACCTCTGTTTCTTTTATGTCCTCTAGGGTGCCATAGTGTTATAATTTTGCTCCATTTATCTCCTCCTCTAATAGTATGTCCAATGGAATTTATTGTTTGCTAAAAGATCTTTACTCTTACATCTATAGAAAATCTACAAAATATCAACAAATAACTTCTTTGTATTACAGAAAACCGCAATAAAATACTCCGGCTTGAAGCCCATAGCATACACAAGTAACCGGAAGACGGTAGAGAACCTTCTAGAAATAAACAGCAGTAAGCTGACGGTGGCTCAGTTGTGTGTGACGTTGCAGTGCACTGGTATTCAGGAGGTTGCTGAAAAGATTCTCAAGGAGTATCAGAGACATTCTAAAGTGGTATGTTTTATTTATGGCTAGCTAATGCCTGCTACTTTTTTGAAATACAACTTGTCCTATTTTGACATTAGGGAAAAGAATGGGGTTAGAATGCCGACTGGCACAGGCACCTGTTGCGATAGCAGAGGATGCTGGTTCGATTCCAGCCCGGGGCACTGGAGCCTCTGGTCACTTTTTCTTAGTATATGACATTTATTTCAGTTTATATAGTAGCCATTTATATAGTAGTGTTTCTACTTGAAATAAAAACAAATTAAAATATTTTCTAAAAATAATTTAATTTGTCCTAATACTTCTAATAGTATAGGGGAAAAGGGCATAAATACAGGATGTTTTACCAACCCTTAGCCAAATTTTGCGAGATATGTGATACATAGAAACGAAATACCAAAGGAAACTGGCTTTAATTAACTAGAAGTATGCATAAGATAAATTAGACATATATAGGATAGACATTAGGTTTTTAAGTACGTATGTCAATATCATAAACAATATCTAGAAGACAAAAGGAGATTATATGTCAATATGATAGGTGTAAAATAAAGGGTCAAATAATTGTTCTAATACTTTTTTTTTTATTAAATAGTAACCGTTTTCATTGTAGGAGTTGGATATGAGTCTACCACAGTATGTCTGCATGGCTGTATATCAGGCTGGAAGGTAAGAAAAAAGAACTATATTATATCAGTTCTTCGAGCAACACGGAAGGGAGGCGGCATTCGCACTATTTCCCCTCTGCCGAGGTACAAGATTAGCGCGTCAATCTAATCTAGCGCGGGTAATAAAACTAGTTGCACTTGGATTTTTCACTAGACCGAGTCCAGACGCGCGCATGAACACTGCTGCACAAAAATGCCTGTTTGCTCGGTTTTTTGTTATAAAAAGAGGTCGGGGACATCAAATTTACAAAAAGAAAGTGTTACATTTCACATGTAATATTTTTTTTTACATATCATACGTTTAATTACATTCAAACACAATTATTATATTTTAGTCTCATGTAATTGTTGGATTTATCGATTTTGCTCGCTCAGTACAAATTGCGGATCGGTCGAGCGACAAATCCGACTTCTCATCTCTCAGAATACAATAACATACTTCAACGAAAATGTGTTAGTGTGCGTGTTGTGACACTTGTCACTCGTCCGTACACAAAAAGAGATCGAGGTTTGCAAGATTTGTCTTTGACGTGTGTCATTTTCTATGTATTTGTGTCGTCATTACAGATTGGATTTTGTAGGTAAGTGTGTGAGAAGTGCGACTGTGTGCACCTTTCCCCCCGCGAAAAATGGCAGAAGGATTTGTACGGTGAGATATCGCTTGGGCCCCTCCCTTCCGATGTGTCGGAAGCCGGTGTTGCTCGAAGTATCAGTTATTCATAATATAATATAAATTATTTACTTCTAAAGTCCAGAAGATGATACCTGAAAAAAAAATACCTACCTTATATTCTAATTAAGAGCGCTCTTACAAGAAAAGTCGAAATAATGCAAAATTGATGATACTAGTCGACGAAATTCAGGACTTTGCGCTCATTATTAGAAACAATGAGTACGTGTTCCAGTAAAAGCGTCTTCTTATCTTTATAAATATCGTTGTAAATATTAGAAAAAGGACTTATTAAATTAGTAATGATTTTTTTTCTGATGGTCGTTTCCGAAAAACCCCGTGAAGCACTGAATGGCGAGCTCTTATTTGGAAATGTTGAGAATTTTACTCTGCTAAACCTGGCTATTTTGTATTACTAATACCCTGTACTTTAGGCATATCAAACTATATTTTTCCTACATATCTTTGAGAAAGAGAAAATCAAAGTAAAACGAACTCGATTTTCTCTCCGAAACAAGTGTCAATTCCTACGAAAATCTACTTAATATCGAAGTCATTTTCATACTCAAGCAATCTGCAACGTTTGCTTATACTGTTGGTATACATTAGTGTTTATGAAATTCTACTATAATTTTTTGGCAATTTTTTGAAAACTACTCTATATTACCGATGACGCGCGCTGCGCCAGCTCAGTGCCGCGGCAGAGCTTGTAGAGGCAGGACGTGTGTCGGTCGGCTCCGCACATTTTCAACGGCGACGACGAGGTTTTTTTATCATTGTGTGCGGCGGGCGCCGTGTAAAACGCTATACTGTGTGCGTGTAAACCGCAACGAGAGACTTTGATCCTAGCACCGTTTTTATAGTATTATAATTTATAATGGTACAGTTTAATAAACTACCGGACAGGATTAAAAATATTTGAAACGACCTGACATTCTATATGTATTTATTTGACTCAAGATAGTTTGACTCAGGGTCTGATGATGGAGCCGGAAGGTGGTCACCGGTATCAATCAACCATGCAACTAAACCACTTCGTGTTTAGGCTCGTTTTATTCATCTCAACAAGATCTTTGACACAAGATAGTACTCAGGGTCTGATGATGGAGCCGGAAGGTGGTCACCGGTACCAATCAACCATGCAACTAAACCACTTCGTGTTTGGGCTCGTTTGATTCGGCTCAACAAGATCTTTGACTTAAGATAGTACTCAGGGTCTGATCATGGAGCCGGAAGGTGGTCACCAGTACCAATCAACAATGCAACTAAACCACTTCGTGTTTAGGCTCGTTTTATTCGTCTCAACAAGATCTTTGACTTAAGATAGTACTCAGGGTCTGATGATGGAGCCGGAAGGTGGTCACCGGTACCAATCAACCATGCAACTAAACCACTTCGTGTTTGGGCTCGTTTGATTCGTCTCAACAAGATCTTTGGCACAAGATAATACTCAGGGTCTGATGATGGAGCCGGAAGGTGGTCACCGGTACCAATCAACCATGCAACTAAACCACTTCGTGTTTAGGCTCGTTTGATTCGTCTCAACAAGATCTTTGACACAAGATAGTACTCAGGGTCTGATGATGGAGCCGGCAGGTGGTCACCGGTACCAATCAACCATGCCACTAAACCACTTCGTGTTTAGGCTCGTTTTATTCGTTTCTATAAGATCTTTGACACAAGATAGTACTCAGGGTCTGATGTTGGAGCCGGAAGGTGGTCACCGGTACCAATCAACCATGCAACTAAACCACTTCGTGTTTAGGCTCGTTTGATTCGTCTCAACAAGATCTTTGACACAAGTTAGTACTCAGGGTCTGATGATGGAGCTGGACTGTGGCCACGGGTACCAGTCTACCATGTAACTGAACCACTTCGTGTTTGGGCTCGTTTGATTTGTCGCAACAAGATCTTTGACACAAGGTAGTACTGAGGGTCTGATGATGGATCCGGAAGGTGGTCACCGGTACCAATCAACCATGCAACTAAACCACTTCGTGTTTGGCTTCGTTCGATTCGTCGCAACAAGATCTTTGACACAAGTTAGTACTCAGGGTCTGATGATGGAGCTGGACTGTGGCCACGGGTACCAGTCTACCATGTAACTGAACCACTTCGTGTTTGGGCTCGTTTGATTCGTCGCAATAAGATGTTTGACACAAGATACTACTCAGGGTCTGATGATGGAGCTGATGATGATAGACAGGTACCCGTCGCCACCTTCGCGCTCCATCATCAGACCCTGAGTACTACCTTGTGTCAAAGATCTTGTTGAGATGAATAAAACGTGCCTAAACACGAAATGGTTTAGTTGCATGGTTGATTGGTACCGGTGACCACCTTCCGGCTCCAACATCAGACCTTGAGTACTATCTTGTGTCAAAGATCTTGTTGAAACGAATAAAACGAGCCTAAACACGAAGTGGTTTAGTTGCATGGTTGATTGGTACCGGTGACCACCTTCCAGCTCCATCATCAGACTCTGAGTATCACCTAGTGTCAAAGATCTTGTTGAGACGAATCAAACGATCCTAAACACGATGTGGTTTAGTTGCATGGTTGATTGGTAATGGTACCTTCCAGCTCCATCATCAGACCCTGAGTACTGTCTTGTGTCAAAGATCTTGTTGAGACGAATCAAACGAGTCCAAACACGAAGTTGTTTAGTTACATGATAGACTGGTACCCGTGGCCACCTTCCAGCTCCATCATCAGACCCTGTGTATCTTCAGTGTCAAAGATCTTGTTGAGACGAATCAAACGAGCCTAATCATGTTACTACATGGTTGATTGGTATCCGTGACCACCTTAATCATCATCAGATCCTCAGTACCAGTTCGTTTTTAAACCCTCGTTGATACAAACTTTACAACCTATAGGTACCAAATACAATGACGAAACATGTAAATAAGCGAGTAGGTACCTATAATTTCTTTCGAGTAATATACCTTCATAAGTACAAGTATGGGGCTATTCATAAATTACGTCGTTTCAAATGGGAGGAGTGGGGGGGGGGGGTCTGGACATCGGATGATGGTAACATGACGTAGGAGGAAACAGATTCATCCGAAGCTTGATTTTTGGATGATTTGAGGGGGGGGGGGGGGGGGGTCAAAAATCGTCAAAAATAGATGACGTAATTTATGAACAGCCCCTATGTACATTTGCACTGCATTTAGTATTTTCGTACTTACCAAATAACAGTTTTAGAACTTTAAAAGTTAAGTACAGTTAGTGTTGTTATGGTTGATTTCAATATGCTTCGCGAAGGATCAAGAATGTTTAATCCATCATTGTAGTGCGAGTGTGGTAGAAGGGATCGGCGTACTGAGCTCGCACGGCCTGCCGCAGCGCGTAAAATACCTAAACTCGCTCAACGCCGAAATGTAATAGCGCTCTTAAGTTTTTAATCTATTTCAACATTAAATCGTATGTGCTGTATAACCTCGTGCCGCCTGCCTCCGTGCCCTGCCATTCAAAATTATAGCTAGAAGTTTGAAACTATTTGTATTTTTAATTGGGTTGAATTTCATTTGTTCGAATTCATTTTAGTATAAGGTGGCCAGTTATTGAAACCTTATACTGAAATGAATTTTGTTTATAGGTGAATAGAATACATTTTTAGTTTAGGGCGGCCACTTACTAAAACTGGCCAGTTACTGAAGAATTACCCTATTGTTAGTTGAAATTCCATTGAAACAGAGTACCTACATCGTTATAACTAATACAGTCAGTGGCAGATATAGCTGAGCCCCCTGCCAATAAATTTCTATGCAGGGGGTAAGTTATTTCTGACTGCCTATTGGGAAGCATAAAAATGCGAAAATATGACTGAAAATTTGATACTTATCAAACACAAATGAACAGTTTAATCTGATATGATGAGATTGTGACCTGTTTATTTCCAGAATAAACAAAGTGAAAGTGTCCAAAGTGAAGATAAACGAGAAGTGTCGCCTAAAGCCCGCCCAGTGGGCGATGCTCGAAACGGACTGGACGAAATTCGTCAACGAGAAATTTGCGAGTGCCCCTAAAAAAAGAGGACGGCCAGCGAAATCTACCGTGGTAGCTGGTATGAAAGTTTTATCAAACTTTTTTTTAGCACTGCCATAGCTCCTAACGCAGCGTACTACGTAGGCGAACAACACGCGAACGCGAAACGAAGCGATGCGGCGCGGGGTGAATCAATCCTTTGATACCTATAGAAGTGTCCTACGTGGGCGATCTTTATTCTTTATTCTTTATTCTTTATTCAAACACTATGTATAAGTTTACAGCTCAAGCCAAGGCACTTATACTGTTAATTAGGTACATATATGTTGTCAGTATCAGTCAGTATCATAAAATTAGTAGGTACACTTATTGTATTACACACTTATCTTTATAATTGATTGATTATGTATTACTAAGTTACATAGAGATAAAAAAAAGAATCTGATATTAAATAACATAGGTAGAGTTTAAAAAAATCCTGATACTACGTTGTAGGGACGGCCACTTGTCTGCGAATATGTCTGCGTTTTGGACTGTAGCTATGAAGTTATTTAGTAATTCTATTGCTCGGTACGTGGGTGCGTTTGAACCGTGATAGGTGCGAACATTTGGATATGCAAAAAGGTTTCTGGCTCTACGTGCGCTACGCCCTACTGCAGCTATGTAGTTGTCTGGGGTAAAAATACGCACTACTAATTTACGATTTATCTGATTAAGTAAGCAGTGGTTTAGAATGGTCTCAAACACTTTTCCAAACACGGACAATACAGCAATGGGCCTGAAGTTTGTGATATCGGAGGACTTACTTATCTTAGGAATTGGGGTCACTCTTGAGACCTTCCATTGGGATGGATATACGCCCAGCTTGAGTGATAGGTTGTATATGTGAAGTAACGAGTGTTCTAACAAGCATACACAGTCCTTGACTAGAAACGGGGGTATACCATCAGGCCCAGCTGACGACTTAGGTTTGAGTTTCCGAATAGCGGCTCTGATTTCTGAACGGGAACGCCTTGGGCCCGCCGCGCCGCGCCGCGTCGCGTTCGCGAGTTGTTCGCTTACCTAAGACGCAGCGTAAGGCCCAGCCATAAAAATAAAAAGCCAGTATTTGCCATTGAATTTTGAATCTTTAGTGATGAACACAAATATTTGTTCCTAAGTCATGGGTGGTTTCTTTATATATAAATATGGATTTATCTATATAAGTATGTATACATATCGTCGCCTAGCACCCATAGTACAAGCTTTGCTTTGTTTGTGGCTAGGTGTAAGTTGTGCCCTAATATTTATTCATTTCCTAGTTGCAACCTAATGTACTTTTACAGTACATATGGTCCTATTTTCCCGCACTAGTGCGTAGAATAGCACTTTTCGTGCGATGTCAAAAGTTTAAAGGGCCATATGTACTGTAAAACGTTGTACGATACACGTGCGAATAGGTAATTCGTAACTCGTGTCGATTTAAAACACTCCCTTCGGTCGTGTTGTAATTTATCGCCACTCGATTCGAATTTCCTCTTTTCCGCACTTGTATCGTACATAACTATTATAACTTAACTGCATGAATTGGCGCAAGCACTGGTTTTTGCGAAAACAGCTGCTGTTTGACCTTTCCACCCAGAGAGGAAATTAGGACTTGGTTACAGATCATAAATAATGACTTGGTTAACCCGGCTTCGGGGCTATTCATAAATTACGTCATTTCAAATTAGGGGGGGGGGGGGAAATGGGGTAATTTGAAGCATGATTTTTGGATGATTATAGGGGGGGTTGGATGATTATAGGGGGGGGGGGGGGCAAAAATCGATGACGTAATTTATGGACAGCCCCTTCCTCACGATATTTTCTTTCACTACACAAGTTTCTAGACTAAAATTGGGAATCATATGATTTATAAACATGTATGATGTAACTTAAGGTGTGTGAAGTACCCAATCCGCATTGAGTTTGCGTGGAGACTTTAGTAAAAATCATTTCGTATAACCAATAGGAATAAATATACTATAGTTCGTTTTTTTAGTATTAGATAGAAGGTAAGCGATCTTGACACGTTTTTTATTTGAAAAACGCTTGTTAAAAATCAGTAACTATTCCTTATGAAAGCAGAAGAACATAAATGATCGTATTAGATTCATAATTGTTACATATTTGCCGTGACTTATTTTTAAAACGTGTTTTTTAATTAAAAGACACATCAAGATATTTTACCTTTTTTCTAATGCTAAAAAAAACGAACTATGCATATAGGTATTTAAACAATTTTTAAAACTTACTATGTTTAGGCAGGTTGAAAATTTAGCTTTTATGTCATTTTCAGATGAAAACCAAGAAATGGAAATTGACACGAAAGAAGAAACGCCAACGGAGACAGAGACAGAGCCATACGAAGACTGGAGACGGCGAATGCTAGAATCCGCCTACAAAGAACTAGAAATGAGAGAGAAAGAAAATAAGAAATCGCCCAGAAAAACACCTTTAAAAGAGACACAACGTGTCACACCGCAAAAAAAGTTACGTATCGTTTTACAAAAAGAATTGAGTACGCAAAAGGAACGCGGTACCCCTAAAAAAGATAACGGTACCCAAAAAGATGGTACCCCCAAAAAAGATTTAGGTACCTTGGCAAAAGGCGGAACACAGAAAGAAAGTATACCAGAAGAAATAACTCCTAGAAAGTCGCCAAGGAAGACCCCAGTGAAATACTCCCCTTATAAGACCCCCACTAAAGGGGGAGGGGTAAGACTACTGTTCCCTAATTTCATGTGATGTTGTTACCAAAGATAGGATAAACACTATTTTAGAGGTCTAATATTAAACTCGTTAGGTAAGAGGTTATTATGATTAAGGGGCTACCAGAGGTTTTCATCGATTTTTGACAAGTTTTGAATCGTATCTCCTACTATTGCATTTCAGATAGAATTATAAGGCAAACGGCTATCGGTTCTTTAATCTTTTATCTCCATTTTTGTCTATCGGATTTTGAAAGAAATGAATACTTATACTTTATGATTTTTTTTGAAACTAATTAACACAAAAGATATGGCCAGGAAACCAGTTTTTTGGCCTAAAATTGTTTAACTTTGATGCCAAATATCTCGAAAACAGTGAACTTTGTAGTAAATACGGGGTAACATATTGCTTAAAGCCATTGTTCTTAATATGATAAGCTACAAAAAACATTAGAAAACTAAGGGATCCTGATCGAAGGTCATTGGGGGATCTCCTTAACTAAGTTTCTTTCTACGATTAAGCGCGTAATCTCCCTCCGAGTAGAAGAATGTTAAGATATACCCCCTTTTTCATAAAACTTTACGGGCCTTATTTAGTTAAATTATGTTTTATCCCTTTCTTACAAATACATAAGTCAAAATGACAGATAAGGACAATCGATTATTAGCTAATTTAGGTTTGTAGCGCGTTTATGAATAAGGGGGATATAACTTATAAAGAGTACTCTAAAAAATTCCTAAAATCGTTCTTGAGCTAAACTTTATTGTCCTTGTCTGTTACTTTGACGTTTTGCATTTATTAAAAAGAGACAAGTATTTTTTAACTTACAAAAGCTAGTTTCTTTAATAAAAAGATGTAGATTTTTTTTTATGTGAGCGTAACTACGCTTTGTGGAGGGACGCACAGTTTTCATGCATTTTCATGTATTATGACATCTAATTTTGATACTACTATGATTTTCACACCTGTTTTATATATTTTAATATAATTATAATGTTGACTGATTATTTATAAACATTTTAAATAAGTATAAGTGCAACGTATAATTTTTGATAAATTTAGTTTTAGTTGTTGTAATGTAATTAATTGTTAATTTATTATAAATATAGTTACTGAGTGCCTGAACACTATGCTTTTAATTATTTAATTTCGTAAAGTAAACTATTTAAATGTTTATTATCATTTTCATAATTTCTTCGGATTTTAGCAGGTTTTGGTAGCTTAGTTGATAAGGTTTAAGGTCCTATAAGTTGCGAGCTCATCATAAATCCCGATCGATTATTTTTCCATAGAGTACAGAAATATTTTAAAGACTTTTTATAAACCAATATGGCCTAAATATACTTGTCAATAATCTAGTTGGCCTCTTCAAAATGGCACTAACACTACTTTTTATAATTCTAATACAGTTATGTGACGCGCAAAATGTAACCCAAAATGTAACAGTTCTAACCGAACTGCCCCCGGCCTACCCCCTCGCTACATCCTACTTATTCATCTTCGCGATTTTGCTTTTCGGCGTAGTAATAAGAGCGCTCATGTTATGGACGAGTATGTGTTTACCTTATAGGGTCGTCATGTTTGCTATAGGAGCTTCACTCGGCTATTTAGCACATCGATACCCCGAGTTTAAACCTATAGTATCCGTCTGTTTCATAGATGTTGACTATATGCTATTAACTTTTTTACCAATTATACTTTTTAATATATCGTATTCGGTTGACGCGCATTCGTTTTGGAAAAGCTTTCCGCAGATATTTCTAGTGTCTGTTCCTGGTGTGTTGTTAACGAGCACAATGGCCGCTTTCATGGCCTTTTTTGTTATTGAAGTGAATTGGTCTTTTGGTACAGCCATGCTTTTTGGAGTTATATGTTCTCCTATATATCCTATGGAGGTTGTGAAGCTCTTGAAAGAGGCGTCTAGATGCAAATTCATAAGCGTTTTGCTACTTGGAGAAGGGGTTATAGGCGATGCTACCGTAATGATATTATACACAGTTATATTTGGGTATTTAGCTCAAACTGTGAGTAGTCCAGCTCAAATTTCGCTTATGTTACTCCGTTTCGCTGGGGGCGGTATATTACTAGGCATAGTGATGGGAAACGTCGTCGGTACTCTAGTTTCTTTGACGTATTACGACTTGCTCTGCGCTGTCACCGTTACGTGCGCCGGCGCGTATATAACTTACTATCTTGGTGAGAAGTTTCTATATGTCTCTGGGTTACTGGGTACCGTTATAGCTGGGGTGCTTATAAGTAATCGCAAATCGACGATAGCGGGCGATGTCGAGCAGATAGTGACAAATTTCTGGATTATCATGTCGCATGCAGCGAATACTTTAATTTTTACAATGATTGGTGTCGTTATATTTGAAGCTATGGCCGCTTCTTTGACTTTACGTGAGATATCTCTAGTCTTTGTTACTTACACGACCGTGTATGTGTCGAGGATGTTGGCGTACGCGATTATGACACCTGTTTTGAGGTGTTTAGGGTTCGCGATGACGTGGCAGCAGAGCCTAGCGTGTGTGTGGGGCGGGCTGAGGGGCCCGTTGTCGCTGTGCCTCGCCCTGCTTGTGAGAGAGACGCCTGAGGTCGCTGAAGTTGGAGATGTAAGTATCAATATTTTACTATTATGTAATGTACATAGATCGAATTATTGGGATGTTACCCGTCTCAATAATTTCCAACAACTAGAGAGAGGATTATTGGGGTCAACATTACGTACATATACCCGCTGGGATAAAATAGGTATTCTTTAAATTTTTGACTTCCAAGTGACTATAAAAAAAATTACTTTAGTAAAATTTCTTTCTCTGCTTTATCTGGACGCTTTCCGGTTTGCATCCTAAAAAACCCGGAATTGCTTTTTGGAAAACTAATTTAAATTGCTACATAGGTACTTTTTTCGAAAATGTTGCCATCTTATAACCCAAAGGAGAATCTAGGCCTTATTGGAATTAGCCTTTAGCCTAAACATACTTTCCTCACGAGTCTCACAGTTCTACTTGCCTTAAAGGATCGATTAAATATCCGATAATAGTTTGGCAAGCTATGGCTACTGGTGTATCAGAAGGTTTGTAGTAGAAGTGAAACGCTTTGTAGTATGTACAAGAATGATAATTTATTCTCTCTTGCTTCTTTCATGCCTCCCGAAGGGAGGCATGAGATGCCTTCCCATCCCTTTTGGGGATTTTTGGCGGTTTCAAATCGCCGCCCGTAACTACGGGCGGGTCTTCTCAGTGCCCTTATTCTAAGGGCGATGGCTTCTTCGTCATGACTAGCCGTGAATGGCCTGTCATGACTTTGGTTTCTTCTTCTCCTCTTCTATAGCCTGTCAGCGGCTTTGTGGCCGTGGGGCCTCGCAGCTGCTGTGGGCTGACTCCCTCTGCCTCTGGTACCAGCGTCCCGGGGGGGAGGACTGGCGCTGTCGGCGGCTGTCCGGAGGGCGTGCGTGGAGCGGCGCAGTGCCCGTTGAGCGGCGTCTTCTCCTTCGGCTTCTGGCACCAATGCCCTGGGGGGTCTGGCGCTGTCGGCGGGTGTCCGGGGGGCGCGCGTGGAGCGGCGCATTGCCCGTGATAATTTATTTACAAAACTCACGGTATTTATACACAATTTGAGAAAAGCAAGAAAGAGACGTATTTACAATAGAGTGAGATGGAGATATACGGTGCGCGGGCGCGTGCCAGAGCGAGAGCGCGCGCGTGCCACTGCGCAGGCGCGGCGCGTGCCGCGCTGGAATAAAACTAAGTCGACCGCCGGCGACAGTCCTTTCGCTCGCCGGCTGCCGTGGAGTAAACATCGCGTGGTCGGATCGCCGTGCCTCGCTTCGCTGCTACGCGCTCGCAGATTGGAAGACACGACGAGATCGACGAGGATGCTGCAGGCTCCGGATATTAAACTGTCCTTCTCAGGACAATATAAAACTGCTCTTCTCAGAGCACGCAAACTGCCCTTATCAGGGCGACGTAAAATGTTCTTCTCAGAGCAACATAAAACTGCCCTTGTCAGGGCACGTCCTGTTTCTCTGTTTAATCGCAGAGTGTCAGTCGATCGCAACTGTTCTTATCAGAACAATTCTGTGTTTCTGTTAAAACACATGATGTCAATCGAGTGTTCCCACAGGGTTCCCCCTCAAGCGAAGCGTACCGGCAGGCGAATAGTGCGGCCTCGGCGTGTTGTGCTCGTGCTTGTAGGTACTTGCGTGGTCGTGGTTGTGTCTGGTTCATCTCTTCGTTTCAGGATGCCTTTTTTCTGTTGTTGGTTGTTGTTGTTTTGTTGTGATGTCGGTAAACTCGGTGGTACAGTCGGTTGCGTAGTTTTGTTCGATGTTGTAGCTGTAGGCATTTTCGTTGCGATCGTTGTACTCGTCGTTGTAGGTATGTTAGGCGTTTTCGTTGAACTCGTAGCTGTAGGTATATTTGTTGCGGTCGTTAAGGTTGTAGGTATGTCCGTTGTACTCGTAGGTGTTTCTTGCTCGGTGTCTGCGATGATGAATGCGGGTTTTAAGCGGTCGATCGAAATATTCATCTGGCGATTAGGTAGCTGCAGAGTGAATATTTTGTCGTTGCGTTTTAGTACTCGGTAGGGTCCGTCGTAAGGTGCTTGTAGCGGCTTCTTTACGGCGTCAACTCGTACGAATACTTGTTCGCAGGTTTGAAGGTCACGATGCACGAAGATAGGTTTCTTGTTGCCATGCGGGATCATTGCTGTCGGTGTTAGGCTGTGTATGGTCGCTCGTAGTTTTTCCACGAAGTCGGAGTCCATGGTGACGTCATCGCGCGTAGGTAGTAACAGTTCGCCGGGTAGTCGTACACTGCAGCCGTAAGTGAGTAGGGCTGGGCTTACACCGGTGTCTGTGCGTAGTGCGGCTCGTAGTCCAAGTAGAACGCTAGGTATTGTGTCGATCCATGACTTGTCGTTCTGTAGCCTGGCCTTGAGTGCGGCCTTGAGACTTCTGTGGAACCTTTCAATCATACCGTTCGCTTGGGCATGGTACGGCGTAGTTCGGGTTCTTTCGATGCCGAGTAAGCGGGTGAGTGACGCAAATACTCGACTCTCGAATTGCCGTCCTTGGTCGGTCGTGATGGTAGCGGGGCAGCCGAAGCGGGAGATCCAGCCTTCGTATAGAGCTTTAGCGACGTCTTCGGCGGTGATCTCGCATAATGGTGTCACTTCGGGCCATCTGGTTGCGCGGTCAATCATAGTGAGTAGGTATCTGTGTCCGCTGGCGGCAGTAGGTAGCGGTCCTACAAGGTCGACGTGTATATGCTCGAACCTTGTAGTTGGCGGGAAACTTGAAATAGGGCTTGCAGTGTGTCGCTGGATTTTCGCACGTTGGCAGTGAACGCAGACTTTTGCCCATTTGCCTACATCGGCATTTAGTCCGGGCCAAAAGTAGCGTTGAGCGACGAGTTTGCGTGACGTTCTAATTCCAGGATGACTTATGTTGTGTACTGCGTTGAAAGCGGCACGGCGATGCTCTTCGGGTACGTAAGGTCGTAAGTGCGGCGTCGATGTTTCGCAGTAGAGTTTGACTGTAGTTCCGGGAATTGTGACTTGTTTCATCGATAGGTTGTCTTGCTGTGCGAGTGATCGGATGGTGTCGCTATCTCGCTCTTGCGCTCTTGCTAGTTGTTCGTAGTCGATAGGAGATGGACATGCGATGGCTTCTATGCGAGATAGGGCGTCTGCAGCGGCGTTTTGCGTTCCGGGTATGTGTCGTATATCAGTAGTGAATTCACTGATATACAACAGCTGACGGGTGCGGCGCGGTGATTCGTTGTTATTGCTTGTTTTGGTGAATGCGTAGGTGAGCGGCTTGTGGTCGGTGAAAATTATAAGTTCACGTCCTTCGAACATCTTCCGGAAGTGCTTCGTACTGAGGTATATTGCTAGTAGTTCACGGTCGAATGTGCTGTAGCGGGTCTGGGCATCGGAGAACTTTTTAGAAAAGTAGCCAAGTGGTTGCCAAGCTTCGTTCACGAATTGGTTTAGCGATGCTCCCGCGGCTCTGTCGCTCGCATCGCTAAATATTGCTAGCGGGGCGTGGTGGGAGGGGTGCGCGAGCAAAGCGGCGTTTTGGATGCTCGCTTTGCACGCGTCGAAAGCTTCGTCAGCTTCGCCGTCCCAGCTGATTTCGGTCTTGTCGCGCTTCTTCGCATTGTGTAGGTATTTGCAGAGTGGTGCTTGAATTTGCGCGGCGTTTTTAATGTTTTCGCGGTAAAAATTCAGCATGCCGAGGAATCTTCGCAGCTCATCGATGTTTTTCGGCTTAGGGTAGTCGATGATTGCTTGCACTTTCTCGGTAGGTGGTCGTATGCCGTCTTTGCTGACTTCGTAGCCCAGGAACTTGACCGATGGCTGTCCGAATACGCATTTCGACGGGTTGATAGTTATACCGTAGTCTTCGAGTCTGCTTAGTACGGCGCGTAGGTGCTTCTCGTGCGTAGCTTTGTCGGCTGACGCGATAAGTAGGTCGTCAACGAACGGGAACACGAAGTCGAGGTCGCGCAGTACTTCATGTATGAAGCGTTGGAATGTCTGTCCGCAGTTTTTTAGGCCGGGGCACATTCTTGGAAACTCGAATAAGCCGAATGGAGTTATGATGGCGCTCTTCTCGACGTCTTGCTCTGCTATTGGTAGTTGTTGGTAGGCGCGGTTGAGGTCCAAGGTGGAGAATGTTTGTTTGCCGGCGAGTTGGTAGGTAAAATCACGTATGCGTGGGATTGGGTAGCGGTCGGGCTTACTGATTGCGTTAAGCCGTCGGTAATCGCCACACACACGTAATTCGCCATTCTTCTTCGGTACGACGTGAAGAGGTGATGCCCAAGGGCTTTTGCTTGGTCTGCATAGGCCCTGTTCCATCATGTTGGCAAATTCTTTCTTCACGAGTTCGTAGCGGTGCGGTGCAATCGGACGTGGTCTGCAGTGAAGTGGTGGTCCGGTTGTTTCGATGAAATGCTCGACGTTGTGTTTCGGGCTGAGCTTCATAGAGGTGAGACGAGTTGTACCAGGGTAGTCGGCAAGTATGTTGTGGTACGACTGTTGCACGTCTATACTGCGCACGGTAGGTATGTTTGCGGTACAGAGTTGTGCGTTCGTATATAGTAGGGTCTTGCCGTCGATCAGTCGTCTCCTGGTGATGTCGACTATGATGTGGTGGTAGTCCAGGAAATCTGCACCGATGATTGGCTTCGATACTGCAGCGATGATGAACTTCCACCGGAATGGTCTGCGTAGGTTGAGATCGAGCTCCAGCGTCTTCTCGCCGTAGGTGGGAAATAACTGTATTATTGGCGGCGTACAGTTGAAAGGGTAGGGGTTGCGCCTTCGTGCCGGGTGTTCTTGGCAGGACGGAGATGTTGGCTCCCGTGTCAACCAAGAAAACGAGCTTGCTGGTTCGGTCACGTACGAAGAGGCGGTGAGATCTTGTTGTAACGCCGGTTTCCGCCGCATCCAGCGTTACGTCTAGTTTTCCGCTGTTGATGGTGTTGCCGGTATCGGTTTGAAGCTGCACGGCTGTGCGCATTTCTGAGCGTCCATCCCGAAACGGCGGTGGTAATGGCAATACGGCATCGGCGAGCTTCTGCGGCTGCGTGGGCTTCGGTCTTGCGATTGGTTTCGTGGGCGCGATGGGAAACGGCGGTGCGAGCGGCTGTAGCGTTGATTATAGTTTTCGCGCGGTCTCGAACGGAGCTCGGCGACTTCGAGCGATAGCCGTCTAATCTCGCCGATGAGGTACTGTGCGTCGAGAGCTGGCGTAGACGGTGGAGGTGTTGGTAGCGAAGGTGGTAAGACTGCGGGAGTAGAAACTGCGGCGATTTGGTGCGACGCTGATGTTGGCGTGTGCTCCAACATTTTGTCGGCGAGCAGCGCGAGGTCCTCTAACGTCGTTTTAATTTTGAACGCTTCGCTGACGGTGAGCACGGAGCGTACGTGTGGCGGGAGATGATCAAGCCACATCATCTGTATCGTTGTCTCAGGAAACTTCTCCTTGTTCAGCGTCTTCATCCGTCGTAACAGCTGACTGGGTTTCTGCTCCCCGAGCTCGACTTGGGATAGCAGCTTCTTGGTCTGCGCGCTGTTGCTCTCCTCGTACACCGAGATGAGTCTGTTTTTGATGGCGGTGTAGTAATTCTCTTCGGGCGGGGAGTAGATGAGGTCGCTGATATTTTGAATATCTTGTTTTTCTAGCTGCGCGATAACCATCTGAGCGAGCTGCGCCTGGCTTCTCTTCAGATCTGCCGTTGCCGCCTCGAAACTGCAGAACCAGAGTATTGGCTGGTCTCGCCAGAACGGTGGGACGCGCAGGGAGAGTAATATCGCCGCCACATCGTGAGATAGAAGTGCTGCTGCCGGAGATGGGCTGGTGAGGCTGCTGGCTTCTTCCGGAGCATCGCGCGTGCCACTGCGCAGGCGCGGCGCGTGCCGCGCTGGAATAAAACTAAGTCGACCGCCGGCGACAGTCCTTTCGCTCGCCGGCTGCCGTGGAGTAAACATCGCGTGGTCGGATCGCCGTGCCTCGCTTCGCTGCTACGCGCTCGCAGATTGGAAGACACGACGAGATCGACGAGGATGCTGCAGGCTCCGGATATTAAACTGTCCTTCTCAGGACAATATAAAACTGCTCTTCTCAGAGCACGCAAACTGCCCTTATCAGGGCGACGTAAAATGTTCTTCTCAGAGCAACATAAAACTGCCCTTGTCAGGGCACGTCCTGTTTCTCTGTTTAATCGCAGAGTGTCAGTCGATCGCAACTGTTCTTATCAGAACAATTCTGTGTTTCTGTTAAAACACATGATGTCAATCGAGTGTTCCCACAATAGTAACTATCTACTTATTCATTAATGTTAATTTTTAACAAGCAGAAACGTCTGCGAACGATGATATTAAGCTTAGAATAAATTTAAAAGTGGAAAAATTACTGTCTTGGGTGAGACTTGAACTCACGGCCTCTGGATAAGGCCATGGCTATGGATGAGGACTTGGTGGCTTAGATGGCAGAGCGTTGGAGTATCCAGAGGCCGTGAGTTCAAGTCTCAGCCAAGACAGTAATTTTTCCACTTTTAAATTTATTCTGTACTTAGGGGCTGTCCATAAATTACGTCATCGATTTTTGACGATTTTGGACCCCCCCCCCCCCCTATAATCATCCAAAAATCATGCATCAAATGACCCCATTTCCTCCTACTTCATGCTACCGTCATCCGATGTCCAGACCCCCCCCCCCCCCTAATTTGAAATGACGTAATTTATGAATAGCCCCTTATTTAATATTGATTTCTCCAGGTAATGATTATCCAAACCACGGGCCTGGTCATCCTGTCCCTGATAATCAACGCCACCACCATGCAAAAGGTCCTGAAAGTCCTGGGCCTCTCCCAGATATCCCTGGCCAAGAAAGCCAACATGACGAACTGCGTCAAACGGATCATGATGACGAGGGACCGGTGCATTTCGATGCTGAAAATGGATAAGTTTCTAGCTGATGCTAACTGGGATTTGGTGCAAGAAAGTAAGTTCAATACAACTTTTTTGCTCTTGTTTGCTCTTAAGTTGTAACTATACTCTGTATCTTTAGGTATTTAAATAAAAGTAAACAAAATCTACCCTCAAATGGCTCCTTAAGCCAGTTGAGCGTAGATGAAAAATTTGCATGATCAAATAATGTAGGTTAAAGCATGTTAAAGTCAGGTCGTTCACTGACTGATCCAGGCAGTTTTGTATTTGGCTGGTTAACCAATAAATGTTATAACTACCCGAAAATGTAGGTACAAATTCTTTGTTTACTTTTATTTAAATACTTACCTAAAGATACAGACTATATTTGTAACCAGTTTAAGCTTTAACCTCGCTGCTTATAACACCCGCAATGATGTAAATGATGTAATATAACTCAAGATATGTTATAGGCGTTCCAATTGAAGCGCTTACCTTGTGATAAATTGTACAAGTTGCCTTTAGTCGCACCTGGGCAAGCGAAAAATGTGCACGTTCTAACGCGCTCCCAGAAAGAGGAAGAGACAAGCTTATGTCTAACAACGAGTTTGACAAAGATTAATGGAATGTGAAAATTAATCAAAAATAGAGTTAGACTATGGTTAGACCAAGAAAATTTTGATAGCCTACGCGGTGCAAGTGTTATTTATACGTCATAATTTCATAAAAGTTTGACGTTTAAAATAATACTTGCACTGCGTGGGTTTATCAAAATCGCTGCAGACTTTTCTCGGTCTGACTCTAACAGATTTCTTCGTAGGTACAGAAATAAATATGGAAGTATTTTTTGTGCTCCTTATGTATGAGACTATGATGTGTATAACCTGTCTATAGTTATATAATATCATTGTACACAGGCACGACAATAAAGCACCCATATCAGACCCAGATTGTCTCTGGTCGCGAAGAGGAAAGTGACGACGACACGTACATGGGCTATCGGTACACCACGTGCCCGGACTGCGAGAGGGAGATACCTAATGAGCCTACGAAGAAAGAATTCGCTGAGATGATGAGGTACCTAGTATACCTATCCACTATCAATCACTGTTTACAGTATGAAGATAGTTTATTTTTCAAGTAGGCATATTACATACAATGCGCTTATACGGATTACCGATCAGGTTTTTAAAGGGTCGGCAACGCGCATGTAACACATCTGGTGTTGCACCGACGTCAATCTATGCGTCCAAAGTTAAAACGGGCGTTTTTGTTTTGACATCATAGATCCACGAATCCAGCAACATAAAAACTAGTTTAATGTATTTAAAAGTGTACTTAAATACAAAATACAGTACGTAGCGGCCCCCTTATTTAAATATCTGTAGTTAAATTTAAATAATCGCGATTATTTAGCAGTGGCGCTAGTGTGCACGTTGATGGGCTCTTAAGCTTAGTGGTCTTGACACTCTGTATAATGTTCTCCATTTTTACAGGGAAGCTAACCAGCGGGTGCTAAAGTCTCTAAAGATCTCGTTCTGGCGTCAGTACGAATATGGGAAGATCAGTAAAGACAGCGTAAGAATATTGGTGCAGGCCGTGGAAGTGGCGGCCGACTCCGATGATGGCTGGATCAATCTGGACCAGCTCGGGACGCTGTGGAAACCGAAGGTAAGATGCAATATGAATACGGGAATATCAGCAAAGATAGCGTAAGAATATTGGTGAAGGCCGTGGAAGTGGCGGCGGACTCTGATGATGGCTGGATCAATCTGGAGCAGCTCGGGACGCTGTGGAAACCGAAGGTAAGATGCAATAAGAATACGGGAATATCAGCAAAGATAGCGTAAGAATATTGGTGCAGGCCGTGGAAGTGGCGGCGGACTCTGATGATGGCTGGATCAATCTGGACCAGCTCGGGACGCTGTGGAAACCGAAGGTAAGGTGCAATATTTGACGACCGGTCTGGCCTAGTGGGTAGTGACCCTGCCTATGAAGCCGATGGTCCCGGGTTCGAATCCTGGTAAGGGCATTTATTTGTATGATGATACAGATATTTGTTCCTGAGTCATGGTTGTTTTCTATGTATTTAAGTATTTATATATTATATTTATCGTTGTCTGAGTACCCACAACACAAGCCTTCTTGAGCTTACCGTGGGGCTTAGTCAATTTGTGTAAGAATGTCCCTATAATATTTATATTTATTTATTTATTTATTTATAATAAGAATACGGGAAGATCAGTAAAGACAGCGTAAGAATATTGGTGCAGGCCGTGGAAGTGGCGGCGGACTCGGATGATGGCTGGATCAATCTGGACCAGCTCGGGACGATGTGGTAACCGAAGGTAAGGTGCAATAAGAATACGGGAAGATCAGTAAAGACAGCGTAAGAATATTGGTGCAGGCCGTGGAAGTGGCGGCGGACTCGGATGATGGCTGGATCAATCTGGACCAGCTCGGGACGCTGTGGAAACCGAAGGTAAGGTGCAATAAGAATACGGGAAGATCAGTAAAGACAGCGTAAGAATATTGGTGCAGGCCGTGGAAGTGGCGGCGGACTCTGATGATGGCTGGATCAATCTGGACCAGCTCGGGACGCTGTGGAAACCGAAGGTAAGATACGATAAGAATACGGGAAGATCAGTAAAGACAGCGTAAGAATATTGGTGCAGGCCGTGGAAGTGGCGGCGGACTCTGATGATGGCTGGATCAATCTGGACCAGCTCGGGACGCTGTGGAAACCGAAGGTAAGATACAATAAGAATACGGGAAGATCAGTAAAGACAGCGTAAGAATATTGGTGCAGGCCGTGGAAGTGGCGGCGGACTCTGATGATGGCTGGATCAATCTGGACCAGCTCGGGACGCTGTGGAAACCGAAGGTAAGATACAATAAGAATACGGGAAGATCAGTAAAGACAGCGTAAGAATATTGGTGCAGGCCGTGGAAGTGGTGGCAGACTCTGATGATGGCTGGATCAATCTGGAGCAGCTCGGGACGCTGTGGAAACCGAAGGTAAGAATCATTCCGAATTGTCTCCGGCTCACGTGACCACCGCCATAAATCAGGTACAGATGCCTAGAGGTATTCCCATTTATGCGAGGACAACGGACTTTCAATCCGGAGGTTGCGGGTTCAAACCCCGGCTCGTAGCAATGACTTTTTTGGAACTTATGTACGAAATATCATTTGATATTTACCAGTCGCTCTTCGCTGAAGGAAAACATCGCGAGGAAACCGGACTAATCCTAATAAGGTCTAGTTTACCCTCTGGGTTGGAAGATCAGATGGCAATCGCTTTTGTAAAAACTAGTGCCTACGCCAATTCTGGGGATTAATTTTAGTTGCCAAGCGGACCCCAGGCTCCCATGAGCCGTGGCAAAATGCCGGGACAACGCGAGGAAGATGATGACGTAGTTATATACCTAATATATCCTTGCTAAAACGTTTCTTGACGGACATAAATCTATCTTTGAAGGCTCACGCAGTGTGGCTCCGTCGCCGCTTGGTCCACATGATCACGCCGGAAGTGGCCAACGCGCGCATCCCGCGCGCACCGTGGCGCCAGCGTTGCTATCGCTTCGTCACCAACATCCGCTTCGACATATTTATATACGTCATGATTCTTTGCAACACGCCCGTCATACTGAGCGAGGTGGCCTTGACAGAGCCGCGTATTGAAGTCGTCAACACGATCAAGGGGCTTAATGTGTAAGTTACTAGCGCCACTTGCACCATCGCACTAACCCGGGGTTAACCGGTTAAACCGCTAACCTAGTGTCAAATTGTACTGGTAACCATGGTAACTCCAGGTTTAACTGGTTAACCCCGGGCTAGTGGGATGGTGCAAGTGGCACTTATCACTTTTTATCCAATGAGGATGTTGAATGTATTTAAAATGAATTATTTTACACCATGCATTAAATAAAGCACCAGAACCATAGAGAAATCCGTTTTCTTACCAAAACGCGAGTTATTTCGTAGTCTCTCTAACGTCAAGTAGTGGAATTATCAGTACACCGCTACTTGACACCAGATGTCACAGGTGTCGCTGTACTAAATGATAAATGTACTGCTAAAACAAATTATAACTAATATGATAAGCAGAAGGAGTTGAAATAATTGGTCCGGTTAATCCGGTTATAATATTAGCTGAAAATTGTTGGCCATTGGAGTTTTCGTTCGTCGCGACATCTATTATCAACTAGCAGTACTGATAAATTCCGCTACTTGACGCTAGATGTCGACTACGAAATAACTAGCGTTTTGGTAAGAAAACTGATGTATGGAGTTACTACTCTTTCTTTACTCTTTTTTTTTCTTTTTTAGGGTTCCGTACCCAAAGGGTAAAACGGGACCCTATTACTAAGACTCCGCTGTCCGTCCGTCCGTCCGTCTGTCACCAGGCTGTATCTCACGAACCGTGATAGCTAGACAGTTGAAATTTTCACAGATGATGTATTTCTGTTGCCGCTATAACAACAAATACTAAAAACAAAATAAAATAAAGATTTAGGTGGGGCTCCCATACAACAAACGTGATTTTTGACCGAAGTTAAGCAACGTCGGGCGGGGTCAGTACTTGGATGGGTGACCGTTTTTTTTTTGCCGCTTTTTGCATTATGGTACGTGCGCCCTTCGTGCGCGAGTCCGACTCGCACTTGCCCGGTATTTTTCTCTGGCATACATCTGGCTAAATATCACTACACCTTATAAAACAAAGTCCCCCGCCGCGTCTGTCTATATTTACTATTTATGTGTATGTATTTATATTATGTGTTCCGTTCCACGTCGGATATCTTCATTGAGAGAGCAACGGGATCGTTGACCGATAGATGCCGCTAGCGTCTATGTAGTCGCTCCGCCCCACGCCGTGACGTAGTTCCGCTTCCTCCCTGCCAACCATTGCTCGCTTCACGCTGCTCGCCGCCACCATATCTTCATTTGTTTCGTCGACCGTCTGACCGATGGTCCGCAATTTATTTTTTTTGCGTATATTTTTGCAGCATGGTGCTTTAACATTTCCGATCCAAGGCTCGGTCGATTAAATAGTGAGATATAGCAGAGATCGCTACTATTAGTCTTTTGGCGGTCTCGCGATCGAAGTCATCGAACGGTGCTTTTCGATTCTACCCACTTTTTTCTTGCTAAATTAATTTTCACATTCCATGCTGCTAAAATCGTTACCGTTAACTCGCATTTTCGAGATCGAAGTAGGAAGTGCGTCAGTGGTTTTCGTTAACAAGTGGTAACGCAAGTCGCTCCGCATCGGAGAGGGAACGTGCGGTCATCGTGCCGGCGGCGGCGGGGGCGGCGCCCGGGCGGCGCGGAGGCGGACAGCCTGCGCGCGCCGCTGTCGGGTGCCGCGCTTCGCCGATAAGGAGGTTTGGATTGTCTCGAACCATCCGGTGAGCCGGTTTAATGATATTCTAGTTTTATTGGCGTTCAGAAGTTACTTCGACACTAAAAGACGGTTCTCGGGCAGGTCGTATTAACCTGGGAGTACCTCGTGTCGTTAGTTGCGACGCGACAGGGGCTCAGGGGAGGTCGGCCACCGCGCGCCGGCGCCGTCGACTTTCTTCTGCTGTCGTCCAAGGTGACCCCGTGACGCCGCGACGCTGCGGGCCGGAGCCCGAGGTGTCGCGGTGCGGGGTCCGCGGGACGCCCACTCCTGTTGCGGACGCTTCCAGTCTGCGAGAGCAGTCGCGGTGCGAATGCTTCCAGTCCGCGAGAGCAGTCGCGGTGCGGACGCTTCCAGTCCGCGCCCGCTCCTGTTGCTGCAGTCGCGGTGCGAACGCTTCCAGTCCGCGAGAGCACGCCCGCTCCTGTTGCTGCAGTCGCGGTGTGGACGCTAGTCCGCGGGACTCCGAGAGACGTCACACGCCCGCTCCTGTGGCTGCGGGCGCTTCCAGTCCGCGGGACTCCGAGAGACGTCAACGGCGCCTCTCGCCTCACGCACCTGAGCCTGGCTACGGTGGCCGACGCACCAGTGCCTCCCGAGCTGGCCGCCACAATGGCGCCTCTCGCATCACGCACCGACGCCTTCCAAGCCGGCGGCGGCGGCCGCCACAACGGCGCCGCCCGCCACGATGGCACCACCGCCTTGCGCACTTGCGCCTCGATCTGGCCGCCACGATGGCGCCTCTCGCCTCACACCAGTGCCTCCCGAGCCAGGCGGCGGCCGCCTCACGCACCGGCGTCTCCCGAACCGGCGGCGGGGGCCGCCACGATGGAGCCGCCCGCCTTACGCTACAGCGCCTCTAGAGCGGGCCGCCACGACGGGTCCTCGCCTCACGCACCAGCGCCTCCCGAACCAGTGGCGGCCGCCATGATAGCGCCGCCCGGCCTCACGCACCGGTGCCTCCCGAGCCGGCCGCCACGATGGCGCCTCTAGCTTCACGCACCGGCGCCTCCTGAGCGGCGGCGGTTGCCATGATGGCACCGACAATCACGTCGATGCTGTCCACCGATGCTGCAACCACGACGATCGTCCCTTGCAATGGCGCCCATGTTCTGTTCGCAAGAATACCATCGCGAACTTACCTGCCGCCGATCAGTTTTGTCCTGTCCACATGGTCCCATTGAGGTACGCAGGCGCCTATAGCTATGGTGCCACAGCACGAACAGACCGCTAAGCTCTTGTTTTCGGTTAAGGAATCCTCCGGCGACGGCAGAAAAGGTCGTAAGGAGCTTCGTCCTGCGTGGCTCGACTGCCCGGAGTTGAAAGCGGTAAGATATGTCGATACTCAGAGGAAAATACGTCGCGTTCCCGGGCTTCATAAAGGTGCTGATCGACGAGGAGCCGTGCCGCTTCGAGGTTCCTACGACTTCTCGAGGCCATGGAGTGATCCAACCGGAGAACATCTAGCGACAAGTCCCTGTGCGACCGCTCAAAACCGAGGTGAAAGGCATCGAAAAGGTCTGCAGACTTCACAAAATTATCTTTGCTTGCCCGCGCTCTCCAGCTTAAGTTCCGTCTTACAAAGTCTTTCTCGTGCGCCAAGCCCATAATAAACAAAATGGGATAAATAAACCCGCTGCGCCTGAACAAGCTTGAGTTTCCGGTGCTAAGGGGCCAGGAGGACTCCAACAGTTTACATCTGTCTGTCTTCGACTTTATCGAAACAGTTTTGTTACGCAAGCGCCAAAATCGATTTTAGACTTGATTTCATTAGTTCGATTTCCTTAAAAGCATGCGACCATACCCCTATACTAGCTCGATATAGGGTGTTTTTTCGGATAAAGCGAATTAAACTATCACGCTCCTAGACATCACGTGGGACACGCGACACAACACCCCGATTGAAAGTTTTTTTTTTTCGCGACATACAGGCCTGCCTTGCTGCCGAGTTTCTCGCAGAAATGAGACTCAACGCCTCCTGTTCAGTCTCAAACTCGCAAACTTTAGTTCATGGAGGAAGGTGACACCTTCGCAGTCCTCAGCAACACGAAGCCTCGCGTCACTTCCTCCCTCATCTTATGCAAGCAGTCCGTTACAATCTCCAATATTGGTAGACAATGTACGAGGTAAGACCCTTTCAGTGAAGAGTAACCGTTAACGGGCCACATCTGCAGCGCTGACGACAGAAGTGTAAACATACAACCGCACCACTACAGTATACATAAAACGACGGCGACACTACATCCCCTCCGTTACCACGGCTGTCGCAAAAACTGCTGATGCCAGCAGATCGTCTACAGGTCGCGCTGGTTCCTTACTACTTACCAGGTCGGTACAACCCCCGAGGGCGACGGTTTATCAAGAAGTCACTACGCGCCCGAGTGGCAGCTACGCCCAGAAGCCGCCGAGACTATCTTCGCCTGATAGGCGCCTTGTTGGCCAGCCTCCGCTTTCGAGAGTCTTCGCACTATGTCACGGTATTTCTTAACATACTCTGAACTGCTACCACGTCGCGTCTGGCAGCTGCCGGTGATACGACTTGGTATGGATGTCTCCACCTCCCAGCCTAATCTGTTTACTGTGACGGCGTGATAAGGAGAGCCTTCACGCAGCTGTGGTAAGCTTGCAATTTACTGGCTGTCCTGTGAACACAGCATCAGACCGCCCTCTCTTACGAGTCAACGAACTTAAGAATGAGGCGTAGCTCCTGTCAGATAGGACGCTCCAACACCGAGCTGGCGAGATCAGGAGTGACGTCCGCTGTGATGTACCTACTGGCGTGACTGGCGCATGAATGCAACATGCCAAGGGCTAACGCTACGTAGCGAACGAGACGCAACTGTCACTGTCTCACTAATATGGAGGAACCTGGTATTCCCGGTTCCGGTACTATGTTTGTATTGAAAACCAGTAACGGGAGCACTCCCTAGATCGTCCCCTTCTCTAGGCCGCCTGTACACCCACAATGTAGAAATGGTCTTCATGGTGCATCAAAAATAAGATCGACTGCCAGGTACCTCTAATACCCAGTGAAGTAGCTAGCTATCTCAGACATCTATTTCTATTGTCCATGTTAGCTTTCAGAATGATACTTGTTCATAAGCCTGTAACAAGTGCTGTATGTGAACCACTATCGGACACTATGCCTTCTTCCAACGCCATTAATAGCGAAACCAGCGCCTCCCAAACCACCAGCTTGGGACGCGAGAAATCTACTTGCCCTAATTTGAATAGCCCTACAACGTTAGGTACGTTAGAAGAAGTACGATAGAAGAGCTGCCGCACATTTGCTGTTGGCATCAGACCGCAGGGTCAATGACCTTAGTCTACTACACTGTAGCCCGGGTAATTGCATAGTTAATTTTCACGCTATTATTTTGTGTCCGAAATTCGGCTCTAAACCAGATAACGTGTCTTACCGACTTGACACTTAGAAGCTCCGGAATAATGTATAGACCCAGTAAGTAGGTAGTCTGGGTACGTCAGCTTGCGAGAATTACACAAATGTTAGGGGACACTGCGCTTATTTATTTCAGCCACAGTCTCATCTAAGCCGGCCTCGCCTACGATTGCTTTCGATCCACGATGTACTCAATAACTATATTGGCTGGAAAACTATCCACTTAGCGATATTTTGGCTTAAGTTAATTGGGATCATGACTCGCCGAGATTCTGCGGTTCGGATGCGATTTCGAATGAGAAATCTCTCAAACCAGTTTAACGTCAGATTCGAACCTGGGATTACAATTTAAATTCTCAATTTCCTGTAATGCATCATTATAACGAGTCACTGTGATTTCATGGGTTGCAATATGGCGTATATATTTATTCTTTCTCTGAGTTCTATGACAGTAGGTGTAGCCCTAACGCTTGCGCGCCCGCTGACTCGCCACCAGGAGATAATAAACAGGTCTCAATGAAGATATCCGACGTGGAACGGAACACATAATATAAAAATTTTACCTTCCAATAAAATTGGTATTATGTTTCCTTCCACGTCGGATATCTGAGTAATGCCTTCCTGGCAGGCTACTAGGCTACTTTTATGCCGACGGTACTTCTCCTCAACAATGACATGGTGGCGGCGAGCAGCGTGAAGCGAGCAATGGTTGGCAGGGAGGAAGCGGAACTACGTCACGGCGTGGGGCGGAGCGACTACATAGACGCTAGCGGCATCTATCGGTCAACGATCCCGTTGCTCTCTCAATGAAGATATCCGACGTGGAAGGAAACATAATACCAATTTTATTGGAAGGTAAAATTTTTATATTATCTTTATCTTTTATCTCGTGCGTCGCTAGTATGAAGTAATAAGAACTGGAGGCCTACCGCGAACCACGTTCGACGTGTTACCTCTTTGTCGCACTTGTAAATTCGTACGTAAGTGTGACAGGGAGGCAACACGTCGAACGTGGTTCGGTCCCTCTGAATGTCTCGTTGCAGGTTTTTCTTTGCCGTCTACTTATTCGAGATGGTGATAAAGATGTGCGCCTTCGGAGTGCGAGGCTACTTCTCCTCGCACTGGAACAAGCTCGACTTTTTCATCGTTGTCATGGCAACGGGGGGTTTGTAACATTTATTATCACCATATGAGTCGCTTAACTTCAAACTCGGGTAAATCCATCTGTCAGATTATGCGATTTTGGTATTAAGAAAAGGTAATAGGGTAGATATTTGCTGAGAGGGTCGAATGGATTTACCCGAGTTTGAAGTTAAGCGACACATATAAATTGTAAATACACATGTCAATCACAATGAAATACCAACAACGCAACGCATGTCCTCAGAGGTGGTCAAAGGTCGTAAACCGTAGAATGCAGATGTCGCTAGTGCAGCGGTTCTCAATCTTTTTTTTGACGGAACCCTTTTGGAAAGCGAAATACTTGATAGTACAATAGTTTTTAGAAGTGTGTTTTTTGCATAGTAAAAATTTTCGAGGCGACTAAAGCATAGTGTTCTAAATTCTTGCGGAACCCCTGCAGGGGTGTCGCGGAACTCTAGGGTTCCGCGGAACACACTTAGAGAATGGCTGCGCTAGTGAGTTGCCACAGTTGCAATGACTAAATTCACGTCTCTGGCGGAATTGGTAACGCATTGGACCGGCAATCCAAGGATGTTGGTTCTAGTCCCACGTTGGCCAGAGTTTGATCATCGTTGATTTTTTCATTGTGATTTACATCTGTATTTACAATTTATAGACTGTAATAATGTGGTACGACCCACAGTAAAAAAAAGGAAAATATATTAACATTTATTATCACAGTGGAAAAGCTATAAAATTAAAAATTTAAAAATCATTTTGTAAAGAGTTGATAGTCTTCAAATTGCTGGATCGATTTTTATCAAACATAATAAGGATAATCGCATTCTCCTAGGTATACCTTCGGTAGAGTTAGACCAAGCTAACTCTGCAGCGATCGATAAAATGTAGTTTTTGAAACGTTGACTTATATATTACTTCGTCAAGACGGTCACTAGAAGTTGGTGCGCATATCGCGGGCCTCTCTTTACTTTTGAAATGTTTTCGCACACCTCCGTTCCAGATTTCATCCTGGACATGCTGGACACCTGCATAAAGGACTTCAACAAGTACACTTCCAAGTCCAGCATCCTGACCGCGACTAAGTTGCTGAGGATGCTGCGATTCCTACGGCTATGCAAGTTAGCCAGGTACCTACAGTCGAGCTCATCAAAATGTATAAGTCGGCCGATCGTAATATCCGCCAGATCATGAAATAGGGAATATTACGCGAAACTCTGCGTAGGTAGCGCCACTACCACTTTCTGTCACAATCTGGGGGTCTACCGCGAAACAAGAAAATCGAAATTTCGCTATCTAACCTGTCTATCACTTGCATATTCGAGCGATAAAGTGGCAGATAACTAAATTTTGATTTTCGCGTTTACCGGTAGGCTCTTGTTAACAAACCGCCTTGATGCATCAATGTCATATTTTATTGTCTGTGAAAACCTGTCAAAAACAGTTTAAGGCACAGTATGTATTAAGTTACTCTATGAATTTACTAGAGTCGGTAGTGCTGCACTCGGCGGCAGAACATTGCATTAATAACCCCTTTTCCTAGACTCCTTGTTCCCTGAGTCGACGAAGCCCCGCAACGCGGGGCTCCTATTTCTGGACAGTTTGCTATTCGGGCATCTGAAGCAACCTAACGAACCTATCCTACCTATTTATTGGTTTGATGTGACTACCGTCAAAACATACACAGGAACTTTACTATCCTCCTAAGGCCCAAGGTCCTACATATAGTACTTAATCATTTCGATGAAATATTAAAATTGGAATAGAGTTGCAATTGTTTTGTTTCGTTCAATTTTCATACAAAACAAAATCAACTCTATTCCCTGCATTATAGGTTAAAATTTCAGTGGCAAATTTTGGATATTTCATTTGTATGGCTGGGCCTTGATGGCTAAAGGCCGCCGACATATATATTTCTTCGCCTTAATCCATTGTAATAAGGTGAAAAATTGTATACATATTTATGAACTCGACTGTACTTGTAACTGACTCTAACTTTTTCGACGCCGTGTCAAACACAAAAGCTGTCACTCGGACGCCAGGTCACCGAAGTGTCAAAACTGGAATTGAACTTTATGCATATGCACGTAGGTCTATGTTGCTCTGTGGTCTGTGACCGATTAATCCGTCTTTGGCGTTGGACCAGCGGTGCGGATATATCGGTCATTGGCGTCCAAAAGGCTAATCGATCTTCGAGCAACACGGAAGGGAGGCGGCATTCGCACTATTTCCTTTCTGCCGAGGTACAAGATTAGCGCGTCAATCTAATCTAGCGCGGGTAATAAAACTAGTTGCACTTGGATTTTTCACTAGACCGAGTCCAGACGCGCGCGTGAACACTGCTGCACAAAAATGCCTGTTTGCTCGGTTTTTTGTTATAAAAAGAGGTCGGGGACATCAAATTTACAAAAAGAAAGCGTTACATTTCACATGTAATATTTTTTTTACATATCATACGTTTAATTACATTCAAACACAATTATTATATTTTAGTCTCATGTAATTGTTGGATTTATCGATTTTGCTCGCTCAGTACAAATTGCGGATCGGTCGAGCGACAAATCCGACTTCTCATCTCTCAGAATACAATAACATACTTCAACAAAAATGTGTTAGTATGCGTGTTGTGACACTTGTCACTCGTCCGTACACAAAAAGAGATCGAGGTTTGCAAGATTTGTCTTTGACGTGTGTCATTTTCTATGTATTTGTGTCGTCATTACAGATTGGATTTTGTATGTAAGTGTGTGAGAAGTGCGACTGTGTGCACCTTTCCCCCCGCGAAAAATGGCAGAAAGATTTGTACGGCGAGATATCGCTTGGGCCCCTCCCTTCCGATGTGTCGGAAGCCGGTGTTGCTCGAAGTAATCGATCATCGAAACTTTCCTCTGGCCACGTGGTCCTACTGCCTCTGTCTTACCAATTTAAAGTAGGTACATTTACCTGCAATAACATGTTACACAACGAAGGCCACAAAAATATCTGACACGATCTTATTTGTAGAGCCATAAGAGTTTGTCACATATTTTTCCGGCCGTCGAAGAGTAACTTATTATTGCAGGTGACTGTACTTCTAGGAACATAACGCTTTAAATTTGTAGCCTGGCCTAGCGGTAAGAGGTTGCGACTTTCAATCCGGAGGTCGCGGGTTCAAACCCCGGCTCGTGCCAATGAGTTTTTCTGAATTTATGTAGCCAGCCAAATCGCAAGTTGGAAGTTACAACTTTAAATATAAATGCCCTCTAACGAGCTTATATTTTTCAGAGTGACTGTTCCGAAAATCATGGGATACATGGATCGTATGATCGACAAACAGCTGGCGTTCGGTTATGACGTTGGGAAGGTTCGTAGTATTCGTAGTAATCTTATATTAAATAATAAACAGATAAATTAATATTAGAGGACATCTTACACAAATCAAGGTAGTTTGGGGCTAGGTAACGAAACAAAGCAAAAGCAACTCTGTTCCAAGCGAATATGATTTAAATTTCATTTAACTGAATAAGTACTATAGGTTCCTACCAAAGACATATGTAACTTCGTATAAGACGAATAAAGTCTAAGGAAAAAACGTGCCTCGGAATTCAAGTAAAAGTCATTCTCGAATAGATGCCGCACACACCTTTAGCCTATCCTCGACTAGATGGCGTGACGACACCGTTTCATATTTAACAATTTTAACACATAGATATCAGTGAATGAACATGGATCAAAATGATATAAAAATAATAAAATCATTTATCCATATATATACATTTTTTGATAACTTTATACGTTTTCATTTTGAGTTTTAGTCGTGTGTCGATAGATGGCAGTAAATTTACAGTGAATACAAAATTTACAATGACAGGACCCCTCTATACTATCTATTCTTTTTGGTTCCTACCTACCCTTGGCGGGCCTTGGGCCTTAGGATGATATGACACTTATTTCAGTTTGCGTCAAAATTTTGACAGTTTATTTAAATGTAGGGTTTCGTGACAGCAGAGCAAGAGGTGTGTAACCTGTTGCCTCAGCTGGTGGACAACCGAACCATCCAAGAAGCGCTTACTGCCAGGCTAGAGGAAGACAGGTAAGTTAATGGATGAACGCCCTTATTCATAAAACCAAAGAGAATTTGGAATAGAGAGTTAGGTACTGTCATGGTAAATTATGTAGCTACAGTACATTTACTGCCATCTACTCAAGCGTGGGCTGAAGGTTATGGCGCCATCGCTCGAAAACATTGCACCATACCTTTGGCCTACTGTCGAGTAGATGGCGTTAATATTAATATTTAACAAGGTAACACATATCAGTGAAAGAATAAGGAAAGTCAAATGGCGTTCTAACAGTGTTAATCTTCTCTCGAAAGATGGCAGTAAATTTACAGTGGCCACATAATTTACTTTGATAATCCGCCTCTATACACTCTATTCTCTTTGACTTTACGGGCCTGATTTAGTTAAACGTTTTATCTCTTTCTTACAAATACATAAGTCAAAATGACAGATAAAGACAAACGATTCATGGCTAATTCAGGCCAGTAACGCGTATATGAATAATGCTATACGTGTGTAATCAATCCATAACCCTATCTTTAAGCAGCTTGAATAAGTATTATTTTAATCCGATGTCGTATTTACAATTAAATATGTTTATATACAATGATGTATGATGTTTATGTTTATATGTGTATATAGGTTGAAAGTATGAGAATGTTAAGATGGATGTGTGGTGTGACAAGAATGGATAGGATAAAGAACAATTGTATATCCTCCTGAGTCCCGTTGTCCTTTTCAAAGTACCTACATACATATAAAACATACAATTATGAACCTTATTCATAACCAAAGGCATCGTAACCTCCCGAAAGAAAAATTAAGCTCTGACGCAATACGGTTGAAATTTCGATTTTAATTCTTTGTGTCGGGGACTAAGGAAATATAAGAGGAAGCCTGAAAGTTGCACCCGTGGCAGAAAAAGTAAGAGCAAATCACCTAGCGTGGTATGGGCATGTGATGCGGAGGGATGAAAGTCATGTGACGAGAAAGGTATTACGAATAAATGTGGAGGGAAGTAACGGGAGAGGAAAACCGAGAAAATGGACTGTGTGAGAGATGATATGAAACGAACGCAAGTGAATGATGAGATGACGGGCGACAGAGAGGAGAAGAGAAAGACATGCTGCGCCGACCTCAAGTGAATGGGATAAGGGCACAGATTAAGTAATAGTATGTACCTACTACCGTACAGAAAGTACACCTTCCTACAAAACCGAAGTTTGACAGCGATTCAGGTTCGAATCATGATATCCTTTTCTAACTTATGGCACTATCCCTTTCGACTATTTAGGGTTGTCAAAATTCCAGTAATTATCTTATCTGTGGTCGTGCACGCAAAGGGACGTCTAGTTGTGTCAACCCTAATAATTGCTCGAAGCAATGCTGAGCCGAACGGGGCCGAGTTTTCCCGAAGTCAGGAGTGTCTCCCCACTGATAAGGGCAAGCGAATGATGATGATGATTTCTAGGTTGAAAGTGACCCGACAACTAGGGTTGCTGCAGCGCGACCGGCCCTGGACCGCCATCACCGTGAAGACCCGACAGGCTACGACCTCCACTCTCAATAACATGCTGATCGACGCTGCACTATTGAAGGAAGAAGGTTTTGTATTATTCGTTACGTAGTCTATATAGTCTGTTCTGCACCTTTACGGCTCGGCCACGACATTGCGCGACTGGCGACGGCGGCGGTAATGTTAATATTTGTAGGTTGAAAGGGGCCCGTCAACTCGGGTTGCTGCAGCGCGACCGGCCCTGGACCGCCATCACCGTGAACACCCGACAGGCCACGACCTCCACTCTCAATAACATGCTAATCGACGCTGCACTATTGAAGGAAGAAGGTTTTGTATTATTAGTTACGGAGTCTATTCTATTCTGCTCGCTATGAATCTAGTTAACTGGATCAGGCATGAGGGGTGGGAGGAAATGACGGAACAGGATAGTCTTATGTATCTTTCAGCAGGAGTAGCAGCGGAAGAGCTATTATTGTTTGTTCTTGTCACAGTCTCGCATTGCTTTTATTCCCCACCGTAAATTTAGTATGGATTATGATAAGCCAGTTGAGGGTAGATGAAAACATTACACGACCAAATAATGTAGGTTAAAGTCAGGTCGTTCAGTGACAGATACAGGCGGTTTTGTATTTGGTTGGTTAACCAATAAAGGTTATAACTACCCGAAAATGTACAAATAGTTTGGTGTTGAAACTCTAGGTCCATGGGGTCCCAGCGCGCATAAGTTGTTCGCAGAAATCGCGAAGCGTCTGGTTGACGTAACTGGTGACCGAAGAGCTGGCGGCTACCTCGCACAACGTATCAGCATTGCGATACAGCGAGGAAATGCCGCCAGCATCCTTGGTACAATGCCTCAAGGGCCTATTTTAGATTTAAGCTAGTTATTAATTTCGTTTAGTAGTACCACTGTATATATATTGTATTTGACAGTAAGATCGATATTTGAATAAAAAAATAGTTTGTTTACTTTTATTTAAATACCTAAAGATACAGACTATAGAGTCTGTTCGGAAAGAGAAGAATCGTAGAATGTATTGGATTCCTTACATTTCACGACTCTTCTCTTTCCGCACAGACTACAGGTATGCCTGGAGTAATCGAGATGCTAGGTAGTTAGTGTAATCCAATTGTTTGATGCTGTTTTGTATTCCAGGGTTTCTTGATGGCGGTTTTGTATTTGGCTGGTTAACCAATAAATGTTATAACTACCCGAAAATGTACAAATTGTTTGTTTACTTTTATTGAAATACCTAAAGATACAGACTATAGAGTCTGTTCGAAAAGAGAAGAGTCGTAGAATGTATTGGATCCCTTACATTTCACGACTCCTCTCTTTCCGCGCAGACTCTACAGGTATGCCTGGAGTAATCGAGATGTTAGGTATAGTTAGACTAGTTAGTGTAATCTAATTGTTTGATAATGTTTTGTATTCCAGGGTTTCTGGATGAAGTGGAATACCGTTTGCTAGTGATGGCTATCCAAGAAAAGGTGCAGTATGTCCGCCACAAAGCCAGTCTGGTCGCCCCATCATCCCCAGAGGTAGGAATATTGAAACTTTTATCAAAAGGGTACCTATCTTATTGTTTTTGACTTATGTCATTTTTATCGCTAAACTTATGTCGTCTAAATGTGGATTTCCATCACAGAAGGGTCCTTATGCTCCAAGTGTAATAAGGATATTTCCATCTCAAATTCCAATAGAAATCCTGATAAAAAGGTCTTTATTGCAGGTAAGCATAAGGACCCTTCTGTGATAAAGCCACAGGTGGAGTGTTTTTAAACTATAGTGTTATCAGTAAGATTATATGTATTATTTTCCAGACCCAGTTGCGAGCCATTTCCTGGCTACAGGGGAACGAGAGAGTTGCCGATTATTTTATAGAAAACTCGGAAATAATCAACTACAATTTTAATGAAATTCTTATTTCTAGAGGTTAGTTTACAGTTTAGTAAAAACAGCAACACTCCTAACTCCTGACGTGACTCTGATGACCTTCGAGCAACACGGAAGGGAGGCGGCATTCGCACTATTTCCCCTCTGCCGAGGTACAAGATTAGCGCGTCAATCTAATCTAGCGCGGGTAATAAAACTAGTTGCACTTGGATTTTTCACTAGACCGAGTCCAGACGCGCGCGTGAACACTGCTGCACAAAAATGCCTGTTTGCTCGGTTTTTTGTTATAAAAAGAGGTCGGGGACATCAAATTTACAAAAAGAAAGCGTTACATTTCACATGTAATATTTTTTTTTACATATCATACGTTTAATTACATTCAAACACAATTATTATATTTTAGTCTCATGTAATTGTTGGATTTATCGATTTCGCTCAGTACAAATTGCGGATCGGTCGAGCGACAAATCCGACTTCTCATCTCTCAGAATACAATAACATACTTCAACAAAAATGTGTTAGTATGCGTGTTGTGACACTTGTCACTCGTCCGTACACAAAAAGAGATCGAGGTTTGCAAGATTTGTCTTTGACGTGTGTCATTTTCTATGTATTTGTGTCGTCATTACAGATTGGATTTTGTATGTAAGTGTGTGAGAAGTGCGACTGTGTGCACCTTTCCCCCCGCGAAAAATGGCAGAAAGATTTGTACGGCGAGATATCGCTTGGGCCCCTCCCTTCCGATGTGTCGGAAGCCGGTGTTGCTCGAAGCTGATGACATATGGGGCATCATCTATAAAAAGGGACCTTATTGTCGATGGCGCTTACGCCGCACAGCGTCGCGCGGCATTGTACTTATATCGGAGCATCGTTAATAATGTCGTAAGCGCCATCGACATAAGGTCCCTTTTCATAGATAACGTCACATATTATTGCAATTACAAAGCGGTACACGGCGGGAAGAAGTTGATAACTTGAGATATAAAATTGAAGTAATTTGAACTTAAACTAGAATTACATAAGCTTCAAATTTCTTCAATCGTGTGTCTCGAGCTGTAAATTTTTTCCCGCTGTGTATATTTATTTAAGATATTAAAATAACTCTTCGAAAAAAACGAGAGAATTCGTTTGTTAGGTCGCGGTTGCGATGCAACTTACAAAGCTTTTTAACCTTTAATTTGACAGAAAAAAAGGGAAGGTCTTGAGTTCAAACCTCCCTAGCGCTCATAAAGATTCTGGTTAAGAAAAATATGCAAAAAGGGGGTTGAAATTGAAAGGTTATATCTAGTATTTTGCATAGATAGATCGTTTATTGATAAAAATATAAAAAAATATGTGTCATTTTTGCTGTAATACTTAAAAAAATGCATTATTTATTACATTAGGTAATATTAAGATAAGGAGGGGATATTAATTTTGTTTATCACAGGCGACGAGCCGAAAGGCCTCTACATCCTGGTCTCCGGCCTCCTCGAGGCCTCCTACATACCCCCGGACGATGACATCGACGAGGCCATACCTAACTACGAGTTCCTGACTGATTTGAAGTTTGGGGAGCCGAGCAAAGACTATATTGTGTCTGGGAATGCCGTTGGAGTACTTGGGGCAAGCATATATTTTAATACGTTCACTGTTTCTGTCCATACAAAATAATATAGAGTTAGACCAAGAAAAGTCTGCAACGATTTTGATAGCACACGCAGTGTAAATGTTTTTAAATGTCAAACTTCTATGAAATTATGACGTATTAAATAACACTTGCACTGCGTGTGCTACTGTGCTATCAAAATCGTTGCAGACTTTTCTTGGTCTAACTCTTTCAAAGTCACACGTCCAAGTGTGCTTTCAATTTGATGTTGTGAACCCATAGTGGAAGCAGCGGCCTACTCTTATCATGAAAATAGACCTTTTCACGGCGAAGCTTAACGCGAAGTTGAACGATTAGTCTAAAAAACTATCTAAACTATACACTGCGTTGAATCTGACCGTCGAAGATGGAATCCGAAACTTTTAATTCAAATGCTAAATGACTATGGATTTTAGAGAATTCGAGTCTGAATGCTAATAAATCAATTTCTAAGAATATCAATGAATAGTAACGGAAAATAAGGATTTAAATTCTATCTGACAGGTTTCCATTAAGAATTGATGACATACTTTCAGAATCTTATACTTTATTCCACGATATGAAATTGTATGTACCTACAAATGGCGGATTTGTCAGGGTCTATTCTTTGATCTTATATTAGGTTAGCTTATATATTAGGATGTATCTTATCTGGCTGTTATCCTACCCATTGGACATTTACCTACTGTTTATCTGTACTACGAAGGTTTAGGAAACATGTCTAGCCGAATTTCTACCATACAGGTTTTGACCAACCGGCCATACAGCTACACGGTGCGCTGCGACTCCGCCGTGCAAGCGTACTACATCACTCTGTCCGTCGTCAAGGAGGCCTTCAATCTCGCACCCCATCCTATTATGGGGTATAACTAATATACCTACTTATACATCTTGGGTCCCAATAAGCATTATTACCTACTACTTATACATTTTGGGTCCCAATAACCCGCCAACCGGCCATAGCACTACACGGTTCGCTGCGACTCCGCCGTGCAAGCGTACTACATCACTCTGTCCGTCGTCAAGGAGGCCTTCAATCTCGCACCCCATCCTATTATGGGGTTACTAATATACCTACTTAAATACATCTTGGGTCCCAATAAGCATTATTACCTACTACAAGCTTATACATTTTGGGTCCCAATAACCCGCCAACCGGCCATAGCGCTACACGGTTCGCTGTGACTCCGCCGTGCAAGCGTACTACATCACTCTGTCCGTCGTCAAGGAGACCTTCAATCTCGCACCCCATCCTATTATGGGGTAACTAATATACCTACTTATACATCTTGGGTCCCAATAAGCATTATTACCTACTACTTATACATTTTGGGTTCCAATAACCCGCCAACCGGCCATAGCGCTACACGGTTCGCTGCGACTCCGCCGTGCAAGCGTACTACATCACTCTGTCTGTCGCGAGGGAGGCCTTCAATCTCGCACCCCATCCTATTATGGGGTAACCATTATGTTTAGACATAAACGAAAAGTGGAAAGACGAGACTCTGTCAACTGAACCAGTGGGGTGACACTTCTCCTTTCGAGCATTCTCGGCTCCGTTCGGCTCAGCATTGCTCCGAGCAATTATTAGGGTTGGCACAACATGACGTCCCTTAGCGTATACGACCACAGATAAGATAATGACTTGAATTTTAACAACCCTAAATAGCCGAAAGGGATAGTACCATACATTAGAAAGGGACAGCATGATTCGTCCCTGAATCGCCGTCGAACTTCGGTTTTGTAGGAAGTGTCCGTTCTGTACGGTAGTACTATTATTTATTCTGTGACTGAACTACCGGAACTTACATACATACATATTATCATGCCTATTTCCCAGGGGGGTAGGCAGAGACCACGGATTTCTACTTGCTACGATCCTGACATCCCTCTTTTGCTTCCTTCACTTTCATAACATTCCTCATACACGCTCGCCGGTTTAACCCTAAGCTCTTGACCTGGCCTTTTTTCAGGACTACCCGGACTTACCCGTTGATAAGTCTGCAATACCACAACCTTATACTTTATTTCTAAGGATTGTGGTATTGCAGACGTTTCTGCTTAGCAAAACTATTCAACTCCATTTTACCTACTCTAGTTTAGAAGCAGCGATGTGGCGTGAGATCGGCATCAAACTCTCCATGATGGTGCTACCAACGGTCCCCGCGTACCACAACTGGTCCGTGGAGAAGATCAGCATGCGACTAGAGCACGCCTTCGTACCCTGCCTCAAGGTCATCAAAGTAAGTATACTATTAACTATTGAACTCCATTTTACCTACTCTAGTTTAAAAGCAGCGATGTGGCGTGAGATCGGCATCAAGCTCTCCATGATGGTGCTACCAACGGTCCCCGCGTACCACAACTGGTCCGTGGAGAAGATCAGCATGCGACTAGAGCACGCCTTTGTACCCTGCCTCAAGGTCATCAAAGTAAGTATACTATTAACTATAGAACTCCATTTTACCTACTCTAGTTTAGAAGCAGCGATGTGGCGTGAGATCGGCATCAAACTCTCCCTGATGGTGCTACCAACGGTCCCCGCGTACCACAACTGGTCCGTGGAGAAGATCAGCATGCGACTAGAGCACGCCTTCGTACCCTGCCTCAAGGTCATCAAAGTAAGTATACTATTAACTATTGAACTCCATTTTACCTACTCTAGTTTAAAAGCAGCGATGTGGCGTGAGATCGGCATCAAGCTCTCCATGATGGTGCTACCAACGGTCCCCGCGTACCACAACTGGTCCGTGGAGAAGATCAGCATGCGACTAGAGCACGCCTTTGTACCCTGCCTCAAGGTCATCAAAGTAAGTATACTATTAACTATAGAACTCCATTTTACCTACTCTAGTTTAGAAGCAGCGATGTGGCGTGAGATCGGCATCAAACTCTCCCTGATGGTGCTACCAACGGTCCCCGCGTACCACAACTGGTCCGTGGAGAAGATCAGCATGCGGCTAGAGCACGCCTTCGTACCCTGCCTCAAGGTCATCAAAGTAAGTATACTATTAACTATTGAACTCCATTTTACCTACTCTAGTTTAGAAGCAGCGATGTGGCGTGAGATCGGCATCAAGCTCTCCATGATGGTGCTACCAACAGTCCCCGCGTACCACAACTGGTCCGTGGAGAAGATCAGCATGCGACTAGAGCACGCCTTTGTACCCTGCCTTAAGGTCATCAAAGTAAGTATACTATTAACTATAGAACTCCATTTTACCTACTCTAGTTTAGAAGCAGCGATGTGGCGTGAGATCGGCATCAAACTCTCCCTGATGGTGCTACCAACGGTCCCCGCGTACCACAACTGGTCCGTGGAGAAGATCAGCATGCGGCTAGAGCACGCCTTCGTACCCTGCCTCAAGGTCATCAAAGTAAGTATACTATTAACTATTGAACTCCATTTTACCTACTCTAGTTTAGAAGCAGCGATGTGGCGTGAGATCGGCATCAAACTGTCCATGATGGTGCTCCCAACAGTCCCCGCGTACCACAACTGGTCCGTGGAGAAGATCAGCATGAGGTTGGAGCACGCCTTCGTACCCTGCCTCAAGGTCATCAAAGTAGTATTACAATATTTACAATTATATTTTCACCTCAACAGCTCGAAAAAGGGTACTTTGCTACTTAAAATCAGTGAGCCAAATCGCATTTTGCTCATCGTAATGTTATAGAATCTTTCTCTTGCGCGGGACTCAAAATCAGCACTCGAAGAAATATCATACTTTGCTCTCTTGTTGTACAAATAACTATTTTCTTTCTGTGTAATGACTTTACAAATAACTCAGTATGAGTATGATTAAGTTTGAGTTACTGTTCTAATACGGTCCACCACATAACTAGTTTACAACTACCTGATCTATAGATCGGCAACAAGTTCTATTACCACAACTATAGAGTTGAACCAAGAGAAGTCTGCAACGATTTTGATAGCACACGCAGTGCAAGTGTTATTTTAAACGTTAAATCTATGAAATTATGACATATATCGTCGGGTGACAAGCAAAAGTCACTAACACCATTGAAATTATTGGACAATAAACCGTGTTACAAGTGTAATAAAGTGCATTGTTACTTAATTTTTTTGATAGTATGTACTTAGTGACTTTTGCTTGTCACCCGGCGATATATGACACTTGCACTGCGTGTGCTATCATAATCATTGCTGGCCTCTTGGTGTAACTCTACCTCGTTATTTTAGCATTAGGATAAAGGTAAACAATCTTGACGTGTATATATTATTGAAAAACGCTTTTTCACTTCTCATGCTCAAAAAGTGCACCTTTATGTCGTGCGTAGACGACATAAAATCGCATTTTATGCTCTAGAGCATAAAGTAAAATTATCTATTACGACCCTTATTGACTTAGCAATAAAGTCCAAATTCTGCCATACAAACTGCCAGCCCTGCCGGCGCGCCCCCGAGCGGCGCTCTCCCGATCGGCGTGCCCCGCGTAGGGTTGCCAGATAGTCGGGATTTGGCGGGATTCTCCCGATTTTTAGCATGTGTTCCCGATTCCCGACAAAGTGAAAATTGTCCCGAAAAACAGCTTCACGTTATAAACCAATAATTTCAAGTTCCAAACTGTCGTCGAGCGAGCGAGCGACCCGCGTCGAGCGTAGTTCCAATATTGTAAAAATCGTTGTTTTTAATACAATTACTTTAATTTGAATGTATTTTTTTTCCCGACTTAAGTCTCAAAATCCCGAAAAATTTATATTTTTTCCCGATAATAGCGCCTTTCGATCTGGCAACCCTAGCCCCGCGCCTCCGACCGGCCCAAGAACAATTTTCTTTAGTCTTGAATAAATACGTTAAAATAACCTAAAATATTTGATTTTTTGTATATTTTCCTCGCAATCGAAGTGAAAAGCAGAGTGTACAACAAGGGCATAAATGTCCATTTTTACTCTCTTCTACTATTTTGGTCTTCGCTTCGCTCAGACCAAAAAATTGCCTCGGGTAAAATTGGGTCACTTTATGCCCTTGTACAATCTACTATTTTGAAATCTTACTAATTTGAAAGCAAAATAATGTAAATTATCGTATAAGACTTATAATTGTTGTAGTATAATAGGATGTTCTACTAAAAATACCCAGAGATGTAGTGCATAATTATTTTCTTCGTATTTTCTCGGAAACGTTCGTATTTGTCATGCTACTTCAATCAACCTCAGTACTTTTTGTACCGAGACTGACTGGAATATCAAGACAAGTTCGTACGTTTCCGAGAAAATACGAAGGAAAATAATTATGTATTACATCTGTAAACACATACTGGTACTTTTAATATTTATATTTAAATATTCGGGGCATCATCTATAAAAAGGGACCTTATTGTCGATGGCGTTTACGCCGCACAGCGTCGCGCGGCATTGTATTTATATCGGAGCATCGTTAATAATGGCGTAAGCGCCATCGACAATAAGGTCCCTTTTCATGGATAACGTCACATTTGTTGAGAGGTTAGGGCTTGTGGGTTCCAGGTGTTCGTGGTGAACGAGCTGATGGAGGATATAGTGCTGCTGGATGGCATTTGCCAGGACGCGGCCACCAGGGAAGTGTTCCAACCGCCTTGCTACATACCAAGGTAATATGTGACGTTCCACGGGTAAAGGTACCGTATGGCGGTTGGCACTTACGCTATTATTAACGACGCTCCAATACTAATGCGGTGCTACGTGACGTAAGCGCCGATCGTCATAAGGTGCCTTTTCCCGTGGAACGTCACATATACTGGCTAAAAAAATAACTGCATTTCCGTTGCCGGGGAGATTTTGGGATTATACTGAGCAACTTTTACTATGGGACCAACACAGAAATCGCGAAATATATTTTGCCAGTTTCATACATTTTGGCTGGTCCATTTTCTATGGGAGGGTAATTTTTTTTTCGCGATTTCGTGTTTGGTCCCATAGTAAAAGTTGCTCAGTATAATCACAAAACCTCCCTGACAACGGGAATGAAGTAATTTTTTAGCCACCGTGTATATTTACTGTTTCAATATTTGCACCTTAAATAGGCGCTTGGTGCGCGAAGCAGCTTAGTCGGTGGAGATGTGCCTCGCCCAAGGCAATGCGGCCGCGAGTGGTTTTACTTCGGCCGAGGCACGTCTACACAGGCTGAGTAGCTTCGCGCGGCAATTTCCTCGCGAGGCGGCTCGTAGGTATGGTGAACCATACTAAGTATTTTTTTAATAGTGAGCTTTGCTTGTCACCTGACGATTAAAAAAAACCGGACAAGTGCGAGTCGGACTCGCCCACCGAGGGTTCCGTACTTTTTAGTATTTGTTGTTATAGCGGCAACAGAAAGACATCATCTGTGAAAATTTCAACTGCCTAGCTATCACGGTTCATGATATACAGCCTGGTGACAGACGGACGGACGGACAGCGGAGTCTTAGTAATAGGGTCCCGTTTTTACCCTTTGGGTACGGAACCCTAATGATTGTCTTAAGTTTCCCCTCTGGATCCCACAGGACGGTCCATCGGCTGATATTCCCGAAGTCATCTCAGCTGGTGGTGAGCAGCGCATGTCCAGAAACCAAGCTGCTGCTGGTGCCAGCCAAGGACACAGACGAGCTGGAGATCATGGAAGACGAACTCGACGATATGCAGTGCGAGCTGGTGAGTTCCATCAACTTCACAGGACAGTCCATCGCCTAATATTCCCGAAGTCTTCCCAGCTGGTGGTGAGCAGCGCATGTCCAGAAACCAAGCTGCTGCTGGTGCCAGCCAAGGACACAGACGAGCTGGAGATCATGGAAGACGAACTCGACGATATGCAGTGCGAGCTGGTGAGTTCCATCAACTTCACAGGACAGTCCATCGCCTAATATTCCCGAAGTCTTCCCAGCTGGTGGTGAGCAGCGCATGTCCAGAAACCAAGCTGCTGCTGGTGCCAGCCAAGGACACAGACGAGCTGGAGATCATGGAAGACGAACTGGACGATATGCAGTGCGAGCTGGTGAGTTCCATCAACTTCACAGGACAGTCCATCGCCTAATATTCCCGAAGTCTTCCCAGCTGGTGGTGAGCAGCGCATGTCCAGAAACCAAGCTGCTGCTGGTGCCAGCTAAGGACACAGACGAGCTGGAGATCATGGAGGACGAATTGGACGATATGCAGTGCGAGCTGGTGAGTTCTATCAACTCCACAGGACGGTCCATCGCCTGATATTCCCGAGTCATCCCAGCTGGTGGTGAGCAGCGCATGTCCAGAAACCAAGCTGCTGCTGGTGCCAGCCAAGGACACAGACGAGCTGGAGATCATGGAAGACGAATTAGACGATATGCTGTGTGAGCTGGTCAGTCCTATTAGCTTCATTAATAATAAATATTATAGGTCAACCCTACACAGACCGGCCCAGTCCCACAGCAAGCTCAATAAGGCCTGCGTTGTGGGTACTAGATGACGATATATATAATATGTGACGTTACCCGGGTCACAGAGTAAATAATAGTACTAGGTACAGAAGACTCACTCTCTAACAAAACGCGTCTCTTACGATCAGGACAGATATGGCCGCTAGGTGGCGACAGCGCCACGCGCGGCTTATGGCAAATCCCAAAATTTGGGCCGAACGGATGTACTTTTAGCTACCTGTAGCAAAGCGACGAAATCGCGGAGTGAGCCACGCCTGCCCGGGTAAAGGAAATCTTATGGCGGTTGGCACTTACGCTATTATTAACGACGCTCCAATACTAATGCGGTGCTACGTGACGTAAGCGCCGACCGCCATAAGGTATCTTTTCCCATGGAACGTCACATATACACATATACACTTAGGAACAAATATTTGTGATGAACACACAAACAAATGCCCTTACCAGGAATCAAACCCGGGACCTCCTGCTTCGTAGGCAGGGTCACTACCGACTAGGCCATTATGGATTATCGCTAAAACAATATTTTTATATTGTAGATCACAACTGACTATATGCAAAGTAGGTTTATTATGTGGTGTTTGATAAACATGACAAGGCGTTTGCTTTGTTGATTGATTGAGGTCGGGTAATCATTAGGTACCCGTTAAGGCAAGTACCTATACTATATTCCACATCATTGCCTTTTACTTGAAAATATGTTGACAAAGTTCCGCGTCGTTTTTGACGGTATCTCTTTACTACTACTACTTTACGTTCGTATTTGTCATGCTACTTCAATCAATCTCTGTAGTTTTTGTACCGAGACGGACTGAAATAGCAAGACACGTTCGTACGTTTCCGTGAAAATACGATGGAAAATAATTATACACTAGATCTGTACAATATTTGTTCGAGTAATAATAATAATGGTTATTAACTTATTTTTGGTTTCAGATATCAAACGCATCATCCCGCTGCCTGTACCACAAGTCTGTCAGGAAGCTGTCGAACAACGACAGTCGGCAGAAGATCGGTGCGAGGCGGAAGCGCAAGCGTGGCGGCGGCGTGCGACGCGTCAACATCAGAGAGTCTGTGTGGAGCCGCCCGTGTGAGTAACATCCTCCAGACTTAGCATAGTCGCGCTACCCCCTCTGCCACGCATACGGTAATTTTACTCCATGTTCGAGTCAAAAGTGTCTTTGCGTGACGTCCGTGAACTCGTTCGTCGTTTGAACGGACCAATCACGGCACGGGACTTCGCTCACCTCGTCCCGCGCACCCCCGCATTTTTGGCATCATCGGTTGCATGAAATAATTGCTCTAAACTCGGTCTAGAGGATTCCTAGTCTATGTGTGAGTATATATCAATCAATCAAAGCATTTATTTTCAGGCTACTAAGGCCCATAGATACATAGGTACCTTACAAACTAATATATACCTACAATAATAAAAAACTCGTTTTTCGTGACGCAGTTTTCTGTTGCGGCGTCATTTGCTCCAAAAGCTGCTTGCTTGCTTGTTGCTTTGCTTGGTTGCTTGCTTGCTTGTTATATGTGACGTTATCTATGAAAAGGGACCTTATTGTCGATGGCGCTTACGCCGTTACTAACGATGCTCCGATTAAATACAATGCCGCGCGACACTGTGCGGCGTAAGCGCCATCGACAATAAGGTCCCTTTTCATAGATAATGCCCCATATGACAGTTATTGCTTTTATTTAGAGTCAGACCAAGACAAGTCTGCAACTATTTTGATAGCACACGCACTGCAAGTGTTATTTTAAACGTCAAACTTCTAGGAAATTGAAAAATTTTACGGTTTAGACTCACTTGTTTTTAGTCACTCGCGCGACATGTTTCGGAGAGCCTAGGTCTCCTTTCTCAAGCACTAACAGTGCGAGCAGCGTTCATGACGGCCGTGTATCGCGCACGTGTAGTGCTAAAAACAAGTGAGTCTAAACCGTAAAATTATTCAATGTTAGTATGTCTCACAACAGTTTAAATTCTAGGAAATTATGTTTATGTAATTGTGTGCTATCAAAATCGTTGCAAACTTTTCTTGGTCTAACTCTATTTTACTTTAACTTCCTATACATAGAATAAAAAGGCCTTCAAATATTTATGCCTAAAAATGGGAAATTGAAGGCAGGCTTTAATGATTTATCATGAATCAGAGGGCCTACCACAAACACCCAAGTTCTCAAATTGCGGGCATCTTTCTCTGTCAATCTACTTACGCCTACATTGGAGTAAAAGAGAAAGATGCCCGCAATTTGCGAACTTCTATATTCGCGGTAGACGTCTATGTTTCGTCAAGTTATCATCGTCTCGAAAAAGCAGGAGACCTAAATGTATAAAATTGGACATGTTTTTATTTTACGACGAACGTTGACGTTAGAGATGCACTGGATATTCGTTTATTATCCGGTATCCGGCCTATCCGGCCTATATTTTAACATCCGGCCGGATACCGGATATAGTCCTACTATCCGGCCGGATACCGGATAGTAACATTGCTTGATTTTAGTGTAGACAAAATTGGAATAAGAAACAGTCACGGTCATAATCGTACTCGTTTATTATTTTAAAGCAATTTAAACATTCCACTCACATGCACGCGCACTCATTTCGAACCTAGAAATGAGTCCGCGCGAACGTTCACTACGAAACAGCTCAAAATCTGCACAATGCGCACCTGAAAAACTGAAATGTAGGTATAGTTCCGCCGGCCGGATACCGAATATTCGGCCGATGGTCAGTCCGAATATCCGGTATCCGGCCAAACAACTATCCGTTGCATCTCTAGTTGACGTATTCACGTCCTTTTGTTACCGTCCACGGTGAACAACACGCTTGAAAAGCTGGTATCGCAGCCGAACGAATCTAACGATATTTCAGCGTACGTCTCATTGTCAGAATAAACAAATAAATACATATGTAAAACCGGCCAAGTGCGAGTCGGACTCGCGAAGGATTTTGTACCATTACCATTACTCATAAAAACGACAAAAAATCACATCTGTTGTATGGGAGTCCCACTTAAAAATTTTTATATTCTGTTTTTAGTATTTGTTGTTATAGCGGCAACAGAAAGAAATCTGTGAAAATTTCAACTGTCTAGCTATCACGGTTCATGAGATACAGCCTGTTGACAGACAGCCATACGGACAGTGGAGTCTTAGTAATAGGGTCCTAGCTGTTTTTACCCTTTGGGTACGGAACCCTAAAAAGTATAATAAAGTAGGTATCTACTACTACAATAGAGTCAATTAAAGATTGAGTTGTGATGTTTCTTTTATTTTACAGATGCGTCTACGCACAATACAAGTGAAAAGGAACTTAAAGAAATCAGTTCTAAATACTTCAAGCCCGGCATGGACAGTGTAAGTATATTGAAAAACTACACACTCGTAATACCAATACAAATATGTGGTACAATCTAGGCATTCACTAGCGATCCGCCCCGGCTTCGCACGGGTTACACAAAACCTTAACAAATTATACATCTAAACCTTCCTCAAGAATCACTGTATTGATAAGTGAAAACCCCATGAAAATCTGGTCAATAGTTTTTGAGTTTATCGCGAACATACATACACACAGACAGACGCGGCGAATAAGGTGTAGTGATAAATAACTTATATTCTGCGTTTTTCGACTTAAAATACGTGAGTGACCCGTTCTTAATATATTTAACTTATATTCTTTCCAGGTTCAGCCTGATAAACGCGAGCTGTCCCGAGTCAAAATGTGTAAGTTTCTTCTTATATCTTTTATTTACTTAAAGTGCTTACAGACGGCCGCACTGGACCGCGATCTCTTTCTTGCTCTCACTTATAGCTGCGTCCTTAACGAACGTCCGGCGGACCACCTTACACACGATCGAACGTGCGCCGGGCCGCACCAAGGTCGCGGTCCCGTGCGGTGGTCTGTAAACACTTTTAACTATGCGCTAAGTTAAGCCCGTTCCAGACGGGGACAATTTTTCCCCAATGTGATTAAATGGTCCGATCAAATCAGGCTGTGCGGATGGAAACGCCAATTTGGCTCGCTGAATTCGACCGCCGATTAATCCGATTATGACCGATAAAATCGGGTGCGGACTCAAGAATACCAATGTGTGACGTTAGTATTCGCGTTTGGGGGCATTGTTTTAATTTAGAGCGCTCAAATATCACCAGAAATTTAAAATTGGTGAAAGTGGCCAAATTGGAGTTTGCATCCGCACCACCTGATTTGATCGGCCAATTTAATCAGATTAGCGAAAAATTGTTCCCGTCTGGACTGACCTTTATTTTTAGAGGTATACATGTATCTGTTTTCAGACGATCCGGTGGAAAAAGCTCGTGAACGGGAAGACAGCGAAGTGGAGCTAGAAGTGAAGAGCACAGGTCTGTCAGATATTATAACTAGCTTTTATAGATGGTCAAGCAAATCTTGTCAGTAGAAAAGGCGCGAAATTCATATTTTCTATGAGACGATCGATATCCCTTCGCGCCTACATTTTTCACATTGGGCTCCTTTTTCTACTGACAAGATCTGCTTGACCGTCTATATAAAAGAGAATTAAATCACTACGTTGTCTATATTTAACGCTTTGACCGCCCACTACGTCAAATGACGCGCTCGGCCAGGAGTGCGAAACTCCTCCCTTCGGACAAACTCGGCTCCGTTCGGCTTAGCATTGCTCCGACCAATTATTAGTGTTAAACTGTTGACACAACTTAACGTCCCTTTGCGTGCACGACCACAGATAGATAATTGCTTGAATTTTGACAACCCTAAATAGCCGAAAGGGATAGTGCGGTATATTAGAAAGGAACAGCATGATTCGACCCTGGGTCATAACCGCGAAAATCGAAGTTCGCAAATTGCGGGCATTTTTCTCTGTCACTCTTATTACGCCTTCATTGGAGTAAAAGAGAAAGATCCCCGCAATTTGCGAATTTCGGTTTTCGCGGTAGCCCCTCTGAACCGCTGTCAAACTTCGGTTTTGTAGGAAGTTTCCTTTCTGTTACGGTAGTAGGTACTAAGGTACTATTGTTTATTCTGTGGCCCTACCTGTAATTACGGCTGCCCTATTTACATCACAATTTATTCATATCTACTGGTAGATGAGCGTTTTCCAAAAAAAATGTACATTTCATTCATGTGTACAAAATATTGACTTCTTGGGCTCATTTTACTCAGAATCATTTGTACATTCACGCCTCATACATGAAAAAATGTGACCCAGAATTTCCTTTCCAGATCGTCACATTTTTGTATGAAGTTTTTTTACTTGTATGAACGTGATGCCCTGGAAAAATATTTTTTCATACACAATTTTGGGGCACATTTTTTCATGTATGAGGCGTGAATGTACAAATGATTCTGAGTAAAATGAGCCCAAGAAGTCCATATTTTGAAGACATTAATGAAATTTACATTTTTTTTGAAAAACGCTCAGATGCAACTTGAAAGTACATTCTACTGTCTTTTCAGATATTTAACACAATCGGACGTAAAAAGTCGGTAAAGGATGTAAGCTTTCGTCGGATCGGCGATGCGACTTGAAGCCAAGATCGCAGAAGAATTTCTTATTTATAGGCATACCTTCTACCCCTTACTTATAAAACTTACAAAGCGTTTGTTAAATTTTGTCTCTTTCTAACAAACACAAGTGTCAAAATGATAGATACGGACAAACGATTATGAACGGTTAGTGTTGACAAACGTTCACATTTGACTCAGATGGATAGTGAGAAGTTACCTATTATGGTTAACTACAAAGTGGTTGAAGGTTTAGTTCAGCTATGCGCGTCTGTTTTTTATGCCCAGTAAGTAAAATTCCATGTTTGAACTAGAATTAGTCTGAAGTACGTTACTTTCTACTAGAAAACCGTCGCGCAATGATGTGATAGGGCTGACTTTGATAGGACTATTACCCCACAAACGCACTCCCTAGCAGGCAAGACAAGGTGACGTGAGCGTAATACTATCTAGCGCTCGCTTTTTCGTGTCATCCCTCTATCTGCTCAGTGTTGTGTGAGCGTATAATTTGACAGATGTCAACTGTCCAATAACAAGCACACAGCCATTAGGGAGTCATAGAACGATACACAGTGCAGGTAAAGTTGTATGATTTTTTTCTTATGTAAGTGTATAAAAAATGTCAGAAGTAGATACCTGGATTTCTGGCCATGTATTTTTCATCCTGTATTAAATATTGGTGGTTTATCCTGTTTTTACGCCAGACCAATTTTGTGAATCTTGTATTAGAAATAATTATAAGTTAGATCACTTGAAGAGTCACTTTGTGCGAAAGTCTATTCCAATTTAAACTTTAAAATCAGAATGCTAAAGTTGAAATTCTATTAACACAGCGCATATACGTGGTCAAAAATCGTAACAAACGAGCTGTTCTTTATTTAAATACTTTTTATAGGAGAATTTTCTATATGTACATATTGTGACTGTTTATTGATCTCAAATCTTAATGATATTAAATTATTAAAAAAATAAAACATGTTTTATTCAGATAGGTACTAAGGGATTCCTAAATTGTATAGTTGCCATCGCGGCCGAGGTGCTCAAAAATATCTGAAACGCACTCTTAACTCCTTGACAATAGAGGCGTGTTTAGATATTTGTGAGCACCTTGACCGCTCCGGTATATCTGATGGGGACTGTACATGCAAAATATTAGGCACACAAATAAGAGCCGAATTATTTCATAGTTAAGTTTATTAATAACTAGGAAGAAATATAAAGAATAAAGACAAAATAATGGTCCCAAATACGAAGAAACAAACAAGCACCTCCACTTTTTAATAACAATAATTAAATTAACAAGAATATATTGAAGAATGTTTATAAAATGCAACATGTGAAGTGCGTAACTGCATCGAAAAATCTAATATAAAAGTATAAACTCTTAAATATAAATATTAAAACACGTCATAATTTAATTTAAAATAACCGAATAATAATTTAGAAGTACGAATAAAACAATCCAAACCCTGTGAATATTTTCTGCGATAATGAAATAAAAAAATATTATGAGTTTATACATTAAATGTAATAGCAAAAATAATATAAAGTAGAAAGAAAATGTGTCATCGTCAGAAAAGGAACCATAGTGTGGTCTACCACACTAGGCCATTTTTATGGAAAGACACTAAACATAAAATTACAATTATTAAATGATTTTTTGTTACACTTTTTTAAACATTTATTACTTTTTTTATGACTTATCATTTTTATGTACATGTATGTATTGTATGTACTGTAAGTCTTGATTATATTTCTATTCTAAACACATTTCTTATTTGTAAAAATTATGGTACCATTTACTTGGATCTATTTATTATACCATTATGTATCCGAGGTTAGAAAATAATGTATCCAAGTAAACGGAAACATATATTATAGTTGACTTGTAATGTTGTAATTATCTATAGTTAGATAATATCAAACATTGATATTTTATTTTCTAAATGAGCACACAGTTTTTCATACAAATGTATAAATAGCCTTGCATTGATTAGGTTGTTATAAAATAGTATATAATATCTAAATTGAATTCAATAGAAATTGATTTTGTTAAAAATTAAATGCATAGGTGAAAACAAATAGTTTGATATAAAACTTGGATTGTCTTTAAGTGAAATAATACTGTGTAAAAAACTCAGTACTATATTTACCAAAGCAAGCAATACTTAATAGTTCAACTATACCAATCTAATCACTAGGCTAGTGAGGCAGGCAGTTCACATTAGGTGTTCAAATTGGTCGCCAACTGACGCACAGGACAGGAGTGGCGTTCAAAGGGGGGTTCACCTTGACTTTATTCATTTATATTATAATAAGCTCTAAGATTTTCAATACACTTAATAGTTGAATTTGCATCTTCAGTAAAGATAAAAATTACCCAGGAAAATAATATTCATATGTAACTTACCATGACTATTTTGTTGATGTATAATGGATTTTGCAGCAAGATCTATTTGCTACAACGAAAATGTAACTATTGTTTGTACCAGTGCTTCACTCCAAAAAAAATCTTGTGCCATTTCAAGAGAGCACCTAATGGTAAACTGACAGATGTTGATATGCTCATTTGTAGAATTCCAATGTATCTACTTCCTCGGTTGTTGGATGTTGGGCTTCGGCGCAACATTAATGTGAGCGGGAGGCTTTGGACTGTGAGCCACCTGCGCTGCAACCGGAGTGAAGTCAGCGTTCCCTCGGTTTGGTGCCCCGGAGATGGACACTGGGTTGGACGGAACTGGAGATGGTCCGGACAGGCCTGTCAGGTCTTCATTTGCTGGTTCTTTAGGGTTGGCGTGAGGAGTCTTGTGTTGTGTGATTCTCATGCCACCAGCCTTGACTGTGAAAGAAACATTTATAATTTGAACCCACTAAAATGACAGTACGAAGGATATAAATTACAACTAAAAAATTATTGAGTTCTGAGCAGTGGCGGATTTGCCTTAAGGCCTAGCAGCAAATTGTGACAAAAAATTTGCTGATGATAACAAGAAATAACATAAAATGTAGTCAATATGATGGGTGCTGCGAAAAAGGCGGCTAAAGGGTCTGGGGCCTAGGGAGGCAAAGACTGCAAATCCGCCACTGGTTCCGAGGTAGGAGCAAGGACATAGGATAGTGGTTATCAATCATCATCATCATCAATCCAGACAGACAAACTTGCGGGTAGAAGCTAGTTATTTATAGTTTAGGGATGTGAATGCTTTACTGCCATTTTCCTGGTTGCATTTTAACAGAGTCAATAAGTCTGCTTTAGCTATATAAATTCTATAATTTGCTATAGTATCATAATACTTAATAATATTCAATTTGATATAAATCAGTACATTTCTAAAGTGGGGTGTCTCCATGTTAGTTAGTTTTTTGGGTAAAAGAAAGCATAGAAAAGGACTAAGGAGTATGTTCAATATAATGCAATTAAGAATATTACATTTTGTAATAATTAAATATATAACACAAAGTAATAACATTCTTATCTTAATCCAAGGTTGTAATAAATGATGTTGATGCGTGCTTCTGCTGCGCCATAATGGCAATAGATCAGTATAATTTTCACACTTAGAGCAGCCCGGGTTACTTTGCTTAGAAAAGCAATTAATAAATACCGGCGACCACTCATTGACCTTGAAAGTACGTTTTGTTTATAACCTTCGTGTAAATGTCGTAAAAAGCATTTACAAAAATTACGTCATTAAAATCTACTCCAAGTATTACAAACAAAACATACGAGCAGATTTAGGTGTGATAACATTATTAAAGTAACATAGAACAAGATGATCCCCATTTTGAATAACACCATATGCTTCCTACGTGGAATGGATATAAAATAAACACGTTCCAAAATAAAATTCACGTAAAGATTACATGTAAACAAAGAACTTTTTAAACAGGTGAACTCACCTGCAGGAGGGTGTCCTGCCTTCAGTTGAGCACTTTCATCAGGGGAAGACATTGTTAATTACTTAAAATGTACCACAAAATGCACTGGAAACGTAGAAATCTGATAAGATTGTAGCGTAAATACGAGAAATTTGGCAACGTGTAAGTACACGACAGGCACAATGACACAGGCGCGGTGAAACGTCAAACATATTTTCAGCTGGCAACATAAAGTGTCTAAGTTTATGGCATAGATTTATAATATATAGAGATACCGTCTCAGCGAGCTGTCACTGTTACCACTTTTGTTTAGTGTACGATTAACAATTTAACACCACCTTGCTGTAGCCATGTTGATAAAGTCATATGGATAAACTATCGACATTTCTTGCAATTTTAATTTTACTTCAAAGGTTTAACGATACCTAAAATGAACAAAAACGCTTTAATTCTTTATTCTGGTTATCAGATCACAATTTTATCGTCACGCCGCAGGGAACCAAGGGAAAGTTCAGATATTTAATTAAAATACATAAATACCTACAACTTGTACTACTTGTACTAAAATATGTGTTCCGAAATATTTGAATTATTTTATTATATTTATTATTCATAAGCATTTCAATTATGTTTATGTTTAACGAAGATATTGAAGCTTCAATTAATAGCTATTTCGTTCCGCTGTGTAGCGTTTATCGATATATAACATGATTAAAATCGACTTTTCACCTCCCTAAAAGAGCACACATACACAGCCTGGATGCACCAAAAAAGGTAACACTTTGATTTGAAGTTCGTATTGTCAACAGTATGGTTGTCCTTTTTTGACAAATGGCATTTTTAAAAGAGCGAGGAGAGAGAAATGATACTAGTTGCTGCGCCGTCAAAGAGAACAGAAAACGTTGGGGCCTTGGTTTATGGTATCAACAGACGACCGCACCAGACGGCTTATAGTGTGGTCAAAATATCTCTTTCTCGCTCTCACATATAACTGCGTCCTTAACAGACGACCTTACACACGATTGAACTTGCGCCAGACCGCACTAATGTCGCGATCCAGTGTGGTTGTCTGTAAAAGCGGCAAATTTAAAAAAAAATTAGGCGCCGCCAGAAGTAGTACAGCGGCCAGGGGGCCTCCAACACTAATCGATGTGACTGGACAGTATACTACTGACAAGTGGTATGGTTGTGTTCGGTAGAGTGTACTGAGTACGAAATAAGGACTTGTCACTTTCTAAGACTGTGGGGGGGTTAACTGTGACGTCACAAAGATGGCGGTCCCGGGTTTCAAAGTTTAGATAATTACTCGGCAAGTTATTATCAGATTTTTAAAAATGAGGTGTCCTATGAAAGCTGATGAAATGTAGAATAAAACATGCTATATAACTAAAAGTGTAATTCAATTAATTATTTTATTATTTACAAAAATCCGAAAACTTAACATCTGTCTTTTTTTTCTCATTCAAAAAACACAATGAAAACGGCCACTTAGATAAAAAATATGTTATATAAATAATTTAGGTAGATGATTAAGCTGCACGTTACTTCTTGAATTATGTGAATCCGATAATAAATAAGTAAACTACGATGATTATACCGTGGGCGCGGCGCAGCGAACCGCGCGCGCTCGGTTCCTTGGAGGTGCGGCGCGACTGAGAATGCTGTACTGTATATCAAAATCTACCTAACATTTTTAAACGAGTCATATATCAAATGAAAGATATTTAAATAACCAATAAAACGTGGTTATAAACTGGTGCTTGTCATCTAATAATAAGTATATAGAAATAAGCAAACAATAAAAAACCAAAAAGTAGTCACTTCAGTGTCGATTGGACTCATTGTATTATATGATTTATATGCCAAGCATGAAAAGGTAATCTAATAAATGTGCCTAAAAATAGTTTACGGCGTTTTGACGTAAAAAATTACTTGATTTATTTTTGTAGATTTGAGATATTTAGTAGACGGTCAGGGCTGTCAGCACCGCTGCTTTCTGGGCATCCACTGTTTAGAGTTTTAGAGGAACTTCGACACGAGACAAGTAGAAATCCGCTGGATCTACAAGGCAATGATATGTACTACCCAGGGTGGTATATGGGGAACGAGAACGACCCCGACACATGCAATTGGAGGTAATGCTAGGTTTGAAGCTTGGAATGGGGTGGAGAAGAGCTACTGAACATCAGTGATATAGAATGAAAGCATGTAAGGAATGGAGAAGAAGCTACGTGGACAAGAGACACGCGCTGATACAAAGAGAGGCACTATAAAAATTTGAGATGTTGATGGCTAATACCGACCTAATAAAAAGGCAGGAGATATTTGATAAGAAATACAGGGTACAATATAGGAGAGAGAGACAACTGGAAGGTGGAAGTCAGACACCCGACGACCATCTGCTTTACGAATGGCTCAAGAAGAAGCTCAACGAAACTAGCATAGTGATCCCTAAACTGGGAGAGCAAGTATCAATATCACTGTGCAGATATGCGAGTTCCAAGCAGAGGTATGTGCAATAGCCCGCTGTGCACGTATAGTTAAAGAGAGTGTGCAGCAAGAAGGCGCTATTGTAATATATACAGATAGCCAGGCAGCACTAAAGTCACTAAAGAAAATATCGGACAGGTCCTCTCTCGTAAGAGAATGTCGAGAGGAGCTTAACTCGATAGGCAAATAAAGAAGTGTCACGGTGGCATGGGTACCTAGGACACTAGGGAGTGACGGGAAATGAGACGGCGCACGAACTGGCGAGGATTTTTTTTTTATTTATTTATCATGAAGTATGAGAGAGACGGAATATATGGGTCCGGAACCGGCTCTGCCTATGTCAGCGCTGCCATGTCACGCGTATCTCATGTAACTTTAAAAGTTGAGTTTCGAGATAATTACGTTTAAAGTTTTAAAGATTCAAATGCTGTTATCGTTGACGGTTCATTGTAAGTAATTTTTTTATTTTTTCTAATCTACATGTAGGAAACATGGTCACAGAATAGGTAGGCCCTTTAATTTTTTTTTCGCATAATTTAATAGTTTTCATTTTATTCGAATTAAATGGTTCCGCATGATCAACTCTTCCATACTATTATATAGTGGTCACCCGAAGTCATGTAAGTCAAGTTACATGACATACGCGTGATCAGACGTGGCACGTACTACTTTACCAACCTGATTCAAGTCTTCGTCGAACTCAAATTTATGAACAATTTAATTGATCCTTTTGTGTTACGCATAAAATGTCATGAATTGTGCTTGAGTTTAGTAAAAGGTACCACTTCGTCGATTGTTGATTGTTGACAAAGTCGTGCCTTTAGCCAAAAACGTCACAATTTATGGGTTTTGTTAAACAACGGAATCAATTAAATTGCTAACAAATAGGAATGTAAATTTATAGAAATCTAACACTTCTTATTAGAATTGCGTTAAGCAGAAAGGATAATTCCGCTTGCGCATAAACCGTACCGTAGGTATTTACTAGATAAAATGTGTAATTTTTTCATAATCAAGTGAAATAATATTGTTGTCGTATAAACCAAGCGCTCGGCCATAGTCATGCCTAATTCCGGTAACTTATGCAATGCAACTCAAGTTAACTGAGTTGTGTCTGACGCCATCGGCAAAAAAATGAAGTTACATGTGTTAGCCATATGCTTTTCTCAGTAAATAATTAAGTAATTCAAAATTTTCTTTTAGCGGTTATATTTAACGGTTTTTAAATCGTCTGATTTAGACTGGTTATCCGTAACTCATGTAACTCGAGTTAACGGAGTTTGGCGTGACACGGCAGAGCGGATGTTACGAAAGGAGTCATAGAAAAAGTAAATGGATGGAGATGGAAGCACAGTCGAAGATGATGACTAAAGGTACATAGATCACAGGAGAACCAGGTATCTTTTGAAACTAGGTAAGAGCAGTCTGAGACTACTGACGGGTATCATTACTGATCATAACACACTCAACAGACCTCTTAAGATAATGGAAATTAGTAGAGACACCTCCTGTCCACACTGTGGTAAGGAGGAGACTAGCTTACACTTACTACCTTACTAGCAGAATGTACTATGTATGCGGCACCGCGATATAATACATTCGGTAGAGACACACTGAAAGAAAACGAACTAAAGGACGTCGAACTTAAAGATGTCATCTGTTCTGCAGGAAAACAAAAAGATTTGAGGAGAATGGCGTGGAAATGACCTAAATAAGTAAAGCCTAAAACAGTATGTAAAGAGAGGAGCCTATTTCTGCCAACAAACTGTTATACAGTTTGGCGGAGGTTGTACCTATTATGTATATGCTGTTTCCGTGAATAAACTGTATATTTATTTTATTTTTTATTTTTCTGAGTTATAGAGATATCGCTTACCAGGATACTTATGCTTAATAACACGAATTTGGTTCATAATGATAATTATTTTCGATAACTCTCACTAATAATCGTTATTTTTTAAATATAAAAGTAAAGTGAATACTTCTATGGTTTTTTATTTTATGTTTATTTCTATATACTTATGTATAAGATGACAAGCTCCAGTTTATAACCACGTTTTATTGGTTATTTAAATATCTTTCATTTGATATATCACTCGTTTAAAAATGTTAGGTAGTTTTCAACCGACGAAAAAAAAAAACGGAGGAGGTTCTCAAGTCGACGCGTACATTTTTTTTTTTTTTTTTTTATGTATGATTACGCATAACTTTTTACAGAGGTGTTCGATTTTGATAATTATTTTTTTTATTGGAAAGGGTATACCCCAAAGTTGGTCCCATATAAATTTGGAAAAAAAAATCCAACCTTAAGGGTAGGAAAATAGGGGATGATTGATTTTTTCACTCACCGATTGTAACGTATGACCACGCATAACCTTTTACAGAGTAGTCGTAATAATAATAAAAATTTGGAAAAAAATCCTACCCTAAGGGTGGGAAAATAGGGGTAATTTATTTATATTACAGAACATAATAGTTAAAGTAGGATTATTAATATAACAGTTAATAGCTAAAGCAAGGTAGGTAGCTATTTTAAAAGTAATCAAAAATTAAGCATGTAATAATTTGTATAAATTATAGCCACAGAAAATTATAAAATAAAAACTTTTTAACAAAAAAAAATAACCGCCGAAAAAAAACTAAAAGGAAATAAAAAAACCGGCACTAACACGAAACGAGTCGACCAACAAAAACAATAGCACACTGAAAAGAAAAAAATAATTATTTTGTCTTCAATAACGCAAGTGAATACCTATGAACTATGTATATACATACTTCTGAAATCAATCACACAAATCTGCGTATTTATATATTTACAATCTGTTATTTTTGGAGTCGGTGCAGTTGCTTCACTAAGGTGCTCAAGTTTGTTTGAGGCTGGCATACGTTAACATACGTGCTCCGATGCTGTCCTTTGTGGAAGAATCAAGATCTTTTTTCGCGAGTAGATGATTTAATTAAAAATAATTTAGAGAGAGTCCTTAACATTAAGTTTAGTGACCGGTCTTGGTGTCAAGGGTCCCTTCCCATCAGGCACGGTGGCTTAGGCATCCGTAGGATGTCTGGTGTAGCTTTGCCAGCTTTTTTGTCGTCTGTCCACAGTTCGTTGGGTCTCATAGGTAAAATCCTTCGCACAAACTATGAGGTCTCGGGCTTGGAAGTCGCAAAAAATGCGTGGCTGCGTGCGTGTCCCGGTCAAGACATCCCTGAACATCCAGAGTCACAAAAAAATTGGGACGATCCAGTATGTAAATTGGCTGTAGCTACCCTTCTCGACCAGTGCGGCGGCGCTGCGGAAAGAGCTAGACTTTTGGCAGTAGGCACTAGAGAGGCTGGGCACTGGCTCCGCGCGCATCCTTCTCCTAAAATCGGAACTTTTTTAGAGCCCAACACGCTCCGGCTCTCGATTTGCCTCCGTTTAGGTATCCCGGTGTGTGCCCCTCATCGTTGCCCCTGCGGTGCGGACGTAGACCAGTTAGGTCACCACGGTCTCTCCTGCCAGAGGAGCGCGGGCCGCTTCTCCAGGCATGCCGCCCTTAACGACATCATCCGTCGGTCTCTTGCATCGGTCAATGTGCCTGCTCTATTGGAGCCGACCGGCATATTGAGAAGTGACGGCAAGAGACCCGACGGGATGTCTTTGATTCCGTGGAGTATGGGGCGGGTGCTAGTGTGGGATGCAACCTGCGTAGACACGCTGGCCCCGTCACATCTCCACGGAACCTCTGCGAGGGCGGCAGCTGCTGCAGAGGCGGCCGAAAACGCAAAGGTTGGGAAGTATCGCGGTCTCGGCGCCGAATATTGTTTTGTTCCTTTCGGCGTCGAGACCCTGGGTCCGTGGGGTCCTGGCGCCCTGAGTCTCTTTGGAGACCTTTCAAAGAGACTCAGGGACGCAACTGGGGACCCAAGAGCTGGCAGTTACCTCGCTCAACGCTTCAGTCTGGCAGTTCAGCGGGGTAACGCAGCCAGCATCTTGGGGACCTTGCCACAGGGGCCTTTTTTAGATTTAGTTTAGTTTAGTTTAATTTTATTTTAGAATAGTTTGTATTTAGTTTAATTGTAATTTTAAGTTATTTTATTTATTGTTTTTTGACTTGTTTTTGTACCATATATATGAATAAATTTACAATTTTGCATTCAACCTAAATTATTTACATAACATATTTTTTATCTAAGTGGCCGTTTTCATTGTGTTTTTTGAATGAGAAAAAAAAGACAGATGTTAAGTTTTCGGATTTTTGTAAATAATAAAATAATTAATTGAATTACACTTTTAGTTATATAGCATGTTTTATTCTACATTTCATCAGCTTTCATAGGACACCTCATTTTTAAAAATCTGATAATAACTTGCCGAGTAATTATCTAAACTTTGAAACCCGGGACCGCCATCTTTGTGACGTCACAGTTAACCCCCCCACAGTCTTAGAAAGTGACAAGTCCTTATTTCGTACTCAGTACACTCTACCGAACACAACCATACCACTTGTCAGTAGTATACTGTCCAGTCACATCGATTAGTGTTGGAGGCCCCCTGGCCGCTGTACTAAAGAGGGTTATCGTGCGTTATCGTTATTCTGCTATACTTGCGAGACTTGTCTTGATTTGTCTTGATGTATCTGATTTAATAATGAAGTGGATAATTTGGAGGTATTTCTTATGTTTGTGTGGATTAAAAAGTTCTCTTCTATACTGTGTACATTACATATCAGCTAGTAGGAAGAATAAAACGCGTAAAAATAAACATAAAAACGTTATTAATATTTGGCATTAAGTAGTATGAAATTTATTAAGTTACAAAGCGAATGTACCTATACCCTCACCATAAGTTTTACGCGGCCTTAAGCGCTAGCGACTGCGTCAACTTAAACGAAGTGCATCTTAAGCCCCCTCCTCACTCGTGCGCGAATCGCGGCGCGAAGCCGCGAACGCGGGTGTGGCGTCGATTTTCGCAGACAGCGAAATCGACTCCACACTCGCATTCGCGGCTTCGCCCGCGATTCACGCGCATAGTCTGGAGGGGGCTTTACTTGCACCATTTAAGGGTGGAATCACATCTGTCAGCATCGAGCCGCATTTTATATATGAGAAATTGCTCGTTAGTATGGAGATGCGTAGGGGCTGTCCATAAATTACGTCATCGATTTTTGACGATTTTGGACCCCCCCCCCCCCTATAATCATCCAAAAATCATGCATCAAATGACCCCATTTCCTCCTACTTCATGCTACCGTCATCCGATGTCCAGACCCCCCCCCCTAATTTGAAATGACGTAATTTATGAATAGCCCCGTACGCATCGAAAAGCTGAAAGCATGCGTACGCATCTTCATACTAATGAGCAATTTCTCATATATAAAATGCGGCTCGATGCTGACAGATGTGATTCCACCCTTCATTCTGTCAGTACGAGGGAGATGAGTTAGTTTACGGCGTAGTCGCTAGCGAATATGTCAGTGTCATACTCGTGGTAAGGTAAGAATACTGATTGATTACATAAAAAAATCATATAAGTAAGTAAATCAAACTAACCGGGAGCCTGGCCAATAACACAATCGTACAGATACCACACGGGATAGTTATGCTATTTAGGGTTCTTGCTAAATTGGAAATTCAATAGCGTAAGTATTGAACACTCAATTTAGCTAGGACCCTAAATGGCGTAACAATCGCGGAGCGTGATGGTACATCGACTAACGTCGGTCTAAAAGAAAAAAAAATAAGTATCGGGATATGAGATGCACAGATGTCAATTTGACTTTAGACTTTTTTCAGCGAGATCAGGTCAATGTGTACAGTTATTATATTCCTTTTCAAATAGCTTGGCCTCTGTGACAGCTGATGGCTCCTCTACACCACTCCAAGGGATGCATTTATGCGTTAGAGGGAGCAAGTGATATTGCTATCTCATTCTACCGCATGGCTGCGTCCCTTGGAGTGGCCGGCGTTGGCCCATCGTGTAGAGGAGCCATGACATCTCAATACAACTTTTCGTTTTAAGGTTATAAAATGTATGGAGATGACAGCTGTCACAGAGGCCAAGCTATTTGAAAAGGAATATAGATACCCCACGCCACAGACAAGACATCCTTCAGACTGAGCATAGTAGCGCTACCCCCTCTACCACAAATATACGGTAGTTTTACCCCATTTTCGAGTCAAAGTGTCTTTGTGTGAAGCTCGTGTCTTTGAACGGACCAATCACGGCACGGGACCTCGCTCACCTCGTCCCCCGCACCCCAGTATTTTTGGCAGTATCGGTTTCATGAAATAATTGCTCTAAACTCCGTCTAGAGGATTCCTAGTCTATGCCCCACGCTAGCGTCTTTTAAGCGTCGGCGTCTATTCAGCACTATGGAAAATGGTGTCGCTGCGCAGTTTCATTTCATTTCATTTCATTTCATTTATTGCATAGTCATGAACATAAATTACATAATAAGATGTTACAGTTAAGTTGGCCAATTCATGACACCCTGTTAGGGCACACAACATTTAACTTACTAGCTAATACCTATTAAACATTTCATTATAATATATTTACCGTATAATTAGCGTGTATAAGAAAAACAATAGTCTAATAATAGTAACATTGTAAAAGTCAACAAGTTGCTCCAACGTTGCGCCGAGCCAATAAAGTTGACAAGATGCCGATGCTCGGAAGCTAGCGTCTTCCGAGCATCGTGGGATGTCGCTATGTTAGTAGGTCAGGGGCGTATTTTGAAATTTCGCGCCCCGGGCCAATACGTTTCGCCGCCCCAGAAGTCAAGGAAGAAAAACAAAATGCAATTCGCCAAGGGCGCCATACGGCCGATATACCGCCCCTGGCGGATTGGCGCCCCGGGCCATGGCCCGGATGGCCCTAGGGTAAATACGCCCCTGTAGTAGCTACTGTAACTTATTTTCGGACGCATCTCTTCCTCTTGGTTTTCGGATCAAGCTCGCACACCTCCCCCATTTCGCATTTCCGACCTTCGCAGAGGACACCGTTGTTACCCGCTGAAAAATAATACATAATTTAAAAACTTCGATACTTCTACCAAAAATAACTAAAAACATGTTTAGTGATTCATAGTCAACTAGGAACCCTTAGAGCAGGGGTCACCAAATTGCGAACCGCCGATCTATTTTGTGCTGTACATTACATTTGATTAATTAATAAAGTCAAGTAGAAGCGGACCGCGATGGTCATTTTATTTTAATAACCGGACCCATGACGAAACTGACCAAAACTAACTGCCCATATGTATGTAGAAAACATATTTTTTTAGGGTAGGACGGTGTTGGCGGAGGATTCTAAGGATTAGCTAAACAGAAAGGAAGACGAACGAAGAGGTCCTGAGCATGGCGGGAGAGAAGAGATGCCTGTTAGACGCAATAGCTAACAAAAGGGGCAAGATGGTTGGCCACCTGATACGGCACGACAGATTCTTTTTTAACATCCTGGAGGGCAAGATTGAGGGGAGTTTCTGTCGTGTTGTACGAGGGAGTTAAAAGGCTGGCCCGGTAAAAAGAATAGTGGCGATTACTCCACCGACAAGAGCATAGCTCTTAAATATTGATGATGAGGTACCTCTAGCACGTAAAGCTGAAATCGTGAACCTTGTCCGAAATTCGAAATGCACGAAGGGCCTGTAGCCGCGCGCGGCAGTTGACGTCTTTGGCGGTCAATGGGTAGAAACTAATAGAAAGAGCCCATCAACGTGCACACTAGCGCCACTGCTAAATAATCGTGATTATTTAAATTTAACGACAGGTATTTAAAAAAGGAGGCCGCTACGTACTGTACTGTGTATTTAAGTACCTTTTGAATACATCCAACTAGTTTTTATGTTGCTGGATTCGTCAATCTATGCGTCCAAAGTTAAAACGGCCGTTTTTGTTTTGAGTTCATAGATCGACGAATGCAGCAACATAAAAATAAAAACTACATAGTTGGATGTATTCAAAAGGTACTTAAAACATACACAATACAGACCGTAGCGGCCTCCTTTTTTAAATACCTGTCGTTAAATTTAAATAATCACGATTATTTAGCAGTGGCGCTAGTGTGCACGTTGATGGGCTCTTAAATCAAAACTATTTATTTAAGAACTTACGTTCGTAATGTCCAGCGCCGCCATGGCTGACGGGCTCGAAGCAGGACTTCTCGTTGCTCTGGTTGAGGCAGCAAAGCTTGCCGCCTTTGCAGTCGTAATCATCCCTACATTTAGGGGTCCGACTGGTCACCTTGTAGGATGGGGGGCACTGGCGGCCTGGAAGTTCAAATCAAAATAAATTAGGTACAGAAGGTTCACTCTCTAACAAAACGCGTCTATTACGACAGATATGACCGCAGGGTGGCGCAAGCGCGAGCAGGGTGTCCGTTCCGTAGCGGTGAGCGGCAACTACTACTGCTAGACACCAAAATTGGTGTAGCCGCATGTACTTGTAGCGACGCGACGAAATCGCGGAGTGAGCCACGCCTGTCAGAAGTCAGAGCGAATGGAATTGTTTAACGTTTAACCCTTTCCGCGGCGCACCATCGGAACCTTGTCGGAATCCACGAAGGTTGATATTGGGCTGTATGTAGCCGCGCGCGTTAGTTGATGTCTTGGCGGTCAAGGGGTTAAGCAAATAAAGGGTTATTAACTATAGTTAATACACGCTGTGTTACATCACCAACTTTCCTCCGAGTAATTCGAAGTTTAATATTGTTATTATGCAGGTAGGTACCTACCATTCCTAACCATTAAGCTACCATTTAGGTAGCTTAATGTTTGGTACCAAGGTGCAAGGCTTTAAGAACGTGATAGCCGAGGTATTTATGAACATTTTAGCCATTATATGTTTACAATTTGATTAAAACTCAAGGTAAATACTCTGGATTGGATATTTACGTGTCCATAATAAATAAAAAAAAAACACCAAACTATACGATATCATTTAGTCCTTTTACCTGCGTCCGTGTAAGCGACGGCCAGCAAAAGCGCCAAAGCAGAGAACACCACAGTTAGGGATCCTGAAAAAATCACCAAATTAAACCTCTCATGTCGGATTATAACGGATTATTTATTTAATTGTAAAAGGTTAGGGATAAACAGATTAAGGCTCTCATTCCACTGAGGCGAAGAAGATTAAGAGACGGGCGAGAATCAACCATTAAGCCCGCTCCACACTCGTGCGCGAATCGCGGCGCGAAGCCGCGAACGCGAGTGTGGAGTCGAGTTCGCAGGTCTGCGATTCGCGCACGAGTGTGGAGCGGACTATTATAGTATTGGGTGTCATCTAGCGGAGCGGAGAAGAGAACCAATAGTATTGGTTATTCCCGCTCTTCTCTTATTTCTTCTGGTCTCTGCTTTAATGGAAAGGTACCATATTATTGTATTGTCATCAGAACTACATACAGCTGCCAATTTTCATGACGCTACGATCCTTGGAAGATGGTTAAATTAGTTACCTTAGATTCCATTACAGTTAGTTACATACAGGTCGAGAGTTCCTATGGCCACCTCCTGTCTCCATCATCAGATCAGTTCGACAGTACCATATTATTGTATTTTCATCAGAACTACATACAGCTGCCAATTTTCATGACGCTATGATCCTTGGAAGATGGTTAAATTAGTTACCTTAGATTCCATTACATAGTTACATACAGGTCGACCTAATAAAAGCTTGTTAAAAATGATCAATCCGCTCCCGGTGCAAACTGCCTAATTGACCATTTCCACACAATCGATCAGGGGGCCTACGCGAACCACGTTCGACGTGTTGCTTCTCTGTCGCACTTGTAAATTCGTACGTAAGTGTGACAGGGAGACAACACGTCGAACGTGGTTCGCGGTAGGCCCTCTGCATGCGGATTCACATGCGCGTGATAACCATGCTGATTCTCAGTGTAAAAACTTCTACATATCTTATTACAACAAATGGCATTTTAAATACTGCTGGCTAAGTAGGAGCAACTAATTCAATCGATTATTAAATGCTCTAAGAATCTATCGACCAAATGGCGCAATGTATCGCAAATCGCATGCGATTATCGTGACGTTTGTAGAGGCCATAAAACGATGTAGGCGATTCGTTATTTATGTATTTCGCAAAAGTTTACACTGTACAGACTGTACTAAGATATTGGACACAAATGATTTCCAATAAACACAGAATAACACTATTTTCGTACAGTTCCACATGTGTTTTGTTTGGGGCATTATCTATGAAAAGGAACCTTATTGTCGTTGGCGCTTACGCCGCACAGCGTCGCGCGGCATTGTATTAATACCGGAGCAATACTACTTCTGTGGAAGTTTATATCTGACGTTATCTATGAAAAGGGACCTTATTGTCGACGGCGCTTACGTCATTATTCGATCGAACGATCGTTAATAAATAGTATAAACTTCCACAGAAGTATTTTTATACAAAAGTTAAGTAAATTGATAGTTCAGTAACGATAAATAAATGTTAATAGTTTAGTGTAATGTTAATACAAAACCTCGACATTTAACAGTAAGTAGATTATGACTAAAATTAATCTTTACATTTCTTCTAGACTTTATTTGTAAATATTGTAACAGCTAAATAAACAATTTACCCATGTTATGCAACGTAGACACCTCCACCACTTCTTAAAGTCGCCAGGACACTGCCAGTCAGGTTTACATCCGTCGTTTAAATACTAAAATACCTGAGTCATAAGCACTGAAATAGGTATCAGGTTAACCTAGAGGGAATCATGTATTATTGTGTAGGGATTGCGGTTTTTGGTGGGTTTACCATATAGGGTTTTCCCGTTGAGTAATTCAGCCTGTAACAAAAATACATGTTGGGCCCACGACAAGCAATGTTCAAGTTGTAGATGAATTTCTGGAAACTTTCATGAGAAATTCTTATGCAAGTTTCCACTTAGAAAGTCCCCGTTCAAATTAGGGATTATTAGTATTATTACGGTAAACGTACTGGTGATGGTGCTCGACGCGGTCCCAGTACATGTCATCTTGAAACTTAAGTCATTGTCATTAGAGGTGACAGCAAGGTGTCATCTATTGGGCATTAGCATGTCGAGCACTAGTACGTTTACCTTACATTTATTACTCAATGTTCTTGACTGTTGACGACTGAATTATCCAAACAAGTGTAATAGCGTTTTATCACGCTGTTACGCAGACAATAACGACCATCATATCCCTACCGATCGAAAAACTGTTACAATGAGTTTTTCTTTATTGATTTAAATGCCATCTAGTGAGTTCCCCTCTAACTGGTACTAATATAACTTGAGTACTAACAGTGATGTACATACCTATTCACGCCTCAGAGTTTGGTCAGTAATATAAAAAATTTACCTTCCAATAAAATTGGTATTATGTTTCCTTCCACGTCGGATATCTTCATTGAGAGAGCAACGCGATCGTTGACCGATAGGTGCCGCTAGCGTCTATGTAGTCGCTCCGCCCCACGCCGTGACGTAGTTCCGCTTCCTTCCTGCCAACCATTGCTCGCTTCACGCTGCTCGCCGCGGCCATGTCATTGTTGAGGAGAAGTACCGTCGGCATAAAAGAAGCCTAGAAGCCTGCCAGGAAGGCATTACTCAGATATCCGACGTGGAAGGAAACATAATACCAATTTTATTGGAAGGTAAAATTTTTATATTATGTGTTCCGTTCCATTCCACGTCGGATATCTTCATTGAGACCTGTTTATTATCTCCTGGTGGCGAGTCAGCGGGCGCGCAAGCGTTAGGGCTACACCTACTGTCATAGAACTCAGAGAAAGAATAAATATATACGACATATTGCAACCCATGAAATCACAGTGACTCGTTATAATGATACATTACAGGAAATTGAGAATGTAAATTGTAATCCCAGGTCCGAATCTGACGTTAAACTGGTTTGAGAGATTTCTCATTCGAAATCGCTTCCGAACCGCAGAATCTCGGCGAGTCATGATCCCAATTAACTTAAGCCAAAATATCGCTAAGTGGATAGTTTTCCAGCCACTTTAGTTATCAAGTACATCGTGGATCTAAAGCAATCGTAGGCGAGGCCGGCTTAGATGAGACTGTGGCTGAAATAAATAAGCGCAATGTCCCCTAACATTTGTGTAATTCTCGCAAGTTGACGTACCCAGACTACCTACTTAATGGGTCTATACATTATTCCGGAGCTTCTAAGAGTCAAGTCGGTAAGACACGTTATCTGGTTTAGAGCCGAATTTCGGACACAAAATAATAGCGTGAAAGTTAACTATGCAATTACCCGGGCTACAGTGTAGTAGACTAAGGTCATTGACCCTGCGGTCTGATGCTAACAGCAAATGTGCGGCAGCTCTTCTATCGTACTTCTTCTAACGTACCTAACGTTGTAGGGCTATTCAAATTAGGGCAAGTAGATTTCTCGCGTCCCAAGCTGGTGGTTTGGGAGGCGCTGGTCTCGCTATTAATGGCGTTGGAAGAAGGCATAGTGTCCGATAGTGGTTCACATACAGCACTTGTTACAGGCTTATGAACAAGTATCGTTCTGAAAGCTAACATGGACAATAGAAATAGATGTCTGAGATAGCTCGCTTCTACATTGTGGGCGTACAGGCGGCCTAGACAAGGGGACGATCTAGGGAGTGCTCCCGTTACTGGTTTTCAATACAAACATAGTACCGGAACCGGGAATACCCGGTTCCTCCATATTAGTGAGACAGTGACAGTTGCGTCTCGTTCGCTACGTAGCGTTAGCCCTTGGCATGTTGCATGCATGCGCCAGTCACGCCAGTAGGTACATCACAGCGGACGTCACTCCTGATCTCGCCAGCTCGGTGTTGGAGCGTCCTATCTGACAGGAGCTACGCCTCATTCTTAAGGTCGTTGACTCGTAAGAGAGGGCGGTCTGATGCTGTGTTCACTAGGACCGCCAGTAAATTGCAAGCTTACCACAGCTGCGTGAAGGCTCTCCTTATCACGCCGTCACAGTAAACAGACTAGGCTGGGAGGTGGAGACATCCATACCAAGTCGTATCACCGGCAGCTGCCAGACGCGACGTGGTAGCAGTTCAGAGTCTGTTAAGAAATACCGTGACACAGTGCGAAGGCTCTCGAAAGCGGAGGCTGGCCAACAGGCCTATCAGGAGAAGATAGTCTCGGCGGCTTCTGGGCGTAGCTGCCACTCGGGCGCGCAGTGACTTCTTGATAAACCGTCGCCCTCGGGGGTTGTATCGACCTGGTAAGTAGCAAGGAACCAGCGCGACCTGTAGACGATCTGCTGGCATCAGCAGTTTTTGCGACAGCCGTGGTAACGGAGGGGATGTAGTGTCGCCGTCGTTTTATGTATACTGTAGTGGTGCGGTTGTATGTTTACACTTCTGTCGTCAGCGCTGCAGATGTGGCCCGTTAACGGTTACTCTTCACTGAAAGGGCCTTACCTCGTACATTGTCTACCAATATTGGAGATTGTAACGGACTGCTTGCATAAGATGAGGGAGGAAGTGGCGCGAGGCTTTCGGCAGCTTCGTGTTGCTGAGGACTGCGAAGGTGTCACCTTCCTCCATGAACTAAAGTTTGCGAGTTTGAGACGGAACAGGAGGCGTTGAGTCTCATTTCTGCGAGAAACTCGGCAGCAAGGCAGGCCTGTATGTCGCGAAAAAGAAAACTTTCAATCGGGGTGTTGTGCCGCGTGTCCCACGTGATGTCTAGGAGCGTGATAGTCTGATTCGCTTTATCCGAAGAAACACCCTATATCGAGCTAGTATAGGGGCATGGTCGCATGCTTTTAAGGAAATCGAACTAATGAAATCAAGTCTAAAATCGATTTTGGCGCTTGCGTAACAAAACTGTTTCGATAAAGTCGAAGACAGACAGATGTAAACTGTTGGAGTCCTCCTGGCCCCTTTCCCTTAGCACCGGAAACTCAAGCTTGTTCAGGCGCAGCGGGTTTATTTATCCCATTTTGTTTATTATGGGCTTGGCGCACGAGAAAGACTTTGTAAGACGGAACTTAAGCTGGAGAGCGCAGGCAAGCAGAGATAATTATGTGAAGTCTGCAGACCTTTTCGATGCCTTTCACCTCGGTTTTGAGCGGTCGCACAGGGCCTTGTCGCTAGCTGTTCTCCGGTTGGATCACTCCATGGCCTCGAGAAGTCGTAGGAACCTCGAAGCGGCACGGCTCCTCGTCGATCAGCACCTTTATAAAGCCCGGGAACGCGACGTATTTTCCTCTGAGTATCGACATATCTTACCGCTTTCAACTCCGGGCAGTCGAGCCACGCAGGACTAAGCTCCTTACACCTTTTCTGCCGTCGCCGGAGGATTCCTTAACCGAAAACAAGAGCTTAGCGGTCTGTTCGTGCTGTGGCACCATAGCTATAGGCGCCTGAGTACCTCAATGGGACCATGTGGACAGGACAAAACTGATACTGAGGCGCCCATCAGCAGGCGGCATCGGCGGCAGGTAAGTTCGCGGTGGTATTCTTCTATTCTCGAACAGAACATGGGCGCCATTGCAAGGGACGACATCGTCGTGGTTGCAGCATCGGTGGACAGCATCGACGTGATTGTCGGTGCCATCATGGCAACCGCCGCCGCTCAGGAGGCGCCGGTGCGTGAAGCTAGAGGCGCCATCGTGGCGGCCGGCTCGGGAGGCACCGGTGCGTGAGGCCGGGCGGCGCTATCATGGCGGCCGCCACTGGTTCGGGAGGCGCTGGTGCGTGAGGCGAGGACCCATCGTGGCGGCCCGCCCTAGAGGCGCTGTCGCGTAAGGCGGGCGGCTCCATCGTGGCGGCCGCCGCCGCCGGCTCGGGAGGCGCCGGTGCGTGAGGCGAGACGCGCCATCGTGGCGGCCAGCTCGGGAGGCACCGGTGCGTGAGGCGGCCGCCGCCTGGCTCGGGAGGCACTGGTGTGAGGCGAGAGGCGCCATCGTGGCGGCCAGCTCGAGGCGCCAGTGCGCAAGGCGGTGGTGCCATCGTGGCGGGCGGCCCGTTGTGGCGGCCGCCACCGCCGGCTTGGGATGCGTCGGTGCGTGATGCGAGAGGCGCCATTGTGGCGGCCAGCTCGGGAGGCACTGGTGCGTCGGCCACCGTAGCCAGGCTAAGGTGCGTGAGGCGAGAGGCGCCGTCGTGGCGGCCAGCTCGATAGGCGCCGGGCCGATGGCTGGTTCGTAGTTGCACTCATCATCACGGCGACACTGCTGCCCTCGGCGGCGCCATCGTGGTGGCCACCACCGGCGCGTAGGTGCGGCACCACGGAGCGACGTCATGACGGACGGCAGCCAACGCGGCGATCGTCGCTATACTCGTAGCGTTTCCACTGCTTCCACGTAACTTACCTTCCTTCCACACGAGCAGTCGGGACGCAGAAGCGGTCCGCCTTCACCTTGGCGCCAGGACGGGATCGAGAGGTTCGCTATCCACCCGCGCCGTGACCGCAGCAACAGGAGCGGGCGTGTGCCTCTCGGAGTCCCGCGGACTGGAAGCGCCCGCAGCCACAGGAGCGGGCGAGTGACGTCTCTCGGAGTCCCGCGGACTGGAAGCGTCCGCACCGCGACTGCAGCAACAGGAGCGGGCGCGGACTGAAAGCCTCCGCACCGCGACTGCAGCAACAGGAGCGGGCGCGGACTGGAAGCGTCCGCACCGCGACTGCAGCAACAGGAGCGGGCGCGGACTGGAAGCGTCCGCACCGCGACTGCAGTAACTGGAGCTGGCGCGGACTGGAAGCGTCCGCACCGCGACTGCAGCAACAGGAGCGGATGCGGACTGGAAGCGTCCGCACCGCGACTGCTCTCGCGGACTGGAAGCGTCCGCACCGCGACTGCAGCAACAGGAGCGGGCGTGGACTGGAAGCGTCCGCACCGCGACTGCAGCAACAGGAGCGGGCGCGGACTGAGGAGCGGGTGCGGACTCTCGCGGACTGGAAGCGTCCGCAACAGGAGTGGGCGTCCCGCGGACCCCGCACCGCGACACCTCGGGCTCCGGCCCGCAGCGTCACGGCGTCTCGGAGTCACCTTGGACGACAGCAGAAGAAAGTCGACGGCGCCGGCGCGCGGGGCCGACCTCCCCTGAGCCCCTGTCGCGTCGCAACTAACGACATGAGGTACTCCCAGGTTAATACGACCTGCCTGAGAACCGTCCTTTAGTGTCGAAGTAACTAGCCAATAAAACTAGAATATCATTAACCTGGCTCACCGGATGGTTCGTGACAATCCAAACCTCCTTATCGGCGAAGCGCGGCACCCGGCAGCGGCGCGCGCAGGCTGCCCGCCTTCGCGCCGCCCGGGCGCCGCCCCCGCCGCCGCCGGCACGATGACCGCACGTTCCCTCTCCGATGCGGAGCGACTTGCGTTACCACTTGTTAACGAAAACCACTGACGCACTTCCTACTTCGATCTCGAAAATGCGAGTTAACGGTAACGATTTTAGCAGCATGGAATGTGAAAATTAATTTAGCAAGAAAAAAGTGGGTAGAATCGAAAAGCACCGTTCGATGACTTCGATCGCGAGACCGCCAAAAGACTAATAGTAGCGATCTCTGCTATATCTCACTATTTAATCGACCGAGTTTTGGATCGGAAATGTTAAAGCACCATGCTGCAAAAATATACGCAAAAAATATTTGCGGACCATCGGTCAGACGGTCGACGAAACAATGACATGGCCGCGGCGAGCAGCGTGAAGCGAGCAATGGTTGGCAGGAAGGAAGCGGAACTACGTCACGGCGTGGGGCGGAGCGACTACATAGACGCTAGCGGCACCTATCGGTCAACGATCGCGTTGCTCTCTCAATGAAGATATCCGACGTGGAACGGAACACATAATAACAAAAACACTCTGTATATATAATAATTACTAGATGTAGACGTAGCGTAGGGACGCCCGGCCAGAAGCAGGTGGGCTGTCGATCTCGTGTTGCGTTCATTCAGCCCTGTTCCCTGAAGTTGGAGCTGCAGGTAACGGTCCCGGCGGCATTACCATACTATTCTCCTCAAATCTTCTTCAAAATAATTATTATCTCTCTCTCTTCCTAGCTATTTATCCCACATGGTGGTGGGGTCATCTTTCCTGCTTAATCTTCTCTACTTCGCCCTGTCCACGTAATCGTCCTCGGATAAATTGCACTCACTCACATCCTTCCATCTTGTTCTGGGTCTGCCCCTAGATCTTCGACCTGGGATGGAAAGTTGTAGTGCCAATCCTACGTAGTTAGAAGGCCTTCTTTTAACCAAATAATTACTATCAACAAATAGTAAACAAATAATTACCAGCGGTTGGTTCAAATGCAACAATCGGACTATCATTTTAGTAAGCATTATCACGGTTATAAAAACAATGGTATAGTATTAAATTATCACTGCGGTCGTTACTAAGTCCCATTTACTAAGTATATTAACCTAGTTAGGTTTTATCTGGCTAGTTAATAGGTAGATTAGAAAAATATCAATAAACGGAAGACAGTAGGTACAGACAGTAACTCTAGTAAACTGGTAACTGCATATTATTTCTATAGGTACTTAAGTTAAATAGATTACCCTACCGCCAAATAAATGCATTTTTAAAGACATTTCGTCAGGTGACAAGCAAAATTCACTAATTACCACTACAAGTTTATAGCCATAGTGAACCATATTAGTACTAAAAGAAGGTCGATTTTTGTTTAATTTTTTTTAGTTATTAGTGACCTTTGCTTGTCACCTGACGATTTGGTCATTTTTGGTCACTATATTTAGTTTTGGGACAGTCTAGGCCAGGTGGGGTAAATAATAATACCTATAAGACACACGGGTAAAAAAAGTACTGTGTATGTTGTCTTATATTAGGCCTCGGGGTAAACGGTACGGTACACGGGTAAAAATACCAACTGAACTAGACTGTCCCACAGCTAAATATAACTATATATTTACCCCAACTGACCCTAATGGTATTATCGCTCTATCATACTTTATGGAAATAGGTAGGTTTAATATTCTTATGCCCAGAGCAAGAGTATAGCGGATCATGTTCGTTCACTGTATTGTTCCGTAGCTGCTACTACAAACAAAACTCTGACTGTACAACGCCAGTGGCAAATAAGCACACGTCCCGCCTGTTTATAAGCGGTCACCGTAGCCTATGGACGTCGGGATGAAAAATGTAAGCGCGCGGAGGGAGATTAACGCTCATATGATTTTGGACTTTGGTGCCTTTTTCTACTGACATATGGGTTTGTTGTCAGACTTTAATAATAGGGGAGACCGTGTATGGTTGTCTCAGGGGTTGGTTCATGGTTGTCACACCAATAGTAAGTAAATAAATAACTAAACGAACGAAAAAGTTCATCTACCGCCGTCGAAAGATCACAAGACCTTCTTTACTTTACTTTACTTCTTAGTGGTTTATTATGGCCCCTGTAACAATTAACCTCTAAGACAATCATACTCGGTCTCCTGTACATAATATTAGTACATTACGATACAACTGCGAAAAGTAGGAATTAAGGGAGTGTTTTAAATCGACACGAGTTACGAACTATATACCTTTTCGCACGAATATTGGAAACCGTTTTACAGTAGGTACATATGGCTCTTTAAAGTTTTGACATATGCACGTATTGTGGTAATTACCGCACTAGTACCGTAAAGTAGCACCATATGTACTATAAAAGTATGTTACGTACACAAATTAAGTTTATAAGGAAAATTTGATGCGGTATTTATATTACGTACCTATAGGTACGCCGATAGGTCGCAGTACTCGCAGTGACGGTAATTTAGCAATTTGCCGATAAGTATTCTTGGCATGAGAAACAAAATGAGGAATAATATAACAGATATGCCAATCTCATTAAGGATGACGTTTGACCGGGCCGGAGCTTCCGGCGCATCGTTTTCTATGGGATGCATCACGTGATCGCCTGTCATGTCATAGAAAAGTAAGCGCCGGAAGCTCCGCCTGGACACGGCCCGGTCTAACGTGTCATCCTTTATAGCAGCGGTTGGCAACACGGCCCGCGGGCCGCATGCGGCCCTTGAACCTCTCGCTTGCGGCCCGCGAGCCTCCCTGGTTTTTTTGTATGTAATATTGACAAATGACAATGTCTGCTAAAGTCACAAATATTACCAAAGTGCGGCCCGCGTCAACTTCGTTAACTACTATGTGGCCCTTGGCTGCTAAAAGGTTGCCGACCGCTGCTTTATAGTTAGATGTAAGAGCCTGTTGTAGGACAAAGGTGTGTAGATATGTATAATATTGCTTATTTATAATATTAACTAACGACCCGCCCCGGCTTCGCACAGGTTAACAAATACACCTAAATCGTCCTCAAGAATCACTCTATTGATAGGTGAAAACCGCATGAAAATCCGTTCAGTAGTTTTTGAGTTTATCGAATATACAAACACACAAACAGACAGTCGCGGCGGGACTTCGTTTTCTAAAGGTGTAGTGATTAGCAATTTTCAAAATTACTTCGCCTTCAAAGTGAATTGGTAGCAAGGTGCTTTCCCCTCCCATAATAATTGTTCAAATATCAGTACGAGCCGATACTCAATCGAAAAATTGAAAATACGATCATTTAATTCGCTCTTTACGTACTTTATTAATCGTACTTACAAAGATTAAAAAAAATACTGATTAAACGTACCGTATTTTTCTACCCAAATTTTTTTATGAACTATCTCTTATTTGCATCACAGAGGCAGTGAACGATTAGGTATAAAACACAGTAAAACCCAAAACGCTGATAACAGTTTACCACGACTAATCTTTGACACGCAGCGTTGTTATTACAATTCGATCTTCTTGCTCCGACTTTAAGGTTGATAATTGAACGAACTGTTTAAATCTTGTTCATCTTGTTATTCAAAGTACATAGGCTCGTCGAACCAGTCTCATACTCGTTGTGACTTTTGTAAGTTGAGGACCTGTGGAAAACTTTTGAAATAAAATGGGTGCGTATATTCTTATTTGTTTACATTTACAAGATTAAATACAAAAATAACTATTTATTCATTTTATTTTACTATAAACAATTACCAAAACAAATTTTGTATTAATACTAAACGTATTAATGTGATATTACAATTTTTTTTTGTAATTTAAAAATATTACTTAAAGTGTAAACCGGGTGAAAAGACACAATTTTCAACTTCAAGGAAGATTTTCACCAATAATCCAAATGATAATAGCTAAACATTTTGACATAATTTTTTTTAAGCTCATTAGTTCTTCAATTGGTTATTCGTGAAATCAAATTTTACCTGTCCAATTCAGAGAAAATCAAAGAAAACTAGGTATAGCTACCCGTTTTCTCCACATCCTTAAAACGGGGTCGATAGACACAAGAAAGGGGTGAATAGAAATATTCGGTTTATAGTCGCATATGTATGTCACATAGGTACCTACATCTAATTTGGTGAATTCTAGAACGTATTTCTTCAATAACAGGTTCGTTAATAAAATTGCTTGTACCTAAACAGTAATATATACTTGTATAATTGATAATAATATACTTTTGTTTGTCAAGGAGGTATATATATTTATTATCTGTCTAGACTGTCTCGCACGGTCTTGACCTCTTGCCATTTGTGATGCAAAACTGAAATGATAAATAGCCTATATGGATATATTTTGCAACATTTTCGCTGGCGACCAATAAATAATATAGACTTGCGTTCCTCACTAATAGTAGATTCAATATTCTTTATTCAAACAAACACAAGTATAAGTTTACAGCTACCTATGCCAAGACACTTAAATATACTGTTAATACATAGCCAGTATCATAAACATGTAGGCTTTTCCAACTATACCTATCTAGGATCTTAAATTAAACATACATATTACAAATACATTGTAACAATGTGTTTTAAGCTATGCAATATAGACAACATTACGTATTTACAGATGTAAGTGGTAAATAATATTTTCCCATCGCATTTTCTCGGATAAGTTCTTACTTGTCATGCTACTTCAATCAGCCTCAGTAGGTACTTTTTGCAGTGGTGTGTTAAGGATTTGATTTTCTAAGTTAGATTTATAATTTTTATAAATACCGTGATGGATTGATGATGATTAGGGATTACGAGGGCAGTTGGGTTATGAATGGGGTGAGGAGAGATGACAGAGGGGTGAGTTGGTTTTTACAGGCTACTGCTACGTAAAATTATATATTCTAATAACAAATCAAGCTATTATAATGTTCAAAATCCCAAAGTGTCGATCCAACAAGCTAGGATTTCAGTAGAAACTATTCCCCGATTCTGGCCCCACCTCTCAGTGGTCACCGATCCTGACCCCAGGGCCGATCCACCGCTCCCGGTGAACCTAAAAAAAAAAAAAAAAAAAAAAAAAAAAAAAAAAAAAAAAAAAAAAACAAATAGCCCCCCATTTGAATTGATTGCGCTAGGTCTCAGCAGTGCCCGGCGCCTCCTTCAGGTACTTACGAAATACGCTAATTAAACAATACACCTTGCTCACCACGGTAACAATAGGCTTATCGACCCTTTTCTATTGTTCGATCTCGACTCGGGCGCGTTATTGTGTTACCGAGAATACTACCTGGACCCTTCACCCACCGACGTCTTCATTCATGCCTTCTTTATGTGTGTATTATACTGTAGGTGTTTGTGATAGGTATTAGCGATAGGTATTTGCAATAGGTATTAGCGATAGGTATTTGCAAAAGGTACTTATTTGCGATGCATTATCTTATTATCTTACAACCTCTTGGAGCTATTTCGATTTATAAGGAATACAGTTCTAACCTAACCTAACCTAATTAGATTTTACACAAGTAATCCGTCGGTAGCCTAAACTAACCTAAACCTTCTTTTACCAAACCTAACTTGACCAAACCTAACTAAAATCAACCTAACTTCTCATTTCAAACTAACCTGATTTCACCTAGTCTTCATTCAAGTTATGTTTTAACCTAAATACCTAAACTTACCTATCCAAACTAAAGCATCCTACATATCGTATACATACTTACCTATATTGTGCATATTGTATTGTGTTATTTTATTAATTTTACCTATTTCTAACTCATTATTTTTGTCTGCGATAAATGCAATTCAACCTAATGTAGCCTTTTTTTATTCTTTAACTATTCTATCTTCTTAAACTTAGTATGTAAGTATGTCTCATTATCTAATACTATATATTTACTATACATTTTTATGTTCTTTGTAACACGATAGAAAGTAAACTCGTAGCTACTTGTTTCTTTGTATTATTAAAATAATAACGAGGCGTGTGAGGCATTTCTTGTGCACTTGTTTTCATTGTTATAACAGCTTAATTACTTTATTGATAGACGTGTATTATATTTTATGCTGACAATGGATTATTATGTGGATATAATTTGGGTTTGAGTACAGGGAGCGTCTGTTTAGATGAACTTGTTGAGACATGTTACTTTGTATGATTTAAAAAAAATAACGAGACGTGTCAACTGGTTTCAACATGATTTAGTCTAATACGTCGGCATTTCTTGTGTGTTGGTATTCATTGTTATAACAGCATAATTGCTTTATTGGTAGACATCTATTATATTTTATACTGACAATGGATTTATTGTTTCCTATTATGCTTTTGAATTTCGGTTTTAGTAAAGAGAGCGTCTGTATTAGATGAACCTGTTGAGACATGATTTGAACGATACTGTATCCTGCTCACTATCACAGTATAAAAGCCGAAGAGAAATGGCTTTGAGTAAGTATTACTGTCGTGGCAGTCCTCTGTATCAGAGCTCCTTGTATCTACTGCAGTATATAGAAATATAGTGTTAATTCAACAGTGAAGTGTTTAAGTGTTTATAGAAAGACCCAACAATGGATGTAAGTATGTCTTTTATTACCGTAACTTACTTTGTTTTGTTTTCACTTGTGTTCTTTGTGTTTTAATTATCAAGATTGTAGACAGTGTGTAAATTATTGTTTTATATTGTTTCAGTTCACTGAAAATACTTTCAAGAACTATTACTACCCGGATGATAATAAAGACGAATCAAGCGATGAAGAGGGTACGCTTGGTCTCAAAGTTAAACAAGCCATCGCAAAGAAACGTTCAGGAAACAATATCGATAGCTTCTTTGAACGACCTAAAAAGCAGTCTAAAGTTGTGAAACGGTCTTCAAATGTGAGCAAAAGTTCACCAGACGGTGTTGCAAACTTGTCATCCGGACAAGACGACGGGGCCTATGCATCACATTTGATTAAAATCGAGATATATGATATGCATAAAATCAAAAACGTCCCACCCATGGAACACTGGAAGCATGCGGACTTCAGATTGAAATATTTTGCGTTGGAAGACGATTTGGAGCTACAAAATACGCGAAATATTATTTATAACATAACAAAGCAATTAGCTTCTAAGGACAGTAGTGTGAAATATTTTATAGATAATAAGAAACAGTGATAGTTATAATTATTAATGATAGTAGTAGCTTAATGATTGTGTTAACGTATTTCTCATTTTTTACCTCTCCTTAAGTACATTTTCCATGTAACAGATTATTTTTATTGTATCACATTACAACAAGTTTTAATTTAATACTTCTCATTTGTAAAGATTACAGTCCCCACTCTTAGAAATCTTATACCTGTAGTCAACTATTTAAATGAAAGAAAGCACTGTATGATTTCTCATTTCATAATGGACTCTTTGAGTTGTGATGTCTACGATCTTGAACTTATCAGACTCTGTGAAGAAATAGAAGAAAATGAAGATCTATGCGAGGCTGCCCGTCTTGTGAGCCAACTACATCGAGAGGCGTAAGTAAAAGTATTCCTGTTCATACATGTTTATAACTCTTAACCAGTACCTGTTTAACAAAGGATGGGTTCCTCCTAACTTGTTGTGACCAGAACTTATTGTTAGGATAAACGTGGGGTGGGAGAGTGCTGGTTATATAAGCGGGGTATCTCGAGTTCATATCATTCAGTGTTTTGGTGCCGTGCTTGTACTGTGATATCCTTTTCCTTATTATCATATAATGGTGTTTACTTACTATCATATTGGTCTCACTTTGCCTCGTGATAAGATTGAGGAATTAAGTAAAGAATTTATTTTAGCATATTTTCATAGAAATATAAGAATGTGGTATATATCAAACAAATTACCTCACTCGTTACTGGAAGATTCTGATATTATACCGTATTATACACCATGTGATGGGCATATCAAAAATTCCAAGGGGAATACTCAGTCATCAGATGTGATTGATGGAGTTTTGATGATGCGGGCCTATTGTCAGCAGTGTCGAAAAGACTTACGTTAGTATATACAACCAACCGTTTTAGTAATTATTTTTATTTTATCTGACATTAAGATATTTATGTTTATTATGTATTGTTATAGATCTTCTCAAATAGGACGGGGAGTAAAAAGGACAGCTGGAGTTTTGGAGACCGAAGAATTCTTGGTGAAGAAAAACCGTTCAGCAGCTGCTGAACCTGTAGCATCAACATCATCCGAACCAGTTCCCGATGTCATTGTGAGTACAAATAATAATCATGAAATTGAATGTTCTGTGTGTAATAAGTTTGTTTCTAAAAGATATTTTAAAAATCATTTAAATAGTAATCTTCACAAAAATAATGTTTTAAGGGCTGACATTGAATGGGTTAATGTTCAGTTAATTGAAAATGCTTTTAAGAATAGGGTGGCCACTTACAGAATACTATTAAATGAAAATGTTCACCAACTATTTACTCCCGAATCCATTTTACTAGGAAATAAAGATAAAATCTTTGCATTATTGGATCGTTCCCTCACTGATCACCATGCTTTAAAAGTAAACTTTATTTTGAATGCGGATTTTACTCAAGAGAGCAAACAAGTAAATAATACATTTGATTTCCAATTATGTAACAATGTAGTTGATGTTAGCAGCGACAAAGATGATATTTTCGAGTCAGTTGTTAAAGATATATTAACAAAATTATTTAACTTTGAGAGAAAAGACAGTGGATGGAGTTTAGTAAAATTTAATTATCTAGATGTCAATGTAAACAAATTTAATCCATTGCGTGGTTCTTCCTATATCGAATTACCACGTGATATTCAGAACAGAAAAGCAGTTATTAATGTAAAAAATAATGATCATGAATGTTTTAGATGGGCTGTATTGTCAGGCTTGTATCCACCTACAAGTCATCGTTCAAACACTACGAAATCGTATATAGCGCATAAAAATAAATTAAATTTTAGAAATTTAACTTTCCCACTTAAGGTTGGAGATATTCAGAAATTTGAAAAAATGAATGATATAAGTATAAACGTTTTTGGTCTTGAATACAATTCGAAAAGTAAAAAACATGACGTAGTAGGCCCATTACACTTAACAAAGTGCAAAAAAGCTACCCACTTGAATTTATTGTACATATCCAAAGACAGTAAGGGGCATTATTGCTATATCAAAAATTTATCTAGGTTAGTATCTAAACAATTATCAAATACACAGCATGCTGCACATATTTGTGATGGTTGTTTGTCGAACTTTACAACTCGCGACAATTTAATGAATCATCAAAGAAACGATTGTTTCCATGTTTGTACACATTTACCTTCAGAACAGGATAAAAAGAAAAACTGGTTCAATGAAAACGTTTCCTCCAATATACTTACTTTCGATAATTATGAACGTAAATTAAGGGTACCTTTTGTTATTTATGCTGATTTCGAGGCCTTTCTAAACCCGATTCAAACAGGTACAATTAATCCTACTACATCCTCAACAACAAATGTACAAAAACATGAGGTATATAGTTTTGGATACTACATTAAATGTTCTTATAATGATAAATTGTCAGTGTACAGAACATATAAAGGCAAAAATTGCACCCAGGAATTTATGAAGTATATGGAACAAGACTTAAAGGCTATTTGTAGGAGAAATACTTTTGTAAAAACTCCATTGCCTTTATCTAATGCAAATAATGTGCATATTGCTCAGAGTAGTACATGTTATATTTGTGATAAAAATTTAAACGAGGATTCAGTCATTTCCTATAATTACCATACTGGTCTTTATGAAGGAGTGGCACATAAATTTTGTTCTGAAAAATACAGGGCACCTAATTTTGTACCTGTATTTTTCCATAATTTGTGTAACTATGATAGTCATTTTATAGTGCATGGGCTTGGTTTGGCGGAAGGCGACATTGAACTGATTCCAGAGAACAAAGAGAAATACATTTCATTTTCTAAGAGCTTACAAATAAATAATCGCACAATTAAATTGAGATTTGTCGATTCACTTAAATTTATGTCCAGTAGTCTTGACAAATTGGCAAAAAACTTGTTGCCTGAACAATTTCATGAATTAAAATTGAATTTTTCATGCGAGGAGGATTTTAAACGCTTATTACGAAAGGGTGTCTATCCCTATGAACACATGTCATCATACGATTCTTTAAACTTAACAGCTCTTCCCTCTAAAGATGATTTCTTTAGTTCCTTGTCTGATAGTCACATCTCAGAAGAGGATTATGATCACGCAAAAGATGTTTGGTCTCATTTTCAATGCAAAAATATGGGTGATTATTCTGATTTATATTTAAAAACTGATGTTCTATTACTAACTGATATATTTGAAAATTTTAGAAACCTTTGTCTTAAGACGTATGGATTAGACCCCGCTCATTATTATACTGCTCCGGGATTAAGTTGGGATGCAATGTTAAGAACTACAAAAATAAAACTAGAACTCCTAACTGATATCGATAAAATAGCTTTTATATCAAAAAATATTCGAGGTGGCATATCACAATGTAGTAATAGATACGCGAAGGGTAATAATATTTTTTTGGAAGATTATAATCAAAATATCCCATCGTCATTTCTTATGTACTTTGATGCAAATAACCTTTACGGGTGGGCTATGTCTCAATGTCTTCCTACCGGTAAATTTGAATGGGTAAATACAGATACTGACTTTAATATATCTGATGACGCTGATCATGGTTTAATTTTAGAAGTTGATCTCGAATACCCTAACGAGTTGCATGACTCTCATTCAGATTTGCCATTTTGTCCTGAAAACGTTTGTTTGGGTAATTCCAAAGAAAAAAAATTAATTCCTAATTTAAATAAAAAAACGAATTATGTCATTCATTATAGAAATCTAAAACAGTGTTTGAAGAATGGTTTGAAATTGAGTAAAATCCATCGCATTCTTAAATTTCAGCAGTCTATGTGGTTAAAAAGTTACATAGATTTGAACACCCACATGCGATCACAGGCATCATCCGATTTTGAAAAAGATTTCTTTAAACTAATGAATAATTCAGTGTTCGGTAAAACCATGGAAAATGTTGCAAAACGCGTAAATGTCAAATTATTAAATCACTGGGAAAATCGAGGAAAAACGCAGGGGGTTCAATCTTTGATAGCGAAACCTGAGTTCCATAGTTTATCCATATTCTCTGAGAATTTAGTGGCCGTTCAATTGAATAAAACTAAAATATTTTATAATAAACCGATTTATCTGGGATTTTGCGTATTAGATATATCGAAAACTTTGATGTATGACTTTCACTACAGCTACATGAAAACCAAATATCCAGACAACCTTAAGCTTCTTTATACAGATACTGATAGCTTAGTATATCAAATTTTCACGGAAAATTATTACGCAGATATAAAATCAGATCTTAATTTATATTTTGATACATCTGACTATCCTCCTAACAATAAATATGATTTGCCGTTAATAAATAAAAAGCGATTAGGGTTTTTCAAAGATGAAAATAATGGTAGAATTTTAAAAGAGTTCGTAGGTCTGAGATCTAAAATGTATACCTTAGATGTTGAAAAATATGACGAGAATGATGAAAAAACTGAAAAATACGGTGTTTTATCAAAAGCCAAAGGAGTCAATAAATGTGTTACAAAAAAATTTACTCTTGACAATTACAAAACGTGTTTATTTAATAAAAATTTGCAACGCGCTCAAATGCTAAGATTTAAGTCTATAAAACATATAATATTCACTCAAAAAATTAATAAAATATCATTATCGCATGAAGATACAAAACGGTACTTATTAGAAAACTCTTCTGACACTCTAGCGTGGGGTCATTATAAAATACCGCAATAATGAAAAAGTTTCAAAGTTGTAATATAATCACACAGAACATTCGAATTCCAAATTATTGTTTGTACATTGTATATTTTTAAGGTATTACTTGTAAACATGTAAAAAAATGTATGAATTTTATTTTATTGTATCTTTTAAGGTATTTTTGCAAATATGAAACAAAAAAATAATGTTAAAAGTGTGATCATAAATAATAAAAAAAAATTTACGTAATCATTTTGTTTTGTTTTTTTGTCTACTATATCTGAGTTGTTTAAATAGTAATTATCTTTCTGAATATTACCATTTAAAGTCCATCCGTTAACATATCAACACTCACCCACACACATACACACATAGACATAGATTACGATATTTAATAATGATTCACTTTTATCATCCTTTCACCACCATTGTCGCAGGTCCTAGTGGGTGTGGTAAAACGCAATTTGTTACAAACTTTTTGAATAACTCCAAAGAGATATGTAATGTTGAATTTGATGAAATTATTTGGTGTTATGATGAAATGCAACCTCTCTACAATCTGGAAAATATAAATTATAGTCAAGGAATACCAGATTTTTCAATTTTTGATGGGAAGAAACCTAAACTTCTTATTATAGATGATTTGATGAGAGAATCGGATGGACGAATCGTTGACATTTTTACGAAAGGTAGTCATCATAGAAACTTAAGTGTTTTTTATATTACACAAAACGTATTTCATCAAGGTAGAGGTCAACGTGATATTTCATTGAATACAAGCTACATTGTATTTTTTAAAAATCCCAGGGATAAAACTCAAATACGCTACCTGTCACGACAAGTTTACCCAGAAAACTCAAAGTTTGTGGACGAAGCCTACAAAGATGCTACAAAGGAGGCTCATGGTTACCTCATGATTGACCTGAAACAAAATACAAATGACATATGCCGTTTTAAAACAAAAATATTTCCGTTTGATGGGCATTGCACAGTGTATGTACCTAAAAAGGGGTTTAAATATGATAAAAATCACCATATTTTAGTCAGTTCTACATGATGCATGCAAGAGTAAACACATATAAACATTTACTTGAAGCATTGCAGTTGCTTAAACCCAAATATCGTACTGCATTACTTAAATCTTGTGACGATGAAGAGATCAACATTATTTGTGAGTGCATTTATAACGTCCTAAATGGGAAAATTCCATTAGAAAAAAAAGAAAAGACGAAACTAAAAAAATATAAAGATATTTTAAGAAAATTAGTTTCGAAAGGGAAACATAAAATAAGAAAAACTGTTATAGTTCAAAAAGGAGGTGCATTTCTACCTATTATTTTAGGTGCAGTTTTAAGTGCTTTAGTGAACTCTTTATCATAAACAAAATGGAAAACACAAAAAAAATGTTATTAGTTGAATCAGATTTTATTGAAAGGCTGAAACGGAATGAGAGTCCACCCGAAAATTCCTCATCTCGGCTAGATGGAGAGATGCAAAAAATCCTTAAAAGTAAAATGAATGATCGCGAAAAGTGGACGTTATATTCTCAAGCATTACAAAGATTTCTACATTTTATTGAAACAGATCGAAAACCGTTTAGAATACCCATCGTGATGGAGGGGGTAGATCAAGTCATCAACGAAAGTAATGATATTATAAAAACAAAAGTGAACAAAAAGGAGGAGATTGAAAATAATGAGTCAGTTACAGATAATGTAACTGAAGCAGCCACACCGTCATCGTTTAATACAACACCTGGCGAAATAAATCAAGAACTAATGCCAATTAGTCCGTCAAAAATTATAAACATATTACCTAAATCTTATGAAAAAAAAGCTCGAACGTTGTTAGATTACATTGTTTCAAGTAAACCGAAAATTTGGTGGAAACAGACTGGTGAAGTTGTTATAAATAACCAAACCATTCAAAATAGTAATATTACTGATTTGGTAAGCGACACCGTTAGATGTCTTAAACGTCCTAAGCCAATTGGATGGGAAGTGTTTGCTTTACTTTTAAAAGATATCGAAGTTCCTAGGTCATGCATAGGTAATCCTACAAATTTAGCATTTATTAATGGTACTCCTTTGATTGAACCCTTTACCCCCTCCACATCTGTGAAGACGAGAGCCTCAACAGATAAAGATAATAACACTTCTACGCCTCTTGCTACACGGGAGCAAAAGCGATCCGGAAAGAAAATAGAGTGGGAAAGATGGACTCCTTATTAGATATTAACAGAATCTATTATGACGTCTCTAATCCAGCTGGCTATAGCAGTTTAAATAATTTATCAAAGGAAATGAAAGGTCAAATGAACAAAGAGGAAGTGAAAAAATGGTTACAATCTCAAGATACGCACACGCTGCATAAACCTATTCATAGACGATTTACTAGAAATAAATACATTCTCTCGAACTTTAATGAACTTTGGCAAGCTGATTTAAGTGATATGAGTACTTATAGTCAATATAATGATGGCTACAAATATATTCTTTGTGTTATTGATGTGTTCAGTAAATATGCTTTTGCAAGAGCCATGAAGAAGAAGGATTCAGCAACTGTTAAACAATGTTTTGAAAGCATATTTACTGAAGCCAACTCTGTTCCCCGTCACATCCAATCTGATAAAGGTACAGAATTTGTTTCAAAGGCGGTTAGAGATTACTTTAAGAGCAAAAATATTAATTATTATACCACTAATAACCCTGACATTAAAGCAAGTATAGTAGAAAGATTTCAAAGAACACTTAAAATGAAAATGTGGCGTTACTTCACTCATAAGAATACATATAACTACACAAATATATTACAAGATCTTCTACATTCTTACAACCATAGCTATCATTCTAGCATTAAAATGCGCCCAGTTGATGTTAGCTCTAATAATATTATGACTGTTTGGTGTAATTTATATGATCGCAAAAAAGATAGGCAAATTTCATTAGAAACTAAAAAACTAAATGTAGGTGATCATGTTAGAATCACTAAATATAAGCATGTGTTTCAAAAAGGTTATGAAAGTAATTGGAGTGATGAAATATTTATTATTGATTCGATTATTAACAGATCGCCACGAGTTGTTTATACAATAAAGGATTTAGAAGGTGAACCCATCATTGGTACATTTTATTCTAAAGAATTACAAAAGGTAACTTACCTCCCCTCCAACGAGTATAAAATTGATAAAATAATACGCTCGCGTCGAGTTGCTGGCAGAAAGGAAATACTAGTTAAGTGGCAAGGTTATCCTAATAAATTTAATTCTTGGATACCTGAATCAAACTTAAAGAAAATATGAGTGAAAATAGTTTTTATCTAACTTTGTTAAGTAATAGTTCATCAGATTACTACACGGATAACACGACTGCACATTTCTTAACTAAATTACCAAAGACCATTAAATTGGATGGAGAATGGGTAGTTGGGTTGGTGGAATTTCAATATCCTTGTTCCATGTATAATGTTCAAGAGCACGAAAACATCATTTATTTAAAGAAAAAGGTGTTATCACCCACCGATAAAACTACAAAAATAGTAGATATAAAAACTCATATACCAGCCACTACATATGATAATATAGATCATTTTCTTCAAGCGTTTAATGAAAACCCACAGTTAAAAAATAACGTAAAATTTCGATATGATGGATTAACAAAACTGGTTGGAATAGCAACAACAAATAAAGAAATAACATCTATCATTACAACTCCGATACTAAGTCTGCAATTGGGTTTTAAACCGAAAACAAATTTAAAACAAAATACATTAGGAAAAAGCCCTGCAAATTTATATTTAGGTTTACCATCTCAAATATTTGTTTATACTGATATAATACACCCACAAGTAGTCGGAGATGTTATTACTTCATTACTCAGAATAATACCTTTAGATCCAACTAAGTTCATTTATGGAGCTTATAAAACTCACATCTTCTCACCCGCTCATTATGTACCAGTTTTACGAAGAGAGTTCGATACCATTGAAATAGATATAAGAACAACGACTGGTGTCAGAGTACCATTTCAATTTGGATCTTCTTGCGTGAAGCTACACTTTCAACGAGTAAAATGATTTACAACAGATCGTCAGTCTCTTGTCCTTACGAACATTATTATTCACACCAAGCCGGCTCTGGGATAGGTATTGTCTATAAGGGAGTTCCATATCAACGAGGACATGGTATAGGCAGTTTTTTGGGTGGACTATTTAGATCAGTGCTCCCTTTGTTATCTAGCGGTTTAAAAACCATTGGAAAAGAAACCTTAGGGGCAGGGGTTGGTTTGTTAACTGATATGGTAAATTCTCGTCCTATGGATAGTTCCATTCGATCACGATTTAAGGAAGCGAGCGCTAACCTAAAAAGAAAGGCTGATGAAAAAATTGATTCTCTCATGTCAGGATCTGGGTATAAAATGTCGAATAAAAGAAGAGAACCGCTCATTACTCGAAAAGCATCGCAACGAAGAGGAAGTAGAAATAATAATAAAAATAACGATATATTTTCAAGTTAAATAATGTCATTTCTACACAGTCATTCATGTGAATGTGCAAAATCTGAATTAGATATATTTGCCCTTCCATCAACTCAAACAAGTATTGAAAGCGGACATTGGATTCATTACAAACCAATTTCATCTTTAAGTGATGATGGCCCCATTGAATTTCAAGTACCTGGATCAGGAGATGACTACATTGATCTATCACACACAATGTTACATATTACTGCTAAAGTATTGAATCAAGATGGGACAAAATTAAAAGCAGATGCCGGAGTTGGACCCACCAATAACTGGCTACATTCCCTTTTCAACCAACTTGATGTATATTTAAATCAAAAACTCATATCACCCCCAAACAATACATATGCTTACCGTGCTTATATGGAAAATCTTCTCAACTATGGACCGGCAGCCAAAAAAACCCATCTTACTTGTGGGTTATGGTATGAGGATACCCCAGGTTTTATGGATACCGTTGATGCCAACAACAAAGGATTTCAGAAAAGACTAGAATTTATCAAAGAGAGTAAGGAAGTGGAAATGATTGGACATTTGCATGGCGATATATTTAACCAAGAGAAATTCTTGATAAATGGTGTTGAATTGCGTATTAAGTTAGTCCGATCAAAAGAATCATTTAATTTAATTTGTCATCAAGATAAAAAACTTAAAGTACAAATAACAGATGCTAGTCTCATTGTTAGAAGAACAAAAATCAATCCTAGCGTTTTGTTAGCCCATCAAAAAGTATTGGCAACAACGACTGCGAAGTACCCCATTACGAGAGCAGAAGTTAAGGTTCTCACAATACCAACAGGGGTCCAGGGTAAAACATTGGATAATATATTTCTCGGACAAATTCCTAAACGCTGTATTATTGGATTTGTATCAAATTCAGGTTTTAATGGAAATTTAGCTTTGAATCCATTTAATTTTCAAAATTATAATATGAATTCATTTAGCTTGTTTGTAGATGGTCATGAAATTCCTTCTAAAACATTACAACCGTCATTTAGTTCTGGTTTAATAGCGGCGGCATATCACACCTTATTTTCTGGAACTGGTATTCATTTTCACAACGAAGGTAATGGAATAAGTAGAACAGATTATGGTGGAGGATATTGTTTGTTATGTTTTGATTTAACCCCTGATTTATCTGCTAGTTCAACTTCCCACTGGAATCTTGTTAGACATGGAAGTGTTCGGATAGAAGTACGCTTTGATTCGGCTCTAACTAGCACCATTAATTGTATCGTGTATGCAGAATTTGACAACATTATTGAAATAAACAAAAACCGTGATGTATCTGTAGATTATAATAGTTGAAAAACATAATTATATAAATACAATGTTTTCTTTCGTTTACTTTATTTTGTTGTAGTCATTGTTTGCAGCATCATCAAGACATAAATTGTTATTAATTAAGTAATTATGGATACTAATGAGATTCAATTTTGTATGAAGAAATTAAACCCACTTTTTGAATCAAATGTTTTTGCTGCTAACAAAATACCTATTTGGGTCGATCTACCTGTCTTTATTGTTAGTAATTTGGACCCTGACACGAAACCAGGCTCCCACTGGGTTGCCATACACATTGATGTTACTGGTATAGGAGAATATTTTGATTCCTTCGGACGGAAACCTTCAGGTTACCATAACTTATTTTTAAAAAGAAACACCAGACAGTGGTTTTATAACAATAAACCTCTTCAAAACCATTTTACTTCAGTTTGTGGTGAATATTGTCTAGTTTATTTGTATTTTAAATATCATGGAAAAACTATGACAGATATGCTAAGTTTGTTTTCTGATAATTCTGTATGTAATGACCTTATATTAAGGAATATGTTTAAAACATTTTTTGTGAAATAAAATAATACGTGTACTTAAATAAGATTTTTTATTTTTTCATATAATACAAAGACCTTTTAAACCACACATTTTTTTTTAAATTTTATTATTTACAAAATATTTCTTAACATTCTTTGTTACTTAAAAAACGAGACGACACAAAAAAAAATCTGTTACATGGAAAATGTACTTAAGGAGAGGTAAAAAATGAGAAATACGTTAACACAATCATTAAGCTACTACTATCATTAATAATTATAACTATCACTGTTTCTTATTATCTATAAAATATTTCACACTACTGTCCTTAGAAGCTAATTGCTTTGTTATGTTATAAATAATATTTCGCGTATTTTGTAGCTCCAAATCGTCTTCCAACGCAAAATATTTCAATCTGAAGTCCGCATGCTTCCAGTGTTCCATGGGTGGGACGTTTTTGATTTTATGCATATCATATATCTCGATTTTAATCAAATGTGATGCATAGGCCCCGTCGTCTTGTCCGGATGACAAGTTTGCAACACCGTCTGGTGAACTTTTGCTCACATTTGAAGACCGTTTCACAACTTTAGACTGCTTTTTAGGTCGTTCAAAGAAGCTATCGATATTGTTTCCTGAACGTTTCTTTGCGATGGCTTGTTTAACTTTGAGACCAAGCGTACCCTCTTCATCGCTTGATTCGTCTTTATTATCATCCGGGTAGTAATAGTTCTTGAAAGTATTTTCAGTGAACTGAAACAATATAAAACAATAATTTACACACTGTCTACAATCTTGATAATTAAAACACAAAGAACACAAGTGAAAACAAAACAAAGTAAGTTACGGTAATAAAAGACATACTTACATCCATTGTTGGGTCTTTCTATAAACACTTAAACACTTCACTGTTGAATTAACACTATATTTCTATATACTGCAGTAGATACAAGGAGCTCTGATACAGAGGACTGCCACGACAGTAATACTTACTCAAAGCCATTTCTCTTCGGCTTTTATACTGTGATAGTGAGCAGGATACAGTATCGTTCAAATCATGTCTCAACAGGTTCATCTAATACAGACGCTCTCTTTACTAAAACCGAAATTCAAAAGCATAATAGGAAACAATAAATCCATTGTCAGTATAAAATATAATAGATGTCTACCAATAAAGCAATTATGCTGTTATAACAATGAATACCAACACACAAGAAATGCCGACGTATTAGACTAAATCATGTTGAAACCAGTTGACACGTCTCGTTATTTTTTTTAAATCATACAAAGTAACATGTCTCAACAAGTTCATCTAAACAGACGCTCCCTGTACTCAAACCCAAATTATATCCACATAATAATCCATTGTCAGCATAAAATATAATACACGTCTATCAATAAAGTAATTAAGCTGTTATAACAATGAAAACAAGTGCACAAGAAATGCCTCACACGCCTCGTTATTATTTTAATAATACAAAGAAACAAGTAGCTACGAGTTTACTTTCTATCGTGTTACAAAGAACATAAAAATGTATAGTAAATATATAGTATTAGATAATGAGACATACTTACATACTAAGTTTAAGAAGATAGAATAGTTAAAGAATAAAAAAAGGCTACATTAGGTTGAATTGCATTTATCGCAGACAAAAATAATGAGTTAGAAATAGGTAAAATTAATAAAATAACACAATACAATATGCACAATATAGGTAAGTATGTATACGATATGTAGGATGCTTTAGTTTGGATAGGTAAGTTTAGGTATTTAGGTTAAAACATAACTTGAATGAAGACTAGGTGAAATCAGGTTAGTTTGAAATGAGAAGTTAGGTTGATTTTAGTTAGGTTTGGTCAAGTTAGGTTTGGTAAAAGAAGGTTTAGGTTAGTTTAGGCTACCGACGGATTACTTGTGTAAAATCTAATTAGGTTAGGTTAGGTTAGAACTGTATTCCTTATAAATCGAAATAGCTCCAAGAGGTTGTAAGATAATAAGATAATGCATCGCAAATAAGTACCTTTTGCAAATACCTATCGCTAATACCTATTGCAAATACCTATCGCTAATACCTATCACAAACACCTACAGTATAATACACACATAAAGAAGGCATGAATGAAGACGTCGGTGGGTGAAGGGTCCAGGTAGTATTCTCGGTAACACAATAACGCGCCCGAGTCGAGATCGAACAATAGAAAAGGGTCGATAAGCCTATTGTTACCGTGGTGAGCAAGGTGTATTGTTTAATTAGCGTATTTCGTAAGTACCTGAAGGAGGCGCCGGGCACTGCTGAGACCTAGCGCAATCAATTCAAATGGGGGGCTATTTGTTTTTTTTTTTTTTTTTTTTTTTTTTTTTTTTTTTTTTTTTTTTTTTTTAGGTTCACCGGGAGCGGTGGATCGGCCCTGGGGTCAGGATCGGCGACCACTGAGAGGTGGGGCCAGAATCGGGGAATAGTTTCTACTGATTTCCTACTATTTCGTATTTACCATTAAAGTTATGAAATGGAACTACACAAAATCATAAAAAAATTAAAATTCAAACGACCGGAACATTTATTATGTATAAAAATCAGTTTGCTACATGTAAAAATAAAGTTTTATCGAGGTTTGAATGTCAGTTTTGTGCCTACTCACCCCATTTTACGGTAATGTTTTTGTTTCAGGTTCTCTCACAATAGCGTTGTCTGTTGTCGCGGTTCTGTTAGCCATAGGTTACTCGGAAGCAAGTAAGTTCTACAAACTGTCTTATCAACTAGGTACTTACCATGGTATAATAATATACTCCGCCTGGTACTCCATTCCCGTCTTTTCTAGGTCACCTAACTGACACGGGCCTACGTCATCATGCGACAGCGCTATATGATAATATGCGATAGCGCTATATATAGCGGCCATGTTGTTGTGACGTAGGCCCGTGTCACTTTGGGAATGGAAGACCATGTTTTATTAGACTATGGTACTTACCTACTGAACTTGGAACTTAGGTAGTTATAATTAAGTCCATTGTATAAACGTGTTTTTACCAAAGTTACCTTATTTATACTTCTAGAGGCTCTGTGAGGTGTGAACCTCGCGGATTTTGCCCACCCACCTTAATTTTAAAACTGCGCCATATTACAACTATACTGAGCCAGTGAGGACTTAATAGATAGTTTTAGTTCCGAAAATAATTGAAGTTATTTCGGGGCATTCCACAAAATGACTTCTACTTTGTTGGCGACGTGACGCGTAGGTATGGTAGCTACCTTAATAACCTGCATAAATCAATATTATATACAATATAATACCGCGGAATTAAAAGCCAAGTTACCAAACGTTATTATGCTAAACACCGGTTACTTATCTTTATCAGAAGTTAAAAAAAAATCTCGTACTCGACAATTCTCTGGAATGTCCCTCACACGGATGGAAATTAACAGGGTGAACATTTTATATCTGTCGTTTTCATCCAGGTGGCAGCTGCCCCGTCCCGTCAAAAGTGCACAGCTGCAGCCCTAAGTGCAAGGAGAACTACGAGTGCAGCAACGGCAAGCTGTGCTGCAGGAACGGATGCAACGAGAAGTCCTGCGCCGAGCCTGTTGGCGGCTCGCAGGGGGCTGGCGGGAACAAGTATGGAGGTATGTAACGACACCAGTGTAACTACGAGTGCTGCAACGGCAAGCTGTGCTGCAGGAACGGATGCAACGAGGAGTCCTGCGCCGAGCCTGTTGGCGGCTCGCAGGGGGCTGGCGGGAACAAGTATGGAGGTATGTAACGACACCAGTATAACTACGAGTGCAGCAACGGCAAGCTGTGCTGCAGGAACGGATGCAACGAGAAGTCCTGCGCCGAGCCAGTTGGCGGCTCGCAGGGGGCTGGCGGGAACAAGTATGGAGGTATGTAACGACACCAGTGTAACTACGAGTGCTGCAACGGCAAGCTGTGCTGCAGGAACGGATGCAACGAGAAGTCCTGCGCCGAGCCTGTTGGCGGCTCGCAGGGGGCTGGCGGGAACAAGTATGGAGGTATGTAACGACACCAGTGTAACTACGAGTGCAGCAACGGCTAGCTGTGCTGCAGGAACGGATGCAACGAGAAGTCCTGCGCCGAGCCTGTTGGCGGTTCGCAGGGGGCTGGCGGGAACAAGTATGGAGGTATGTAACGACACCAGTGTAACTACGAGTGCAGCAACGGCTAGCTGTGCTGCAGGAACGGATGCAACGAGAAGTCCTGCGCCGTGCCTGTTGGCGGCTCGCAGGGGGCTGGCGGGAACAAGTATGGAGGTATGTAACGACACCAGTGTAACTACGAGTGCTGCAACGGCTAGCTGTGCTGCAGGCACGGATGCAACGAGAAGTCCTGCGCCGAGCCTGTTGGCGGCTCGCAGGGGGCTGGCGGGAACAAGTATGGAGGTATGTAACGACACCAGTGTAACTACGAGTGCAGCAACGGCTAGCTGTGCTGCAGGAACGGATGCAACGAGAAGTCCTGCGCCGAGCCTGTTGGCGGCTCGCAGGGGACTGGCGGGAACAAGTATGGAGGTATGTAACGACACCAGTGTAACTACGAGTGCTGCAACGGCAAGCTGTGCTGCAGGAACGGATGCAACGACGGCTGGCGGCAGTGGCGTAGCGTGAACTAATCTAGCCGTGGGCGAAGTCGCATCTACGATGCCCTTTTCGTTCACTGTGCCCGAAAGGGCCTCGAGCAAGGCCCCCTTGGGGCGTGAGGCCGTGGGCGACGGCCCACTTCGCCCACGCCTAGCTACGCTACTGGCTGGCGGGAACAAGTATGGAGGTAAGTCATTTTATACTAGAAAACATTAAGTGTTGATCAAAATAATATACCCGTTTCAAATATACAATACTCAAAACTGCGTGATTTCGCTGAGATAAGATCTCTCTAGATCTCTTATTAGATCTATTTTTGGCTCCCGAAAACCCTCGTATAGCAAATTTCATCGAAATCGTTAGAGCCCCGTTCAAAGGTATAAGATTGGTATTGGTACTTTGTATGTAATTTCGATAGTGAAGATACAAAAAATAATTAGGTAGGTCCCAGAGGTAGGTACACAAGAGTACCTATATATTTCTTCAAAAGTACGAAATTAAGGTAAATGATTCAGCTATCGAGCTCTATGTAATATATTACACTGAATTGTGGTGTCATATAAAGTCTCTCGGATTCTCATACAGGGACTATATACTAAATATACTGGAAGGAATAAGTAGTTACCTATGGCGGTAAGTGGTAAATCACATACAATGTTGCGCAAAGTAGGCCCCTCATATACCTATGAATGGTGACTTCAGTACCTACCTAACAAGTCTATTGAGATTTGTGTGCTCTAAAATACTTTAAAGGATGACTCACGTTAGACCGAGCCGTGTCCGAGCTGGAGCTTCCGGTGCTTCTAGGATTCCGTACCCAAAGGGTAAAACGGGACCCTGTTACTAAGACTCCGCTGTCCGTCCGTCCGTCCGTCTGTCACCAGGCTGTATCTCGTGATCTGTGATAGCTAGACAGCTGAAATTTTCACTGATGATGTATTTGTGTTGCCGCTATAACGACACATACTAAAACCAGAATAAAATAAAGATTTAAGTGGGGCTCCCATACAACAAACGTGATTTTTGACCGAAGTTAAAAAGCAACGTCGGGCGGGGTCAGTACTTGGATGGGTGACCGTTTTTATAGATAATGGTACGGAACCCTTCGTTTGCGAGTCCGACTCGCACTTGGCCGGTTTATTTTATGACATGAGCATGACAGGTGACACGTGATGCTTTCCCTAGAAAACGATGCGCCGGAAGTTTCGGCCCGGACACGTTCCGGTCTAACGGGAGTCATCCTTAAAGAGACTGGTACAAACAACACTCCCTTGTTTCCAATATTTGCAATTGTCTACTTTCAATAATTCCATGATAATAGTTTCTAAAAATTTTAGATTGTTTATTTAGATTGTATCTTAAAGTATTTTTTCAATTTTAATGCAATAACCAGTAGTTTATTATTATATTATATGTACCTACTCGGGTCTTCGAGCCTTTATAAGGCGTGCGTGGGGATATAGATCCAACACGTAGAGGCCGTTTGGAGAGATTTGATATCATGTAGAACACTGATTTAAACTTTCACGATTATTAAACATTATCAAACGAAACGTCGGAAGTAAATCTTAAAACTAAAATACACGCGATTAGTCCCATTGTGTAGTTTGATAATCATGTAGAACGCCTACTAGACCCGATTCACGGGTACATCAAAAATACCCGTGAACCAGTTTCAGCATGCATTGGAAGCTATTATAGAGAATATGGACAGAGTACTGGTATATGGTTATTAATTATACCAAGTAGGAGGAGGAGTGTATGGTTACCAAGAAGGAGTTTTGGCCGAAGGGTGTCAAGTTTCGGCGGTTCCGCGGCCGGCTCCCTGACACTGCGGGGTTGCGTAATGCATCGCAGCCATAATGTGATTTGTAGTGTTTAGTTTTAAAATATATTTTTGTAATATGTATGCTAGTGTTAAGGTATTATAATGGTATGGTATATGTATGGGCCACTAGTTGCCTGAAATAAAAAAATTCATTTCATTTCATTTCATTATTTAGTTTATTTATAGTAGTTTATTTTCATTTATAATAGTTGCTTGTAAGTTTGGCAGATATTTTATAGGTATAATATTGTTGCAGCGGGCACGAACAGCGGCATATACTGCAACAACCAGAAGTGCAGTCCTCAGGAGGTCTGCAAGATGGACCCCAACACTAAACGCATGAGATGCGTACGCTCTTAAATATACGACAATGTTAAACTCTAGCCGCCCAGAGACCTATAACGAGGTCTCCCGTTCCATTCTAATTTGAATCTTTGTTTTGACAAATCAAAATTGCATTTTTCTTGGCAAGTTTTGACGTCTGGGTGGCTAGAGGGTAAAGATGCAATAGGCTAGTTTACTATGGACAGAATAAATAATAGTACTAGGTACGGAAGGTTCACTCTTTAACAAAACGCGTATATTACTATGACAGCAAGGTGGCGCGAGCGCGAGCAGGCGTCCGTAGCGGTGCGCGGCAACCACTACTGTTAGACACCAAAATTGGTGTGGGACGCATGTACTTGTACCGACGCGTCGAAATTGCAGAGTGAGCCACGGCTGATATGATCAAATTAAATTGTTTTACGGCAGTCGCGCAATTAGGTTTACGAAAATACACGGTAAATACATGGTCAATAATTAATTACATAATTCGTATGTTTTCAACGATTTTTATCATCAAAAATGATGTAAAACAGGTCCATTCTGTGACGTCACACGATAAGTCTCTCTATAACTCCATAATTAAAATCGTTTTGATATTTAGTAAAGAGAAACTGATTTGTTTTCTTAGTAAAATAGCCTATTGTCAATTGGTACACCTACGACACCTACTCATTTTATAATTTTATTGTAAGTCCAAGTAAATGATTTAAAAACTTTGATTTTTGTAACTATAATAAGTAATAAACTTGTTTTTAATATTAACTGTTTCAATTTTATGTTCCAATAGATTTCTAAATAACGCACTTAGAGCTAAGAAAAGGTTATGGGCCTTTTGTCAGAATAATATTACAGAGTGATCAAAAAACTCGGGATAAAACTTGGCTAGGGGCTATTCATAAATTACGTCATTTCAAATTAGGGGGGGGGGGTCTGGACATCGGATGACGGTAGCATGAAGTAGGAGGAAATGGGGTCATTTGAACCATGATTTTTTGATGATTATAGGGGGGGGGGGGGGTCAAAAATCGTCAAAAATCGATGACGTAATTTATGGACAGCCCCCTAGTGTAAAAATGGTTACTTAGTGAAAAGTTAAACAAAACGTTTTCTCAAGAATTAAACCCCACCTCCCTACCTCACCTCACATCCTTACCTCGTTGTCTGAGTACCCACAACACAAGCCTTCTTGAACTTACCGGGGGGCTTAGTCAATTTGTGTAAAAAATGTCCTATAATATTTATTTAAACCGATCTGACCAAGGCCAATCTAAAATGTTCCGTTAATTTGTACCTTATTAACGCACCCGTTTAATCGTTATTGAGTGTAAATTCCATTTTTGATTCCCCGTAACAATAACAAGCCCTTTTACAGATTGTACTTAACAACTTAACATAAATGTCATAAATCGAAATCGAGTGTCAGATCGTTTCGAGAACTGATTTACCCACCTAGTATAAGTACCTACATAATACAAATTGCCTAGAATCTAAGTATAAATACTTAAATAAAATGCCTAGAAACTATTTCTAAAGGAACGGAATAAATAGAAATGTGCATTTGCAACCCCCAGAATATCTACTTATATCAATCATGCAAAATGTCCGCCTACACTATCAATTCTCTATTATTACCTACATAATGTGCGTCCATTGACAAACCTAACTATTGCTCTTTAGTTTAATATTTAAGTGGAATCGAACAAGTACAGTATACAGAAAGGCTTTAAGAATCATTTTATTTAAAGTTTAACACAACATTTTATTTTTATTTTTTTATGTTATTTCGACCCAGAATCGTGAGCTCTTTCGACGCTAAAAGGAGAAAAAAGTGTCCCATTTTATTGCCATTTTTCATACACTTTTTTACGGTAACAGAATGGAAGTCGGTTAAATTTTTAACAAATTAAAGGTAGTTATGGGAAGTGTCGATTTGACCGTGACGTAACACACAAACGTGACACAAACGTCCGTAGTTGTAGACCAGCGGGCGTATGATGGTAGCGGTTACTATCGTTTTACTTCGTGGCCGTAGCCCTCACGTTCTAACAATTAATTTAAGTGCGAGAGTGGCGCATTACACGAGTCACGACATACGACAAAAGTGACCCATCATATCCCTACTGGTTTTCGTGAATTGATCATAACTATCATAAGCTATAGGAGGTACCTCTAAACTATCCAGAATAGGGTCACTTAATCAACTCGTCATTGGTAATGGGGCATTGGGGCAATTTTCCACTTGAATTTCTGGACTTTGGCCTCAACTATTTTCGGTGGGACGGTGAAGATGAGATACCTATTTATCAGAACTAGTTATTGTTGAGCTAAGTCATTTATTAGGTAGGTACTCTACCTACCTATAAAAATAATAATAATTCAGCCTATATACGTCCCACTGCTGGGCACAGGCCTCCTCTCACGCGCGAGGGCTTGGGATATACCTAGTCACCAACTCCCCACGCTAGCCCAATGCGGATTGGGGACTTCACATACCTTTGAATTTCTTCGCAAATGTTCGCAGATGTTTTCGGTGAAGGAAAACATCGTGAGGAAACCTACCTATATATATACTATGAAAATAATAACAAATAGGCCGATTCGAACGTACACTGACATCGGAATGATATTTGAATCATGTTATTTAGTTATCGTGCTCTCGCCCGCGCCAATACATGTACGGACAAGTACGAATAAAATACATGATAACTAAATAACATAATTCAATCAACGTTTTGATGTCACTGTACAGTCATCTGCAATAATATGTTACCTACTCTTCCAAGGCCGCAAAAATATGTGACACGCTCTTAAAATTGCTCAACAAATAAGATGTGTGATTGTGTAACATATTATTGCAGGTTGTACGTTTGAATAGGCCTGAAAGCAGAGCTCGGTACCGGTTTTTAAATCCCAAAATGATCCAATATTTTTAATTATTTTATGCTTTTTCCGTAGGACTGAATCATGTATTTAGGTAACGACTTCGTATTAGATTGGCCCATCAAAAATGAAATAATAAACCAAAGAACGAAATATTACGTAACAATACCGGTATTTTTTGTATGAAGAAATAAACCGGTTCCGATCCTTGCCTGAAAGTCATAATGGAGCATTCCATGAAATTGTCTACCGTTTGTCCCGTACAAACGCGAATTTTCTGAAGATTTGTAGATATAAAGGATGACTCACGCTAGACCGGGCCGTGGCCGGACCGGGACGGGCCGGAGCGAGCCGACACAGGGGCTGTCAGGAGCGCCACCGTGACCGGGCCGTTCCGGGACCGGGGCGTCAGACCCACCCGACACTAGTATATTACATTAACAATAGTGCTGTCCGAGCAAAGTCCGAGCCTCTAGTGTTTGTAAGAACTCGAGTCCTTTGAGTCTGAATTTGAGAACAGCTCGTTTTTACAAGACTCTGCGCTTAAAAAACTTCTCCCGAGTGGAGTTCTTTGTAGTATTTTTAAGAGCAACTTAAAAGGACTCGAGCCTCCAAATAAAGACTCCGTGAACAATTTTATAGGTTTTTCCTATATAACAGTAAAGAAATTAAGCGTTATTGTATGATTTATGTAATGTACAAATTATACATAAAGACAATGTATTTCGATTTTTTTTGTAAAAAAAACGAGAGTTCTCTGAAAAGTAGTCAAGTCTCTACAAGAGACTTGGGTCTCTATCTAGTTGAAAAGAACTCGAGTTTAAACTTAAATATAAGAGTCTGTAAATTGAGTAGAGTCTTCAAGCAGAGGACTCAAAGGACTCGAGCTTACCCAGCACTATCCGAGCCGACCGGGACGTCCGGGCTGACTGTTCATGACAAATGTCATAATAAATGTCAATCAGATTGAAAAAAATGGTTCGATCGGAAGCAAGCGGATATGGAAGGAAATAATAAAATCAAAATATTGGCCCTGGCTGCCTTAATGAGTGATGAAGAGGCTACTGCATACTCTAGGTAATGGGGCGTACATCCACTTTGGTCGACGCGTTCGAAAAAATGAGAATACACAACATGATGTAAAGAGCTTTATTTACATATTATGACCGAAGACTCTTTCGAAGCCGTTCACGGCAGAATTAAACAACGTTTGGTAAAACAAAAACAAGATTTCAGAAACCAATATCCAGCAGTCACCGTTTGGCTCTCTGCTTAAGGTAAGATATGGAAATACAATGCTTATACCTACTAATAAATATGTATAATCATGTGCCGAAGCATATTAAGCTATTAAGAGGAAAGGGGATGACCGGTTCTCCAACAAACTAGTTCCCGTTTTCCTCATTGGATATTGATATTATGGAATATTTAGATAGCCATCAGCAAACTGTAGTGATACCCAACTCATTCATCATTCTACAAATGTAGATTTTTCAGCTTATCGGGTTTTGACATTATTTTCTCCCATCAATCCCACGTTCTTCAGTGTTCATGTGTTCAGTTCAGATTTGTTCAGTTTCAGAAACGCATGAAAAACGAGTTTAAAAGAGAAAAATATCCAATGGTTGCGAGAATCTAACAAAAAATTAAAGTATAGATATAAGATAATAAGATAATTATCTACAAGCTGTTTTCGGCCACAGCGAATACAGTACAGCACTAAGAATGTCGGTGGTGCGCTCTCAATAAAATAAGTAAGTAAATAAAAACTATTCAACTGCCGCCTGCGCATAAACCGAATTTTGTCTGATATTGTCTTAAACTAGGAAAAAAAGTATAATTCTTGCACTTTCTTCAACGTACTTCCTTTTCTAGAGTGTTTAAACTTGGCGCCACATTTAGTACCTGTACTAAAAAAGTGACAGAAACGTTTTAAGGGTTAATGAGAGAGTGAAACGCAATGACATTGGACAGAGAAATTGGAGTTTCCTTTTCTATGACAAATGGTCAAAAATATGCACAGAAAAATAATCGCCTGCTTTAAAGCCGAAAAAAGTAGCAACACAGGAAATAAAACGCGTTTGTACGGGACAGCCCGTGGAATGCTCCTTATAAGAAAGTTTTCTTGTAGACCGTAGGCCACCCCTAAACGCTCCCTCCATCTAAAATCTAAAGGTTGTATAGTCGATACAACGCAGTCGTCTCTCGGCATTCAGCCACGTCGCAAGGAGGTTTGTTTGCGAAGTCGTAGGCTTTTCGCGAAGTTACGCTCGGTATCGAATTCTGTACATCCGAAAGTGATTTTTAATTTGCCTCCGCTCGCGATAAGTCGTCAAAAACGAACATCAACATTAACATAACCAACCAAAGACCAACATAAAGTTTGACATAATTTTGCAAAATTCATGGTTCTGTAAAGCGATAAAAATTGAAACGGTAAATAAGAAAGATTAAATTTAATTTTGATGAAATTTAAAATAGCAAATAATTATCTTTTTTAGGGTTCCATACCCAATGAGTAAAAATGGGACCCGGTTACTAAGACTCCACTGTCCGTCTGTCTCTCTGTCTGTCCGTCTGTCTGTCACCAGGCTGTAGTATCTTATGACCCGTGATAGCTAAACAGTTGAAATTTTCATAGATGATGTATTTCTGTTGTCGCTATAACAAAAAATACCAAAACAGAATGAAATAAATAACAAAGGTGATTTTTTTTGCCGTTTTTGCGTACCTAATTAATTATATAAATGTGAACCCATTGGTCTCGGTCTACCTACCCTACGCGAAAACTAGTGCTGCTATCATTTAGTGTCTGTTGATGTTGAACAACCGAGATGTGTAGTTGTTGACCTAAGATTTTGTAATTTTAAGGAAAATACTCAAATACTGAAAATATTTAAAATCATATTACTTACACACAATACACTACACATAAAACATATAGGCAACAGTATATAAAATCACTAAGATCTCATAAAACAAACTCCGCCGCCGCGTCTGTCTGTTTGTGTTTTTGTATGTTCGCGATAAACTCAAAAAATACAGAACGGTTTTTTTGCGGTTTTCACCTATCAATAGATATCAATAGAGTGATTCTTGAGGATGGTTTAGGTGTATAATTTATTAACCCGTGCGTAGCCGGGGCGGGTCGCTAGTATCTACTAAACCAGAATATACATACAGTTTAGTGAAATATACAATTTCCTTCATTCTGTATATTTCTTAGCATTCACGCACTTTGCTTAGACTTAAGCCATATTCACATGTGGCAGAAAACTAGTGCCTTCGCCAATTCTTGGGATTAGTTGCCAAGCGGACCCCGGGCTCCCATGAGCCGTGGCAAAATGCCGAGATAACCCGAGGATGATGCACATGTGGCAGACAACGCAAGACATGCATTTTTACAATTAGTATGATCTAATTTGAAACTATTAACTATCAAGCAGGGATCGGATACCGGTATTTTTTGGATGGCAACGAAAATGGTATTTTTTCGTTCTCTGTTAATTATTTCATTTCTAATTGGGAAATCTAATTATACGAAGTCGTTACCTAAAAACACAACTGATTCGAGTATAAAATAATCCGAAAAATATGGTTATTTCTAAGTTTTTGCAAAAAACGGTTCCGATTCCTCCGAGCTCTATATTTCAAGGCAATAAGTTTCATTTCACCTTGGCAATAAGCTCGTTAATTATTGTAACAGCTGTAGCCATCGCTTTACGATCAATATCTGATCTTTTATTCACAATTGCACCGCAATTGTACTGGGTAATGACGGAAATAACTATTTATAGAAAGAACTCTATAGTTACGCTGTTTTTCTTTTGGGGTCTGAAATACAATTCGATTTTGTAAGAAATTATAGCGCCGAATGTAAGATAAATATATTTTTCACTTCTCATGCTCAAAAAGTGCACCTATATGTCGTGCGTAGACGACATAAAATCGCATTTTATGCTCTAGAGCATAAAGTAAAATCATCTAATACGACCCTTATTGACTTAGCAATAAAGTCCAAATTCTGCCATACAAACTGCCAGCCCTGCCGGCGCGCCCCCGACCGGCGCTCTCCCGATCGGCGTGCCCCGCGCCTCCGACCGGCCCAAGAACAATTTTCTTTAGTCTTGAATAAATACGTTAAAATAACCTAAAATATTTGATTTTTTGTATATTTTCCTCGCAATCGAAGTGAAAAGTAGAGTGTACAACAAGGGCATAAATGTCCATTTTTACCCTCGTCTACTATTTTGGTCTTCGCTTCGCTCAGACCAAAAAATTGCCTCGGGTAAAAATGGGTTACTTTATGCCCTTGTTGTACAATCTACTATTATAGGATGGATAGTATGGTATATATTTTTTTTAATTTTCAACATGTGATCAGAGTTTCAGACGCTTGGTTTTCTGCCAAGTCAAACATTTCGGAGCATTTTTGAACGATAATCGACTCCTATTTTATGTGATTTACTAAATTTAATGACAGAAAATACGGATTTCTAATAAATTGTACCAAAAATAAAATAATATAACAAGTTTTGTCATCTACACAATTTTATTGCTCAGTAAAATTGTGCAATATGTTTTAACTGTTTGGCTGTTGAGACCGATTACCTTAGTCTTAGAAGAAAATTTTACTTTTATGCTCTAGAGCATAAAATGCGATTTTATGTCGTCTACGCGCGACATAAAGGTGCACTTTTTGAGCATGAGAAGTGAAAAAATATATAAACGCAGCTTTCGAAGTTTCCCTATTCACAATACGTACCTATAGGTATACAGAGACTATACAGTACAGTACAGTGTCGTTTTTGTACCTATTGCTTTATAAGTAGTTACCAATTTAATGTATAGTCTCAAACCTCCTTTCCTCCTAGTCCTTTTGTCACTTCTCTTCTCTTCTAAGTTAGAGATAACTCCTACTTTCCTAAAATTTATCATCTTCCTCACGTTGGCCCGGCATTTTGGCGCGGCTCATCGGAGCCTGGGGTCCGCTTGGCAACTAATTCCAAGAACTGGCGTAGGCACTAGTTTTAACGAAAGCGACTGCCATCTGACCTTACAACCCAGAGGGCAATAGGCTTTATTGGGATTAGTCCGGTTTCCTCACGTTGTTTTTTCCTTCACCGAAAAGCGACTGGTAAATATTAAATGAAAATGCTCTTCTACTCTGTTAACATTCGGGTAAATCAAACATGATGTCGGATTGTCGACTATATAGTTCGTTTATTTAGCATTAGAAATAAGGTAAACAATCTTGATGTGTCTTTTAATTGAAAAACACATTTTAAAAATAAGTTACGTCAAATATGTAACAATTATGAATTTAATACGATAATTTATATTCTTCTGCTTTCATAAGTAATACTTACTGATTTTTAAAAAGCGTATTTCAATTAAAATACTTGTCAAAATCGCTTACCTTCTTTCGAGTTCTTTCTAATGCTAAAAAAAACGAACTTTAGGTACACACTCGTCGAGAGCCTATATAATATTTCGTACATAAGTTCCGAAAAGCTCATTAGTACGAGCCGGGGTTTGAACCCGCGACCCCCGGATTGAAAGTCGCACGCTCTTACCGCTAGGCCACCAGCTCTTCTACTTTCTTAAAAGTAGTGTGGTTTAAATGGCAGCTGAAGAAAGCTTAAGCGGACAGTGACGAGGAAAAGCTCATTTAAATAGCGACCAGTAGGTATAGAAAATGATCATTGTAGAAAATGTCTATAAAAGCCAGATTACAACACTGTATAGACAAGTTACACAATGTACAATTAGATGATGCAATGAAGTGAACATTGACCAAAGTGATCCCATAAGTGCTCCGTGAAATTTGTATGGAGCGCTAAAAATGGAGGATGAGAGTTCGTGCTGCGGGCTGTGGAGAAGGGTGCGCGGGCGCCTGTGTCACCGGCGGCGTCGCGTGGCGCCTGAGCGGACCAATGGCAAAGCAAGCAGGTTAGTATTAAGTTAATGAACTACAGTCATTGACGTATATGTCAGGACGGGCACAAAAAAACAACGGATTGCACTCCGGGAGTGCCGGCAGAAGTGAAAACTCAATGACGCACTATGTGTAATTGAGGTTAACGCCATCTAGCGTTATTTCGTCGCATTACTTGAAACCCCTAAGCACATCACTGTTAGTACTCGAGTTATATTAGTACCAGTTAGAGGGAAACTCACTAGATGGCATTTAAATCAATAAAGAAAAACTCATTGTAACAGTTTTTCGATCAGGTCACGTGTCCGTCTTACATCTTACGGTCACGAGACACCTGTTACGAGTTTAACATTTTTTCCCCATCACTAAAAGTGCACAGCGCCGCTAAAGAAGTTTTCACTTCAAAAATGGTACTAGTTCAGCGGTGTCCGTCACGAATTCGAGCTAATCGTGCAGTCTAACGCAACTAGTTGCGACCAATCGCGCGCGTGATACGAACTCATCAACTAATCGCGTTGTAGCGATGTCACACAGCGGTATTTTGGCCCCATGCATGTCCCATTCTTATTGCCTAGGCCAGTCCTGAGATATAGGTACGTCAATGATTACAGTATAGAATTATACTTTTTCTTTTTTTTAATAAGCGAGTTGCACCAAACTCTCCCCCTACACCCCTTACAAATGCAAGCAATGTTGTAGTACAAACGAAACCTGGACAGCACCAATGTCTAAATAACCCCTGGAGCGCCCCAGATTTACCGTAGTATGGAACTCCTATACTAGTTACCAGCACACGTGTCTGTTTAGGGCGCTCCACGGGATAGAGATGATATTCGCGATGTAATACAAACTGAGTGGCGCAATCTATTACTATCAGATATAAGCAGCATGTTGGAAAAGAGTGTATCAACGTATCTGCAACCTATAAAAGCTGATATGGACAAATTAAAACAGGACATGGCGTCCGTGAGACAATCTATGGATTTCATAAACAAAGAATTTGAAGAAATCAAGGTTAATTCATCTAATTCGTCGAAAGAATGCGATCGGTCGCGGAAGGAAGTAGAAACCCTCAGAACGTCAAACCTTGAGTTGAACAAGCGTATAAGCCAAATGGAGCAACATTCCCGAGCGTGTAATGTGGAAATTCAATGCCTACCAGAACATAGATCTGAGAATTTGGTAACAATGGCTATGCAATTAGCTAATAAAGCAGTATCCTGTGACATTAAAGAAGAGGACATCCATCACTGCACGAGAACCGCCAAGCTCGACCCGAGTAGCACACGACCTAGAGCGGTAATATTGCAAATGAAGAGTCCCATAGTACGCGATAGATTACTTGCCTCCGTCGTTAAGTTTAACAAAGCTCACCAGTCGGACAAGCTCAATACGAGCCATCTTGGTATTGGGGGTGATAAGAAAGCAGTTTATGTCGCGGAGCACCTTTCTCCATATAACCGGGATTTACATAGAGCTGCCAGAATGGCAGCAAAAGATAAAAAATATAAATTTGTCTGGGTGAGAAATGGAAGAGTTTTTCTTCGTAAAGATGAAAATTCACCAGCTATAGTTCTGAAGGACTTGGACTCAATTCTTAAATTATAATTAATCCAGACTCTTTCTTTTAACCTAAATTAATGTAAGATATTTAGAATATTTTTCTTAAAATTCACTATTTTATCTTGTTATTATCAAAATACCAGAGGTTTGAATACTAAAATACATGATTATCATTGCAAAGTTTCCGTAAATGAGTACGATATTATATGTATAACGGAAACCTGGTTACAGGACAATATAAGCGATACGGAATTATTTGATGATAGATATATTGTTTACCGCCGAGCTCGAAATGTCAACAGTCCCTTTTCCAAAAAAACAGGTGGTGGTGTGATGATAGCGATACATAAAAAGATTACATCATACAGATTATACGAATATGACACACACACTGAGGATTTATGGATTGTTATAGAGACCCGTAACAAAAACCATGTAACAAAAATGTGTATTTGTTGTGTATATCTACCACCACCTGTGAAGTTAGCTGATCTCGAACAGTTTGTAGATAAGGCATCTGCGGGCTTATCAACATTTAGCGACGTTGTGATATTAGGCGATTTTAACTTGTCCACTGTTGATTGGACACCTAGTAACTCCGACACACAGAATTTGCAGGCAGTAGCTGACTCCTCGTGTGGCATTAAACATGTTCTTACCGATTTTATGGATTTTTGCGATCTTAAACAATATAATTACGTAAGGAACTGCAAAAACAGAATATTAGATCTCATATTGTCTACTAGGCTAGTCTCAGTGGAAGAATGTGATGATCCATTAAGTAATGTTGACCATTTTCATCCTCCTCTAGAAATATTAATAAATTTAAATCAAGAAAGTACCTTGTCACCATGTCCACACCCTAGGCCTAACTTTTATAAAGCAAATTATGAACAAATAATTAAATATCTTAACGAATTTGACTGGTTGGAGATAATGGAATCCTGTTGTGATGTTAACGAGATGGTGCAGAAACTTTACGAAACGCTACAGTTAGCTATTAAAAAGTTTGTTCCTTTAAGTAAGCCAAAAGGAAACAAATACCCACCGTGGTTTACAAAAAGCCTTATAAGAACAATTAAGGAAAAGTATAAGATTCGTCAACGGTATAAGAAATATCGTAATCCCTTAGATTTGGTTAGTCTCAATTTAATTAAAAAACGATGTAACGACGGAATTATTAGTTGTTATAACGATTATTGCAAGAATCTTGAAAATAAAATAGCCCAGAGTCCCAAATATTTTTGGTCATATATAAAGCAGAAAAGAAAAAATAAAAGTACGATACCATCTAAAATGAACCTAGGCAGTGATCATGCTATGGATAGTGCCAGTATCTGTGAATTATTTGCAAAAAATTTCTCATCTATTTACAAAACACCTGATGTCAATATGGTAAATGCAAACACTATACAAAGAGATTCAACTTTGACACACTCATTAGGTATTTTTTCAATCGCGGAAGATACGATCTTCTCTAAAATAAAAACGCTAGACTTGTCTAAAGGCCCAGGGCCTGATCATCTTCCCCCTATTTTTATAAATAAATGTGCAAAATCCCTTTTGATACCACTTAAAATCATCTTCAATAAATCTCTCGAAACAGGCATTTTTCCAACCACTTGGAAGGAAACCAAAATTGTACCCGTTTATAAAGATGGTCCTAAAACTGATATTAAAAACTATAGGCCCATAGCCATCTTATCCATTATCCCAAAGATATTTGAGTCACTGGTTTACCCAAACCTATATGCTCATTTTAAACAACAGTTAACCGACAAGCAACATGGTTTTATTCAGTCGCGATCGACCAACTCGAATATGGTAGCTTTTGTTGAGAAGCTTGCTGAACACATGGATAACCGTGTACAGGTAGACGCGGTATATACTGATCTCAGCAAGGCTTTCGACAGAGTGAATCACGCTATTTTGTTGAGCAGACTTTCTGAATGTGGAGTAGGTGACCCCTTACTGGCGTGGTTCAAATCATACCTAACAAATCGAAAACTCCATGTTTCTATTAACGGAGAGTTATCTAAACCGTTTTTTGCAACATCTGGGGTACCGCAAGGTTCGTACCTAGGCCCCTTGCTGTTTCTGATCTTTATCAATAGTATCGTGAATTGTTGTTCATACTCGGAACCATACCTGTACGCAGATGACCTAAAAATAGTGAGGCCCATAAAAACTGATGTAGATAGGTTGCTTCTACAAAGCGATATCAACAGACTGCACAGCTGGTGCTTAGAAAATAAAATGGAACTAAACCCTAAAAAATGTTACCACATTAGCTACACACGTAACAAAAACACTATAGATTCAAAGTTTAACATAAATGGAGAGCAGTTGCAAAAAGTAAATACCATACTTGATTTGGGTGTTATAATGGATAGTAAACTAACCTTCAACGCTCACTATGATAGTATCATAATGAAATCGTCTCGAATGTTAGGATTTTTGATAAGAAACTCTATACATTTTAAGCACGTTCGTACCAGAAAGATACTTTATTTTGCCCTGGTGAGAAGCGTTCTAGAGTACTGCTCACAGATATGGTCACCCATCTACGAAGTCCATAAGAACCGCATAGAAAAAATACAAAGACGCTTTTTGACTCATTTAGGGTTTGTATCGCGTAATGGACATAAACTACGGTCGTACCAACAACAGCGTCTTAAGTTCTTCAATGTTTCAACGCTAAATAGTAGGAGAAAAATGCTTGATCTAACGTTTTTTTACAAACTAATAAACCATAAAGGAGTGGATTGTCCAGAACTGCTTGCAAAGGTTAACCTTGCCGTTCCTTCGAGATTGCCGCGCCCTGGTGTTTACAAGCTGTTCAAAGATAGGTTGAGAAAATCAAACTTGGGGCGCAACTCGCCACTATCTAGGTTTTATCAAACTTACAACCATCTCCCGAACTCCTTGGAAGTTGATATACTTGGTAACAGCCTCATAGATTTTAAAAGAAAAGTGCTGAAGTATTTCAGCTCCCTGGACTCCGGGAGACGGTAATGTGCATATTGTGCATGTTATGTTATACTGCAACATTTAAATTTAATAAATTTACACTGTATTTCCATCTTCCTGCATGTTTTCCTCATAATTTTGTCTCTGTTCTCAAAATAATGTCAATGTTATTGTTAATGATGTCCTATTTCGTCGCTTTTCTGTCGCAAAGTGCGAATGTATTCCAATTAATTAATTCATTCATTTATACATAATACTCTTCTATTTAAAAAAAAAATATATATATTTGTTAAATTTTATTTATTAATAGTTTAAGTCTAAATGTCCTATGTACCTATATTGTATGTCCTAAGATACTGGAGCAAGCTGTGGTTACCTATAATTGGACAAACGTCTACCTTTAATGTTATGTAAGCTACTGATTCTTTTTTCTTGATGTATTGTCTGTTGGTGATCCTAAATAAATAAATAAATAATAAAAATATATAGTTCGTTTATTTAGCATTAGAAATAAGGTAAACAATCTTGATGTGTCTTTTAATTGAAAAACACATTTTAAAAATAAGTTACGTCAAATATGTAACAATTATGAATTTAATACGATAATTTATATTCTTCTGCTTTCATAAGTAATACTTACTGATTTTTAAAAAGCGTATTTCAATTAAAATACTTGTCAAAATCGCTTACCTTCTTTCGAGTTCTTTCTAATGCTAAATAAAACGAACTTTAGGTACACACTCGTCGAGAGCCTATATAATATTTCGTACATAAGTTCCGAAAAGCTCATTAGTACGAGCCGGGGTTTGAACCCGCGACCCCCGGATTGAAAGTCGCACGCTCTTACCGCTAGGCCACCAGCTCTTCTACTTTCTTAAAAGTAGTGTGGTTTAAATGGCAGCTGAAGAAAGCTTAAGCGGACAGTGACGAGGAAAAGCTCATTTAAATAGCGACCAGTAGGTATAGAAAATGATAATTGTAGAAAATGTCTATAAAAGCCAGATTACAACACTGTATAGACAAGTTACACAATGTACAATTAGATGATGCAATGAAGTGAACATTGACCAAAGTGATCCCATAAGTGCTCCGTGAAATTTGTATGGAGCGCTAAAAATGGAGGATGAGAGTTCGTGCTGCGGGCTGTGGAGAAGGGTGCGCGGGCGCCTGTGTCACCGGCGGCGTCGCGTGGCGCCTGAGCGGACCAATGGCAAAGCAAGCAGGTTAGTATTAAGTTAATGAACTACAGTCATTGACGTATATGTCAGGACGGGCACAAAAAAACAACGGATTGCACTCCGGGAGTGCCGGCAGAAGTGAAAACTCAATGACGCACTATGTGTAATTGAGGTTAACGCCATCTAGCGTTATTTCGTCGCATTACTTGAAACCCCTAAGCACATCACTGTTAGTACTCGAGTTATATTAGTACCAGTTAGAGGGAAACTCACTAGATGGCATTTAAATCAATAAAGAAAAACTCATTGTAACAGTTTTTCGATCAGGTCACGTGTCCGTCTTACATCTTACGGTCACGAGACACCTGTTACGAGTTTAACATTTTTTCCCCATCACTAAAAGTGCACAGCGCCGCTAAAGAAGTTTTCACTTCAAAAATGGTACTAGTTCAGCGGTGTCCGTCACGAATTCGAGCTAATCGTGCAGTCTAACGCAACTAGTTGCGACCAATCGCGCGCGTGATACGAACTCATCAACTAATCGCGTTGTAGCGATGTCACACAGCGGTATTTTGGCCCCATGCATGTCCCATTCTTATTGCCTAGGCCAGTCCTGAGATATAGGTACGTCAATGATTACAGTATAGAATTATACTTTTTCCGATCTTTCATTTATTTGATTTTTTTTTTGGAAGGTATTTTTTTTTATTTTGACTAGCAATTCAAGCAACAAATTCGCGCCAACGTTCGTAGTTTCTACTGTATTTAACATTCGGAGAAATCAAACATTAAGGGGCCCACAGATTACCAGTTCGCCGGACGATATCAGCCTGTCAGTTGGGCCTTATTCGAAATGCCTTACTGTCAGATTTCACATCTATATCATCAACTCGTGATTTAATCGCATGTTGATTGTATCAAATTATGATTCGATCAATTGTTGATAATATCATTATCTATTAGTACAACCAAAACTCTGCTCTGAACTCGGGGTGGTTCGATTTGGTTGTCACCTAACTGTGGATTGCTAATGTCAAATTTTGACAGCTGCACGTATTCGACAACTCACAATTTTTCCCACATCAACGGGAGATCAAATTGTGACGTCAGTTATCGACTTATCGCTAGTCAAATAGGGGTCCAGGGCGTCCAGCAGGCGTATTATGGATCGCTTTATCCACATTTATTAACGTGATAAAATGTGACGTCCCACGGTCAAAGGTACCTTATGGCGGGTATGGAGTTATGCATACCCCAGTAATCTACAATAAATAAGCTATCGATAACACAAAAGATCAACCTTCTAGGTTGCGTAGTTACAGAGATATGATTTTTTGAAAATAATGTTGTGAAATGAGCAACTTTACGATAGAGAAGTTTTAAGTTTAGCCGCCTAAAAAACTATGTTCCTGAAGTAAGTTACATAGTTGACTACAAATAATAATGCCTTATATATCTGAGATTAAAAAAATATTGCGACTTGTTCTGTAATGCAAATAGAAACTTTTGATATCGACTGATTTATGTGCTACTAACCAATCTCTTGAAAATAAAGTTTTATTTCATTTTCACGATTGATTGCAATGAGCTCTCAAGATTTAAATTTTATCTATTAGAAAACGACACTGACAGACAGTTTAAGCAAAAAACAATACCGATTTAGAGGTGAAAATGTATTTTCTGACTTTTTCATATAAAATCACAAAATTGAATATTTTTACTTTTAATGTGACACACAATCAATTTTTCTGAGCACATATGAAAGAAATTCTGTCATTCAAATGAAATAAATCCTAAAACCCCAACTAAATACTATATTTAACCCCTTATGCCACTTTAAACTTACATAACAATAACAGTATTTGCTCCATACATTTACGAAAAGGTACCTTATGGAAATAAATCTAATAATACATCACTACAAAATATCAATCATATTATAGTTTATCTTTTATGAATAGAAAATATTAATTTACATTAAACTGCCCCCAATTTAATTAGTTCTTCGTCATAATAATCTTAAAAAAGACCAATAATTTGTATGTAATGAAAAGGTACCTTGTGGTCAAGTTACATGATGAGGCATGATGATGATGGAACAGTTAGGATAAACTAATAATATTTTGGGGTTAAGATGGTATAAATCGTCTATTTCTTATCAATAATATATTTTGGTTGCTATTGAAGATAAGCGGCATTGAGGTTCAATGACCTCAGATATTCCATAAGGTAATGCGTCGGGTATTGGCATTTTTCAGCAAACCAATGGCTGATTTACTGCATGCGACCAAACCAAATGAAGATTATTCTAGTTAAGAAAGACTTGACGAGAGTAACTTTGGTATAATAGCAGTCTACTTGGATTTGTGATGTCGGTCTATGTACGGTTATAATATTTGCGAGGCGCCCCAACCAGAACTGAAATTATCAAATTAGTTTTGCAGAATGCTAATACAGTTCTCTACCAAACTTCTTTTCCCGTATTGACTAGTTTTTTTGGGAATTTTCAATCTTTTTTCCATAAGGTACCTTTTCTACTAAACTCTGAGACGACATTACTAGGCTTATAACTAACTTATAACAAAAATAAAAACAGGTAAACAAACGTTAGGCATTAAGGTTTCAGATCACACAATAAAAAAAAATTGAGCATTTTTTCACCTCTTTACAAAACATTTAATATCTCCGAAACTAGAAACCCTCATAAGGTACCTTTTCCCGTGGAACGTCACAAATAACTATCATTTTTTAACTCCGCGGGATAGAAAGTGACGGACACCGTTTTACCACGCTGTCACGTAGACAAAAACGGCCATCATATCCGTCCAGGCTGATATCGTTCGACGAACTGGTAAGTAATCTGTGGGCCCCTTTAAACCTAAAAAAAGAAAGACAATTCTGTCCATGTTTATTGTTCTTTTAAACAAAGACTAGGTACTTACTTTGCCACAGCTAGGTAGTAGGTAGCTGTGGCCTATGTGACTATATGTCTATAGGATATGTTGTTATTATTGTTTTTTCCTAAGCTTGCGTGTATATTGTAGGTAATAATGGTAGTTAATAACGTACGGTTTTCCTTAACCTATGATTACTGCGATTACTGCGACTATAATTAATAATAATAATTACAGTTCGGTCAAATGGGTCCGGGCGTAGGTAATATATTGCAATATTTTCATTTATGTAGCTATTCGTCCCAAGACTCCTAACATTAGGTATACCTACTTATTTAGTTTCGCTATCCAGTGGTCTGTAGATTTGTGACACATAAAGGACGACACACGCTAGAACGGACCGGGCCCGGGCCGAGGCGTCTGAGGGCCTACCGTGAACCACACTTACGCACGAATTTACAAGTGCACTCATAATTTAATTCATGGTTCCTGTTACGTTCATTTAAATGTAATTTAAATTTTTAGTTTTGTTTTTGGTTTTTTAGTTTTATTTTTGTTTCATTTAACTTTTGTTTTGGTACTTAGCAAACCAGTAAGGAAGAGCGGTGTCTCTTGATACAGGTATCTTGTATAGGTAAGTACTTAAAAAGAGACACCAACCTGCATATTGTTAAGCTATTAAGTTACTGAATAAATCATTTTTTTTATGTAAAAAAATATTACTCCCTTTTGCCTCCATGAATCGAGTAAAAACAATCAAGTACGGCCCACAAGTAATTGCACAGTGGGTTAATGTCGTGACCAAGTTTGTTGAAAAACTCCTAATTCTACTAGAAAGCGAGCTGAGTCGAGCTTTGCTCGATCTTGATACGCTGCACAGTGGGTGGTCTCATCGTCTAGACAAAATATTTGTAATATGATTCAGCCAAAATGTAATTAGTATAATGCGATTTTATTGTTGACTGTACCTACTTTTACGCCCTCAAGTAAGTATTAGACTTTTAACAACATTATAAAAAAACCGGGCAAGTGCGAGTCGGACTCGCGCACGAAGGGTTCCGTACCATAATGCAAAAAAAAACGGAAAAAAACATGCAAAAAAAAAACGGTCACCCATCCAAGTACTGACCAAGCCCGACGTTGCTTAACTTTGGTCAAAAATCACGTTTGTTGTATGGGAGCCCCACTTAAATCTTTATTTTATTCTGTTTTTAGTATTTGTTGTTATAGCGGCAACAGAAATACATCATCTATGAAAATTTCAACAACAGACAGACGGACGGATGGACGGACGGACAGACGGACGGACGGACAGCGAAGTCTTAGTAATAGGGTCCCGTTTTACCCTTTGGGTACGGTACCCTAAAAACGGGCTTATAGTTAATAAATACATTTTTAACACTTCTAACATAAAATATACCAGATTGACGGTAGTTGACATTCGATTTCGAATTGCCAAGAATTGCATATGTCTATGGCAGAAGTACTCGTACCTTAATGCCAACCTTTTGGTTAAAAACTACACATTTTGTCCATGTTTCCATGGGGGGTTCATGGGGGGCCTTAATTTGACCACCCTCGCATGACACCTGCCCAATGTCATAACACACATGAGAAACTTAGGCACAACACATATAAAAATATGGCGGTGTTTACGATGACTTTTCGTAAAGTTACTTTCTATAAATGTGCAAAAAATTTACGATCACGAATCACGAAGTACCATATTGTCGGCTCTCAATATTCAATTTCGAATTTAGCAGTATTAGTGTCCTAGTGTACCGTCATTATGTAACTAAACGTTTGTTTACTTTGTAATGTAAAATATATAAAGATAAAAATATAGATAGAAGATTTTTATTATTTATATTAAATACCCATTTTTTCCAAATGCAAGTGCAAAAGCCCTGGTGGACTAGCGGCAAGAGCGTGCGACTTTCAATCCGGAGGTCGCGAAGTTTTTCGGAACTTATGTACGAAATATCATTTGATATTTACCAGTTGCTTTTCGGTGAAGGAAAACATCGAGAGGAAACCGGACTAATCCCAATAGGCCTAGTTTCCCCTCAGGGTTCGAAGGTCAGGTGGCAGTCGCTTTCGTAGAAACTAGTGCCTACGTCAAATAATGGGATTAGTTGTCAAGCGGACCCCAGGCTCCCATGAGCCGTGGCAAAATGACCCATTTTTTCCAAGTGCTCTTCGTACCGAGCCCACTGTGCCTCTAACAAGGCCACGCTCGCGTGACACCTGCCTACCGCCGCGGCTATAACACCACACACATAATAAACCAAGCACGCACCCCTGAAAGAAATATGGCGTTATTTTTAGATGAGTTCATTAATAGGTACCGTTATTACAAAGAAAGGTGACTAATTGCTTTGTTATAAACAGGTTTAGTACTTGATTTTTTTCAACCAACCATTAATGGCTATGCGCACGACTGTGGCGCCAGCTTGGTGGTTATAGGCTTATAGGACGTATTACACGAAGGTTACTTTATATATGTCGCGACCGTCGTTTTTAGGGTTCCGTACCCAAAAGGTAAAACGGGACCCTATTACTAAGACTCCGCTGTCCGTCCGTCCGTCCGTCCGTCTGTCACCAGGCTGTATCTCACGAACCGTGATGCCGCTATAACAACAAATACTAAAAAGTACGGAACCCTCGGTGGGCGAGTCCGACTCGCACTTGTCCAGTTTTTTTTAGATCCCAAACGACACATTTTCTACATTGGTCGTCAGGACGTCGTGGACCTGCTAAATAACAGTAGGAGAGACCGAGGTACCTCAATATGCGTCATTGCCTCAAGACCATTACGAGTATAAATACCTACCACATAATTGACATTGACTTACCTCTGTTTCAATTCACCTCGGTCACCGTACCCATACTTCCTGGTCCCTGTTTCGTCAATATTACGTCCTTACTTATCCCTCGGAAATGTACAGATACTAATTCATATGTCAGTTGACGGTGTGGCGAAATAGGCGTCAATTTACAAGACTAAGGTCTCAAGGTAAGGTCTTCAAAAGAGGAGTGGAGTAGTGGACAATTTTTAAAGGGTCGGCAACGCGCATGTATCTCCCCCGGGAATTGCAGGCATCCACAGGCTACGGTGACCGCTATCGCTATGCTTGTTATCCATCGACGTGGTATGAAAAAAAGGTGTGTTGAATCTGAAGAAACCGTAGCGGAAATCTATAGATAATTAAGGCCAAGTAGGCCCGGGCCTAGGGCGGCAAGATATGTATTAGGGGCGGCAAATAGTGACAAATAATTCGCTGATGATAATCCATACTAATATTATAAAGGCGAAAGTGTGTCTGTCTATCTGTCTGTCTGTCTGTTACCTCTTCACGCTTAAGCCGCGGAACCGATTTAGTTGAAATTTGGTATAGAGATAGTTTGAGTCCCGGGGAAGGACTATAGGATAGTTTTTATGTCGAAAATGATCCCAGAAGAGAGTGCAAAGGGGGTGGAATTGAAAGAGTTAATGAATTGCCTAATAATTGAAGTAACCAATGCGCGAATTGAATGATTGCTATTAGCATTATCCAGGCGCTATACCAACTTTAGCTGCTGTCACTAATTCCACGCAGACGAACTCGTGGACAAAAGCTAGTAAGAAATAACTCAAAATGTAGTCAATATGATGGGTGCTGAGAAAGGGGCGGCTACAGGGCCTGGGGCTAGGGCGGCAAAGACTGCAAATCCGCCACTGGAAACTAGAACAAATAGTAACATATATACACACCTAAATTAAGGGAACATACGGGTAATCTTGTGTCCTGACACGTGTGCGGATATGCAGATACAATAGAAATACTTATGATTATGAAAGTAGAGGATAGCGTGATCGTGCACGACTTATTGACTATTCTGTAGCGTGGAGCAAAAAGGTTTTATATTGTATAGGCTGTTTTATATTCTTGTCGCTTATGCGAGCCGGGCGAGTTAAGTTTTCGGATGAATTGGGTTGAACTATGTGTGTCAGCCAGCATATTATGGATGGCTTTATCCATCTTTATCCACGTGATAAAATAACTGTCACTTTTTAACACCGCGGGATAGAAAGTGACGGACACCGTTTTATCACACCGTCACGTAGACAAGAACGACCATCATATCCGTACAGGTGTGAGTAGAGTATCTATATCTACGTAGATTCCAGAGCCCATCAGTTTTAGGTGACTTAAAATTACAGAACGCACAAAAATATTTCTTACCTGGCTTAATTCGTGATTTTTCGTAAAACTGACTTCATAACGGCTGTAAATTTAATCTTTTGAATTCAGCCTCTGGTCACTACAAAAAATAAAAAAATTGTAGGAAAGAATCTATGTCACTCCTGACTCCATTCGTTACGCCTCACGGTTATTACGAGTTCAAACGAATGCCAATTGGATCCAAAAATGCTTCAACCTTGTAAAGAAATGACCAGCTGACCACAAAATGTTTGGGTGGCAAGCGTTTCAAGACTTTCAATTCAAGACGATATTGGACGACCGGTGGGCGGTAAATGTTTTTACATGATTTATTGTATTGTACTGTATCATTAAGCATCCCCTTCGTTAGATTTTTTTTCGATTTTATGATTATTATAAGAGTTAGAAGCGAAAAACAAGTTCCATAAAAAAAACGACCTAAGGCGCTTGACTTCCATTCCAAAGCTATAGTCGCTCGACCTCGCCAAGCTATTGATATAAGCTGTGAGCACTTGCTGCATTTTGGCTCTGAACCTTGCTCACTCCTCTAATTGTTGTCACTGTTGTAACGCCAGCATAAAAACTTCACTATATTTTGAATCCAAAATAAGTGAATCAGGAAAAATTGTAACTAACGGTCTGGTATTAATTGGGGAATATATGGGGTAGCTGGTAGCACAATAGTTAATTATTTGAAGATGGTTACATTTCAGAAAAAACGGCTTTCGGGATCTTGCTCGAATTTTGAAAATCACACTTTTTTTTTGTTATGGACTTGAGGGCGGTGTTGCCCGTAGCCAACGTCAAGTTAATAAAATCACACTTGGAAAAGCCGGAATTGCGCATCATGTGAGTTGCAAACCCCGTTATCAATGTTTTGTCAGGTAGATTGAAAATGGGAGTTTTTTGAGTTAGTTGAGTTACAAGACTTTCTGAAAACGATCGCCATAAGTATATTTCCCATGTATGTAAGTATACCCAGGGCCTTCTTAAACTATGCTGGGACCCCTGGGTACATAAGAATTTGGGGCCCTTTTGGAAAGTAAAGAAAGCGAACTATACTAACATTTTTCTACTATGACTCTTCTATTTATAATGGGTAATCAAATATACTGTTACTGTCTGCCCTTCGGGCCCCCTGAGGATGGGGGCCCTGGGCACGGGCCCCGTGTGCCCTTATGGTAAAGACGGTACTGAGTATACCTGCGTTAATTTTTAGAAGGTGTTTTTTCATGTAGGTAAGTTGGTACACCTTTATCAATTTTTAAGTATTTACAAGACTCACTACAATAAGTTTCTATTTTTATTACCATGCTTACCCTACACCCACTGATGTCCCTAATGTGTTATTGTTGATTTTTACCCCATTACCTACTTATGTGGTGGACACGACAGTGTCGAGGGTGTCCTTTCATGTGACAGTCATTTTTAAAACCTAACATCGAAGCTGTTTAGTTATTCAACGGTTTTGCTCAATGTTTTTGAAAATTAACGTCAAATTTCATTTCACGTAAAGCTCAATGCGTTAATTAATACACGGCGTGTTGGTTGATATTGAAAATAATTTTAAAAATAAATAACCTAAGACTAGAAGTCGGAAGCCAGTGTTGCTCGAAGACTAGAAGGTTCGAAAATGACGAGTGTCAACAAAGACAGAAGAAAGTCGAGCATAAACTTCCTAAACTTTCATCGTTTTCATTTTTTGGACAGGTTTGTATTTATATGCAGACTAATTCTCAATACTAGGACGTCATTGCTTATTTTCTAGTATTTATGTAGAGTAGATAGCGTTGTAGCGTTGTACACACGATATTCAATGCAGACGCATCAAAAAATTTTACGTCTCTTACTTTTAGGTGACCATTTCCCAGAAATTCTTGGATTTATTCTTATGGAGCTTTAAAATTAAAGAAGTCCTTGTTTACAATGTTCCATCAGAGGGAAGCAAACCTCCTTTATCTCCCTTGGATCTGATCGCAATGAGCTGATTTACCCACAACCTGTGACTTCCGATACCTTTAATAAGAGCAATTCTCTTTGCGCAATTCGTTAAACACTACATATTTTTGACACCTTGTAGTTGTGAGCCGAGCCGTTAGGTTTGAGTTTGGTTGTTATTTAGGTGTACCGTAAAATCAGGTACCTAACTCTAGTCCACAACTTACACTATGGTCCAATTTCAAAATCCAGTAAAATATGTATAAATATTTTTCAACTTATGTTCAGTATCTAATCTACAAAAAGCATTATTATAACTATGCTCCAAAATAAATGTAATGAGTATAATAAATCAAGAATGCTCGTTAATAATCAACGTTAAAAACAGAAATAGTTGTATTAATAGGATTATAGTTACAGGAGTTTACGCGGTAAACAATTCTGTAATTCGGTTAATTTTTAGTAAATTACTAGCGACCCGCCCCGGCTTCGCAACGGGTAAACCTTAAACAAATTATAAACTTAAACCTTCCTCAAGAATCACTCTATTGATAGATGAAAACCGCATGAAAATCCGTTCAGTAGCTTTGAATTTATCGCGAACATACAAACACACAAACAGACAGACGCGGCGGGGGACTTTGTTAAAATAAGGTGTAGTGACTTATAAGTATTATGCCAACTTTAATCCCTATTTCTATCTCTGTGGTTGATTTTCTTACAAATTTTATGAGAATTTTAATTCAAATGTAAGCTTTAAATTTTATTAATTTAATTGTCAGGAGCCGAGAATCCCGTCGTCGCATAAACCATCCTCCGCCAGCGCACTACAGTGCCCTCGGCGAAAAGGTGAGTGAATTTGCAAGTTACAAATAGAATAAGAATAAGATTATCTTTTATTTGCGATAAACATTACCATATAGGGTTACCAGATCCAAATTTGGAATTACCTGACAAAATTCCTGTTTTTGCGAAATATTTTATATTTTTATATCTAATAAATATTTAATATCTATGTACATGCTACATTGTTTGTGCTATATTGTTTGAATTTGATTTGTTTTGGATTTATGTAAGTAAATTTGAATAATGTACGTTTTTATACATAATAGAAAAGTCTGTTAATTCACTAAGTTCCTGACATTTTCGTATTCCGGCCATGCGGCATATTCCTTACAAACGGCTAAAATTCCTGACATCTGGTAATCCTCTAGGTACTTTCATATTCATGCGATATTATCTGGTTTATTTTTCGGATTTTTTTATAAAGAATTTTATTCAATCAAATCAAAAATAATAAAGAGTCCGGCTAATCTAACTTTGTAACGACTTTACGCAGAGTAAGCTTGGTCCGACTCTAGCGGTATATAGTAAGCTACAGCTTGGCAAAAAAGAGTACAAATTAAAAAGTGGCAACACTGTAGTGTCGTCCCGTTTTCTTATATAAATTGATTTGAAAGGAACGACATTACAGGGTTGCCACTTTTTAATTTCTACTCTTTTTTGCCAAGCTGTATGTTTGTGTCAGGTGCGCGTGAGCACGCCCGCGGGGCTCCAATGTGCACTGTTTTGCGGCGGCGCCCGCTGTCCCTACGAGCGGCCCGCGCCCCAGTCTGCCCTGCAGGGACTATACTCCGATTGGTAAGTCATTGTACCTAGTAGTAAGTACTTATAAAAAAAATCAAGCAGATACGCTTGCGAGCGATACTAGAATATTTTGTATTAAAGATAAAATTGAAATCAAGCCGTTTTAAATTTCATAAAAAACCTTAAAATTTTTCAATTTGTCTATTAGGTAAAATAATCTTGTAGTATGTCGAGCAAGTACTGAAATTCGTTAATAGACCCCGTTTATTCTTACTCGTACTACATTAAAAATTGTTACTCTAACACAAACGGATCATATTCCCGGCCAATTCACCTGGATGCGCGTCACATGGCGACCTTGCCATTGCAGTGTTGGATTCAGGGACCTATATTAAAAGTCGAAATGAGAGCCGAATAAAGACATGTTTAACCCGTGGAGCGCCCCAGAATTACCTTAGTATGGAACTCCTACTCGTATACTAATTACCATCACACGTGTGACAGTATATAGGGCGCTCCACGGGTTAAGGAAATTAGTTTAGTAATATTATACTGTTCAATCGTGAGCTTTGTTAAAAAGTAGCTTTTCTGTACCGGAAAAAATGAAGCAGGTGAAGTGTCCAAAAAGATCTAAACACGACAAATTGTCGAGATAATACAAGCGTTTGAAGACCATTCTAGAAACCTCGTCCACTTAGTTAATTCGACTGCTGCTGTACTAGTTACTATACAGGGAGCGAACATGAACTATTGGGGGCAGCATAGCAGCCGTCAGATTTTTGGCGCGAAGCGTAAATGTAACGTTTATGCTTCCGATGTAACCCAGAAGATGGAAGAACCTACTATGCACAAGGAAACGTACCTACGAGAACGTTAGAAGGTACTCGTAGCACTTGTACAATGTACATGTGCACATATGTTTCCGATTTAGGCCACAAGATCGCAGGCCCTCCAACGCGCACGGTCCCTATACCTTATGTAATTTGCTGTGAGCTGTAGTTACCCGAGTTATATTTTCCCCGTGTTTTCTCGTACAGATTGGGTATTGAGTGTAAGTATTGATGGGGTAAAGTAAACCCAGGATTTTAAGCTTAACATAAGTCGGCAGCTTATAATAATGCCTTCGTCCATTTTATATTTAAAAACATACAATAGCGTGATACAAGAACGGCCTTTTCATTGTCAACAACTTTACATATCGTGCGTGCGCCACTCAGTTACTCCTAAAACTAAACAGTAACATTTATAACTACCCGCTTTTTATTTTAAACTTTAACGAGTTGTGTTAAGATTGAAACTTGAATGGCATTTCGTTGACTTAGTCCCTATTGTGATTGAGAGTAAGTTGTTTTACATACGCTAAGGACTATTTATTTTACGATATAAAGCTTGTGACCTAGTTTTTCTGACAGCACTGTAAATTAGTACGTTTATTTGTAATTACCTAACCCTATTTATAATAGGTACAGTTCGCCACGAAAATAGCTGTCAACGTCTGTGTAACGTCAGTACTTTGAAAAAGTAATTCATATAAAAATGTCAAAGAGATTTTCAAATCTTTTTATCTTACGACTCATTTAAATAAACAAAAACAAACATAATAAAACTTACTACTAAATACTTAACCCACAGGACTTACATTATTGGGCATTTATTTGCGATTCGACATTAAACAGTAGGTATTTATCTTTTCCGAACTTATTTTATGCGCCTGGCGCGATTCGCCTTCCGATGTGGAAAATAAAATTATCATTTTAAATTACCCCACTTTTATTAATAGCATGTTTAGTATAATAGCGACAATAAAAATAAATGTAAGCAAATTAGTTACAATTAAGTGTCCGCCCTGTTTGAGTGAACACGCCATTCGTGACAACGCCGGTCAACTATGTCCACAACACACTTGGAGAGGCCTATTCTACTTGTTTATTAGCATATCGACAATTTGCCATTTATGTGATTAATGGAATCTTATTTTTCTATTCGTAGCTTGCAAAATTGATAAATATTTTATTTTATTTATTCAGGTACTTACAACACAATAATCACAATATCTAAACTAAATTGCAATAGTATCGTTTAACCACCTAGGTTTGTCTCGATTCTCCATATAATTATTTAAATACGACTTCGGGGAATCTTAGACAAATCAACAAAATGACTCTTATTCCCTATAGTCGTCATGTGATATATGTATATATAGGGCAATGTGGCAACTATACCTAACACTGCGTATTATTTGTAAGTATCCATAAATACATTATAGGTTCAGGCGGAGTATGTCACTTTCTTAGGACGTCACATTCTGAGGACGTCGCATTCTGAGTTCGTCACTTTCTGAGTACGTCACTTTATGAGAACGCCACTTTCTGAGGACGTCACTTTCTGAGTTCGTCACTTTCTGAGTACGTCACTTTCTGAGAACGCCACTTTCTGAGTACGTCACTTTCTGAGGACGTCACTTTCTGAGAACGCCACTTTCTGAGGACGTCACTTTCTGAGGACGTCACTTTCTGAGAACGCCACTTTCTGAGGACGTCACTTTCTGAGTACGTCACGTTTTTTAGCATAGGTACGATATCATCATCATCGTCATATTTCCAAGCAGATGAAGTCGCGGGTCGAAGCTAGCGCAACATATTATCTACAGTCCGTTAACTCTCAGAATGACCTTCGGATTTTAGAAAGATACTTACATCGGGTATCGGCGGTAACACGCGAAGGTGATACTGCTGTTCTGCTTTCTTACTCACTCGCAAAAAGTTAGGGATACCTATTGTCTCAATGTAAAACAAGCCCTAATTTAATGACGTTATGCTTAATATTTGGTTGATGACTATATTGCGATTTGACTTTTTGTCATAATCTAAATAAAATAGAATCATAATTTGAAAGCAGAACGTCACACCGTCATTTACTACTTCTGGCTGAAATTATACAGAGTGGTAATAATAACAGTCACATATTTTTTTGTAGGTAAGTATATTTTTTAGTTTGTTTTTTTTTTTTTTTTTTTTTATCTCTAGTTTTAATTAAAATTTACTTTAATATAAAAAAAATTGAAACGAAAATTTTAAAATTAATTTGTAAATAATTATACAATACTTAAAAGTCACATATTTTAATATGAATTTAAATATTTACCTACTAGTTATGGTGGTATTAACTACTCTATACAGGGTGGTACAAACCTGATGTCCAAAATTTTGAAGTGAAAACTTCTTTAGCAGCGCTGTGCACTTTTTGTGATGGGGAAAATATGTTAAACTCGCGACAGGTCACGTGACCGTAAGATTCGTAAGACGTAAGACGGACACTTCTGCCGGCACTCCCGGAGTGCAATCCGTTGTTTTTTTTAGATTCTTCACTACGTGGGCTATCAGATTACTAATTTGGGAACTTTCCACCTCGATTCCTTTGACCGGTGACTCTGTCAAATTATGACTATTGTCACTTTTTTTTACCTTTAAAAAAAACTTTGGGACTAGCAGTTTCTAAAATAACCAAAAGTCGTTGAAGTCGCTTGTTTTTTTTTATTAGGTAAAATCTAAACTTGACCTGCTTGAACGTAAAACATTGACTTTTGTCTTTTTTTTTTCAACTCGCAGCCAAGTGAGGATGCTGATTTTTTTTAGCAACTGCGTCGTTTGTAAAGGATTATTTACAAAAAGAAACATTCAAAATGATCAATAGTTTTTTTAAATAAATTAATTGGTTCACCCCGGAATTTCTTAACAAAAGTTAAAAGTTTAAAAACTCTAAAACTACGAAAAATAATATAATATATGTCGAATACCAATGGTCCTAAAAGGCGGTGGGCGCGTGGGGGTAGTACGATAATGTATTACTTCACAGCTAAACCAGTATGCTACCATTGCTACCAGTGCATGAAATAAACATTCGGACTCGTTAACCATACTAGCTAGTGGCCACCATATTTTAGTACTAAATTTAAAAAAAGAACTAATCGCTATTAGGTGGTTAGCTGATTAAAAATTGAAAATAAAAAGATCACATGAAACCGTTTAAATGTTTATTCAATTCAAACTAGGCCGGCTCCAACCGTACACCTCTGACCTGAGAAGATTTAGCCCTATATGGGACCGGCAACAAACTCAGCGGGACACATCTTTTCAAAACAACACATCACACATCCTTTCTTTATTTCACAAAAGTAAGCTTCTAATGAAACATAAGAAATCAAAATAACGCTTGAAATAAAACACTTAGCTAAATGATTAAAGAACGCTGGATTCTATAAGCTATCAGAATAATCCTTCAGGTGTAAGCCTTCAGGAACGTGGCGAGTTAGGCACGAGGTTGGCTAACGAGTACGTCCGATCTCTAGCGCGGTCCGATCAAGAAGAACTACCAGCGGCGGAGCCTCTCTGCTCCCGCCTCAAAGTCAAGTTGGCAAACCTGCTCGACCAGTCTACCAACATACCGACAAAAATGCCAACTCGTGCCTACGCTCACTCGAGAGAAACCTCTCGACGTTCCAAAGCCTTCTACCTGTCATCTCAGTTCAACAACACGCCAATAGATGGCGTTACTCTCTACGCAACTTTATTTCAACAATGCGCCAATAGACGGAGTTACTCTCTGCACAACTTTATTTATTTTGTTACAACCAAATAATACGTAGCTCAACATTGCTAATCGATTTTATACAGGCGTCTAAAATAATGAACTATAACGCTGCAATACGTCTTTCTGGTGTCAGGGTCCGACATATATAATATAATATATAATACATACATATTCTATAATTGAATTGAGGAATCTAAAAAATTTTGGACGTCGTGGTACATACCACCCTGTATAGTTTGAGTGTTGGATTGCAAGTTGCAACTAAATCAGTACGACGCTGTCATTTTCTATTACGCGAATACGTTCGATTTTACCCGAAAAACGAAGTTCATTCTGAGAGTTATAGTTGAATCATCGAGAGCGTGGAATTGCATATGTAGTAGTATTGTTTGTTTACAGGCATTCTATATTTGAATTTTCTATTTTCTTGTACTATCAGCATACAACCACTACAAATGCAATTCCATCTTCTCGATAATTCAACTATAACGGACTGTAAGTGGTCAATCAAATTTGTCATTAAATAAGAACAATAAAAACTACACTCATCCTTTTCTTTTGGGTGCTAGTACTAGTGTAAGACAAAGATAGTTTGATTCTCTCTGTCTATGATTGAAATGAGACAGTCCTTTGACAAACTATAATAGCAAGATAAAATTAGTCCTTGGTCTCCTAATCTTCTAAATTGGGACACTGAACTCAAACAATAAGTGTTATCATTTCATTTATACGCTATCAATAAATATTTAGTGCGACATAGATATTTTCAATGTAAGACTGATTAAAATCATAATCACGTTCCTTTCAGGCTACTTTAGTTACACATTTCAGAATAGAATGGTTTTGAAAACTTATTTCAAATTGTCATTTATGTATCATCTAATGTGTAATTTAAGAAAAGATTTTATGAACCTATGCTGGCGCCATCTGTAAAAACCTTTAACTTTGATGCATAATGAGGCGTTTCCACACTGTCAAACCGTCGCAGATTTGTCGTATAAGGCGGACTAGGTATATAGTTGGTCAAACCAATTTGGCAGTCAGTAAGAACCAGGACAACTTTACTCATCCTTTTCTTTTGGGTGCTAGTACTAGTGTAAGACAAAGATAGTATGTTTATCTCTGTCTATGTTTGAAATGAGACAGTCCTTTGACAAACTATATACCTAACCTTTTTGTAGTTTCGGATTTTAAATAGAAAAAAAATCAGCGATGTCAAATCGGCGACATGATAGATTTTTATTGTCAGGCTAAAAGTACAATCAAGTACAATGTAATAAAAAATTCATCGTGTAACCTATATAGGAAGAAAACAAACAAATAAATTACATTAAATATATGCAGAACATGAGAACTATGAGAGTATGGATCACTCCATACGCAGAAGTGATTGATGGCTGAACATATATTCTGAAATTCGACAACGATATGAAGAAAAAATCCTTAGACGCCTATTCTCCACAGGTGACACGAGAAGAAACAAAACTTGTCTAAAATAAAACTGCAAGAGCTGATTTTTATACGCAGATATCCAAAATTTACACTATCATCAGCAAAAAACACGTGAGTTTATGGAGACATGACAGAAGACGCGGTATGCTGAAGAATATGTTGTCACGAAAGGAGCGGCAGTCCGTTTAAATGTAAATATGTGGGAATGAACCTTCTACTGGTGTCAGTGAGCTTGCCGTGATATCTTCACCAGCTAATCACAGGGGCGAATGATAAAATCATGGTTTCTACTGTGCGAAACATTTATGTGTATTGAATCGAAGCTGTTGCCGGCCTAACTCCAATCTGTGGCTAAATGTTTTGGTGCTTGTAGTTTCTAAGTATTCTGAATTAAATAATCTGATTTAAACATAATTAAATTGTTTTTTTATTATTTATTTGTCTATTTTCACTTTATTGCACGTAACATAGGACGTTTTGCCAAATGGAATTCTCTACTTCTACCAGTCAGGCGTAAGGCAAACAGAGATTGGTATTGGTATGTAGGATATAAAAGCGACCGTAGGTATTTCGAACAGCTAATCTGGTTGCTGGCAGTATACATTTTTCGTGCAGGTTTATTATACTGTTAAATCGTACCTATGCTAAAAACGTGACGTACTCAGAAAGTGACGTCCTCAGAAAGTGGCGTTCTCAGAAAGTGACGTCCTCAGAAAGTGACGTACTCAGAAAGTGGCGTTCTCAGAAAGTGACGTACTCAGAAAGTGACGAACTCAGAAAGTGACGTCCTCAGAAAGTGGCGTTCTCATAAAGTGACGTACTCAGAAAGTGACGAACTCAGAATGTGACTTCCTCAGAATGTGACGTCCTCAGAAAGTGGCGTTCTCATAAAGTGACGTACTCAGAAAGTGACGAACTCAGAATGTGACGTCCTCAGAATGTGACGTCCTAAGAAAGTGACATACTCCGCCTGAACCACATTATAGGTAGGCATAGTAATTTCTCCCCAAACTAATTTAACAAATGGATCCTTGAGAATAAATATGTAGTAATAATTTTATTTAGCGTGACTTTTCAACCATTCCACTTATTATGTTAATTTACCGGACTGTTAGGCCCTTATCTATACAAATAGCCATTCGACTTTGAACTTTAACTTTTGGTTCATAATGTAGTTTTTAGTCTGTATTTCGTTGATAGATTCAGACTTGGGACAATAATGTTCATACGTTAATGCCGCTGTGTCGTGTGTTGATGGCATTTAGCGCCAGTGCAGGCATTTTTACTCGTATAAGTGCTTATTTTATTTGTTGGAGAAAAATGTTCATTATGCAGGTGTTTTCATTTAAATTAGTGAACATGTGTGTAATTTTGATAACAGAATAAAATTGTGTTCGGTTACCGCGATATTCTTATTCATGACGTGCGCACCTAAGGGCCCACCAGAGAGTGGATCAGTTACAATCTAATAACACGAGTTAAAAATTGACACAGTCGCTGTGGCCGAAATCGGTCAGGAGAGCATCATCATCATTCATGACGTAAAACTATTCCCAAGTAATTCCCGACGTTTCGAACCACGGGTCAGTTCGGGCCAGGAAAACTACGCGATATAAGTAATCCGTTTAAATAGTTTATAACAGAAAAAAGCTTTTAGGTACAGTTCAGACATCGAAATTACGAGGGCAAAATTTAATCATAGGTAAGGATAAGGAAGGAGGCTTTCTCTTCCATTCCATACTGTCTTTTTCTTATGCCAGTAATAGAGTATAGTTTTATTATTCTTCTATTACTGACAAAATTTGATTGCCTTTATCATCGGGTCGCACCCTTTTCCACCATAATCTACATGAAAATAAAACTCCGACACGGCCATCCTGACTGCCAACACGTCACGCTAAATCTATCTGTTGTTATAGGATCACCGACGACATTCTGGCGATGGCGCGCCCCAGCACCGCTGGTATCGCCGCCAGAAATATTATACAGCAATTCCACAGGTAACAGTTGTTTTAGAACTATAATAAAAACTACCTTGCTTTTTAAAGAGAATATACTCGATCTTTATTCCCCAACGACTGCTTTTAAAAAGAGGTTGAAATTGTTTATAACTTCTACGCAAACGTAGACACGAGTGGAAGCTAGTAGGTAAATAAAGTTTGTAGTTAGATGTGGACACAGCATCATTTTTTTGTGAAAATAGAAAGTACAAAAGGTACTAAAGATTTATTGTATAACATGTGTTGTATCTAAGATAATTTCGTGTTTCGAATTCAACAGTTTAACGAGATGGCGCTAACTAACTTTTAACTTTGGCTGTCAAAAATTGACGTTTAACAATTCAGTGACCAGAATACTGCGCAATACAGCGCCATCTGTTTCGACTGTCAAACTAGGGGGCACGATTTTTCCGGAAGGAAATTCAGTGACAAAGTTCAAAAATAATTTCTCATATCTCACTAGTTTTGCGCCTATAATGGCTCATTTAGACGATGCGAGAACTCGTATGCGAGTTTTATTACATTGTGGGTTTTGATCGGTCGGTTGAATTGGACGTAACCAACAGTCGGTAATGTATCTAAAATCGCATGCTGCGAGTTCGCGCGCCGTCTAAATCAGCCCTAAAAGACGAGACCTTTGTGTCCTGTAGTTGGGGTATCCGGACGGTGATAAATCTACAGACACCCGGCGAACACGCAAGCTGCGGCCCGCCCCTTACAAGCTCTGGGTTCACATATGATCCTAACATCTTCATGGCCAACGACAGTAAGTTTTGTTTATTATAAGAGGAATACTTCGGTGGAGGAAATCCTAAGGCCTAAGCTAGCTAATCAACCAATGTCTTAGTTTTCGGTAATTTTATGTAGGTAATAAGTAGACTGGTCTCCCGGATCTAGTAATAAACATAGTATAGGATATTTGACTGTATTTAAAATAATAATTATTTGTTTTACAAGGGGGCAAAGTTGTTGTTAAACCGCTCGTGCTAATATTGATAAAGCGAAAGATTCCAAAATTGAACCACGAGCGTAGCGAGTAGTTCGAAAAATGGAATCTTGAGCGTTGCGAGGGTTTCAAAGCACGAGGGTTAGACAAAATTTGCCCCCGAGTGAAAAACAAACATTTTTACCACACCAACCCGAAGCAAATATTAAATGTAAATTATTAAAAAAAATCAAACCAAATCAAATCCAAATGAATGTTATTAAATATTTATGATCCAAAATCATCTTTAAAAGTAAATTCTACCAGCAAACATAAGAAAACAACTCAAAATGTGCATTTGATTACTTTGCCTCACATGTGAATAAAATGCAACTTTGCTATCAGTTTTTGAAGTGCAAAGTAAGCCTTTCCGAGCTGGTGTGGTGAAAATTATATTACACCATGCATGAAATAAAGTACCAGAAGATTAATAAAGAAACGTAGACAGCAGTTATTTTTATACACAATTTCTATTTTAAAATCCGTATAAAACTATAAAGAGTAGGTAATTTGATCGTGACGTCACATGCTAGTGTTTCATATAAATTTCATAGTAGCAAAATCGTTTTGACAGTTCGGAAAAAGAAACTGATTTGACTAGTCAAATACCCTATTGCACACTAACTCAAAAATATTCTTTGCTCTAGAGTCTAGATAAATTATATACCTACCTACCTATCTTTTCCGAGAATTTTCCCTTTATTTTTCCCCAGTCTACTACTACAACTTTGCCTGGCCAGACTACGGGGAAGCCAGCCTCAGTGGGCTGCTAGACATGGCCAAGGTGCTCTCATTCGCGCTGCAGGAGGGCAGGGTGGCCATACATTGCCATGCAGGTGACGTTACTATATTATTTAAACAGGAGGACATCACATCATCATCATTTAAACAAGAACTATACCTGTACTATGTCAGTACCCACTGAAAATCAGCGTCATGACTTGTCGTGGCATTATGCTGAGTGGGGATCCTGTTTAGCATCTAGTTTGTGTAATTTGTGTTGTATGTGTTATTTTTTTCTACTTAAGATGTTAAATAAATGTAGTTCTTCTTCTTATAAAGAATAACAGCGATCTGACCATATTTTAAGTTAAAAATGTCATGTAACTTTATACACTGAATTCAGCTTGGTTTTCGAGTTATTTTCATTTTTAACCCCCGTAGGGGTCTATGTTTGACGCCAATGTCTGTATCTGACTATGCCAGCTTAGTTCTCCAACGGATGGACCGATTTCGATTCGGTTTTTTACGTGAAAACTAGTTTTCTTGCAATGGTTCTTAGCGATGTTTGATATTGCCAAAAACTTATTAATTCTACCGTTACTGACAAATGTTATTCGCCAGACTATAGGTAGGGTACCTACTTGTTATTTCCGAAGCCGGCCTTTATTTGCATGTCTTAAACAAATACAATTAAGTATGTAAACAAGTCTGGAATTTAGAATCAATACGGCGACCCGATGAAGGTTAATGTGTGGTAGTTACTTAAATAGATAATTCATTATGCAAAACAACAGTGTACAATCGGTTAGAAAATACTTTTAACATACCTAGTTTTTATCAATCATCATCATAATCATCTCATATAACGAATTCGCGTGCAGAAGCCAGTACAACACAAAGTAATTGACTGAGCGAGCGCGAAGCTTCTGCTTTTCAACTTGGACACAAATGCTAGAATCGTAATATGTCTGTCCGGCTGTTCTCCTCCACGTGTCGCATTTCTCAACTGATTCTCAAGATTTTGGGTGCAGTTCAGATATATGAATGATTATATGAATTTCTTTGTAGATTCAGTTTCTGGAAGTTTTTCAAAATGGCGAAGCCGTGGGGTTCGCTCGTCAGCTTACAGAGCGACTAATTTCATAATAATAAGATTACATTTACATCTAGTATCTGATGACCTCGCTTTATATTGGATCTTGTCAATCATTCAGTACCTAATATACTTGTTACAGTGTAGGTATTCGCAATACCTAAACACGCTCTAATTAATATACTTTAAGACGCTTATTCGTAAAGACGCTAATTCGGTAAGACTTTTCGGCATGACTGTATTAAATAACAAAAGGAAAGTTACAATTCATCCATTAATGTGGACATAATTGACACGTTAACATGTTCTTTTACTTACTTCTCTTCTACCTCCTCAAGTTTATTTTTTATTTCACTATATTATTTATCGTTATCATCCTCGGTCTGAAACTATGGCTAGACCCTATCAAGGGAGTTTGCAAGTGTAAGACGAAGCTTCACGGGAAAACCGCCCTTGTGACTGGAGGCAACGCTGGAATTGGACTTGAGACGGCCAGAGATCTAGCCAGAAGGGGCGCAAGGGTCATTATTGCAAGCAGAGACAACAAGAAATCCGCAGCTGCCGTTGAAGATATTATAGCAACAACGAAGAACCCCAATGTCGAATATAGACATTTAGATCTTTCAAAATTTAAAAGCATTAGGAGATTTTGCGAAGAATTCAACGATAATGAAGAAAGATTAGACATTTTGGTCAACAACGCTGGATGTGCTGGACTCAAAAAGAAAACTACAAAGGATGGGATTGAATTAGTAACTCAAATCAACTATCTAGGCCCATTTCTTCTAACTAACTTACTGCTCAAAAAGCTGACGGATTCAAAACCAAGTCGTATAGTGATTGTGTCTTCATACGCTTGGTTTATGTCTAAATTTGTTCCTGAAGACGTAGCAGGCTTGAACACTAAAGGAAAATGGACTAGGTATTGTAATACCAAACTTTGCAATGTGCTTTGGGCAAAGGCGTTAGCCAAGAAGCTTCCTCAAGGAGTAACAGCAAATTCTTTATATCCTGGTGTAGTAAAAACTGATATCTTTGACCGTATGCCTGCGATACCTAGGAAGGTATTATTGGCAGTGATTAAAGTTCTTTTTAAGACAGCCAAAGAAGGTGCTCAGACATCGATTCATTTGAGTGTCGCTCCTGAATTAGAGGATACAAGTGGGAAATATTACGCTGATTGTAGGCCCAGTGCAGTTCCGAAAGAAGCTAAAGATGATGAACTTATTGAAAAGGTTTGGAGAGAGAGTGTTCGGCTTACAAGGAGCTAGGAATTTCCACACTTTATCACCTCAAAGTCGGTGTAGACTTAACTTGGTCCTTTATTCAATAGCTACGTACGTAATTTAATTATTACGTGTATTGTGCTAATAAATGACTTTTTTGCACGAATTATTTGGTTTCATTTTGTTATTTCCATCGTAAATTAACGTTCATTAATTATACGTTGTATTTTAGTAACAAATGGTCCCCGGAATACCTAGAGATTATTCATGACCTTTAAGTAAAAATGCCTGGTGTTTTCATGGGTATAGCCGCGGACGGTCTAGAACGCAAAATGACTAGTGTAATATTTTGCCTATATCCCTTTTAGGCTACATCGCGAACGGTCTAGAACGCAAAATGACCACTCTTTTATATCAGTATGGTAGGTTAGGTTCGTTAGTTATCTTCAAATGGCATAAAATTTGGTATAGTTGTGGAATAGGTAGTTGTTTTGTAAGCATATCTATGCATAAAAAAAGCATAAGTATGATATGATTTCCAGGTCTCGGGCGCACCGGTGTGCTGATAGCGTGCTACCTCGTTTACTCACTGCGCGTACGCGCCAACGACGCTATTAGACTCGTGCGCAAGAAACGGCCGCGTTCTGTGCAGACTTCGGGACAGATACTGTGTGTGCAACAGTTTGAACACTATCTACTACCACAGACGGTAGTATTTAGCTCCAAGTGAGTTTTTATTCATAAATTTCTTAACCTACCTTTCTCTCATCTTTCATCCCAACTCCTCCACCATCTCGATGGCAGAGTGTGTCATGGTTACGGCGCCATTAGATTCTTGCAGAAACGACCGCGTTCTGTGCAGACTTCGGGACAGATACTGTGTGTACAGCATTTTGAACACTATCTACTACCACAGACGGTTGTCTCTAGCTCCAAGTGAGTTTTTATTCATAAATTTCTTAACCTAACTTTCTCTCATCTTTCATCCCAACTCCTCCACCATCTATGGACGCCACCGACGCCATTAGACTGCGCAAGAAATTACCGCGTTCCGTGCAGACTTGGGGACAGATATTGTGTGCAGCAGATCACTATCTACCACAAACGGTTGTATTTAGCTCGAATCGAGTATCTTTAAATCGGTTGCTGTAAATCTATCCTTCTCTCATCTTTCGTCCCAATATCTCCACCATTTCGATGGCAGAATGTGTCGTGAACGCTATAGCGCGAGAAACGACCGCGGTCTGTGCAGACTTCGGGACAGATACTGTGTGTACAGCTAGCAGTTTGAACACTATCTACTCCCACAGACGGCTATCTTTAGCTCCAAGTGAGTTTATTTATATAAATCAATTTCTTAACCCAACTTTCTCTCTTCTTTCATCCCAACATCTCCACCATCTCGATGGCAGAATATAAAACACCACGGTATTAGGCTTGGAGGATATAACCGAATGGAGACGCCTTGTCTGTAATTTCCTGTACAAAACAGTCTCGATTTTTGCGGAGGCCCTAGGGGTACGTCAAATGTATACGTAACGTAAAAATAGCCATGTCAGATAAACGTCAGTCCATACAATGTGTATGACCATTGGTCATAGAGGTACGACAGAGGGGAACGCCTGGTAATGGCTACTTCGATTGGTTATATCCTCCAAGGTTGCAGGCTTTCACGGGCTGCGATCTCCTGCGATTTTTGTGTACTTAGGGCATACTGAAAATTCCTGGACTGGCCACTTAGAAAAAATATGTCGTCTCATAAAAAATATCGTCAAGAAAAAATATCTCGGCCCACGTATAAAAACCGGTTTTCTTTGCAGGGAGTCGGTAATGTTGACGAAAGATAAGAAGACGGCAGAGTTTACAATACGACAATACCTGTACCGGCAACGGGCAACTCTTCATGGGCTCGACGAAAGGGCTTTTAAAGAACTTCCAAAGGTTTATCTACTTATTTCAGTCACTTTAAACTGCTTCAAACAAATAAGGGTATATGAGTATGAGATACGGATAAATCTAATTGTCACTGACATAATATCGACATATTATTCTTTTAGGCTGACACCACAAGTCATGCGCTTTCGGGCTACCTATTTATGTAATCTGATCCTTTTTCGTGATACTTACTGCGGAGAGGGACAGAGGTATATGTTGTTTCCCTGTCCCTCTCTGCAGCAAGATAACTGAACGTGGGTGGGTACTTACCTATTTTAACCCCACATAGACACAAGCGCGAAGAAGTTCGGGAGTAATATGCAAAGCAACTGAATTCTTCCCTATTGTCCAAGTAACATAGAATATACCTACCTAAATTGATATTCCTCATATATTTTTTCTTTTATTAGATAATATACTGTATCTGCGAGCGCCTCCTGAAGCTGAGCGGCTGCCATCAAAGCGTGGGTCTGGACTTCCGCGTCAAGAACAGGCCTTTCTACAAGTCTTTTCTCTCTTACCGGCTTCGGCAAGTGCGGGCGCCGGATCCCACCACTCCCGATCAACTCCCAACAGGTTGGTAGTTGAATCTCAGCAACACTTTTACAGAATTGCATGGAGCAAGGCAATTCTGTAGAAGTCAACTGCACGTATGAGTCGCTTAACTTCAAACTTCGGGTAAATCCATCGGTCAGATTATGCGATTTTGGTATTAAGAAAACGTAATAGCTAGGGCTTCCAATACCGGGATCCCGGGATCCCGTCTGTTTAAACAGATTTTTCAATACCGGTATTTTTTAATGAAATACCGGGATCCCGGTATTTTCAAAAACAAGGAAAATGTGCCTATTATAACGTTTAAAATCTATTAAAATGGTCAAATTCGGCTGTATCAAGAAGATAACTTGCCAATTTAATTAAAGAAGATCATTTAATTGAAACATGATCTGTGCATATGCGTTAGATAAATATTTGGTGATGAATTCTGATGTTCAGGATATATTAAGGGGCTACCCCACGCGAATGACCTTCGATTTGAATCCCTTAGTTTTCTAATGTTTTTTGTAGCTTATTATATTAACAACAACAGCTTGAAGCAATATATACTGCAAAACGTAATTCAAGACCAAAAAAAGTAAGAAAATGTTGCCACTTTTTGCTAGCGCGCCTTGTATTTATGCAAAAATAAGTATATAAAAGTACTTTTTTTAAATCGCAGGAGTAAAATTACTAATAAATAAATTATCTTAGCGTGATTATTTATCAAAAGGAATTTACTATTTTACAAACAAATTATTGCAGTGGCAACATTGTCTTACTTTTTTTGGTCTTGAATTACGTTTTGCAGTTTAGTATCCTATATTTACTTCAAAGTTCATCGCCTTCGAGATATTTGGCATCAAAGTTGAACAATTTTAGGCTAAAAACTGGTTTTCTGGCCATAACTTTTGTGTTAATTAGTTTAAAATGAAAACCCTGGACACGTTTCTCGAGACGTCAAATACGAACCCAAATATTTAGATTTCGTACATGTAATTGTAAGATTCTTCACTGCAAACTAGATACGAAAAAAGTGGTTTTTTTTTTTTAGAAAAAATAGGAGATTCGATTCAAAACTTGTCAAAAATGTCGGGTAGCCCCTTAATACAATTAGTTCTTAAAATTTTATCAAAAAGTAGAAAGAAATTAATTGTAATGGGTAATGGCATACGAATTATTGGTGCCAAAGAATATTTATTGGCTGATTATTAGGTTGAACTAAAAATGTGACTTGTGAAGTCAACAAGGCGGATAAAATGATTGCCAACCTGGAGGGTTCACATAATTATTGCAGATGGCGATTATTGTTTAATATACTAAGCTAAGGACATACATATCTGGTGTAAAAGTGAGCCTTTAAAAAAAACTCAAATTTTTTAAGCCATTTATAGTCAATACCGGGATCCCGGGATCCCGGTATTGATAAAGACAGGTTCGGTATTAATACCGGTATTGAAAGAAGTCTGGTATTTGGAAGCCCTAGTAATAGCGCACAAACTACTAAGAAAGATACTTAATAGGGTATTTAAATAAATAAATAAATAAATAAATAAATAAATAAATAAATAAATAAATAAATAAATAAATATTATAGGACATTTTTTACACAAATCGACTAAGCCCCACGGTAAGCTCAAGAAGGCTTGTGTTGTGGGTACTCAGACAACGATATATATAATATATAAATACTTAAATACATAGAAAACAACCATGACTCAGGAACAAATATCTGTATCATCATACAAATAAATGCCCTTACCGGGATTCGAACCCGGGACCATCGGCATTCGGGGGTATTTGACTGTATTCAAAATAAATTATTTTACACCATGCATGAAATAAAAAGCACCAGAATATTAATAGACAGACGTATAGACAGCTACTCAAGACAGCAGTTATTTTTAGACACAATTTCTATTTTAAAACCCATATGAAACAATAAAGAGTCAGTAATTTTATTGTGACATCACATGCTAGTGTTTCATATCGAATTTAGCGTGTCAAATTTAGTCTTTTTCATAGGATGTCGGTAGTTCTAAATGGTTTTTAAAAAGTCTGCTATTTCAGATCAAGTGCCAACGTTACCCATGATAGAATGGAGGGATCCCGTAGAAGAAGATATCGAGAGGAACTTGGAGACGGTCAGCAGGATCACGGGAGCCACCAGCGGGACCATACCGGCCTTACACGTTTATGAGGTACAGACAGTCTCTTTCATCGAATTTATATTGTCTTGAGGCATAGGGTAATTCGCCAGTCACTGGCCACCCTAAACTAAAAATGAATTCTATTCACCTATGAACATAACATATAAGGATGGCTAGTTATTGAAGGCTGTAGGCCAAGCACATGATTGGCGCGACAGTATCTCGCGGCGAGATAGACTACCCGTCTTTTTCTAACTATGTAAACAAAAGAGGGACGGGCTCGCCTTCTGTTTATAGGTGAATAGAATTCATTTTTAGTTTTGGGTCGGCAGTTACTAACAGGTGGCCAGTTACTGGCCAATTACCTTACTAACATTAAGCCAAGTTTACGATTGAACTCATGTATTTTTAGTCACTCGCGCGACATGTTTCGGAGATCCTAATAGGTCTCCATTTTCAGGCATTAAAAGTGCATTATATAGTAACGGTCATGATCTCATGATAGCCGCGCGCAGCCAGTGGGGAGACACTCAGGACTTCGGGCAACCTCGGCTCCGTTCGGATCAGCATTGCTCCGAGCAATTATTAGGGTTGACACAACTTGACGTCCCTTTGCGTGCACGACCACAGATAAGATAATGCCTTGTATTTTGACAACCCTAAATAGCCGAAAGGGATAGTGTCATAAGTTAGAAAGGGATACTTATCATGATTCGACCCCGAATCGCGGTCAAACTTCGGTTTTGTAGGAAGTGTCCTTTCTGTACTACCGTACAGGTAGTACTATTACCTACTTATTCTGTGGCGCAGCGCACTAGGCGCGCGGTGAGATAACCGGTTCGGATGGGGATTTAAATTTAACTTTTCTTCGGACCCTTTTACTGCTGAGCTAAGAAACACACAGTAAATAGAGTTAGACCAAGAAAAGTCTGCAGCGATTTTGATAGCCCACGCAGTGCAAGTGTCATATATACGTCATAATTTTATAGAAGTTTGACGTTTAAAATAACACTTGTGGGCGCAGCACGGTTCCATTTTTATCGTCTATCACTATGCGCGTCCCTTTCGCACTTACATACTTGTTAGAACGTGACAGGCGTGGTGACAAGGGATAAAAACGCGACCGTGCTACGCCGCCTGGACTGCGTGGGCTATCAAAATCGCTGCAGACTTTTCTTGATCTAACTCTAGTACTTATTAGGTACCTATATGTTATCTAAATAAGTAAAAACTTCTACTTAAAAACTGTCAAAATGATCGTGGGTTACAAGGACGTTCCTACGTTATCGCTACACCGTTTCCAGTTTGTGATATAAACCTATGTTTCTCTCCAGGCATTTGTAGTGGACCATCACAGTCTTCCAGAAGAAAGACAGAAGTATTTGAAGCAGATGCGCATAGACATCAACCAGAGGAGAGAAGCCATCGAGAAAATAGACGAAGAGGTACTTAACCCTCAAAATGAATGTGTCTATACTCTTACACTATTATGATCTAGTATCCGTGTAGTAGTATAAAGTTGACTGTAGTCAGGGGTGCGAAACTCCTTCCTTCGGGCAAACTCGGCTCCATTCGGCTCAGCATTGTTCCGAGCAATTATTAGGGTTGACACAACTTGACTTCCCTTTGCGTGCACGACCACAGATACGATAATGACTTGTATTTTGACAACCCTAAATAGCCGAAAGGGATAGTGCCATATATTAGAACGGGACAGCATGATTCGACCCTGAACCGCTGTCAAACTTCGGTTTTGTAGGAAGTTTCCTCTCTGTACGGTAGTACTATTATTTATTCTGTGACTGTAGTATCCCAACTAGCAAAATAGTCGTATAAGAATTGATTTACTCAGCCTGCGGGCTCAGCACGGTTCCATTTTTATCGACTATCACTATGCGCGTCCCTTTCGCACTTACATACTTGTTAGAACGTGACAGGCATGGTGACAAGGGATAAAAACGCGACCGTGCTAAGCCGCCAGTAATCGTATAACAGCCGAGTTACGGTTGTTGAAACACCAATATATCGTAGTAGCAATTTTCGCTAATTAGTGCTATAATCATGTCGTATAAACGTTTATAGCCACTATCTTTTAGCACTTTTATTCCACCTTTTAATAAATGCTGAGTTAGCGCTACTAAATCACTTTTATTCAGCATAATTGTTCTATTAAAATCATGTAACAGCTATAGATTAGCTAATTGTCTGAAGAAGGTGCTTTAATACAACTGTTACTCAACTCTCTTCTCTGTTGCTATAAAAGCCTATTATTAAAAGCAATCCAATAACCATTTGGCAACAATGCTGCTGTAACAGCGCGCTTATATCATAATTCGGGTAATGGGCTTCAAACCGCTGTTATAGGAACTGAAGTGTATTTACAGGTTTTATTCAAAATGTATTCAGCTTAGAGTACTTTTAAAGAGTTTTGAACTACATTAACAGCACAAGTCAGCCATGTTGTCGTTTCAATATGTCTTTGATTCATAGCTAATTCAGGTCAGTAACGCGTTTATCAAAACCGGACAAGTGCGAGTCGAACTCGCGTCCCTAATAGCATTTTCTTGTAGGGATTTTGTTGGGCCTTTGTTTACGTATTAGTTGGGCAACCGTTATATTTGGCCGTACGATTTGCTGGAGGGCCCTCGACAAAGGCCCTCCCGAAGATTCCCAACAGAGGGCCATAAGAGTAATTTTTTCGTTGGGCCTATTTAAATAAATCATACAATTATTCAACGGTGGTGGTTTTGGTTGGGCCGTGGTTGGGCCTATACACATTTGTTTGATGGTTGGTTAATTGTTACATTTGGCCGTATGGCTTGCTGTAGGGCCAACTGCAAAAAAATAAAAAAGGGCAATTTTTTCGTTGTGCTTCTGTTTGCAAATTCAACAATTACCCAACGGCAAGTCAGGTAGGTCGGTAGGTAGTCGTGCACCAGGTTGAAGGCCCAACACAGCTTGTCCCACAAAGGGCCAACATTGTAACTTTAACGTTGGGCCTTGTGTAGGATTCTTACAATACTACCGTAGGTAAATAGTTGTGTAATTTATAGTGTGCCTACAGTCTAATTATGTAATGGGCTTTTGTTTACGAGTCCTACAGATACCCTACGTTAAGTAAGTGAATGTGTAATACGACGTTGGGCCTTTGCTGATAAATATTACAATTACACTACGGTAGGCATTGGTTGTATCCACATGAAGGCCCTAGGCTAAGGCAGCAGTTGTTGTTAATCTTCTCTGTATCGTTCCAATTTTAGTATATGTACTGCCGAAGCAAGTACACTTACTATACACTCTAATTTGTATATATACTAACTGCACTTCGAAACTTCGTAAGCGAGATTTATGTTTTTTGAGATTTAAATTGAGAAAATGTTGGTAAAATACAATTTTTTAAATTTATGTATAAATTTTATAGTTATAGCTATTAGATTTATAAGTTACTTTAAAAAAATATTATGATTATATCCGGAATAATCGAGAAAATAACTATAACTTCGATGTTTGGAGACAGTAACGCCATCTAGTGACGCCACAAGCAAACTCAACTGGTATTGTTGGGCATCAGTACCACAGCCAATGTTGGTAAATGCGATATTTGTGCTCACTGGGCCAACGAATGTTATCCTTGTTTAGCCACCGGTACCAAAATACACAAAGGCCCATTGTTAGGCGTCAGTGCCACAGCCAATGTTGGTAAATACGATATTTGTCATCATTGGGCCATCGGATGATATCTTTGACTAGCCAACGTTACCAAAATACACAAAGGCCCATTGTTGGGCATCCGTGCCACAGCCAATGTTGGTAAATGCGGTATTCGTCACCATTGGGCCAACGAATGTTATCGTTGTTTAGCGAACGGTAGCAAAATACACAAAGGCTCATTGTTAGGCCTCAATGCTACAGCCAATGTTGGTAAATGCGATATTTGTCGTCATTGGGCCATCGTATGATATAGTTGATTAGCCAACGTTACCAAAATAAACAAAGGCCCATTGTTGGGCATCAGTGCCACAGTCAATGTTGGTAAATGCGATATTTGTCATCATTGGGCCATCGGATGATATCGTTGATTAGCCAACGTTACCAAAATACACAAAGGCCCATTGTTGGGCATCAATGCTACAGTCAATGTTGGTAAATGCGATATTTGTCGTCATTGGGCCATCGGATGATATCGTTGATTAGCCAACGTTACCAAAATAAACAAAGGCCCGTTGTTGGGCATCAGTGCTACAGCCAATGTTGGTAAATGTGATATTTGTCGTCATTGGGCCATCGGATGATATCTTTGATTAGCCAACGTTACCAAAATAAACAAAGGCCCATTGTTGGGCATCAGTGCCACAGCCAATGTTGGTAAATGCGATTTTTGTCATCATTGGGCCATCGGATGATATCGTTGATTAGCCAACGTTACCAAAATACACAAAGGCCCATTGTTGGGCATCAATGCTACAGCCAATGTTGGTAAATGCGATATTTGTCGTCATTGGGCCATCGGATGATATCGTCGATTAGCCAACGTTACCAAAATAAACAAAGGCCCATTGTTGGGTATCAGTGCCACAGCCAATGTTGGTAAATGCGATATTTGTCATCATTGGGCCATCGGATGATATCCTTGACTAGCCAACGTTACCAAAATACACAAAGGCCCATTGTTGGGCATCCGTGCCACAGCCAATGTTGGTAAATGCGGTATTCGTCACCATTGGGCCAACGAATATTATCGTTGTTTAGCGAACGGTGGCAAAATACACAAAGGCCCATTGTTGGGCATCACTGCCACTGCCAATGTTGGTAAATGCGATATATGTCATCATTGGGCCAACGAATATTATCGTTGTTTAGCCAACGGTACCAAAATACACAAAGGCCCATTGTTGGGCATCTGTGCCACAGCGAATGTTGGTAAATGCGATGGTGGGCCAATACAAAATTAATGTTGGCTACGGAACGAACCTCATCCCAACGTTTTCCCTACCGTTGGCACCGTGGGCCCCAACGAAAATGCTACTAGGGGTTCCAAAGGTTCCGTACATTACACAATGTTTAACAATGTATTTTTGAAGTGAAACGTGATGAAATGTCTTTAAAAAAACCCGTAAGGGTCGGATCAAAAACTAAGTAATTAAGTCCGACTCACGCTTGATGCACATTTCTAATAGGTTTTCCTGTGTTCTATAGGTAAAGACCTAATTTGTAGATATTCGGAGATAAAGGGGGTGAATGGACATTTTTTGCCAATTTGCTTAAATTACTTCTAAACTATTTATCTTAAAATTCTAAAAACTATATATTTGAGATTCTCACAATGAGCTCTTTCATTTGATATCGTTTGCAAAACTTTGTTTTTTAATTGTCTCATTTACCCCCCAAAAGTACCCCCTACGTTTAAAATTCATTTATTTACGTCACATGTCCGCCTCCGGGTCACAGACTTACATAAGTATGTGTACCAAATTTCAAATTAATTGGTTTAGTAGTTTCGGAGAAAATAGGCTGTGACAGACGGACAGCCAGACACACGAGTGATCCTATAAGGGTTCCGTTTTTCCTTTTGAGGTACGGAACCCTAATAACGCCATAAGTATAGATGGTCAAGCAAATCTTGTCAGTAAAAAAAGGCGCGAAATTCAAATTTTCTATGGGACAATATCCCTTCGCGCCTACATTTTTCAAATTTGCCGCCTTTTTCTACTGACAAGATCTGCTTGACCAAGTATATATTCCTGACTGTTAATTTTTGCAACAACAGGAGGACCCAGCAGTGCTAAGCGGCCTGCTCTTCGAGTGGTTAGAATGTTTGAAGCAGCCCGTCCTGGACCGAGAGGATGTGACGCTAATCGTAGGGCGAGGACAAGACGTGGAGACCTGCATAGTGGCTATGCATAATGTAAGTACTAGTAGCGACATCTAGTGTGGAGTAGAATGTCAAACCACAAGGAGCAAATAATCATATTAGGGACATTGGTTAACACGGTTATCATTACCGTACGCCGGTCCAATGTGTGAGGGAGATAGCGCTATGCACGTTTATAGATGTGTCTCGCTTGCATATTTAAGCGCATCTAATGTGAAGATTACCTTAAGCGCTTAAGCAAACGATAATGTTAGTGGCGCCATCTAGTAAGGAGTAGTGGTACTAAACAAATAAACATTCAACTTTGAATGTTTAAAAAGTTCAAGCAGCCCAGAACCAATGTCAGGGATACATTAAATTACATATACAAGAAGAGAACTATAAATCGAATAACAAAATAAATAACTATTATTAGAACACAAGCATCAAATTAAACATGTAAAGCAGCTTCATTCCAAAAAAATATGTACGCGGTATCACACCTTCAATTAAAAGTTCGTCTTACAAAATAAAATAAATTTACATTCCAGGAAGACGTGATTCTCCTCGAGTACCTCCTCCGCTTCGTGACCCGGCTACGCCCTCTAGCGGCCAACAAGAAAGTCGACATCATAAAGCGCCTCATCGCCTCGCTCACACACCACACTGTCTCCATCAACGGCCGCTGCCTTCCCACCAAACGCGACTTCCCGCGGCTCCGCGACGGCACCGCGAGTCAGATCGTGAATTTTATGTTGAGATTCGTTGTAGAGTTGCAGAAGGATATGGTTAAGCCTGGGAGAGATGATAGAGATGTTGTTGTGCCTGTGCGGCGCCCAATAAAAGCGTGGAAATAATGTTTGTTTTTATTTCATTAAGTAGTTTTCATACTCAGTAGGTGTATAACTACTTCGTTTTTTTGCATTAGAGAAAGGGTACACAGTCTTGATTTGTCTTTCAATTGAAAAATGCTACGTTGAAGTACCTTTTACTTATGAAACCAAAGAATGTAAATGGTCACATACATATTATGCTATTTATAATATGATTGATATTAGCCGCAACTTACTTTTCAAGTGTTTTTGAATAAAATAAGACGACAAGATCGCTTACCTTTTTACTAATAATCCCTTCTACCTGCTTAGACTATTGGATTTTTAATTAATCTTATTTAAATATTTTAATATGCGGAAATTGGCATAAAGGACTTAAGCGCCAATAGGATCTATGGCGCTTAAGACCATTGTGAGCTTACTGTGATAATTTCACTTTTACATTGATTAAAGTTATCGCGAGGTCTACTGCTCACAGAGCCACTAGTATTTTACTGTATCGTATTTATTATGGATTAAAGACGGAAATTCATATTCAATCTAATGTCTTATAATGTTCTATCCCGTCGCTATTCTGTGTTTGGACGTGCATGACCATGGCCGTGCATTAAGATTTTTTTTATACTGGCAACCCTTTAGGAAATGGTATTTTATAATGTCGCCAAATATAATCGTTATTTATTTCATTTGTATTTTATTTCTATTGTTCGTTTTTACCTGAAAATATTTGTAGTTGAGTATTTATTACAAGTTATAAATAAAAATCTTACAAACTCTCATAAAATTAAACATTTTTTACATGATTGTTCGATACGTTTATCAATTTATTATTGTTACCATTTCTGAACGAAACGTATCAATCACGCTTGCGCGCTACCTACCGGATCAGCCGCAAAACATTTCCATTCAAATATTTCGGTTTGTGGTGTCAAATCAAACGCTCAACGGGGAAAGCTTTATTTAATTTGATTCAAAAACTAATTTAATTGATTTCTACTGCTGTAGATCATTATACAAGAAGTGTTATAATTATGTTATTTGTGACCCTAAGTGTTTGAATATAAAGAAGGTTTACAAGTTTATATAAAACTTATCATGGATCCTTTTACTCAGGTAAGTTTCGTATTATCGGTCGTAAATCTGTGAAGGTCAAGTAATTTTACTTAAAAGTGACTTATTTACAGCGCATGTTGGAGCGAGCACGAGCCAGACAGGAGAAAATCGACCAGAAACTCGCTAGTTCCGGTCAAACACCAAGACGTAAACCGTTAAGCGAGAACGTTTCTATTCTGAAAAAGGACGTTACACCGACGAAATCTCCTAGTAAAGGTAGAGATTCTATCTCGTCGCCGAGGAAATCTTCAAGAGAGTCATTGAAATCGGAATCTCCTATTAGATCGCCTAGGAGTAGCAAGGCAGATACAGTAGCAAAGCCTCGAAATGACTTTATAGTGACGAAAAAAGAGTTTGGTACACCTAAACGCGGTAGTGTCAATAGACGAAACTCGGACGTGTCCGTGGAGATTAACATTATGCACAGAAATGACATACAGATAGAAGTACAAGTGGAAGAAAGAGATGCTCCGATTGATGTTGTTTATAAGAAAGATAGTGGAGTGATTGTGAAAGAAATTGAAGGTGAGTTTATTTGGCTTTATTGTTATTTTTCTTCTTCCTCGTTTCCTCTTGACCAGTAGTGGGCAAACTTTCTTCATGAGGGCCAGAAAGTTTAAGAAAGTAGAGATGAGGGCCAGAATTGCCACAAAAACGTATTTTGACTTGCGATTATCGTGGACCAATGCCATATACTATTTATTAGGTACATAGGACCAGCAGCAGGCCGGGTAAAATCCTTTCGCGGGCCAGTGCTGTACTTTGCCCACCACTGCTCATGACTGAGGGTGGTGACCAAATAAGGTAATTGTATTGTGCAGCAAGATTCCACTCTGCACGATTTCTGGCATCCTAATAAAAGGTGCTTGTGTAGATCCCTGGCAGTCACAACCTCCATCCACCATGTCAACTACAAAGCACTTACCTGCAAGTTACCTGGCTCCTGTCGGGCCTTGTGTTCAAAGTAATTAAGGATCCAATGGAGGCAAATAGTTGAAAAGTTGTACTGGACTTAAAATTTTTATATTATAAAATAAATAAGATATTCTCGATTGTGTAGGGCTATGTATTATTGCACTCTAAATAAAATAAAATAAATATTATAATAGATAAATATTATGGGATGCGCTTTTACATCTATGTTATACCCATTTACAAAAGCTTTATACTCCACACAATAATTTTTCTAACTATTATTTTCAACTCATATTATATCTAGATTGTCCCTTTTCTTGTCTAACATTCTAAAGTAAAACTAAGCCTCAAACAGCAAAAACATGTCCCCAATATAGGAACAATACTCAAGTACGAAACTTCCTTCAATAGACAATAAGAACAATGGAAAATCAAACAATACTAATTTCCATGAAATTAACAACATTGGTTCCCAGTTCCCACACTGTCAAAATGGCTTCCAAACAAACTTAGCTCTTGAGGAACGTGAAATATAGTCGCAAATGGTAGAAACTAATAGTCCTGGGTGCCTAGCTAAGGTGTCAATTGCTTGCACTATGATACGCTTGTCATCTCTATTAATCTTCCATATTAGTGCGACAGTGACAGTTTGTTGTTAAGGATTGGCATGTTAGCTACTCTGCAAGATTTATCAATTTTATGTCAATGTTTTTTTTTTCCAAAGGCAGTTGCCAGGCAATTATAACTCTTATGCTGTAAGAATAGGGTATACGGAATTTAATTACTCATTTACTTGATAAGTAATACCAGAAAACAATTAGCAAATGTTCAATTTAATGAGAAGGCCTTGTTTGTTTGTGTCAACATAATTATTAATTGCTTAAAGAGTGTGTATGAAACTAATTTGCAGTTGTTTGTTTGTACTTGGTTAGGAAGTGGTTGTTAGAATGTGAAAAATGGATCCCAAAGGTCAGTTTTCATTGTTTTTATAAGTACCGTAAAAATACGGATTATGGAGTTGTTAGATTTGTTTATACTTATTGAAGTGTTATCACATTTTGGGAGCATGGGGTCTTGGACCTTTCGGAGGCGTACATGGACTGCATGGGGCCAAAGTCGACAGCGCAGAGGCCCTTTAAGACATGTTTGATGTTATTGAAGTTATTGATATGTTTATATTTGTGTTCATATAATTTTCTGTGTTTGTATTGGTCACACATTAACATAGGTAAAGCAAAATTGGTAAATTATAAACTTTTTTTTTGTGTGAACTTATTTTCGTTAATCACAAACCATTTTTCAACTATCAGCATAAGATTTAGCTTTTAATTCATATTAAAAAATTACTCACACAAAATCATAGGTGCAAGTGAACCGTTTTTCGCGACCATATTTATATAAACTTGGTGAAAATATGTTTCAGATGACACCTCTAAACGTCCTTTGGAGACGAACATTGACGAAGTGGAACACAAGACAGAAAAGACCGGCATCAAGAACAACCTGAGGAACAAATCTAGGCTGGACCGACTCGGGAACCTATATTCAGGTGAGGCTAAAGCTGGCGTGTCTCACTGTAAAGCAGGCCATACCACAATAGTTCTACTTTGTTGGGGGCCGTTGAATTAAAAGCTACCTAAATACATTATTTTACAGAAGTTAGTTTTACAAAGTTGTAATACCGCGCATTTGACACCCCTGGAGTAGCTGGCGTTCATAGGCTACTCTGCTAACCGTGAGGCACTAAACTTGTGGCTACTGACAGGGATTAAAAACCGGGCAAGTGCGAGTCGGACTCGCGCACGAAGGGTTCCGTACCATTACGCAAAAACGGCAAAAAATCACGTTTGTTGTATGTACTTAAATATTTATCGTATTCTGTTTTTAGTATTTATTGTTATTAGTGGCAACAGAAATACATCATCTGTGAAAATTTCAACTGTCTAGCTATCGCGGTTCATGTGATACCGCCTGGTGACAGACGGACAGAGGAGTCTTAGTAATATGGTCCAGTTTTTATCCTTCGCGTACGGAACCCTAAAAAAAGTTGAACTTGCTTGATATAATTTAATCAGACCAAAGTAAAATGTTGAGCGTCATGTAAAAACATTCTAACATTTCTAACAACCGGATGTATGATATCACGATCAATTCCAATAAGCTAAACTCATAAAAATCAGAAGGATGTGATAATGATAAGGGCTGATAGTATGTGTGTCACTATGACACTGCTCTCTTAAAACTATAGCTATATGAAAAGTCCAATGTACAGTACAGTACACCCTAGTCGGGTTAGAGTGGCGACGTTATTTTCAATATAGGAGGCAAACAAGCAGACGAATCGCCTGACGATAAGCATTCACCGTCGCCCAGAGATACCCATAGCAACGGTCGCAAGACCAAAGGGGTTACAAGTACGTTACCTGTCTTTAAAATGCGATTACGGCTTTATTGAAGGTTTAAAGGATTTGAATTTGCATTCATCATTGCACAAGTGGGGCAATTTTTCAGTTTTCTGAAAAGTAGGAAAAACCCATAGAAATCGCATTCAATGGACGCCAATAGTGAAAGAATTTAATTTCAGACCCATTTCGTACCTTGTCACAGTGACAAACTGTGACATAGGACAAAATTGGTAGGAAATTAAATTCCTTGCCTGTACAGTCACCTGCAATAATATGTTACTCTTCCAAGGACGCAAAAATATGTTACACACTTATGGCTCTACAAATAAGATCGAGTCAGATATTTTTGCGGCCTTCGGAGAGTAATATATTATTGCAGGTGACTGTACAAGAGCTAAAAATAAAACCGTAACATATATTTTCAGACACCCCAACCCTCTCTTCGCCCATTCACCGCACGGAACAAGATTTCCACTCGGCCACGCCTCCCAAGGTCCAGGAGGCGAAGACCAGACCTAGAGACGGGAAGAAGTTCGGGAGACTCGCTGCTTTGGCCGACCAGATCAACAATTGGGAGGATGATCTGACGCACCATAATATTGTAAGTATTATTTTCATCACACCAGCTCGTAAATACTCTTTTGGTTCTTCAAAAACTGATAAGTAAGTTGCATTTTATCCACATGTGTGGCAAAGTAATCTGATGCCAATTTTGAGAGGTTTGCTCATGTTAGCTGATAGAATTGACATTTAAGTGATGATTTGAATGATAAATACAGAGTGTTTTTTTAAATTACCTGCAATAATTTACGGGATTAATATGTTAAGAGGCTTCGTGCGTGAACTATAGGGAGCAGCATAGGAGCCGTCAGATTTTTGGCGCGAGGCGTGAATGTGTCGTTTATGCTGCCGATGTAGCCCACAAGATGGCAGAACCTACTATGCGCAAGGAAACGTACCGACTAGAACGGTAGATGGTAGCACTTGCTTTGGCAATGTCCATGTGCACATATGTTTCCGATTCAGGCCACAAGATGGCAGACCCTCCAACGCGCACGGTCCCTATATGTAGTTATACTGAGCAACTTTTACAATTGGACCAACCCCAAAATAATAATACCAAGAACTATTAATCCGTCCAAGTCTCTTGAGGTTTTTTATTTAAGACTTCAATAGTGTTAGAACATAACATCTTTTATCTAACTGACTGTTCACTTATTTCCAGCATCCCGAACCCACAAAAGAAAAGAAGAATCCAATAAGACCCACAAAGAAGGAAGAACAGGACGCGTCCACCCTCGACATCTCCATACACTCCATCAATGACATCAATAAGGCACTGCATACTGTCAAATCTGACCAGGTAAGTGTTTCTATAACTATATAGTATACAAACTCTGGCACACCCACTTTCTCAGTAGAAAAGACGGCAAATTAAAAAAAAAACCGGCCAAAGGCGAGTCGGACTCGCGCACGAAGGGTTCCGCACCATTACGCAAAAAACGGCAAAAAAATCACGTTTGTTGTATGGGAGCCCCACTTAAATTTTCTTGTGCCAGTCTTTTAATTTTCTCATACGGCGCATTATTTCCTATTTGGCTGAGATATGTAATTCTAGGATCCTTCCCTTTTTCTCCTGTCTTTTCAATCCTGCCTTCCAGGATGTTTGGAAAACGTTGTCATGCCGTATCAGTGCCCTGTTTAACAAAAGCTTGTAACTTGTAATACAAGTGGAAGTCCCTTTCTAACAAAAGCTGTTACAGTTAGCTTTCTGTCAAATAGGGACTTCCACTTGTATTACAAGTTACAAGCTTTTTATAAACAGGGCACAGGTATCCTACCATCATGCCTCTCCTATTTCTTATCTATCTAATATCTTTAAACGACCAATTGTTGTATATTTATTTATGTATATTTCGGGGATCTCGGAAACGGCTCTGACGATTTCGATGAAATTTGCTATAATATGAGGGTTTTCAACTTTTCAGAGGCGATAGATACTTCGATCTAGCTATAGTTCGTTTTTTTTTAGCATTAGAAAGAAGGTAAACAATCTTGATGTGTATTTTTATTGAAAAACACGTTTTAAAAATAAGTCACGGCAAATATGTAACAATTATGAATCTAATACGATCATTTATATTCTTCTGCGTTCATAAGTAATAGTTACTGATTTTTAAAAAGCGTTTTTCAATTAAAAGTCATGTCAAGATCGCTTATCTTCTTTCAAGTTCTTTCTAATGCTAAAAAAACGAACTATAGGTCTTATCTCTGGGAAAACGCGCATTTTTGAGTTTTTATGTTTTCCGAGCAAAGCTCGTTCACCCAGATATTTGTATTTAATAAGCATCGCTTTACTGCTATCATACTCAAAATCATTGTTACAGACCTCAAAATCATCAACATCGAAACACACATTCACAAAACCGGGCACGCCGCTCGACAAGAAAACAGTTGCTGTACTGGTAAGTACATAGACAATAGGAATTACTGATTTGTATACTCGTGTTTTTTTACAGGGGTTTTAATGGCCAGTTATTAGAAACAAATATTGCGCCAATGAGATATTTCAGTGATTTTTTTTTAATTGTAATATTTGAAATACCAAATAAATGGTTTTTTTAAAGGTAAGTTTGGTTTTTTGATGTTTTTTTAATCTTAAGTATGTATATTATATTTTCTTGTTTATCTTCTTGTTAACTTTTTAGTACGATTTCAGTTTTTTTATAATAAATTATAATTATTAACTGTCAAAGAAATTGGTGACGGCCTTTTAAATTTCTTTTTTTCTTTTAATATAACTAAAACAACGTATCTTCGAAGGTAGTATAATCAGCAACAGATGAAGTCAAGTGAAATGCTCAAAATTATTAGCACACAAATATTATCCAAGTAGAAAGTAGAATAGCCTTGTGCCGCCCAATGTACATTAGGATGTACACTCAGTTTCGATGAAATGTCAACCTTAATTAAAAACAATGTAGGTAGCATTTCATTTGTCTCGTAAAATTTTCGTACAAATGAAATTCAACCTAATTGAAAATACAACAAGATTCTAACTTCCTTGACTATAATATTTTGTATGGTGGGCGGCACGCGGATAGAATAGAAAGAGATGTGAAAAGAGTCATATCATCTGGCAAACACAACTTGTCAGTCAGTAAGAACCAGGAAAATTATAGTCATCCCTTTCTTTTGGGTGCTAGTATTAGCGTAAGACAAATACAGTAACTATGATTCTCTCTATCTATGTTTCAAATGAGACAATCTTGTGCCAAACTTTATAGACCGGGAGATACTGACACATTTTACTGGGTCATTTGTACCAGTATGGCGGTTCGTCAGGGGTCTAAGTACGTAAAGAACGAAATAAAAATGATGGTCATAGCGCTGGTACCGGCGGCCCAATCGCGTGGGCGTTAGTCGAACGTGTCGGATAAAATACGAGTGTCGAACGATTTGTTCCACAAAAATCCTCGTATTATTCGATAGTCCATAAAAAAAAAGTAGACGGTAGCGTAATGCCATACTTCTCCGGTGTGACTTACAGCCCGCCATACTGAGGCGAACACATTAATTTAAAAAAAACAATTCAATCATTTGTGCCAAGCTAATTTTTGCACAGGTGATCATCGTCGAGCAGCCATTCATGGACATCACCATGCCATACTTTTCGGATGGTTCCAAATGGCCGCCATACCGCAAAGGAGTTAATTTTTTTTTTATTGGTAAACGATTTGTACCATCTTGTAATTTTTTTTCAAGACTTTCTGTGTGATCATAAATGAAAATCTCATAATGCCATACCTGTAGGAGGTGGCAAATGTGTACAATATTTTTTTTTTTTTTCAAGTATGATGCCCCTTTTTCCCCCTATTAGAAGTATGGCAAATATAATAATGGTCACATTGCATCATATAATTTCCAAAAATCCAAATGCCATACTGGTACAAATCGTCAAAAAATTGTTTTTTGTTTTAAGTCTTGGCTTAAGTCTCACAGTCGTCCGCCCCGTAGTTATAATCTGAAATATATTTTTTTAGGTACAATTGTATCCAAACAAACAGAATATGATGATGCCATGCTGTAAAAAATTATTTTACGTATACATAGTCGTATTTTTGAAACGAGTCGATTAAATAAGTTTTTCAAGTATGGCAGCACTTTATCCCCCTACTATAAGTATGGCAATTATAATAACGGTCACATTTTATCAAATACTTTCCAAAAATTTAAATGCAATACTGGTACAAATCGTTTAACAAAAAAAAAAATTAACTCCCTTGAGGCGGTATGGCGGCCATTTGGAACCATGAATGGCTGCTCGACGATGATCACCTGTGCAAAAATTAGCTTGGCACAAATGGTTGAATTGTTTTTTTTAATTAATGTGTTCGCCTCAGTATGGCGGGCTGTAAGTCACACCGGAGAAGTATGGCATTACGCTACCGCCTACTTCTTTTTTATGGACTATCGGAAAATACGAGGATTTTTGTGGAACAAATCGTTCGACACTCGTATTTTATCCGACACGTTCAACTAACGCCCACGCGATTGGGCCGCCGGTACCAGCGCTATGACCATCATTTTTCTTTCCTTCATTACATGCTTAGACCCCTGACGAACCGCCATACTGGTACAAATGACCCAGTAAAATGTGTCACTATCTCCCGGTCTATTAGTAAGAAGACAAAAATAAAAACATCACAATATGAGACTATAATCACTGAGACTATATGCTTCCACTGTGTAGATCATTTTGGGCATTTCGTCAGTGGATTTAATTCTGCTGCTATTATGCGTTTTTCCACTTTTATATGAACGGATCTTCAGACAATTATCACCCTTGGTAGGATTCATAAAATGGGAACAAATCCGCCTTATCTGTATTTGTTTTTTCTTAAGAACTGTAATACAATTTTCGAGATAAGGCATTGTTACATGGTCAGTATATCTAGTATTTTCGAGGTTTTTATATGAAATAATGTTTATATAACCATTTAGTTAAAATAATGTTGAAGTTTCTGTTACAATGATGTTTAATATAGGGTGAAAAAAACAAGATAAACCTAAGGATATTATTTTTGGCATGAGGCTAACGAACGCCTGCGAAAATATAATATCAAAATTGTTTAATAAACATATTCCTTGCTATGCAGGCACTCAGAATTGTAGACTGAAAATACAAACGTACCAAGCAATAACATAAGAAAATAACTGTGTTCGCTGTACTCTTATTTTGTCTAAGCCCTAAGGCTTCTCAATGAATACGGATCTGCACTCCATTCGGGTGTGCGAGCGGGACAACTCGTGGATAGCTCTTGTCTCGTTCTCACACCGAAGCGCCGTGCGGATCCGCACAAAAATGATAACCGCTTAATTTGTGATCATTTTAATTAAATTCACTTCCTCAAACCTTGTGTGGTGGTATCGAAATTATCCTATTCTTCATGGTTTCTTACCAAGGGTGATAATCAAACTAAGATCAGACAACTGACCCTTCTTCCTATGGTTGGTACGGTGTGGGCTGTTATAAGTATTCTAAGCTAATTTTTGTTATTTATTTATATCAAAAGTTACTTTTCAGCGCGATTATAAATTTAGGTATTTGGCGTAGTTGCATATTAATTTTTGCGTGCTTCGAAATTAAATATGGAGACAATTATATAGGAGTATTTTCGCTCCTTATATTTAGTTTAATAGCTACTTATTTGCGGAGGATCGGGTTACGTTATAATATAGCGTTGTGAGTTGATTCGCTATCACTAACATCATAGACTACAGAGAAATATAGTAAGCATAGAGTGCTCACTCCATACGTCAGTTATGGTACCGAAACGACTATTATTTTCGTAGTCGACATCTAGCATCGAGTAACGGATGTATCAATACCGCTACTTGATACTAGATGTCTCAAGTGTCGCGACGCATGAAAATTATATTGAACAACAATTTACATCTAATATTAGAAGCAGAAGGAGTTGACAATAGAGTTCTACTTCTGGTTAATCCGGTTATAATATTAGATGAAAATTGTTGAGCATTAAACTTTTCGGTTGTCGCAACATCTATTGTCAAGTAGCAGTACTGATAATTCCGCTACTCGATGCTAGATGTCGACTACGAAAATAATAGTCGTTTTGGTACTAAAACTGATGTATGGAGTTTGGAGTGAGCACTCTATGTATTTTGGTCTCTATCTAAAATAATTTCGGTGGTATTGAGATGACAGGTACTTAGATGAATGAACGAAGTGATTCACGGTAGGGCCTCTGTCACCCCATAGAAGTACCATCATATTCTATAACGTCAATTGACATTACGTATACTTTATTGCAAAGAGGTAGGGCCTACCGATGGTCAGTTTAGTGTTTTTATTATTACCAAAATTCCATGCGTACGTAGTGTAGGACGCCCTCCGACCAGGTGGGATGACGATCTGCGAAAGACTGCAGGCAGATGCTGGATGCGGCAAGCTGATGACAGGGCGCTTTGGCGCTCTTTAGGGGAGGGCTATGTCCAGCAGTGGACTAATATAGCCTGATGACGATGCGTAACGTAACTACCTAAAATTTAAAATCCGAAATTTTAATGTACTTCAAGGCTAAAATTTGTCTGAAGTCTTTAATTTTATAATAGGTATTACCGCTGCTTACTAGATTTAATACAGTAAAATTATACATTTTGCGTTTGCGTCAAATCCGGTAGTTCTGATTTTTTGCGGACTTGTTTATGATGTTGGCCCAATGAATAATCCAAGTTTGTGACCTCCAGCGCTAGTACTAGCTTTTGATAGTAACTTCTTAGAGCGTTTTTAAAGTAGACTAAATTTGCTACAATAAGACACTAGAATTCTCTGTACATCTAATATTTTCCGAGATAAAGCTTTTCAAAATGTATAAATTTTTCGAACTTGTATTCGTAGGCTAAGTAAGTGCAGTGAGTATACACTTTTGTCTCAGGCGATGCCGGTTGGCACAATTGTTTCTAAGGTCAATCAAAGCTGATTTGGCCCGGTAGCCACAATCGTACCCCCCCCAAACAGGGTTGACAAAGTTGCGTTCGGCGCTCGAGGTCACAAACTTGGATTATTCATTGGGCCAACATCATAAACAAGTCTGCAAAAAATCAGAACTACCGGATTTGACGCAAAACAGCCAGGTTACAAAATTCGACAAAGTTACTGGATTAATTGGGCTTGTGGTTGTTTCCCACCATTGTGATATAAGAAAATCATAATATGTACTTGGAAGAACACACTATAATAGCAAACCCCAAAACGTTATGTTATGATTAATTATTTTGACATTTCCCCAGATCATTACCCTACCCTAACTTCAACCATGTTAGAAAGTAACCATAATTGGGTACAATTATAGTTATTTGTTATTTTCCTTGTTTTGTCGAAATTTCGTCGAAATACATATAAATAATCTGGTACAAAAAAACCGTTTAACAAAAAAACCCCGTATCGTGCATACGATTATCCGACTGACCCACAGACCTGCTAACTTTTTCAACCTCCTATATCACTAAACACATCAACGCAAAAGCAACCTTACGTGTACTACTTAAAGTTGAAAATACAAAGAATGAATGTTAAGATGTGATGTGTGGGAAAGTATGAGAGGAGCCTTGGACGAGTAATTTGCGTATAGTGCTTGGTACCCGCGTCGCGCCTGGCCTTTTGTAGTACAACGATTTGTGAGGACAGAGAAATGAATAGGATCGATTTTTTTTCTAAGTAAGTACACATAGGTATTGATTAAGTGAAATAATCTGCCAGTGTTCAATTTTAATAAAAACCTTTGAAAAACTAACACCGCGGTCCATATATTTTTATGGAACAGATTTCATTCGTAAGTTTACTGATGGACTCTATCATGAAATGGTAAAATTAGTACTGTATGAAAAGAAAAGCCTTTAAAATATCGTTTTAGGGTTCCGTACCCAAAGGGTAAAAACGGGTCCTTATTACTAAGACTCCACTGTCCGTCTGTCGGCAGTAATAGTACGTCATAGTCCGTCATAGTAGTGAGTTCGCAAGTTTGCATGGTAAGTGCTACGTCAAGTATGGCGCTTCAATAAATTGTCACAAGTCGCTGCAAACTTAGCGAAGACGAAATTTTATAGTTGCAATAGGGTAGGGTAGGAAAAACTAGGGCAATATTTTGTGCCTTTTCCTTTGATTTGAATTTAATCCTTAGAAACATGTGTCGTCTCCACGTATTTCCGTATGCTCCAAAACCCGTATCGATAGCAGCTAACGACAATTTGAGATGTCGCCCGCATTGAATACTAAACTAGCTACTGTATATTTTGTGAGTTGGAAAAATACTACGTTTTGTTATTCATATCGTAGAGATCTTTAACATTTTTGAAGTGAAAACTTCTTTAGCGGCGCTGTGCACTTTTTGTGATGGGGAGAAAATGTTAAACTCGTAACAGGTGTCACGTGACCGTAAGACGTAAGACGGACACGTGACCTGACTGTTACAATGTCATTGAGTTTTTCTTTATTGATTTAAATGCCATCTAGTGAGTTTCCCTGTAACTGGTACTAATATAACTCGAGTACTAACAGTGATGTGCTTAGGGGTTTCAAGTAATGCGACGAAATAACGCTAGATGGCGTTAACCTTAATTATACATAGTGCTGCAGACATTTTGCACTAGATGGCGCTGTTATTAATATTTTGAGTTACAATGCCATTGAGTTTTCACTTCTGCGGGCACTCCCGGAGTGCAACCCGTTGTTTTTTTTTTTACAGTCAGTTGCATTGGGATACTAGTAGGAGATCTAAGGTCCCGTTTTCTAAGGGGACCTTGCATTTTGGAGACAAAGCAAACCGCTTGGAACAGGTGTTCCTGGGGGTGACCTGAGCTAATTAAGCCCGGTTGCCAAGAGGTTCCCCCCAGCAGGTGAGCAGGGGAGGGGGGGCAAAAGTGCCTCCGGCGCGCCTCACTTTAAGCTTTATATCTGCATACATCTCGCAACTATATCAAGTTTGGTGTCATTTTCGTATAATTCGAGTATGAAGAATTCATTTCTGTGACTAAATTTTCATTCACCCATATAAAAAATTCGAAAAATTCAAAATTCAAAAAAAAAACTTTTAATTTTTTTTTTAGAAAATCATCTACAAAATTTATACTATGAGGATTTGCTCTAGCAAAAAAATACCTGTGAATAGCCCAGTTATCCTACTATACAGAATAGTAAACTTGTCAAACAATTTTTTTCTTAACTGTTAAAAAAAAATGTTTTGTGTCGCGCGGCGTACCTGCATTGTAAGAGCGGTATGCAACGTTTAGGATTTTTAAGTATGTTTAGATGATTTTTGATAAGTTGTTATTCTTCTGGTGGTAGATTACATTAATAAATTACTTCTGGACGTGATATATATACAAATATAAATTAAATATATAAATAAAGATGTTGGGAAAACTTTCGCTAATAGAGTTAAGTATTATAAATGTGATAAAATTAACATAGGAGATGTTTGACAAAAAATGAGGGTTAAAATAGGATATATATTGTTCGTAATTGCCATTACATGCCCATGGGACTGTGAATTTTAGGTTTTTTTTAACGCAGTTGCACCTCCCTGCGTATTTTGTTTTGCAGCGGCAACGAATAAGCTCTTTACAAGCAGCAGCCGCCGCAGGTAGGCTTGTCCATATGGGCTCCCAATAACCATGTTGTTTGGACCAGCCCCAGTCAGCAGGGCATGGTGGCTGTTGCTGAGGGGCTATAATCTGTCCCCAAACATAGACCAAATCCTACACCGGAACATGCGACACAACTGAAAACCGCCGTGTCGCCGAAATAATTTCTGAAAACCCTAGAGGAAAAGCAAACCGCTCTATGTGCGTTCCTTGATGTTGAAGGTGCTTTCGACAATACGCCCACAGAGACCATACTCAATGGTATGAAATCAAAGGGAGTAGACGAAACCACCAGATGGGTACATAGCATGCTCTCGAACAGAGTAGCCACTCTGACCATCAATACTATATATAGAGCATGAATTTTATACCACTAAAGGGTGCCTAGAAGGAGGCGTTTTATCCCCACTATTATGGACCCTAGCAGTGGACCAACTTCTTGCAATCATGTCAGGCCAAGACTTTGATACACAAGGATATGCCGACGACCTTGTAGTCATCGTCAAAGGCCCTTGCCTCAACACAATATCCAACCTAATGCATCCTTGCTCTAAACACAATATTCAAATGGAGTAGAGAAAATGACTTGTCCATTAATCCGAGCAAGACTGTAATAGCCATTTAAACATTCACAAGGAAACGGATGATAAACTCACAAAACCAAGACTTAATGGACAAATAATACCGTTCTCGGCAGAGGTCAATTATCTAGGGGTCACCTTCGACCAAAAGTTAACTTGGAACCCTCACCTGAGAAACATTATACAAAAAGCGAAAATGGCCATGTGGTCATGCTGTCAAATGGCAGGAGCAAGATGGGGCTTAAGATCCAAATTGCTATCTGGTTATACACAGCGGTAGTGAGGCCAATTGTCACCTACGCCTCCGCAGTCTGGTGTAACAAAACCAGCCAAAAGACAGCAATAGACACTCTAAACAGCCTGCAACGCACGGCTTGTTTAACAGTAACAGGCGCTTACTCCTCGACACCGGGAGCGGCCCTAGATGCACTGCTGGACATCATACCACTCCACTTGCAGGTGCAAAAGGAGGCCAAGCAGTGCGTCTACTGAATATGCACGCTAAACAGGCCAAAATGGCGCTCTCAGGCATTAACCAATCTAAAGGCCTGGGTTTTTGCGAATAGAACCCTTAGCATGCCCTCTGATGACACGCACACCGAATGTCATCTCACCAAACTGTACACAGTAGAAATACCTCCTAGAGACAAATGGATCAACAACCAAATGTACGTCGAAGAGGGAAGCCACATCTGGTATACAGATGATTCCAAGAAAGGCAATGATGTAGGATGTGGGTTCTATGGTGAGAGATCTAAGCTCAGAGCTAGCGTCAGCATGGGCACACTGGCCTCAATCTTCCAGGCAGAAGTATTTGCCATCAACAAATGTGCGGAGATCAACCTGGATAGAAACCTAAGACACCAGCATATCTACATCAACTTAGACAGCCAGGCTGCTCCGCTGGCACTAGAATCCCTTGAGTCAAACTCAAAACTAGTCCAGAACTGTAAAACAAACCTAAATGCACTGGCTTACTCCAACAAAGTTACACTGAGATGGGTACCAGGGCACTCCGACATTAATGGAAACGAAGAAGCGGACGAACTTGCTAGAAAGGGCGCAGACACACCCCTGGTCGGCCCAGAACCGTTCTGTGGAAGCACAAAACGAGATGCATATTCTCTGCTCAGCAACTTAGAAAAAACGAGAGCAATCGATTGGTGGAAGTTCGTTAAAGGACAAAAACACTCGAAAGCTCTGATCAAAGGGTTCAACAGCAAAACTGCTAAGGAGCTTTTAGGACTCAAAAGGCACAAAACCTGCGCGGTGACCAGAATACTGACTGGACACTGCAAGTTGAACAAACATTTGTTTCAAATTGGCAAGAAACAAGATGCGACATGCAGGTTCTGTCAGGAGTCAGAGGAGACTGCAATGCACATTCTCTGTTCTTGTGGACCACTAATGTCAAAACCTACCTAGGGCGACACGTAGTGCAACCCTATGAGGTACAAAACATTACGGCCCAAAGAATCTGGAACTTTCTGGATGCAACGGGCATTAGTAATGAACTTAAAGGGCCGTCACAATAGATCAATGCTGGTCAATGCGACACTCAAAGGCCCACAACACCACAATAATAATAATAATGTCCCGCGGGGGCAGCTTGTGGCGAGCTGACGGTGAGTGGCGACACCGCGGACCCCTATTCCAGAGGGCCCTGTCATCTGGCCCTCGCCTCTGTGCTTGCCTTGATTGGCCGGCCAGAATGGAGTCGCAAGAGCGGGACCTATGCTCCAGGTTGGAAGTGTAAAATGTCATAACGCCGGCGGCCTGCTGAACGGATTAACGGGATCTGGCTACCACATACTCACCTCTCGGCAACCTCACAGCCACTCCAAAGTGTTGCCCTGTTGTCGCACTGTGCGTGCGGCCATTGCGGGGCCCACTCAATGAGTTGGCGAGTCACCACCTGTCATTTACAATTTTGAGACTGATTATCACGGCAGGTGTCCGCTAGTCTCTCCCATAGCCCATTATCCAGTCCATCCAACTTTCAAATCTATAGCCCATGACCTTAGTTCCCATCGCAGCACAAAAGTGCTGCACTGCAATAGTCTTTGCACCTGGCGGGGACCATCTCCGGATGTATCACATTGTGCGTTCGGGGATAGTATCCACCACATGTATCCCTTGCTTGTAGATTAAAGTGCCTTAAAGGGCCTCTGCGTTGTTGGCTTCGGCTCCACGTACGCCTCCCAAAGGTCCGGGACCCCATGGTCCCGAGATAAGGAAAAGACATACAAATAATAATGTTAATTTTATCACATTTATAATACTTAACTCTGTTGGCGAAAGTTTTCCCAACATCTTTATTTATATATTTAATTTATATTTGTATATATATCACGTCCAGAAGTAATTTATTACTGTAATCTACAACCAGAAGAATAACAACTTATCAGAAATCATCTAAACATACTTAAAAATCCTAAACGCTGCATACCGCTCTTACAATGCAGGTACGCCGCGCGACACAAAACATTTTTTTTAACAGAGTTATGAAAAAAAAATGTTTGACAAGTTTACTATTCTGTATAGTAGGATAACTGGGCTATTTACAGGTATTTTTTTTCTAGAGCAAATCCTCATAGTTTAATTTTTTTAGAGGATTTACGAAAAAAATAATTAAAAGATTTTTTTAGAATTTTGAATTTCTCGAATTTTTTGTATGGGTGAGTGAAAATTTAGTCACAGAAATGAATTCTTCATCCTCGAATTACACGAAAAAGACACCAAACTTGATATAGTTGCGAGATGTATGCAGATATAAAGCTTAGAGTGCGGCGCGCCGGAGGCACTTTTGCCCCCCCTCCCCTGCCCACCTGCTGGGGGGAACCTCTTGGCAACCGGGCTTAATCAGCTCAGATCACCCCCAGGAACACCTGTTCCAAGCGGTTTGCTTTGTCTCCAAAATGCAAGGTGGTGGACCTTAGATCTCCGGCTATACAGATGTAGTGAATAATTATTTTCCTTCGTATTTTCACGGAAACGTTCGTATTTGTCATGCTACTTCAATCAACGTCAGTACTTTTTACAAGCTTTTATTTAGTTTCACCTGACTGTTGTCTGTCGTTCTGTAATCAAATCTTGCAAGTTAAATTTGATCCACTTCCCGGTTTCCGATTGAGCTGAAATTTTGCATGCATGTATAAATCGGGTGACAATGCATTATTAAGGTACCATCGAGCTGATCTGATGATGGAGACAGGAGGTGGCCATAGGAACTCTGTGATGAAACAACGCAACCTAATTGTGTTAGGGGTTTTTAGAATTGTCTCGATGAGTATTAGTTGCCTGTAGTAAGAAAAGTACAGTCAGCGATAAAAGCTTGTACCAAAAACGAAATTTTTGCCAAAAACTTATTGTAGAATAGAATAGAATAGAATAGAATAGATTTATTCGTAAGCACAAACAATCGGAACAGTACATAGTATAAAAGAAAACACAAAATAAGATTAAAGTGCCACGAAATGGCCCCATCTCAGCATGTTGCTGGTGGCTTCCAGCGCTGATCTTCCGATGAGACCATCAAGTGAGAAGAATCACGGAGGGTAACAGACAAGAAGATAAAAGACAGAAATAACATACAGTAAACAGTTAGTTAAATAAGAAAAAAGTTACACAGCAAGAAGATACAACATAACGACTATTTACAATTAAGATTAATTAATACAAAAACAAGCATCGTGCTCTAAATCGCTGTATCGATCCGGTCCGACCATATCTTGGCTGAGCATTACAGCTGTATATACTACTAGCGCCAACGGTGGCTTGTACCGAGACTGACTGAAGTAGCAAGACACGTTCGTACGTTTCCGTGAAAATACGAAGGGTAACAATTATACACTACATCTATAGCTTCGAAAGCGGTATTTTGAAAATGGCAAAGATCTATAAAACCAGAGCACTTTATAAAACAACACTTACTCTACTGCAATGCCCTACCAAGGCATCTTGCTTACTGTTGCTACAGTAGAAAGTGCTTCTAGCTTAGTAGTTACTTGCCATTTTCAAAACTAAATACCTGGCTTTCGAAGTTAGACCATTGCACTTTATCAATTTCGTTAACTAGCTAAACGGACATATAAACAAAAATATTCTACTTGCACCCGAAACTTTAGTGTCCTTTACTGAAACCACAACTGAAAGCGAATTTTTTTTTGTTATTACTCACATTGCCTGTAGCATCAAAATTGTGGGCGGTTGTATTACCAATTTACCATGTTCTTGACTTTGGAGTAGTGAAAAGACAAAATCAAGGTGTATCGGGGTGACTTCGTAAACAGGTCATTTTGTTTCCCATTCGAAGTCTTCTTCTGCCTGGGGGGGGACCTTATCCCATTAACTGGGTTCAGCATTCTCCTTCTGCCTGGACCTTATCCCATTTATATGGGGTCAGCCTTTCCTGTCCTTTCTTTCCACTCCACACGATTCGAAGTAACCCCGTTTTCATTGGTCCGGCGTGTATTGTTTATATTTTACTATAACTTGGAAAATATGACGTCATTAAATCTTTTAGTAACTTCCAAGAACTGTGTGTTTATTTTAAAAGACTTCCTTGATTCGCTTAGTTTCTGGAGTAGGTTTCCTTAAGTTTTACTAGAATTTTACCATTAATGTATACATATTAAGTTGATATTTGTTTCTTTTTCCTAATTTTGAATACGAGTTTGTCGTAAAATAAGTTTTAATTTAATTACTTAACATACCGCCATAACATTTTCAGTGAACAATTATTTTATCCTGAATACACAGTTTATTCTAAACCAACAAACGTACCGTACGATAAATGAGTAGTCTTTAAAATCCGTTAAAAAATGTATGTTGATGTTAATATCAATAATTTAATAAGTAATGAAACACTGATAAAAAAAATGGAAGTTCTTTGAAAGTTTGTTGCAAAACTTCTTCGATATTTTCTACACAAAACTTAAAACAGTACCTAGTTGCCAGATAAAAAATAAACAGATACACCATCTTTCTAGTTATACACTAGTCTAAAGTAGGTACTCTAAAGGCCAAAAGACAAATTCCTTCAAGTCTGACCAGTATTCACGACTCCTAACCACTTACCAAGACCACCATTTCCTGACCTCCGATATCGTGTAGTTTATATTAAATTTAAGGTCAAGTTATACTAAAGTGTAGTCATATGTGAGCGTGTTAGAGAATACGAGTAGTCTTGGCAGTGAACTAACCAGTTGGTGCAGTTCATCATAACGTGAACGCTTGTCTGTCTGTGACCCTTCTACACAAACAGAGGGATGTTGCGAATATTCGCATCCGCAACCGCGGAACACCCGCATTATTTTCAACAACCGCATCCGCATAAAATCGACGCGGAGCTTATGCGGATGCGGATGTCGAACAAGTCGGTACAGGAACGTCTTAGCGGCGGCGTTAGTGCTAAGTAATTTCGTCATTACCTCTAACGAAATCGTCTAGAATGTCTAGATCCAGAAAAGTCGGCCGTAACTTGGCCTTTATTAAATATAACGCACTTATACTCGTATTCTTGCTCTAATACTAAACGTTGCGTTTTTTTTTTTTAATAAAAATTACATAAAATGTAATATTTGAGGTTTTTTAAGTACAGTCAGCAGTAGAAGTTGCTAAGCGGGCCAGCTGTTCAAAATGATCTTGACGCGACTTTATTGTTAACAGAATAAGAGCGTGTCAAGGTAATTTTGAACACCTCGCCCGCTTAGCAATTTCTGCTGCTGACTGTAAATATCCGCATCCGCGGATGTCAAAAAATCTGCATCCGCACATCCTTGAAACAGACTATGCAGAGATTTGATGAATCGACTTTTTCTTGTCGCCGTGGTTATGTTCTCCTTGGTCACTTTTTAAACTGAGGTTTTAAAGAATTTGCATTTTCCGAAAAAAACATTTTTCTGGTATAATAGTGTTATCCATATTGTCCCTACGAATATTATCCCTCTATTGCATTGCATGTCATAAAAAAAAATATTTTGAATTTTAACTAAATTTGTCAATATAGTTCAATGTTATAACTGCCATATATTCAGGCGACAACCAAAACTCACTAATTACTAAAAAATATTAAACAAAAATCAACCTTATTTAGGGATTAATATGGTTCACTATGGCTATTAACTTGTGGTAGTAATTAGTGACTTTTGGTTGTAATCTGACGATATGGCGTCGTATGAACTAGACTAGAGGGTTATGAATGCGAAAATAACTCACTCTCTGTCTGTCTGTTACCTCTTTACGCTTAATCCGCTGAACCGTTTTAGATGAAATTTGGTATGTACACTGAGAGAAAAATCACCACCAGGAATTAATAAACAGTTCTGTACTGGGGGAAAAAATGAAGTTTTAGTAGTAATCATGGAAGTTTCACTATTTCTGTAAAATTTATTTATTTCTACAAACAGCTCAGTAATACTAAATCTAATTTCAGCAAACAGACTTTAGTAAATGGAGCATTAAACAAAGTTCAGTATTTGTTACAATCCATTTTTATTACTACTAAAATTCTCCGATTTTTACTAGTAAAGTTTCTGATTTTTGGAAAAAAGCATCTGTGATTTCAAGTTATGATTTTAGTAAATGTCTCACTTACATAGTTTTGTAATATCTAAAAAACGAGTTCGCGGGAATAACATTAGCCCATTTAAAATAACAATTCAGTTGTTACTATAGCGACATTACAAAGTTTACTGGTATTTAGTAGATAGACTTGTTGTGTTTATGTTCATTGTTGTACCAATCACTAAACGAGTTTTGTAATACCAACACAGCTACTTGCTACGTTCATTTGGTTAGAGTTAGTATTGTGTCGGATGTCGGGCGGGCGTGTCTCGTGTCTTCTTTGTTTAAAACATACTTAAGTTAAATAATAAATTTAGGATATATTGTGGGCCATGGACATATTAACCCGCGACCTACTGTGTAGTTGGGGTCTACAGGAATATATTGTTCTGCAACTTCGAGCTAGCTGTTGTTATTCTAGTGATAATGACATCAAAGGTAAATCTAAACTGTTTGCAATTCCAACCTCCCTAGCACAGGTGCGCCGCGAGAGCATGTTGCGCGCGTAATAACTACTAGTCTCTTTCTGACTGTATGAATAAGAAAGGAATGGGTAGAATATCTCGACAGGCTTTTATAGTGCCTCTTTAGTACAGAGATATACTACCAAATGCTTTTTTATTCATACAGACAGAAATAGAGACGGGTAGCTACCACGCGCGCGACATGCTCTCGCGGCGCCCGTTTGCTAGGGGCGGAGGAATTGCAAACAGTTTAGTTTTTGCCTGTGACGTCATATCTCTAGAATAACAACAGCTAGCTTGGAATCGCAGTACAGTTTAGTAAAACCTATGACGTCATCGTCTCCGATATTGCTAAAGCACGCTTAGAATTACAAAACGGTTAGTTTTCACCCATGACGTCATCACCTCCGATATTGCTAAAGCACCTCTCGGAATAACAAAACCAAATTTCTGAAATTACTCTAGCATACTTCAAATTACAAATATAGAAGTTGTATTTCCTACTAAATGGAAATTGCAAAAGTCTATTTGTTCCTATTAGTTGACTCTCCTTGTCCCCGGATTAAGTTTTATTTTTGTAATTCTAAGTGTGTTTTTGTTAGTTTTTTCTCTCAGTGTAGGTCTAACTCTAAGACCAAGAAAAGTCTGCAGCGATTTTGATAGCCTACGCAGGGCAAGTGTTATTTATACGTCATAATTTCATAGAAGTTTGACGTTTAAAATGACACTTGCACTGCGTGGGCTATCAAAATCGCTGCTGACTTCACTGAAAAAAAAAACCTGGTACTGGTAACCAGAATCTGGTTAGCTGTACTATATTGTCTTGTTGTATATGTGACGACAGGACACTTTGTAAACATAACCAGACCATTCTTGTTAAATTAAATTTGTTAATTATATGAAGTGTATAGTAGTGGGTATAAGACTTTTAGTAAACCCAACTAGCCGGTCTGTTAATGGTTACTAAATAATACAGTAACATATACGTTCCTGTCCTGTTGTTATAACAAGGTATTCAGTATATGTAACTGAACGATTTGTGCGGTGTACTGGTTTTATATTGTTCACGTTACCAGAACGCACTGTGCTAATGGGGCTTCTAAACGAGCCATATGTTCACTGCAATATGTCGCCGGCAACTATTGGTGTCCTCTTACTCACATGTTAGAGAGGGACACTAATAGTTGCCGGCCACATATTGCAGTGAATATATGGCCCGTTTAGAAGTCCCTTCAGCACAGTGGGTTCTGGTTACGTGAACAATATACAACCAGTACACTGCTCTTCTAGTAAATACAGACAAGTTTTTAAGCACACTTATTTTTTTTTATTTTATTGATCAAATAAGTAACACAGCATTACAGTAAAACCAAGGCACTGTGACACTACAAATGAAAAAAACATTTTGTCTCCACAAAGAAAACAATAGACACAAAAATGACATACAAATTAAACATTGGATTTGGGCGACGACGTAACAGCGTGGCTCCGTAGCGTCGTCTGACTCGGCGTCCGTCGTCTTGGCGTCCGCCAGAAGTCCGCGCTTGCGATGGTGTCCTGCAGAGGCCGCGGCACGCGCACTACAAATGAACTGAAGTGCACATAGTCACGCGACTGTAGCTGGTGCACCCTCAGCGTGTAGCCAGTCTTCCGGCGGACGTACTCCACCACCTCGTCGGCCCCGGCGGAGTAATGCAGGCGAGACACGTAGAGCGCCTTACTCGGTGTCGCAACTCGTAGGCCAGAATTAACCGGCTCCGCAGTGCCACACAGAGTTTCACGAGGCGCCCTGCGCGCCTTGCGTTTCCTTTCCACCAGTGTGAATCCCTCCTTATCCACATCGGTGCGGGAGGACTTTTCCTTAATCGGAGCCCGCACATTTCACTGTGTCAGCAACACGCACTTATACTATACACTTGTACTAGTTTACAATAAAATTATGGACAGGATCTACGTAATTAAAAACATCGACCGGCCGCAACGTAAGACGCTGGCGTAATGGCTGCTGTTCTGTGACTTGCGCAATTCCTTTCTCCGCCCCCCGCCACCCGCGCATACACCGTGGTGTTGGCACAACTGTTTGATTCGTTCAGAATACAATGCATTATAGTAACCACAACATAATAACTTGTAACGTGTACACTCGTATCTTTATTTTTACATATCAATAGTTAGTGTTACGATGCATATATTAAACGAGACAAACGTTTAATATTAGGTCATTACCTATGAAATTGGCGTTTTGTACGGAGAATTTCAACGAAACACGAATTTCCATACAATTAATTTTGCGGATATTTTTTTGATGGCTAATTCAAACCAAACAAAATTTTTCCAGTAATTTTTGACACCTTTAAGGTATGTTTTCAATATCTCCATTTCTTGAAAATTGGTACCATTAGAAAAATATAAGTAATTTTAATACTCGAACCGACAGCACATGAAAAGACCTATTTTCAAGGCTTAATTCTGAACACTTAACAATAAAAAATAACAATTAATTGTATGTAAAATCGTTGTTTATTGAGTGCACTGTAGTTTTATTGTAATTGTGTATGTACTTTTGTAAAAAAAAAAAAACTAGGATCAGACTTATATCTATGAACAAAAACGCCAATTTCATAGGTAAGGACCTAATATTTACAACACTTGCATCTTTACATATACAACTAAATTGTAAGCAGTACTAAATTGCATTTAACTAGAATTAAACAGTGATGTTTAAAAAACAAGTTTTACACGATACAACATTTTTTGTTATTACTACCGGATTTTAGTAGGTATAACTATATTTTTAATTACTATACGTTCTGGTAGTATTGTAGAAAATTATTTTTTTCGGTGTTCGTGGTCTAACTCTAGTTTGATGCCCGGGGAAGGACATAGGGTAGTTTTTATCAATCATCATCATCCTTCCACGTAAAATTCGCCAGCAGAAGCTTGTTTACTCATAAATCCCCTCAGATTTGTATCAACATTAACGTTTTGTCAACAAAAAAATAAATAAATAAAAAAAACCGGCCAAGTGCGAGTCGGACTCGCACACAAAGGGTTGGGTTCCGTACCATTATTTATAAAAACGGTCACCCATCCAAGTACTGACCCCGCCCGACGATGCTTAACTTCGGTCAAAAATCACGTTTGTTGTATGGGAGCCCCACTTAAATCTTTATTTTATTCTGTTTTTAGTATTTGTTGTTATAGCGGCAACAGAAATACATCATCTGTGAAAATTTCAGCTGTCTAGCTATCACAGATCACGAGATACAGCCTAGTGACAGACGAACGGACGGACGGACGGACGGACAGCGGAGTCTTAGTAATAGGGTCCCGTTTTACCCTTTGGGTACGGAACCCTAAAAAGTCCAGGTATTGCGCCACACATAAAGGTCCCACCGCGGACTTTACGGGCAGTTTTGAGAGTTTTATGGCTATATTTAAAACCGACGTTTACGGCCCATGGGTGGCCGAAACAATAGCTAATCTTGGCTTGAGGGGAAATGAGAAACTGGGCCGAGTTTGGTTGACAAATCGAGACGAGAAAACATTGTTGGGCTTGTGGTTTAACGGAGATTTTAAAAGATAGGGGACTGTTAAAGATAGTTTATTAAAAAAATATGCTCAATGGGTAAATATCAATTTGAGATGAATTTGAGAGACCCCGAGACAGACCGAGATCGGGCAGTAACTCTGTAATGCAAGTATGCAACCCATACGTAAACTTTTATGCTTGACTGACACTATAACAATAACTATGAGTTTCTTAAATTTAACATATACTCAGAACTACTCGATAAGCACTGACGAAGTTCCCTTCAAAACAACTGCAACAGATTAAAATAATATATTATGTAAAACATTCATAAGTGCTTGTTGCTAGGCGTACATGAATAAAGTATATTTGACTTTGACCATTATTCAATGTGTGTATGCAAGGCAATAAACATCACTTATCTTTATTTTCCATACTTGCCCAACGCACTACCGCGCCCCTCCATTCAACTTTCCAGTTTCGACTTTTTCGTGCCCCAAGGCCGAATCGTAAAATCAACCTCTTCACACCCCTACCGGTCCCATAAAAAGGACCCATTGACAAAAGAACATAAGTACCCTTTGCCCATTAAAAAAATGAGGTTAAAAAGACCACGGCCGTTTTTAATAAATAAAGTTAAATGACTTCGTTGTATGCGCATGAGTGTTTCCATTGTGCGTTTTTGGTGGTTTTTTATTACTTTTTATTTTGGTGGTCCTGCAAAATGAGTTTTGAGTGGTTTTGTCTACCTTTGTTATTATAAAAGCTTTAAATAACATGAATTTAATAAGAAAGTGTTTTGAAAGTAAATTAATGTCGGGACCGTTGTCTTAGTGGACCACTTTCCTATTTAACTAAGTATGACTTGACGTCATTGACCCATTGACAAAATATCAGTGATGAACAGACAGATAAATGCCCTTACCTGGATTCGAACCCGGGGCCTCCTGCTCCAGGCCGATTGTGAATACAGTATAGATTTAAATGGAACGACCATAAAATCTTCATACAATGAAGACGGAATGCAACGGCGCACCTAGCATTCAGGCACCATACAATTACATATAGGTTTCAGAGATACATATCTATGTGCTCTAACTAAAATGCTTCTATTATAAGTGTATCCAATGTAAGGGCGCGACCCCTTTGTGTTAAGTATACTTCTTTTTTTTTCCGTTTCCGGTACTAGAACTGTCAACACTACAGTGATAATATCCAGTGAAATTAAACGAACAAAAATAGTTATAGCGCACTTGGAACAGGGACTTCGTAACAAAACACGAGTAAAACTACTAAGAAGTGTTAACAAATAATCAGAACTGTGTTACTGTGGAAGATCACTGAAAATTAAAACCACGGATCATCGCGGAGTTGAGGTTAGAAACACAACAGACAAGACAATATTATTACTCATTGACATTGTCAAACACCGCCAACAAAATTGACGTTACAGTCAGTGTTGCCAACTGCAATAAACATTTCTACCATTTTCTACTATTACGTTCCAACATACGCAAATACAACTAAATAATAGTAAAATGGAGGGACAATTCCAAACATTATTTGATAATTTGAAGATCGAGATGCAAAAACAGAATGAAGATTTGAAACAATCCGTCACAAAAAATATTTTAGACAAAATGGAAGAGAAGTTAATTCCTATAGTGGAAGAAAATAAAAACCTAAAGGTCAGAGTAGAAAAATTGGAAAAAGAAATAGAGTATCTAAAAAAAGGAGGGAGAGAGAATAATATCATAGTATTCGGCCTGGATGAGAAAGAAACGTCTACCATTGAGTTATTACGGGAATTTAAGGAAAATCTGAAAAACGACTTAAATATTAATATGGAAGACTATGAAATAAACAAGATCTATCGTTTAGGTAAGAAAAACAGAGAAAGCAACAAGCCGAGGCCGGTATTATGTTCGTTTATAAATAACTGGAAAAAGATGGAAATCATTAAAAACAAAAAACACCTAAAGAAAATTCATGTATCTGAGGACTACTCAAAAGAAGTATTAGAAAAGAGAAAAACACTACAAGCAGATTTAGCTGAAGAGAGGAAAAAAGGCAATATAGCATATTTGAGACACGACAAACTAATAATAAAAGAGACCAACAACAACAGCCAAGAGAAAAGGAAAAGGGAATCATCTGCCTCACCCTCTGATTATAACAATCAGCCTAAAAAGCAACTGACTGTATCCACAACCAAGACCAACAGAACAAACGCTTTTGATAGGATGCGTTCCAGCTCTCTTTCTAATATATCTACTACCAAAAAACAATAGCAATTAAGAATCGGCAAACGGAATCCAAAACCAACCGACGAAACTATTAACAACAAAGAAACAGAAAACTACCAAACTCCCCCAAGCCGACTGGTCCTCGTGGGGGAAAGAGACCACAACCCTCCGGCAATAACTGGCAACAACAACAACAACAAAAACCATAAACAACAAACATCGAAATTTTACATCGCAGCCCTAAATGTACTTACCCTAAAAAATGAAGAAAATCTTACAGAACTAATGTATGCGTTAGAACACATCAAATGGGACATCGTTGGCCTGAGCGAAGTGAGAAGAATGGGTGAAAATATCACGTCACATCCAGAATACATGCTTTACCATATAGGGGAGACCCCGGGCCTTCATGGCGTTGGATTTATTATCAAAAAGCATATTACAAAGTATATAGAAGGATTCATCGGTATCTCGGAGCGTATCGCGATAATGAATTTGAAAATACCTGGATACAAAGATCCTTGGTCCATTGTACAAATATATTCTCCTACTGAACAAGCAAATCTGGAAACAATAAATAAATTCTACATTGATCTAAACAAAGCGATCCAAGATCACGGTCATAAAAACCTTATAGTAATGGGAGACTGCAATGGACAAATTGGGGAAAAGCGCCCAGAAGAAAATATGATACTAGGACCATTCACATATAGTAACATAACTAGAAGTAGAAATGGAGAATTTATCACGAACTTTGCACTAGAAAATAACCTTACCATCTTAAATACTATGTTCATGAAAAAGAAGAAAAACATGTGGACCTGGATCTCGCCTGACGGTAAAACAAAAAATGAAATTGATTTCATAATGACCAACAGAAACAGCTACTTCACTAACTTTACCGTAATCAATAAATTGAACTTTAACACTAACCATAAACTAATTAGAGCAGAACTGGTATCAAAGCAACCAAAGAAACCTAGACCAAGGCAACACCCAGAAAACATAAACTTCGGAAAACACCAGTTAGAACAAATAACAGTTGCCCTAAAAGACAAATTCACAGACATCCAATCTAAAACGAAAGGATTAGGGACACAAGATAAATACAACTGGATCGAAAACACCATTAAAGCTCAGATACAACTCAGTGCAAATGCCAAAACCGAGCCGAAGAAATGGCTAACTACAAATACCACAAATCTCCTAGAAGAAAGAAACCACTTAATTAGTGCAAGAGATGCTCCAGACAGACGAAAACATTTAACGAAAATTAACAAAGAAATCAGAGAAAGTATAAGAAAGGATCGAAAACAAAGCAGAATGGAAATTATAGAAAAGTATATAAGTAAAACGGGAGGAGTAAAAAAAGCATACAAAGAATTAAAGAATTCAATGGATTGGATAGTTAAAATGAAAAAAGACAATGGAAAATGTAAACACAACAGAACGGACATATTAGGCACAGCTACATCCTATTACAAGAAACTGTACGAAAATAACACAACAGAAGACGAAATTGATTTAGCAGAAAACTCAGACATTCCTAGCATTATCCAAGCTGAAGTCGAGAAAGCTATAGATACACAAAAATTAGACAAAGCACCAGGTCCCGACGGTATAAATAACGTTATCTTAAAACAATGCAAAGAAGTCTTAACACCAGTCCTTACAAACATATTTAATGATATCCTACACACTGAAATAATTCCCCAGCAATGGACAGAATCCAACATAACCCTACTATATAAAAAAGGGGATAAACACGAAATCGGAAATTATCGCCCTATCAGCCTTATGTCCAACATTTATAAAGTATTCGCAAAGATCATTTTAAAACGGATTGAAAGAACACTAGATGAACATCAACCTATCGAGCAGGCTGGATTTCGGAAAGACTACTCGGTGATCGACCACATCCATGTAGTACGTCAAATTCTAGAGAAGTATCACGAATACCAGCTCACATACTACATCGCATTCATTGACTACAGCAAAGCTTTCGATTCTCTACTACATAATAACATCTGGGAAGCATTAGTAGATCAAGGGATTGAACATAAATACATTCGACTGATCAGGAACGTATATAGGAATAGTACAGCTAGAATCCAACTAGAAAAGAAAGGCAATCCATTCAAAATAGGAAAAGGCGTCAGACAGGGAGACCCCCTATCTCCAAAACTATTCTCGGCGGTACTAGAATCAATTTTCAGACGACTTAATTGGCAAAATCTCGGGATTAATGTGAATGGTGCATTGCTGACGCATTTAAGATTTGCTGACGACATAGTGATATTCGCTGAAACACCTGACGTCATCAATCGAATGATAAAAGATCTTACGTTAGAAAGTGGAAAAGTAGGGTTAAAGCTAAATCCCGAAAAGACTAAGATGATGACAAACGGAAACAAAATTACGATACAGTTAGACAACACCGAAATCAAGTACACCGATGAATACATATATCTGGGGCAGCTCATAACACAAGAAGAACCTATGCGAAAAGAAGTAGAGCGAAGAGTGACGAACGCCTGGAAAAGATACTGGAGCTTAAAAGAGGCTATGAAAGACAAAAAATTGCACATAAACATCAAAAGTCAACTATTTAACACGTGTATACTACCCGTCCTTATATATGGCTGCCAATCATGGAATTTAAATCAGGAAATGACCAGAAAACTCGCAACCTGCCAATACGCTATGGAAAGGAGTATGCTAAGTGTCAAGAAATCAGATAGACTGGGAAATCATGTCATCAGAAATAAAACAAAAACCATAGATGTAACACGGAAAATGAGAAGACTCAAATGGAAATGGGCAGGGCACATGATTAGAGGTAATGATAAATGGAGTAAGAAAGTGACAGGATGGTACCCCAGGAAAAGCAAAAGGAAGAGATGTAGACCACGGAAAAGGTGGGACGATGATATTAGAAAAGTGGCAGGAGTAACATGGAACAGAGTGGCTCAAGATAGATCGGAATGGAAAAGGTTGGAGGAGGCCTTTGCCGATTGGCAAACAGATCTACAAAGAATAAGCAAGAAGCAAATACTAGAATAAGTTTTTATGTTTATATTATCTTTTGTTTGAATCAGTTTAATGTTATTAGGTTAAGTGGATCTGAATAAAAGGCTATATTATTATTATTATTCTCTTTATTTATTTTTCGTCTTAAGTTAGGGTTTTTATAATATGAATATAAAAGTAAAATATAAAAACACTTACAAAACGATAAAAAAAAAACATATAAACACATTATAAAAAACCTAACCTAGGGTACCGCCAGCAGCGGGGCAAGGCCCAAGCTACCGGTGGTCAGGGCTGCAGAGAGAGGAACCGGCGGACTATCCGCGCCGTGTCCAAGATCACCGCCTTCTGCATCTGACCCTTGATCCAACCACCTAGCGAGAGTCTCTCAAGATGTTGGTCGAGACTCTTCGCTATTAGACCGTTCACTGAAACGACTATCGGGACAATGATCGTCGAATCAACATCCCACATGGCGGTTATCTCGTGAGCCAAGTCTAGGTACTTACTGGACTTGTCCTTCTCGGCCTTCACGAGATTCTCATCATGGGGGATGGTGATGTCAACGAGCACGGCCCGACGTTGCGATCGATCTATTATCACAATGTCAGGCTTATTGGCTACAATAGTCCTGTCTGTGATGATAGATCGATCCCAATAGAGCGTGGCATGACCATTCTCGAGAACAGGCGCAGGTAAGTACTTGTAGTACGGTACTTCGCGGTCCACAAGGCCATATAGAAGAGCAAGTTGCTGGTGAATAATTCTGGCTACGAGATTATGTCTGTGCAAGTACTCGCCGTTAGCAAGATGAGAACAACCGGAAATGATATGCCTGAGTGACTCTCCGGGACGGCGGCATGCCCGACAAATGTCGACCGTACCGTCCTTCAGGATATATTTCCGATAGTTGTTCGTCATCATCACTTCGTCCGCAATTGCACAGGCAAAACCCTCGGTTTCTCCGAAGAGGTCCCCGAATCGTAACCAGTTCACCGACGCGAGCAGGTCCACATCGGGTCCCGTGAGGGCCTTGTAGTACCGCCCGTGTAGCACCTTACTCTCCCATGCCGCCTTGCGATCCGCAGTACTTAGTACCACAGGTTTGCGCCAGTTCTCGTTTGCCAAGGAGAGCGGCGTGAGGTTCCTGTCTACTGCCACCACATCACGATGCATCCCACACTCGTTGTTAAGGAAATAATTCCTGAGATTGTAAACCTCGCGGTTGTGGAGATCCTTGGCGTTTAGGAAGCCTCGGCCTCCACACTTCCGTGGGATGTACAATCTCATAACTGACGAGCGTGGGTGTAGCATGCGATGTGTGGTGAGCAGTGACCGGACCCTCCGATCCAGGGCGTCCAGCTCGGTCTGAGTCCACCTTAGTATGCCAAAGGAGTATGTGAGTAGGGGCATTACCCAGGCGTTGAAGGCGCGCACTTTGTTGCCTCCTGACAAAAGACTGTTAAGGACTTTTGTGAGGCGACTGAAAAAGCGCTCCTTCACCGACCGTCTAATACCCTCGTCCTCAATACCCAACGACTGTGACATACCAAGGTATTTATAGGTTTCTGATTCAGAGATAGATCTGAAAGACATTGTCTCAGAGAGTTGTAAATTTGTTGAATTTACAACCTTCCCCCGCTGTACATGCATAACCGCACATTTATCGACACCAAACTCCATGTGGATGGCACTACTGAAGACTTCCGTGGTTTTCAGTAGCTCCAACAAGTCTTGGCTATTTGGTGCAAATAATTTGAGGTCATCCATGTACAGAAGGTGAGAAATGACGACACCCTCTCTCCGAAGCCGGCAACCTAGTCCCAAATCCTTCAGCAGGGTGCTGAGGGGATTCAAAGCTAGGCAGAACCACAGGGGACTCAGACTGTCGCCCTGAAAGATTCCTCGCTTAATCCTTATAAAATCCTGCGGGCCAGGGCGGTCATCTCCGCCCCCTGGTTGACGAAGGACTGTGGTCCACTGTCTCATACACGCGCTTAGGAAGGCTCTCAAAGCTGCATCAACTTTATACAGCTCTAAGACCCTCCCCAACCATGAATGAGGCACCGAATCATAGGCCTTCTTGTAGTCAATCCAAGCGGCTGAGAGGGCCCCCCTGTGCCGCCGGATTTGTTGGCAAATGGTCATGTCTATGAGGAGGAGCTCTTTAGTACCACGGGACCCAACCCGACATCCATTTTGAGCGGAAGCCAGAATATTGTTTGCGATAATGTGCGCGTTGATTTTTGCTCTCAAAATGGATGTAAGGAGCTTGTAGAGTGTAGGCAAGCATGTAATGGGTCTGTAGTTCTTCGCTTCCGTGGTACTACCGGACTTATAGAGCAGAAAGGTGACACCAGTTGTTAAGGAAGGTGGGAGAGAACCAAGCTCGAGGGCTTGTTGAAATTGTGCTGCCAAGCGCGAGTGCGAGCATCGGAACCACTTTAGCCAGAAGTTGTGCAATCCATCCGGCCCAGGACTTTTCCAGTTCTGGGCCGTGCGGATGGCACAACTGACGTCATCGGGGCTGATGGTGACTGCCCCCATAGGTTCGATGGACTCGCACTCACGTTCGACAACACTCATCCAACCCCCCTCGGTGTGTCCGACAGGCAACGACCAGATGCTACGCCAGAAGTCGGTCATGGCAGTAACATCCGGCGGCTGCGTGTCGGGCGTACGAAGGTTGGTTTCCTCCCACTTTCGGTACACCTTCCTTTGGTCGCTTTGAAAAAGGCGATTCTGCTGAAATCGATCCACACGCTCTCTGTAGCGGCGAATACGGTTTGCCCATGCATAGACTTTCTGCTTTAGAAAGTCGATGCGCTCTGTGACATTGGCCATGTAGTCGCGGGGCCTGATATCCGTCCCCGCGAACGCCTGGTTCACAAAGCGCATTACTCGGGGGCGATTGTTGCCCTCCCTGAAGCAGATCAGCTTTGCGATGAGAGTCCTAAACGAGCTGATACGTCGCTCGATCCGCACTTGCCATGCAGGGACACCACCGGCGGTCCTAGGTGCACGTTCAGCGTCCGGGAACTTGACGCGAGCAACACGGCACGCCGCGATGGCTCCGCAGTACATGATCGAGTGCGTATCATCTAAATCTTTACTAGTCCGCAGATGTGGTTCTAGTAAAGCGTTTAGGGCTCCCATGAGCGCTAGATTGCGTCTATTCATAGGCAGACGTGGTAATCGGGGCCTAGAGTTGGTTGTGGCGCGATACTGCGTAATCGCCTCTTCCAAAGTCCTCCTCAGTTGCTCATTAGCAGTTGTACTCACATTCTGACTCGCGAAGTCCCCCTCGTCGGTACAGAAATCAACCCGTGGCGCCGCCGGTGCCAGGTCGGGTGCGGGCACCGGATCCGGCGACGTGGCGGGCAGATCCCGCACCGAGGTGGAGTCCGCGCGAGCAGAGAGAGCCTCCTGGCGAAGCCGATCAAGTGTCGCGTCATCCAAGCGCTTTAGCCGCTGAATGACGCGCACCTGATCCGATAATCGCTGCTCCGACACGGTGATGGTAGGTTCAAGAGCCTGAAACAGAGGCAGTATTCTCGAACGATAGGCGGATAGCTGTGTTCCCCCCTCTGTAGCCCCATAATAGGCGCGCATGACATTCTCGTTCATGTCTCGAGTCCATCTCATGCGTCGCACTATACCACCGGCAGCGGGAGCCGTGGGCGGGGCAGGATGTCCCGCAGGCCCCAAGCGTGCCGGCAGCGGTGGCCGCCCTCGTCGCGCAGGTGGTCGTGGCGGCGGCGGCGGCGGCCCGCCCTCGTCACTGGATCCGTCTGTGTCAGGCGCCGTTGCGAACTCGTCGCCTGACGACGATGTGGACGAGGAACTGGACGGGGCGGGCGGGGGTGGTGGTCGTGCGTTGTTGGTCGACTCCGCTGCACGTCTTTGACTCCTCGTAATCATTCTTTGCATACGTTATTACTGTTTTGCCGTAATGTTATGTTGACCGTTTTGTCAAACAAATGTCAATGTAAGTGGTGTGTGTATGGGATTTGAGTCACACGTATTGTAGTCGATTTTTATGTTTCCACATAGCCAGGTCAAAGGTACATTAGATGGCAAAATACACAACAGTTTTAACAATAAAAACGTATAAAAATATAATTATAGCAAATAAAATTTACGAGACGTCTGTCATTGTCAGAGCGGTGTTTTTTTATTATTATTATTATTATACTTTTTTTACTAACCTATTATGGTGTCCCACTGCTGGGCAAAGGCCTCCCCCCTCGATCTCCATCCGTCTCGGTTTTGAGCAATCTCCGGCCATCCGTTGAGATATGCGTCCAGGTCATCCCGCCATCTCCGCCTAGGTCTGCCAGATCCTCGCCCATCTTGTGGTACCCACCCACATTGTGGTTATTTTTGCCCACCTCTGCGCTTTAGCGCCACTTGCACCATCCCTGGATTAACCGGTTAAACCGCTAACTCAGTGTCAAATGGTACTGGTAACTGTGATAACTCCAGATTTAACCGGTTAACCCCGGGTTAGTAGGATAGTATAAGTGGCGCTTAGTCGTTTAAAACTGCAATTAGAAATACATCGAGACAACGCCTAAAACTAATTTAACTTATTTAAAATCACGAAACTGAAAGCAATTACAATGAAATGAAAGTTACGTCACTTAAAACAGTGTGCGTGTAATGTAGACCCTCGCTTTCAGGCTAACCACCGTAACGGGCTTCAAATTAAAACTACATATATCGGATTACGTAGGCCACGTGTATTTACTGTGTGACTTATTAGGGTTCCGTACCCAAAGGGTAAAACGGGACCCTATTACTAAGACTCCGCTATCTGTCCGTCCGTCCGTCTGTCACCAGGCTGTATCTCACGAACCGTTATAGCTAGACAGATGATGTATTTCTGTTGCCGCTATAACAACAAATACTAAAAACAGAATAAAATAAAGATTTAAGTGGGGCTCCCATACAACAAACGTGATTTTTGACCGAAGTTAAGCAACGTCGGGCGGGGTCAGTACTTGGATTGACCGTTTTTATAGATAATGGTACGGAACCCTTCGTGTGCGAGTCCGACTCGCACTTGGCCGGTTTTTTGATGATGATCACTGATCACAGTTAAGGCTTCTACAGACCTTGCAACAAATGGCATGCGATTTTAGATATTTGCCGCAAGGCTCGGAGCCGGTTTTTCTTTAAATCCCAAAATAACCCAATATTTTTAAATATTTTATAGTCTTTACGTGGGACTGAATCATGTATTTAGGTAACAACTTCGCATTATTAGATAGTCCCATTAAAAATGAAGTAATAAACCAAAGAACGAAAAAGAACGTTGGTAATATATATTTTTTTTAATAATACCGGTATTTTTTGTATGAAGAAAATCCGATTCCGAACATTTGCCGGCTATTAGCAGGAGTAACGAATTCAATCCATCGATCAATGCCGCTATGTATTGCAAATTTCATGCGATTATCGATTAGGATTTTAGAGGAAATCAAAGTTTCATTTTAATTTTTTGAAGAATAATTTGGATCTGATTTAATATTTGACTGGTATGATTTTACGCTGGCAGTTTACGTAGGTATCTTCTATAGGTACCAATGTGTTGTGAAATATTGGGGAGTGTGTTCCACCGTAGCGCGAATTTGGTTTGGTGACTTCTTCTTCCTCGATTCCTCATGACTGAGGGTCGCGACCACCTGAGGGCGTTATTTTGTGCACCAAGACAAGACTCTCTATTCTGCACTATTTTCCGCCTTCCTAATAATAGGCGCCTGTGTAGATCCCTGGCACGCCTTCTTTACAATGACACCCAGCGGGTTGGTGGATATCCATTACCCCGTCCTCCATCTACCATGCCAACCATAATGCGCTTTTCAAAGGTTTGGTGAATGAAGTGTCAATTTATTCGTTTGCATGACACGAGTGATAGGCTATATTTAGCCAACTTTCAAAAATAAGTGATTTAAATAATACACCGTAATACCTCTAGTTGGATTGGCATTATTCAAATGTAGCTCGTCGTCATCTGTTCCGAATAATATGAAATATTATGTTCTTTTGTGACACCATAAAATCACGTATGGAACTGATTTTTTTATTTTGAATAACTAGATCTGCTGCAGTCTTTGTTATCTGTCAAATAAAATCTTTCGAGAATAGGCGCCATCATCAATATTCTTGCATCTACAGATATAGAACTCACGGAAATTCTAAAATGGCTCCGTACAGTCTGTCGCTGTCGACATGTTAAGCGGTCGGCGCAGGAATGAGGAATGAAAAGCTTTGATGCCGCTGAAATTTTAATGGCTCGTAGTGACTTGATTAATAGAATTCTTTATAAGATCAGTTGGGGTAAAAGAAACATAGTTTATTTTCCCTACGAGTCTGTGGTTTTAGGCAAAATTTACTGTGGACGAATGGATAATTGGCACAAGTCATTCCTATGGGCAGACGTGGTTCACTCCGCGATTTCGGTAAAAGAAACATAGTTTATTTTCCCTACAAATCTGTGGTTTTAGGCAAAATTTATTGTGGACGAATTGATAATTGGCACAAGTCATTCCTATGGGCAGGCGTGGTTCACCGCGATTTTATCGCGTCGCTACAAGTACATGCGGCCCACACCAATTTTGGTGTCTAGCCACGAACGGACGCCTGCTCGCGCTTGCGCCACCTAGCGGTCATATCTGTCGTAATAGACGCGTGTAGAGAGTGAACCTTAATTATTCTGTGCTATGGCCAGCAATATACCCATGTAGCAGTTACGAGTAGTTTAAATTTAAATGATTATTACATGGAGTCGAAATGTAGCTTCAACCAGAGATAAAACACAGCTGCAGTTGAAACACGATACGCGTTGATACTGTCGAATCATCCAAACGTTTATCGGACGAGTGTTCCATCGCGATACAATCGGTCTTTCATTGGATAAATACTCTTTTTTTGGTCACTGTTTTGGTCGCCGAGTGATAAAACGAAGTGTTTGTGTAGACCAGACACTGTCAGTACGATCTCACCATCAAATTATTCCATTTTATTCAAATTATCTACTACACTGTCAATAGTAATAAATAATACCTAATGTTACTTATTTAAAAGTTGCTGTGTCTAAAAGTGAAATGATATTAAAGAACGAAGTTGCTCAAACTGTTTGTGTTAATACACGAGTCTGTGTTGACATGTTAGTTAGTGTATGGGGTCCGTTTGTTTCCCATAAAGTTTTTAAGTCATAATGTATTGTTTGTCATATTATCGTTAGTCATAAAACTGAAACCGCTAACTTTTCAGGATTTATTGTTTTTCTATAGATAGGTTAGGTTTGTTTTATGGCATTCCTGAAAAGTTACGCGTTTCTGAACCAAGTAAATTATGACTAACGAAAATTCGGACAAACAATACATTATGACTTAAAACTATTTGGGAAACAATAGAGACCCTAGTTAGTGTATATGTATTTTATAACTGTTCATATCAGTGAACATGAATATTGTATTTGCTTTGAATGTATTTGCAAGATGGCAGGAAACGCACCGGTCTGCAGGTGTAAGTCGCCATAGCTACCTTCGACACAGTTGTCTGTCCATTCGTTTATCTTATTGCAAGCAAATAAGGTTTACATTTAACAGACGTTTAAGTGTGTTGCTGTTACGTACATAAGGCCTTACTTGGCAGTGATAAGGCACGTTACAATTTAGAATCATAGCAATTTATACCTACTATTGGCAGATTCGTTTTTCTAAGAAATCTAAAGACATTTTGTAAGGAGTCAAGGGCTTTTACACTTACATTATATTTCACATTCTTCCTTATTACTAAATACTGTTGTGGCGCGACGCGCGACGGCCCGAAGTGGATCTTGACCTCCCACACCAAAGACCGCCATGTTTCTCTAGCTAAAGCCGTTTTTCTCTAATCCTCACGTTTTTACCTACCTACTTCATTTATCATCATCATCTTCAGTCATCATTAAAATTTTAAGTTGTGCTAAAATCTTTTTCCGGGAGCAAAGTTGCGATCGAAAAGTCCGAGGCAATTTAAAATTTATAAATTTCACGATTAGAGCAATTTAAGTTAATAATTAAGTATAATAGCTAATAATCGTGAAAGATTAAACAATACAGAGTGATTTTGTTGTGATAACTATACTCTGAGGGGTGAATGTGTAGGTCATACATAACAACTTTTACTATGAGGCCAACCTCGAAAACGAAAAAAAAAACTGCTGCTGCTTACATTTTGGCGAATCATGTTTTGTATAGAACAGCAGTTTTAGGGTTCCGTACGCAAAGGGTAAAAACGGGACCCTATTACTAAGACTCCGCTGTCCGTCCGTCTGTCACCGGGCTGTATCTCATGAACCGTGATAGCTAGGCAGTTGAAATTTTCACAGATGATGTATTTCTGTTGCCGCTATAACAACAAATACTAAAAAGTACGGAATCCTCGGTGGGCGAGTCGGACTCGCACTTGTCCGGTTTTTATTCGCGATTTCGGGGCTTAATCGTGAAAGATTAAACAATACAGAGTGATTTTGTTGTGATAACTATACTCTGAGGGGTGAATGTGTAGGTCATACATAACAACTTTTACTATGAGGCCAACCTCGAAAACGAAAAAAAAAACTGCTGCTGCTTACATTTTGGCGAATCATGTTTTGTATAGAACAGCAGTTTTAGGGTTCCGTACGCAAAGGGTAAAAACGGGACCCTATTACTAAGACTCCGCTGTCCGTCCGTCTGTCACCAGGCTGTATCTCATGAACCGTGATAGCTAGGCAGTTGAAATTTTCACAGATGATGTATTTCTGTTGCCGTTATAACAACAAATACTAAAAAGTACGGAACACTCGGTGGGCGAGTCGGACTCGCACTTGTCCGGTTTTTATTCGCGATTTCGGGGCTGGCCCTATAAACGTACTGACTGACCTACGTATTTACCCCTCCGAATAAACATGACAAAACAAACATAACTAAATCATTCTGTATTTTATAGTTGTTTTTTTTTTTGCATTAGAAAAAAGGTAAACAATCAGACGTGTCTTTTTATTGAAAAACAATTGAAAAAGAAGTCACGGCAAATGTGAATCATATACGATTATTTACATTATTTTGCTTTCATAAGTAATAGCTACTGATGTTTTAAAAAGCGTTTTTCAATTAAAAGACACGTCATTATTGCGTAGTCTTTATCTTATGCTAAAAGAACGAACTATAAACTAAACAATAAGACGTACAGTCAGCAGCAGAAGTTGCTAAGCGGGCCAGTTGTTCAAAATGATCTTGACGCGACTTTATTGTTAAGAGAATAAGAGCGTGTCAAGGTAATTATGAACACATCGCCCGCTTAGCAACTTTTTTGCTGACTGTACCAACCAGGGTTGAACGTTTCTAACGTGTCGGTCATTTGCTTTGCCGACAAAACAAACACGTCCAAGCTTATTTTAGCTTCACAAATGAGTTTGCGAAATGATTTAACATTTCCCTGTTTATAAATATAGTTTGCAAGACGGTCTATTTGACTTGCGCGCAAAGTCATAGCGCTGAGTATAGTTTAGAATAGAACAGTGAGTTAAAAAATTTAATCCTGTAACTTAAATTGCAAATATGCATTGAAAAAATGAGTAATTTTTATACAGCTATGTATCTAATTAAGAATTTTAACCTTTAAATCTTTGTTTCTGGTTGATTTTGTGACTCGATCGTGTGTATCTTATTTTTGTGAAAGGCTAATTTACTTGAGTGACAAAGTTAACAAGCATAAGTTTCACAAGGCTGTGTGAAATAAAATCATGCTATGAGCCGCGAAGCCATCATTCAGATTCAGCCAAGAAGTCGCGAAATAAAATCAAGAAAAAGATTGAAAACCTGATTTGAACCGTTTTGCATCAGTGCCACTTTTTAAAATAGTAGATATCAGTCGTTTGGTAATATTATTATTGACCGAGTAAAGCACGGTCTCCGTTTTTGCCCAAACAGAGCAAAAATGCTTCTCTGCAGGTCGCATTTCTCAACCGATTCTCGTAAAGTTTTGTGTTGTTCAATACCTAATTAATAATAGGTATACATAATATTGTCTTCGGTTACCGCGATAGTTACCTACTCATGAAATAAAACTATTGAACCGGATTATATCGCGTATATTGAATTCATACCACATCCCGACGTTTCGAACCCTTTACAGCGTTCCGATAATCCGATAATAAGCGATATAATCCGGTTCAATAGTTTTATTTAATAGGTATACGTATAATATTTTTGTCGATGCAGTTTCTGGAAATTTTTCAAAAATAGCGGAGGTTTGCGAGGTCTACAGCTCACAGAGCCATTATTATACTTCCCTGAAAACATTACATGATTACATTAACAAATAATGTAGGTTAAAATCAGGTCGTTCAGTGACAGATCCAGGCGGTTTTGTATTTGGTTGGTTAACCAATAAATGATATAACTACCCGAAAATTTACAAATTATTTGTTCACTTTTATTTAAATACCTAAAGATACAGAGTATAATTTTAGAGATCACTACTATTGCCATGAATGCACAGGTCAAATCCCTGCAATTGCCATCGTCCGATGTATTCTATTCATTCATGTGCGCGCGGTCATTGCTATTCCTAGATGTTTACTTGGTGCACCCTTTATTTAGAATGCGAGTTTGAAATGGGTTGAAATGACTGAGTGAATGTATTTGCGTTTAGGGAATATTATATAATTTTAATATTATAATTTTCAATTGTTACAAGTTCATGTCACATCATTGGCATTTGCGTCTATTGCAGGCGATTTATGGTGTTCAAGTTACTCGTAATTATTGATTTTGATTGTGATGTGATCTAAAATGGTCTACAATTGACACAACGACATTTTGATTTCTGCCCTGCTAGCGGGCAATAAAATCCAATTTTGTTCCTTGTTGTAATTTTCGTAGTTTCTAAACTTTCGCTTTCCTCAGAACTAATCACATTCCTCGACAATACATATATTGCATTTATCTCCCTTGCAATTCAATATACTGTTGATGAACCTCTGCGTATAATGGGTAACTAAGTTCATTTGGCTAGTTTCTCAATCTGAGCGGAATAAATACGAAATCAAAACTTGTCCCGAAAAAGTGTATGTATTTTTTACGTTGAGCTACGAAAATACCATACGTTTTTAAAGGAAGTCTTTTGGAACGGTGCAATAGCGCTTATAGGACCTATTATACAAAATCTATCCACCAAATTTTTATCAAAAACTAACGTAAATAAATCAACAAAATAATAATATAATAATTCACCCTATATACGTCCCACTGCTGGGCACTGCGCGAGAGGGCTTGGGCTATAGTCCCCACGCTAGCCCAATGCGGATTGGGGACTGTATGTGAAGTCTAACCGTACCGTACCTTTAAATTTCTTCGCAGATGTATGCAGGTTTCCTCACAATATTTTCCTTCACCGAAAAGCTAGTGGTAAATATCAAATGATATTTCGTACATAAGTTCCGAAAAACTCATTGGTTGGAAAAATTCAACAACAAAACAAAAATCGGTCCATGTACAACATTCACCCGTAACATCAGTATGTAGTATCAATTCTGGTTGCCCATCCAATTGGCATACCAAAGCCCTCCCAGGCGACACACAGACATAAAAGGCGATCGTTAAATATATACAGCCCATTTTATCTCCTATTCCATGGAGTTTTTATCTAATTGCATCATTGTTATATTACACATTTAGTATTATTATCCAGGTAAATAAAAGATGCGTTTAAACCGTTACATTATTAAGCGTTAGTAGATTTTTTCAACTTACCGGGTTATAGTTTGGTCATAGATTACTGCCCATAGACGCTGTGTTGTGAAACATTTGCGTAGCTGTATACGTAGGGGCTTCTGTACGAAGTAAGAAGCAACACCACGAACCTACCACTTAGTACAGCACTTTATACATTTCTAGCGGTATACGGCAAACTAGGTATATACTAAAGTAATAGACGGTGGATAATGAACACACCAAAACTGAGCTATTGAGCTCTCGTTGCATGTTTTAAATTAAGCGTCAATGCGTGCACAACGCAATACGTTTTAAGGCCTGTTCACACCGGCTTGCGTATGCGTGATGTGCGCGTGCGCCAAAATGTGGGAGCAGCACACGCACATGTCACTGAAGCGGTGTGCCGTCTCACATAAGGATATGTATACTACAACGCCGCACGCGCACGTGTACGTCGCGCACACGCAGCCGGTGTGCACAGGCCTTTATGGACCGCTGCGCGACCAGCGGCGATAAAACAAAACCTCGTAGCGATGGAGAATTTCCTCACAGGACGCTACTATTTACTAGACGCTGTGCGGGAAGAGAAGAGTAGGTACTCGTACTTAGTATATTCCATTATATTCCCAGACTCCTTATAATATATTCTATGACTTTTCTCTTCCGCACAGACTTAACATGAAAATCGGTACTGTGTAAACAATTAGAGAGATGCCTGTATTATTGTATTAATCGCTGATCCCAGCGATCAGCATCATTTTGTTATGTTTATCTGTTCACACTCTCCTCGAGTACTTTTACAAGCTTTTATTTAACTTGCCATGTACCTATGTAAATTATGTAGTTATGTACTATGTTTGTACGGGTCAAATCTTGCAAGCTAAATTTGACCCATTTTCCGACTTCCAATGAAGCTGAAATTTTGCATACATATGTAAGTCGGGAGACAATGCAATATTATGGTACCATCGAGCTGATCTGATGATGGAGACAGGAGGTGGCCATAAGAACTCTTGTGATTAAACAACGCAACCTAATTGTGTTTCGGGTTTTTAAAATGGTCTCTATGCGTATTGGTTGTCTGTGGAAAGAAAAATACAGTCAGCGATAAAAGCTTGTACCAAAAATGGAATTTTTGCCAAAAACTTATTTCTAAGTGAATAGTGAATACACTCGCGAAGGAAAACTCGCCTTGTGCGGCCTCAATGATCTATCTAGTGGGTGTGTATTCCATAAGTTTGTTGAACCAAGTTTTTTTGCGGCGCGTACCGGTTGATTCCGTTTTTATTCGATCATGCTTTGTGCTAGCGCAACGAACTATAGGCAAAACGTCGGAGGCGCTATTACATTTTGATTTTTGATAGCTGGTGACACGGGAAGTCTTGCGACATACCTATCAATCAATCAATCAATTCTCTATTCGTTCATCACAGGTACGTAAACGCATTTCCCCAACGAAAAAAAAAACCGGGCAAGTGCGAGCCGGACTCGCGCACGAAGGGTTCCGTACCATAATGCAAAAAACGGCAAAAAAATAACGGTCACCCATCGAAGTACTGACCCCGCTCGACGTTGCTTAACTTCGGTCAAAATCACGTTTGTTGTATGGGAGCCCCACGTAAATCTTTATTTTATTCTGTTTTTAGTATTTGTTGTTATAGCGGCAACTGAAATACATCATCTGTGAAAATTTTAACTGTCTAGCTATCACGGTTCGTGAGATACAGCTTGGTGACAGACGGACGGACGGACGGACGGACAGCGGAGTCTTAGTAATAGGGTCCCGTTTTACCCTTTGGGTACGGAACCCTAAAAAGGTACATAAATAGATGGTAACTAAGTATTCTAAGGAACAGCTATGATGTGCCTTTTGGCGTACGAAATAACCTCTTATTATCTAACTATATATAATATTGTTACTAATGATATCTTTATTCATATATATGGTACAAAAACATGCCTAAAAATGTTGTTTACATGATTAAATGGGTAATGAGATTGGCATATGCAAACATAATTTAATAAGTAAATAGATATAGCAGGTATATCACAATTAATCACAAATCACAGTAGGTTCTGTACATGTTTCTATGAAAGTTCTTTATCTTTCCGCCATGATTATTTGAAATTGTGATAAGGACATCAAGCGCCCAACAGACAGTTTATGTCATTTTGATATCAAAATTTAGTAACCTCCTAATGCAAATAAAAAATACTTAAATACTTAGCACTATACTCACTCTTCATTATAGTCTGTATCTTTAGGTATTTAAATTAAAGTAAACAAAATCTACCCTCAAATGGCTCCTTAAGCCAGTTGAGGGTAGATGAAAACATTACATGATCAAATAATGTAGGTTAAAGTCAGGTCATTCAGTGACATATCCAGGTGGTTTTGTATTTGGTTGGTTAACCAATAAATGTTATAACTACCCGAAAATGAACAAATTATTTGTTTACTTTTATTTAAATACCTAAAGATACAGACTATAGATAATAGATACACACCAATAAAATAAACCTTTACAAACTGGAAGCAGACAACAAGCCTTCTAAAGAGCTATTTATTTCAGGCAATCTTTGTTTTGCAGAAAATTATGCATTGTCACACCTACTAACAGCCATGTGTCTACAGTCATTAAAAACAAGTCGAATCGGCCCCTTATATAGACGGCTCGTTATGTCATCTAGGTGACAGGACCGCTTGACATAAATGGATAGAGATATATTAACTTAATTGCTTTGTAGGAAGCTCTCATGCGTTTTGAGAAAAAAAAGTCCTACTATAACATGTCAATGTCACTTATTTTTACCAGACTACGGTAAAGCGAAAAACCGGTCAAGTGCGAGTCGGACTCGCGTTCCAAGGGTTCCGTACATAAGTCCGACTCACGCTTGACTGCACATTTCTAATAGGTTCTCCTGTCATCTATAAGTAAAGTACTATTTTGTGTATTTTTTTCAAAATTTTAGACCCAGTAGTTTCAGAGATAAAGGGGGGGGGGGGGGGAATAGTCGGACAGACAGACAGACGCACGAGTGATCCTATAAGGGTTCCGTTTTTTCCTTTTGAGGTACGGAACCCTAAAAAGTAGGATTTTTAAACAGTTCAATACATTTATTATGTATATTAATCCAGTCCAAAGCTTTCTCGTAGCACCAGTCTTCACTCACATTCACAGATGATGTATTTCTGTTGCCGCAAAAAAATACTAAAAAGTAAGGAACCCTCGGTGGGCGAGTCCGACTTGCACTTGGTTTGTTAAGTAAAGTTTTTGAAATCTATTCAAAAACTTTACAATAATGTTTATTATGTTGTGTTATTGTTTTGTTTATTTACGTGTTTTATTCGCTGTGACAGCTTCTTCAAGGTAGCTAACCACTAAATACCTAGCTTGTTAAGCGCTGGTGGCCTACCGGTAAGAGCGTGCGACTTTTAATCCGGAGGTCGCGGGTTCAAACCCCGGCTCGTACTAATGAGTTTTTCTGAACTTATCTACGAAATATCAGTGGATATTTATTTACCAGTCGCTTTTCGGTGATGGAAAACATCGTAAGGAAACCGGGCTAATCCCAATAAGGCCTAGTTTTCCCTCTGGGTTGGAAGGTCAGATGGCAGTCCGTAAAAACTAGTCCCTACGTCATTTCTTAGGATTAGTTGTCAAGCGGGCCCCAGGCTCCCATGAGCCGTGGCAAAATGCCGGGATAACGTGAGGAAGAAGAAATACCTAGCTTGTTAAGATCACGTTCAAATGCACCGCAAGAACCTAAACCGTAATTCTCACTTTCAAAATCTATGTTAACTTGCCATTTCTTTCACTGCATCTCCCGCGCATATTATTAGTGAGAGCGAGCTGCACTGAGAGTAAACTCCAATCGATGTGAGATTCTCAAACTCCGAATGCCGAACCTAGTGCAATGTCGTAACGGATCTTCTCAAAATGTCAATGACTCTGGAGGGACCCGAAATTTAAAGTGGCTGCAATTGGTTGATGGGGCTAATTCTAAAACATGGTAAATTGATTCCTTGACGTTTCTATGTGGGCTTGGGGTTAGATAAACTGGTTATTTTAGGTTAATTATTGTTTATTAAGCGCCACTTGCACCATCCCACTAACTCGGGGTTAACCGGTTAACCCATAAGTGTCAAATTGTACTGGTAACCACGGTAACTCCAAATTTAACCGGTTAACCCTGGGTTAGTGGGATGGTGCAAGTGTCCCTATGTCCCTAAGTAAATTTCATGAACGGCTCACTCCACTTCGTTCGTTTGTTATTTCGCATATTCGAGCGAATCGAGCGTATTATAACTGAGGCTTTGCAGTGGTCAGGTAATAAATTTTGTTTCTGTGTATGATCATCATTGTTTGGTTTCGTCAGTGGGGAGACAATCCTCACTTCGGGCACAGAATAAATAATAGTACTAAGTACAGAAGACTCACTCTCTAACAAAACGCGTCTGTTACGATCAGCAAAGATATGGCCGCTAGGTGGCGACAGCGCCACGCGCGGCTTATGGCAAAACCCAAAATTGGGGCCGAACGGATGTACTTTTAGCTACCTGTAGCAAAGCGACGAAATCGCGGAGTGAGACACGCCTGCTTCGGGCAAACTCGGCTCCGTTCGGCTCAGCATTGCACCGAGCAACTATTAGGGTTGACACCACTTGACGTCCCTTTGCGTGCACGACCACAGATAAGATAATGGTTTGAATTTTGACAGCCCTAAATAGCTGAAAGGGATAGTGCCATAAATTAGAAAGGGATATCATGATTCGACCCTGAATCGCGGTCAAACTTCGGTTGTGTAGGAAGTGTCCTTTCTGTACGGTAGTACTATTACTTATTCTGTGATTTCGTTCTTCAGATAATTTTAGTACCTACCCAGGGGCGTATTTACCCTAGGGCCAAGGGGGCCATGGCCCGGGGCGGCAGGCCGCGGGGGGGGCGGCAGGCCGCGGGGGGGGGGGCGGCGAAGCCGCACCCTCACGGTTTTTTCTGGGCGCCTTTTATAATCAAACTTAGCTATATTTTTTATTATATTTTAATTGACATTTAAATTAATAAACAAACGAACACTTCAAACCCCACCAATTGCTTAAAATATCTACCAACAAGTACCCAAATTAAGCAACATTTTCGTTCATAAAGTATTAGTACGTCGCAATGCCGGATTTACCACTAGGCTGAGTAGGCTGAAGCCTACCCAAGTAATACACAAGCAGGATAATAGAGTAAAATTATCATCTTATTCAAATTAAGATTGCATACATTTTGTGTATAAGCGGTGGAAATTACTAAATTCGGAATAAGAAAATATGTGGGCCTAGTGGGGCCTAAATGCTGAATAAATTTTGCATAGTATCGGTTTTGCATATTAAAGCTGAATAATACTTATTTCTTACACAGTTAGTCAGACATTATTCAGCTTAAAGCATTTGTGGTTACTAAAAGCTGCATAATAGCAGCATTAGCAGCAATTAGCTGTATATATTTTGTGTCGTGAGATATTAAGCAGACAATATTAAGAAAAATGTGATAGTGGCTCCTAAATGCTGAAAAGAAGCGTCGGTGAAGACTTTCAACTGTATAAAAGCGGGTGCAGTTTCTGTTTTAATGCTAGTTTTTGAATAAAGGTGGACGCTATTACTGGAAGCTGTAATGAAATCCACATATTATTTGTTATTCAGTAGCTGCATATATGGGTTAGTTATGGCTTTTATAGACATAACGTCTGAATAATAAATACTAAAACAACACTTATACTTAAGTTATAGCGATTTTAGTACACATATACTATCTTTTCTTGCTAAAAGCTGCAAAATGAACGCAATGAGCAGCGCTATTCAAACTACTGCTTAGTATCAACAAATGCGCGGTGGAGAGGGTTCCGTCGCTTTATAAGTTTATACACGGTCAACAGTGCTACTTGAGCCTGTTTGCTTTGAGCTTGAGCGTGTTTTTATTTTATTTTGAACGCATCTTGCGTATTTATTCTTTAATCCAACCATTATTAAAAAAATCGAGGTTTAGTTTTCTTAACAATTCTCTTCGATTGGTTATTTTACACAAGATGCATTGTCGTTTTAATGACGTAAAACAATTGCTAGCTACCATCGTAAACACTGTTAACTGACCATTTGCATACCTTACTGCAACGAGATAAAGTTTACCAATGGCCATTTAAGGTTGTTGCTAGTTTGCAAACAAGGTGGCAAATGCTAGTTATTGATATTGTTGCATTAAAAACTTGTAGACTGGACTGGGTATGTGAAAAATAAAATAATCACCCCCATTAAAATATAGCGAAATCGGTTCTCCTGTCGATTTTGAATGGACTGTTTTTAGGTTTCAAGTGGGTCTACTCATACCCATCCCACACTATACTCGTACTCATACCTAAACAATACTGCCCATACCAAACTATACTTGTACTCATACCCGTGATACCCGCTACTAATATACCCGCACCTTCGCACCTATACTATATTCATACTCATACCATACTCGTAACCACACCATACTCATACTATACACATCTTCGTACTCACTTCGTACATCTTTGCGTATACCTTTACCTACTACATATTTGTCGGAACTGATAACGGAAAAAATAACTGTGTAGTCTGCCGTGCCCCCAGATTTATCATATAACTTAAATATTATATCGCGTTTATAATATTAGTAGGAAGTAGGATTGAATATTGCCCGTGTTACATACCTATAATGTTTCTCATCAAACTAGTGAGGATCTATGTGGTTTTTACCATTTGTGTATAGAACCCTAATATGCTTTAAGATTGCGAAAACAAGTAGGTACTATTATACTGATGTTATTCAAAACTTGTTGTTCTAAAACCATTATTATCTAACATGTAGCTTAGTAACGCGAATAATGTGAATGCCTATTCAGAAATTTAGCACATAATAGCTGTGGCAGCAGCTTATATTCAGCACAGTCGGACGCCATTACGGTTGCTCATATTCTAACCTCTAAAATTAAATAGGAATTTAAAATGAACTGAAAAACCCATTTATATTCATTTATAAAACTAGTTTTATCGTAGCATAACTTGTTAAAGTACATTTTCTATCACTAAAACATCTAAACACCGCAAAAAAATTACAAATTTAAAAGTGGAGTACTACATTTTCTATATTTACTTTCTAAACAGTGCATTATTTACGCGGCGCTTTAAAATTTTAAATAAAATGTATATATATATTAACAGTAAAGTCGCATGCGCAATGAAATTGATGTTATGTAAACATCAAATCAATATATGGGTAATGTCCTCCTTATTTTGTATTCACTTCAGAAACTACACTTTGACACGAGTTCACAAATTAAAATGGAAGACAAATCATACACAAATAGCTGAATATATTTTCTGTAACAATGCACTTTTGAACCAAAAGCTGCATAACGTGTGACTAACTGAGTCATTCTATACAAAGCTGGATAACTTTGGTTTAAAAGCGGTATAGAAGCTTTTGACAGCCTCTATACAAGTGTTATTCAGCGATTCAATGTGTGGGCACACACTTATACAGCTATTACATTACTGTTATTCAGTAATAAGCGGCGTGGGCTAGCCCACTTTGCGCCCAAACCTTCTGTATAACGTCTGTATAAGCGCTTATACAGACGTTATACAGCTACCTTATTCAGCATACAGTACGGAATGCTCTATTATTCAAACAATATTCAGCTACTTTTGTGTTACTTGGGTAGGGCGGCAGATTTTAGGGGGCGGCAAATTTGGGTCAAAAAAATATTTTATTTGCTGTTCAGATAGGGTCGACCAGAATTGTGTCGCTCCCCTATTTATTTGTAAAATTTAAATAACAAGCATTATTTGCCGATTTTGCCGCCCTCTGTCATGTCAAGACCCTTTATATTGAGACAGACAGACGGCCGGACGGACAACAAAGTGATCCTATATGGGTTCCGTTTTTTTCCTTTTGAAGTACGGAACCCTAAAAATGTACCTACTATTTTCTCGAAAACAATGTAAATGCCTATGTGAGTATATGGTAAATGTTTGGTTTTTTTTTATTTCACACCCCAAAGGTACTTGTTGCAGGTTTTGTTTCTTAAATAAAATACTTTATCGTCACTGATGGGGGGGGGGCGGCAAATCAAAATGGCCCGAGGCGCCAAATTTGTAAATACGCCTCTGTAACCTACCCACACTTGGGGTGTTTAGTTATAGCTTTATTATGAAATAAACTGGTAACTTCCGTGACCTATACCTATGGTAAAATGCCCATTCCGAATATACGAGTAATAGGGTAACAAAGAATTGAAAGAATAGCGATTGTTCTACTCATTCACAAGCTCCATGTTACATAAGAGTTATCACAACGCAACTCCATTGATATGTTCACGCAATTCTAGTCGTTTATGTCAATAGGAATAAGAAGTATAATCGCGTACAAAACAAAGATATCTTACGTCATTTTGAATATAGAGTCCCCATTTTTTTATTCGAGCTAAATACAATGTTCAACGTGGGCCAATTATCACCGTTGACGGTGTACTCATTAAGTACACTTCCTTTTTTACTGGCAATACAGTGTACAATCGCCATCAGAAATATCGGAGCGGCCGGTGCTCACATATATCTAGACGCGCCTCTTTTGTCAAGGCGTTAGAGTGCGTGTTCAGATATTTTTGAGCACCTCTGCCGCTTCGATATGTCTGATGGCGACCTAACAGTAAGACTAAATTGACCATCATTGGACCTTCTGCCTTGGCAATAAGTGTTACCAAATGTCAAGTGCTGATGCTTGTATGATGCAACGTTGGCTTGAAAGAACTCTTCTTTCAAGCCAACGTTCCAAAACTAATTATACTTACACGACTTTATTGTCAGTGACTTTATTGCACAGAATAAATAATAGTACTAGGTACAGAAGACTCACTCTCTAACAAAACGCGTCTGTTACGATCAGGACAGATATGGCTAGCCACCAAAATTGGTGTGGAACGGATGTACATTTAGCTACCTGTAGCAAAGCGACGAAATCGCGGAGATGAGCCACGCTCGCCTTGAGGCATGTACTTACTATCGTATTTTCTCGGAAATGTTCGTATTTGTCATGCTACTTCAGGCAACCTCAGTACTTTTTGTTCCGAGACTGACTGAAATAGCAAGACACGTTCGTGCGTTTCCGTGAAAAACTATGGAAAATAATTATGCACTACATATTTATGGAATTTAGGATTGTGAGCTCGGACGTACTTGTACACTTAGCGATGTATCATACGCATCAATTCATGCTCAGTCGACCTTGATTTACACTTTGAATGTGAAGCGTAGCTAGTGGTTTATATGAAGGTTTAGGTTCCGTAGATCGATTGTATGTGGTTTGGTGTCAATAGTACAATGTACCTACATATTTTTTTCAAATGTGGTTAATAAACCGAGCGATACATCCAAATGAGTGTCACTAAAAAAAAGTTTTACCTGCCGTTTAAGATACGAGTGTACGGATGTAGATGTAATGCATAATCCTTTACCGTCGTATTTTCACGGAAACGCACACGAACGTGCTATGCCATTTCAGTCAGTCTCAGTACAAAAAGAACTGAGTTTGACTGAAGTAGCATGACAAATACGAACGTTTCCGAGAAAATACGATGGTAAAGGATTATGCACTACATCTGTAGCAGAGACGGTAAAATGGAAGCGAGTTCGTTTATGACACGAGGCAGGCTATCCCTGTTTTTTTAGTTAGTTGCATGGTGTTTTTGATATTAGGAATTTTGAATTAATAAAAAAAAAACTTTCTTAATCAATTCGCGATCGCAATCCGCAAAACCGAAACGCGATGTTTCGTGATTTATAACGACGAACATAAAAATACTAGATATGTAGGTACTTACATATTATCTTTTTACTGAAAATACGAACAATTTCTTATTGTTCACAATCCGTGAACAAATAAATCACAATATAACACTTTAAACTCTCGCGTTTTGTACACATAATTAATGTCATTAACGGGGTCTAACGCGATAAAAAAATATTATTTTACTTTTTAGGGTTCCGTACCCAAAGGGTAAAAACGGGACCCTATTACTAAGACTCCGCTGTCCGTCCGTCCGTCCGTCTGTCTCATGAACCGTGATAGCTAGGCAGTTGAAATCTTCACAGATGATGTATTTCTGTTGCCGCTATGACAACAAATACTAAAAAGTACGGAACCCTCGGTGGGCGAGTCCGACTCGCACTTGTCCGGTTTTTTCCCGACGTTTCAGCCAGGTTGCACTAGCCGTGGTCACGGAAGACTGATGTCCCGCAAATTAAATATATCACAGTTTATGGCCCATTAATAAAATTAATTGCTTCAGCTTGTTAAAATACATATTAAAGATTATCATAAACATAATCAGTTTTTTTACTTCCTTCGTCCATTTCCGGGCCGTTATCAAGGCAAGAGCGACCTTGAATTGTAAAATTGTAATACGTTGCAGTTTACGTCTACCACCAGTTTTGACATTGACATAACGCTCACGTCTACGTAATTTACTTTCTGTAAGTACATCTCGCTTGCACTAATATGCGAGTACGAGCGAGATGCATAGAAAGTAAGTTACGTAGAAGTGAGCGTATATGCCAATGTCAAAACCGATGGTAGACGTACAGACTTTGTAAGTACATTTACAACAAGATGTTTAGAAGGATATTGTGGTTTTATGCACAAAGGAAATCCTTTAGAATTTTGAACTTCGTCAGCCTCGATTTTTACGTATTTTCTAGAGATGCCCCGAATAGTGAATTTGGCCGAATACCGAATATTCGGCCCCTCTCTCGGCCGAATACCGAATATTCGGCGGCCGAATATTCGGCATGACATGCGAACATTTTGAGTCACAATTATTATGAAAACTGTTCGCCAACAAAGCACAACGTTTGCTAAGATACATTTTTATGTTGAACAGAATTAATGAATGTCGTTAGAGTCAATCAAATCAGACCCATGATAAAAATAAAATTTTTGTAATCAACAAATGCTCAAAAACGTGCCTTCGTAAAAACGCAAAAATGTGCCTAAATATTAAATATAGGTAAGTCCCTAGTTTTTGTTTATTTTTTTGTGTATTTTTTCTTTTTACGTAGGTGCAACAGATATTCGGTATTCGGCCGAATAGTAGGCAACATTCGGCCGAATACCCAATATTCGGCAAATTTGGCCGAATAGGCCGAATACCGAATAGTTGCCGAATATTCGTGGCATCTCTAGTATTTTCGATCGCATTCTCAGGACGTCTGAGGGCCTACCGCCAACACAGAAGTTCACAAATTTCTGACATCTTTCTCTTTTACTCCAATGAAGGCGTAATAAGAGGGAGAGATAATTGATCGAAATTTATTACCTTCGATTTTCGCGGTTATAGCCCTGGTAACCAAACTTACCACCACAAAACGCCACATTCCTGCAGTCAAGCTAAGGTTAAAACTCACTCGCCAAATCGCCGCTTATTCATTCGTCATGGGGAATCCCACTTTTGCATGGGAAACCCCAAAAAAGCTTCTGTATGGATTCAGGAATCCCAGTCTAATATCGAAAAATGCATTATATTATAACATCATCAGCTTTACCTACCAAAACCATTCATAAGGCGTACATAATATACTTACCATACCATACTATAACCGCGAAAAAAAAATACAAAGATACGAGTGTTGATTGCCTTAGCGAGGGTTGAAAGTATCGAATGACGTTTTAATCTGAAATCGATAGATAACGTTGTACAGACAGATAGGTACGGACGTTCACAGAATAAACAATAGTACTAGGTACAGAAGGTTCACTCTAACAAAACGCGTCTATCACGAGAGATACAAGCTCGAGCAGGCGTCCATTCCGTAGCGGTGCGAGGCAACCACTACTGCTAGACACCAATTGGTGTGGGCCGCATTTACTTGTAGCGACGCGACGAAATCGCGGAGTGAGCCACGCCTGATACGGTTACAGTCAGGGCTCAGGGTCTATTAGTGTAGCTGCAATATAGCAAATTATCTTGTATAGAAAGTTTGACAGTTGATGATCACTATGGGATGACAGCGCTATATTTATTACATTTAACGTTATACCCCTTAAATTGTCAACGGAACAAAGAAGAGGCACATTACCTTTGATCGTCTTTTTTGCGCATTTTTCGAAGTAGTCATTAGCGCTATTGAGTTTCGAGGAGGCTTGAATCGCACTGGTTTCCACGTTTTGTGCTAAATAAAGAGATACAACTTATTCATCATATGTTAGAATTTTAAATCATATCATACCTACGATCTTTTACATTCTTTTGCTTTCATAAGTAATATAAACAATTTTTTTAAAGCGTTTTTAAAGAAACCTCAAGATTGTTTATCTTCTTCTTAAGGCAAAAAAAAAGAACTATGTATAAAAGGTTTCATTATGTTTACGGTATTCTGAAAGTCGGGTGCTACTGTCAAAGCTGTTACGCTTCGTAGTCACGCGTTTTTACGTGTCAGCGGTTACGTCTGCTCAGTTCACTTTACGGTTTAACTTTTTACCTCGCCTTTAATGAAAAGTACCTAATGTACTATTTATGGCAACTTTTTAGGTAGTAGTAGGCTAGTTCAAGATGATATACCTTTATTTGTCGTAATTATAAAGTCAATTAAAAAGTCGTTACAATATTTATTAAATATTACTAACGATACTCTAAAAATAATACAATAACGAATGTGATATCTGGTAATTTCTGGCACTGATACAGGTACTGGAAATCTTCTTTTTTAGATGTCGCTTAATACATTAAATACACTTTAACTGATCTACTATAGGAGCGAAATTAGCATACCCATAAAGGGTTACGTCGAAACGTTAGTAACAAATCATCTTTATTTTAAGTTCACTGCCAACATGTTGTAGCTAAACATGTCAAAAATATTATAATTAGTACGCATCCCGCACATGTGTACGCGAATCTAACCCTTAATCGCTTAACATAAGTTCAAATTAAACTTCTGTTTCCCGACTCCGCTCCGTCAAGCGTCAGTTGCCCGTCCGACGCGGCGCGCGTCTCACGCATCTGACCTCTATAGTCGTATAACGATCCTAAAACACAACGATCAATTAAAAACATAAGACCTTTACAATGCAACTACGCCAAAGCACGTGCTCACCCGTCCAATCATAGGAACACGAGGGCTACCGTCGCGTCTCGGCCAGCCAATCGCGGCTCGTTTACGATTTCACCACGGAAACTGCCGATCGCACCCGACAGGAGCCGAAGCGGACATCGACAACCCCCAGTGCAGCTGCAACCCCAAACATGGCTGCCGCCGTGGCCCACAAGCCGGCGATAACAAAAAAACCTTCAATTAAAAAATATAAAGCGCCCACGCCGCCTGTGGAGGAAAATTGTGACAGTGATAAGGACAAAGAAAATAATGTGGTTGCTGAAGAAAATCATAATAATGAAACTAATTGTGTACAAACAAAAGACTCTCCTATTATCAAACGCTTCGCGCCAAAAACTAACAACGATAGAAGTTCAGTTCTATCCAGGGCAGCTATGTTCGAAGCTGGCAGCCCGAAGGCTAAAGACCCAGCAGAGATGTCCCTCAGGGAGCGTAAAGCCCTATTTGAGAAGAATAAAGGGGCCGCTATCGTGCCTAAAGCACCGTTCGGACAGGCACCCTCCGCTAAAACCCTCATGGGGGACAAAGGTAAGTCACTCATATTTTTCTTATACAGCATATTGCACTTACGCCCTTTCTACAAAGACAGTCATTTGTTTACATCTTCCTTTCTAACGTCCGTCAGAGAAAGGTCGTAAGTGCATTTAGAATTAAGGTATATTTTTGTGTTTTTAGACGACGTTTGGTGCTAATAATAGGGCAACACAATACGTTTCGTCTTGCCTGTAGGCCTTTTTGATGAATTGGATTACCTGTTTACCTTCTATTTTGTTTATTTTTACACATTTTTCAACACTCTTGAGGTATAAATCTAAGTTGTTGATACTTAACGGTACTGATCTTAGCTTAAGTGTTATTATTATGGTATCATTATTCTAAACACCACAATAGTTGACATAACTCTTATGTAAGTAGGATAGTGTGATTATTTGTACTCCGTGAATAAAAATACAACATTACCTACTACGGAATATAGTAAAACAAAGAATAACAAAGTTACATTGCTTAAGTTTGAGCGCGTGATAATTTTATTTTGGTATTTGAATTATCCATTGTCATTTCTTCACACGATTGCCAAACAAAAAGTCTTCACGCAGTGCATACTCCTATTTTTGTCGTAAAACCATAATATGCACTTGTACTTATAAGTAAACTATGTAGCCCGTGGCATACTTATACTATATTATGCAAGTTCAGTTAAAAATGATTTCGAAACTAATGACAAAGGTGTTAATTTCACAATAACTATGACTCAGACATAAATATTTCCATGGCACATGTAGGTATATTTTAAAAGGTAAAATCATCGTAAAAAGATTCCAGTTCTTTAAAAAATGGTAACTTAGTACCTATTATTTTATTTCTTGTTCTTATGCATGTATTTAGTAGCGCAGAAATCATAAAAAAACCAGCTGTTCTAGAAAAATATCACAATTTATGGACCATTTTTTTAAACTCATGTTGTGGTAATTCCGTTTTACGTTTGGTCCCACAATAAAATTAGATTTTAAAGTCCTTATTCAAAAATTCCCGGACAACGCTAGGAAGATGATGATCAATTGCCATTTATATGAATCAATGACAGATTTTTTTTCTAGTAACTCCATACATCTAGCTGGCAAGGCCATTTCACAAAAATAATAAAGAGATGTCCATGTAACGAATACCAGTTTCATAGAAATGCCATTGTACCTTGGCCAATAGTTGATTCTAATCCGGTACTTACCATTTTTGGATAAAATGCGGCCCATACTACTGTCTGTCTTCCTTCCTAGCCATTCCACGTTTCTTATTTGCGAGAATACAAAATAAAAACACTTTCGCATTTTTATGGTGGTTTGTGGTAATTACAAAAGTCGTATGTAAAGTATTATGCCACATATTCTTTTGATAGGTGTGCGAACTTTATTATAGATTGTCTATAGGTATTACTATAGTCTGGATCTTTAGGTATTTAAATAAAAGAAAACAAACAATTTTAAAATTTTCGGGTAGTTATAACATTTATTGGTTAACCAACCAAATACAAAACCTCCTGGATCTGTCACTGAACAACCTGACTTTAACCTACATAATTTGATCATGTAATGTTTTCACCTATCCTCAACTGGCTTAAGGAGCCATTTGAGGGTAGATTTTGTTTACTTTTATTTAAATACCTAAAGATACAGAATATAGATAGGGTAAAGGGTTACTTAAAGTATGCTGTTTGTTAAATATCATTAAAAATCATTTGTATTTTAATCTTAAATCGAGACGCTAGAACAAACGTTAAACGACTGTTTGACAGTCCTTCGAAATTAAGTAGTTGAAATCACCCGAGTTAAAAAATGCTTCAAAATTTTCGCACGGTTTCAAAACAAACCCAAAAACATTTATGTTTTCCTAAATACAAATAAAATACATATCTAATTACTTACATATATGAATGACAAAGTGATGAAAGATTAAACAACAACAACAACATTTATGCTACTACGACTAATCTAAAAATACTCTGGATTTACCCCGAAGCACCTTACTACACTAGTAAGGAATCGAAATGGTTGTGCAAGAAACCTGCTCAAGCCACGTAATATACGCCTTAGTAGAAAAAAGGCCTAAGACTTTATGACCATCATATATCCTCTGTCTGTATTTTACCAAGGTCAACATATGGCCTGTGAATTCCCTACCAAAACGGGACTGACGCAAAACCTCAAAATGTTTATGACACAAGATTAATTTATCTGATGGAGATTTAGTTATAAATTACTAAGAAATATAAACTCTAAGTACGTTCAAAATCTAGTTATGTTTACATTTTTTGTTTGAAAACGACGAATCTTATTTTATTATTGAGTTACTAGAGTAAAATACAAGCTAATATGAACTTTAATGTCCGTTACAACCCTTATTAATATGAAATTATACGCTTAGCAACTTGTAAATATCAATGCTCTTTTTTATCACCAAGCAATATCTTATTAATTCTACTCGTATCGACTTCATAATAAATGGCCATAGCTTTTTTTCGTAATTTTTTGCACCAGGCAATTTGGGCACTGAGTTTAAGTGCTATATTATCACGTTATGAGTTACATTAGAAGCTATCTTATAAGAATGTAACGGTTTTTGCATTGGAAAGTAATTTGATCTTAGTCTTGCGTCATCCTGGTTAACAGTTAATTGCATTTAATTGTATGATAATATGTGGTGTAATGTTTTTTGTGAGGTAGGTATTGAAATGTAATTGATATTATAATTTAGTTGTAAAATCAAAATGAATTACTTTCTAGGAATACATAGGTGCAAAATTTCAACTTTTTAATTTTTATGCTTGTTATAAGTTATGTGGAATTAGTTCTAATTAAAATATGCTGTCTGAACGTGAGTTTAACACATTTACTGTTTTAAAGACAGAAAACATACTTCAAGGATTTTTATATTCATTTAATAAGTAACAGATTTTTTTTGTTACTTGAATCACCTCAAGGCACCATTCTTATATACCTTACTTTCAGGTAAACGAATCAACTATTACAATTGATATTTTACTTATATGTTGATTTCCTGAGACAAAGACATTACATTCAAGAAACGATGACAATGGCGCTTACGTATTAGGGCCAAAGAACAAACAAACCTCTTTGTTATGCGTTAACCAGTTACTTGGGTATAAACTAAACTAGAACAGAACTGTTACTAAACTCAGCAACTTAGTTTCTAAATTTAGCAAAATTATACATAAACAAACGGCCTAATCTCAGGATTCAAAGTTACAAACCCAGTTAACTACTCAATAATAGAGCGATTAGGTACAGATAGGTTGCCAATTGTGGCATACGGCGTAAAAACGCAACAAAAGTAATTTTTATCAACAACCTCCAAAATACCTAGGACGTTTTCTTTCAACCGTCACATATATCATTCTGAAAATGAAACCTAAGCATCGACACAATTTCTAGAAATTAAACAATTAATAGTGATATTAGACACGCGAAGTAAACAATGACTTTCGCCTCGATACTCGTATTTTCTCAGAACCTCATAATCATAATTGCTTAAAACTGCAAGAAAATTTCCATTGAATGAAATCGATCTAATGCAAGAACGAGAAGCATAGGTATTGTTTCAAGTATCAGAGGTATGACAATTTTTTTACCTACCTTTACCTAAGTATGTATGGTCAACTTCTTAAACAAATATCTACTAATCTATCTGCACTATCTACTATAACAAAAGTAATCAAGATGTCTTACATGGGTACTTACACTTATTGTCTAACAAAACCAAAAGTAAAGTGAAATATTATTGACATTGTCGCTTAAAAATAACCTCGTTCAAATATCTTATTTGCATTCGAACAGTTCAAATACTGGACTTCTTTAGTGTATGCTAAATTCAACCTTACGAGTTCACATTTAGGTCTCCAATTACATTTGGAATTTTTATGTGACGACTTAACACATCCTAAAAAGGACATGTGTGACAAAACGCCACGAAATGTTACAATTTGTTTAGCGACAGGAAGTGTGTCGAGTTTTGGCGAAAGTGTCACTAATAAGTAAAATAAGCATAACATACAATATTTTTAGCTCCAAAATTTTTGGCGTAAGTCATTTAAAAAATGTCTGTTATATTATAAATGGTGATGATATATGTATAGTTGTCCCTGCCCTTAAAATCTTCCTTCCTCCAACCAAATATTGGATATAGTTTGGCAAACACAACTTGTCAGTCAATAAGAACCAGGAAAATTATATCCTTTCCATTCTTTTGGATGCTAGTACTAGCGTAAGACAAAGACAGTAAGATTCTCCCGGTTTGAAATAAGACAGTCCAGTTCTTCGACAATAAAAGTCACTTTTGACACTGACTATCATATCCATAGTTTTTTTAGGGTTCCGTACCCAAAGGGTAAAACGGGACCCTATTACTAAGACTTCGCTGTCCGTCCGTCCGTCCGTCCGTCCGTCCGTCCGTCCGTCCGTCCGTCCGTCCGTCCGTCCGTCCGTCTGTCACCAGGCTGTATCTCACGAACCGTGATAGCTAGACAGTTGAAATTTTCACAGATGATGTATTTCTGTTGCCGCTATAACAACAAATACTAAAAACAGAATAAAATAAAGATTTAAATGGGGCTCCCATACAACAAACGTGATTTTTGACCAAAGTTAAGCAACGTCGGGAGTGGTCAGTACTTGGATGGGTGACCGTTTTTTTTTTGCTTTTTTTTTGTTTTTTTTTGTATGGAACGGAACCCTTCGTGCGCGAGTCCGACTCGCACTTGCCCGATTTTATAAAAAAAAAGTTAGAACAAGCCACCAGTTCTTTTGTGTGACTCCAAGGGCTCAGGCACTTCGATACAAAGCCAACAACACGATACTTATGTTAATCATTTACAAATGCAAATCCTAACCGTTGTTCCTTACTTGCCCAATGTCCGTCCAAAAACTACAATAGTCCGAAATGGCTGTGCGGAACGAATCTGCTGCTACACCTCAATAGGCTTAGCTCGAGAAAGTTGGTGACGAAATGGCCTGACCTAGTCAATTTTTAAACTGATTTTGTACAGTCTGCATCAAAAACAAAAAGGTAGCGGATGATACTAAGGGGCTGTCCATAAATTACGTCATCGATTTTTGACGATTTTGGACCCCCCCCCCCCCCTATAATCATCCAAAAATCATGCTTCTAATGACCCCATTTCCTCCTACTTCATGCTACCGTCATCCGATGTCCAGACCCCCCCCCCCCCCCTAATTTGAAATGACGTAATTTATGAATAGCCCCTAAGCGTCAATAAGCAGTTATTTTATTTTTTTTGCGGATAAATTTTGGGAGCCTTTGGAGATACATTTTACCTTGACTGACAAAACCACTCGATGTAGAAGGAACCCACCGTCAAAATCAATGTCACTACCTAAGGTACTTTTCGAATCCCCAGATGTCAATTTTTATCGTGAATAGAGCAAATTTTACGTCGGACGTACCTACCATTTTTGAACTACATACATACAAGCCAAAAACTAAAAAAAAGCAAAAAAAATTCTAATACTCCTGGAATGGAGCAAACTCGGATTACAGTAATTTATGACCAAATGAAGGTATTATTAAGACGATTTTCAAAACGGATATGATGGTCGTTCTTGTCTACGCGACAGCGTGATAAAACGGTGTCCGTCACTTTCTATCCCGCGGTGTTTAAAAGTGACTACTATCCCATCACGTGGATAAAGCTATCCATAATACGCCTGCAGCTTGCTGGGAATTAATTCCTGGAAAAAATCTAATTTCTTTGGCCTATTTACACACTTCAAATAAATATAGTGTCCGAAATTGGGCTATGGACGAATCAATAGGCGAGCACGAGAAAGTTGTTGAGGAAATGGCGTGACCTGCTGAATACTTTTGAAATTCACCAAATCACTTAGTGTGCTAATTTTGTGCCAGTTTACTGGACTTGTTTACGTTCTCGATAGAATTGGTCAAGCGATATTTGCAAGTAAGTGCGTCAGAGATCTGTTTGACTAAGCAGAATATCAGGTCATGGCGTGGCTATGTCCACTTTAGTTAGGTAGTAATTTTGATGATAAACAAGCAAAACAATTTATTACACATGTTAGTATGTACTTACAACTTTACACATCGTCGATTTTAATAAAGGTAACTTTGATATGCATCGTTATATACCTCACGTACTTAGGGAATGCAATCTCGATCTCGCAATTTCGAGATCTCGCGAGATCTCGCACGAATTTTCGAGATTCAATCTCGCTGACAGGAAATCTCGATTTTAGCAATCTCGGTCGAGATCTCGGTTAATATTTTCGAGATCTCGAACGAGATTGAAAGATTGATCCGTGTGGATTACCTGCTTTGTTTTGAGTAATCTTTTTGACCTTAGATTCATGTTATTTATGCAGTGCTATTGTGCCGGCTTTAGCTGACGATAAAAGCTCTGTGCGGAAAAATCGGACGAACTTAACGTACCCAGTCACAATTATTTATGAATTTTGCTCGCTTACTCTACATTTTTTTGTAAGTTGTTGAGTGCTTGTCAAAAATATCAACAAAGCATGTTTACTCTGCTTACAATTTTGTATAATTAAAATAAATTATTACTTACTACTTTTTCATAATTACATGCAAATTGGAGCTACATATAATAATATATTTATTATATTTTTTTAATAAAAATAGTTTTTTGATTAAATGTAGATTAATTTGTTGTTTTTATCTTCAAAATAAGACATGCCGTACTCTAAATAAGTAGTATATACGGAATTCTTAGAAATATTTGCTTAAAATAACACATTTTTAATTACTTTGTCAAATCTCGATCACGAAAGTGTAACCGCCGAGATCTCGAAACACCCTATCTCGATTTAGATTTTACGTGCGAGATCTCGAATCGCCAATCTTGGTGCGAGATTGCATTCCCTACACGTACTGTTTTGTATCACTAACACCTTAATTTGCGGTTTTTCTATTTAATTTTTGTTTTAATGATGATGATGTCCTCCCAGACGTATCCGTCGACGGCGACATCCTGACAAATTAAAACAAAGGATCTTAACTAATACGTCCATGGGCGCGAGCGTGGCTCGCAAATTCAAATTTGGTTTTAATATTACCTACGGGACAATACGACATAAATCGACCTAGTCCCACAGTAAGCTCAAGAAGGCTTTTCCCACAATGTATTTGTGGGTACTATAGATAGATATAGGTAGATAAATACTTAAATATATACCCCCTTGTTCATAAAACCATACGGGCCTGATTTAGTTAAATTATGTTTTATGTCTTTCTTACAAATACATAAGTCAAAATGACAGATAAAAACAAACTATTATTAGCTAATTCAGGCCAGTAACGCATTTATGAATAACGCCAATCTTCGAGCAACACGGAAGGGAGGCGGCATTCGCACTATTTCCCCTCTGCCGAGGTACAAGATTCGCGCGTCAATCTAATCTAGCGCGGGTAATAAAACTAGTTGCACTTGGATTTTTCACTAGACCGAGTCCAGACGCGCGCGTGAACACTGCTGCACAAAAATGCCTGTTTGTTCGGTTTTTTGTTATAAAAAGAGGTCGGGGGACATAAAATTTACAAAATGAAAGTGTTATATTTCACATGTCATATTTTTTTTTACATATCATACGTTTAATTACATTCAAACACAATTATTATATTTTAGTCTCATGTAATTGTTGGATTTATCGATTTTGCTCGCTCAGTACAAATTGTGGATCGGTCGAGAGACAAATCCGACTTCTCATCTCTCAGAATACAATAACATACTTCAACGAAAATGTGTTAGTGTGCGTGTTGTGACACTTGTCACTCGTCCGTACACAAAAAGAGATCGAGGTTTGCAAGATTTGTCTCTGACGTGTGTCATTTTCTATGTATTTGTGTCGTCATTACAGATTGGATTTTGTATGTAAGTGTGTGAGAAGTGCGACTGTGTGCACCTTTCCCCCCGCGAAAAATGGCAGAAAGATTTGTACGGTGAGATATCGCTTGGGCCCCTCCCTTCCGATGTGTCGGAAGCCGGTGTTGCTCGAAGAGCGCGGGTAATAAAACTAGTTGCACCTGGATTTTTCACTAGACCGAGTCCAGACGCGCGCGTGAACACTGCTGCACAAAAATGCCTGTTTGCTCGGTTTTTTGTTATAAAAAGAGGTCGGGGACATCAAATTTACAAAAAGAAAGTGTTACATTTCACATGTAATCTTTTTTTTTACATATCATACGTTTAATTACATTCAAACACAATTATTATATTTTAGTCTCATGTAATTGTTGGATTTATCGATTTTGCTCGCTCAGTACAAATTGCGGATCGGTCGAGCGACAAATCCGACTTCTCATCTCTCAGAATACAATAACATACTTTTTGACGACCGGTCTGGCCTAGTGGGTAGTGACCCTGCCTGCGAAGTCGATGGTCCTGGGTTCGAATCCCGGTAAGGGCATTTATTTGTGTGACAACACAGATATTTGTTCCTGAGTCATGGTTGTAATCTATGTATATAAGTATGTATTTATCTGTATAAGTATGTATATCGTCGCCTAGCACCCATAGTACAAGCTTTGCTTAGTTTGGGGCTAGGTTGATGTGTGTAAGATGTCCCCTAATATTTATTTATTTATTTATTTATACTTCAACGAAAATATGTTAGTGTGCGTGTTGTGACACTTGTCACTCGTCCGTACACAAAAAGAGATCGAGGTTTGCAAGATTTGTCTTTGACGTGTGTCATTTTCTATGTATTTGTGTCGTCATTACAGATTGGATTTTGTATGTAAGTGTGTGAGAAGTGCGACTGTGTGCACCTTTCCCCCCGCGAAAAATGGCAGAATGATTTGTACGGTGAGATATCGCTTGGGCCCCTCCCTTCCGATGTGTCGGAAGCCGGTGTTGCTCGAAGACGCCAATAGACATCATACATAACTCAGGAACAAAATATCTGTCATAAATACACAAATAAATGCCCGTACCAGGATTTGACCCCGGCAGTAGCGTGCCTAGGGTTTCGGAGTAAGCCAAGCCGAAAGATATGTTTTCCTAATAAATGTCCAATCTCACTCTTTGGAGTCAAATGAATTTGCTAGCGTATCGCGGCGAGCTATCATAGCGCACAGGGCATACTAGATAGAATTTTACAAACATATCAGAGGGCCTACCGTGGACACTGAAGTTTGCAAATTGCATATGCTTCTATCTCTGTCACTCTAATTACGCCTTAATTGAAGTAAACCAGCAATCCTTGTGTTTTGTAAACGGCCGTACAAAATTTTGCGACTGACTTATCTGAGAATACACAGGCCGGGTGTTGGTTTTGGCGCGGACATGATATCCCGTTTTTCTACAAATTTAACGATTTTACCTTGCCTTCGTTGATTTAACATGAACGCATCTCATACTGTCACAAGGAACAACTTCATCAATTGTTAACACTTATTTAAACGTCATAACAAACGAACAAATCCACATTCACTACTTAATTCAATTTCACTTAAATAAATTGAGCTTTCGTTACTTTCGACTCGACTAAATAATAATACACTTGAAGTAAACGCGTGCCCGTGCGAACTTATGCAGCTAACTTCACACCAAAAGCCAGGCTTAAATCGCCTTATAAAATTGCTATACATATTACCAACAAATAGTTATACATCGTTCTATGGCGGTTTGTAGGCTAAGAGCGCCTAGAGCGGGTCGAAAAAGCAAGCCCGGTTGCAAGCCGACGAGTGCGAGCAGGATAGCTAGAACATCCTACGCTTGATTTCTTTCGCGCGGACGAGGCGCAACCACGGCAAAAATTTGCAACACGCTGGCGCCGCGGTCCGCGCGCGCTGTAGCTTGAATTTAATAATAAGGGTTCATTTGGCGCGCGGTTTAAAAATAATCTATATTGATTATTGATCTTATCACTACGTAATTTCGGTAAGGCAACTAAGGCAAGCCCGGCTTTTGGGCTTGTATGGAAGTACCGCCACTGGACCCCGGGATCTCCTTTTTCATAGGCAGGGTCACGACGAGGCCGTTATATTTATTTATCTCAATAAGTATAAAGGTATCATTAGAAACAATGTACTAATTAGCCAAGTCCGTCTTTACAAGTCCCTGAAGTGAAAACAAAAGCGAGCCAACAAAGAGACCAAAGAAGTCCCTGTAAGGACAGATCCAGTTAACCTTGAGATGGCAGACAAAAACGCACGTTTATATATGGAAGACAGCAAATTTAAACCGTATTCGTGATTTGCTTATACAAGTTATTAGAATTTTGGGTGAATCTACTTTTTTGCGTTGTTATCCTGTCCCGTTGTCCAAGGGACAATACTGGCACAATTTGTTCGCAGAGATGTTGTATGATGATTAACTAACATGCTCAGTGGATGGCCTGTTATAGAAATCGCATAAAACTTTAACCATAAAATGATCATTTCAAGAGTGGTTGTCCAAGGGACAAAAAAACTTAACTATGCAGTAGGTAACGAGTGACACTAAAAAGTTGATCCACCCATGAATACTAATACTAATAGCCTAATCTCTCTGCCAATCTTACTCGTAAAGTGGACATGCCAATAGACACCATCGTCCAAGATGATGACAACCGTATGCCGTATTGCAAATACTTAAGATCCGCCAATGGTCAATTATAAGTGTGCCTTTTAGTACACACATAAAAATGTATACATCACCGCACCTTCTACATTTATCTGGTAAAAAAGAATAGACTTATCTGAAAGACGCTTAAAGGTACCTGTACGGTGTACGTTCGACGTTCTGGAGTTTCCATTTTCCCTATCTCATGACATGAGTCAAATGTGACTCATGTCATGTAAATGGGACAAATACAGTTTTATGTAAATTAAAAAGTGTCACGATTATGTCTAGACAAGTAGAGGCATTGATTTAGAACCGTTATACATATACATATTAGACCCTTTTAGTATTGAAATACAACCCTAGTTTTTTTTTCTTTATAATATTTATAAACCCTTCTAAATCAGCAATTCGCGTGTGACACCACTCCCCATAAGCAACGATAACTGCTTATCATTTTCATTATATTGGTAGCACCTACGCCCTAAAAATCGGTAATAAAATTGCAAACATAGTCGTACTACATACATTAACATTTCCCCAAATTATCACCTCCCACTCAAATCTCTCTTGAAAGTAACCATAATAAGGCACTCTTGTTCGTTACTGCATTGCAATTATTCTTACAAAACATCGTATGTCACGGAAAAACTATAGTTTTTACGTCTTTTTCATTTATAAATGACAAACTATTGTTCTCATTTGTTTAGAACTCAATACTTTAGAGTTAGAGTGTCTAGTATTACTTTGGCCTTTGAATCCGTAACAATAACGTATAATCGGAGATCAAATATAAACTGGTTAGTTTTGTAAGCGCTGGCAATAGTTATATCGTTGACACAATTAAATGACCATTCGTAAACCCTATTACAATGAAATAAGATCCACAATCGCTTAGTTAAAAACAACCGAGCAACACAGTTTGTCGTATGTTCCATATGAGTGAACTATCATTACTTGGTGTTTTCACCTGCCGCTGTGTGTCATTACAAGGGTCTAGTGATCATTACTGTAATATTGTAGCCGTTCTTATAGAACGTATTGTGTGTTTAGAAAATAGTAATATAATGCACGTAATAAGGGGTGTACTGGATCCAATAAGCGTGTAGACTTGTAGAGCGGTTATTCTGGATGTACCCCTTACTGTTATGCGTTTTCAATTTAAGGATTTTATACTAGGTACCTTAGCTATAGTCTGTCTCTTTTGTATCTTAAAGGGGCCACTGATTAACAGTCCGCCGCACGGTATCGGCCTGTCAGTTGTTCGGAACTGTCAAAATTTTGTTCTAACTGACAGGCCGATACCGTCCGGCGGACTGTTAATCAGTGGGCCCCTTTAGGTATTTAAATAAAAGTAAACAAAATCTACCCTCACATGGGTCCCTAAGCTAAATAATTGAAGGTAGATGAAAACATTACAGGATCAAATAATGTAGGTTAAAGTCAGGCCGTTCAGTTACAGATCCAGGCGGTTTTGTAATTGGTCGGTTAACCAATAAATGTTATAACTACCAGAAAATGTAACAATTGTTTGTTTACTTTTATTTAAATACCTATAGATACAGACTATAGATTAGTTAATACATTAAACAGGCATGGATAACCCGACTAAATATAACCATAGATTTCAATTTCATTTAAATCAAACGAACACTACGCCGCGCCGCTGCTATTTAGTATACGATAGTTATTGTAGCGTAACCTACTAAAACCACTTGTATTCTTAAAAAAAAATTATACGGCTAAATTGTGTTTTCTATTTTATGTTGACATTACATTTTTACTATAAATACATATATGTATGTATAAATGGTGTCAGATCGCACAGGATAGGAACGAATGGCGAAATCTAGTGTCGGAGGCCAAGATCCACTTCGGGTCTCTGAGCCAGAGAAGTCGTAGTAGTAGTATGCATGTATAAAAATAAAACCGTTGCGATGAAACATACAATAAACAATATTGCATTTAATGATAGACAAGGTCAACTAGGGTAAAACTTGAATTACCCGTTTTACCCAATTATCGGCAACTTGAATTATGTTGCCGCGGTCATTTTGTCATATGTTACAATTGCTTTACTCCACTATTATTACCGTTTCGCCTTTGCTGTACTGTCATTACACTACAAAGTCTCATGATCATTACTGTAATATTGTTGTGCGGTTGCTGTAAAAAAATATACTTTTAGAAATAGGCTACACAGAAATTCAGCCGCTTACTAAATGAAAAGGCAGCATAATGATGACTAGAGATATCTCCTTTTTTGGGTTCCGTACTATAAAGGATAAACGGAATCCTTATAGGATCACTCATGCGTCTGTCTGTCCATCTGTTACACCTTATTTGCTCTGGAACTACTTAGACCAAGTTAAAATTTTGTACACAAATGTAAGTCTGTGACCTAAGGACGGACATGTTACGTGATAATTAGTACATTATTTTATTGCAGTGTGCAAAGTATGTCAATATGTACGAGTCCCGAGATTTCGCCTACCGCTCATAAAAGACACAAGAAAAGTTCTTAATGACACTTACACAAATTTAATTACACAAACGGGTCTACCGCGATATAATTTCATTGTTTTTACCTTTAATTCCGACGTTTCAGCTGAGTTGCACCAGCTGTGGTCACGGAAAGACGTGAAAGACGGAAAGCTGGTGCAACTCAGCTGAAACGTCGAAATTAAAGGTAAAAACAAAGAAATTATATCGCGGTAGACCCGTTTGTGTAATTAAATATGTGTACAAAACGCGAGAGTTTAAAGTGTACACTTACACAAGTACAACTAACGACGTTTTTAGGGTTCCGTACCAAAAAGGTATAAAAGGAAATGGTGCGGCTCTGTCTGTCCGTCCGTCTGTCTGTCACATTGTTTAATACAAACCCGTTACCAACTGATCCACGAGCAGGGTCTTCCGGCCTAGCCAAGGTGTCAATCGCTATCGCTTCGACAACGAAACGCTTTGTGTCTCTCTATCACTCTTCATTATAAGTCCGACAGTGACAGTTGCGTTTCGATCGCTACGGAGCGTAAGCGATTGGCATGTTGGCTACGCGGCCAGAACTGACTACGCTAAAGATTGATTCACGAGGAATGCTGAGCTTTGCCTCTGACTTCGATGATTTTTCGGTTTTTCCCACGTGATTTCTTAAGAATCACCCGTGCTGCATGACTAGCTGTTAAGTCACACGTAGCATGTCTCTTATGCACAGTACTAATTAGAAAGAGGTGGATAGTCTCGTACAGTGTTGTAAACTCTGTATAAAGCTTGCAATTTTATTCCATTGTAACCAGTGTTTAGTTGGACAAGTAACGGAACGTTTTAAAAACCGATCGTTTTAAAAGTGAGTGTTTAACTTCTTAATTATTGTAGTGTATTCAGAGGCTGATTTTTTTGACGTGATAACGTCTTATAAATCGATGAACACCGGTAGCATGCACGAAAAAGTGTCACGTTGTGGATAAATCTCCATGGTAACGTTGTGGACAGATCTCCATGGTAACGTTACGTAATGTAATAGGTAATGTTTTCTTATGACGTTATCGCGCATAATCAGTCTGGAGGATGTCTTGTCTGTGTCGTTCGTAAACCGACTTTATACATTTTTTTTTTTCATTATTTTGTAAAAATATAAATGAACCATAAAAATAACGAGAAAATCACATTAAATACAAACCTAAAATCTCTACTACAATAAATTAATCAATATTTTATATTTTGCAGTTATTTCAGCCAAATGGAATCGTATTAGCTATGAAGGGTAAATAATTTTTAGCTTAATTATTTCTATATTTTATCAAAATAAATAAAAGTATACCGAAGATTTAATAAAAGAAAATTATGTCAAAAAGTATTTGATCATGACCCGGTCATAGACACATAATTGGTTAGAGGCTACCGTGTCGTCGATTTTTTTCAAGTAAATGACATCACTAAATAGCCAAGTCATCAAGGTTGATATCACCAGATGTCGACAACATTTGTTGATGACACGTTCACGTTTTATTATAAACCTTTACTATTATGCATGTAAACAGTCCCATAGTCATTATGTCTGACCTACACCATCAGTCAGTCATTGTGTACGATACAATCGCAATTACTACGCCCAGTGAGGCGTGGCGAAATGTTGACGATCCCTGCGTGGGATTCGGAAGTAAGGTACTATTATTATACCTGTCCCGTGGAACAATGAAATCAGGTTACTGGATAATGAATGAGTTTTCCGATAAGAAAGTTGGATTTACGTCGATGACGTGCCTGTGCGCTATGTAAATGCGTTTTTTGTCATTCTCAGGGAAAATTTCAGTTGACTTAACGGTGACTCTGTTGGTGTATCGGTGTATATTACGTGCCCTCAAGTTTGGTTTGATGCATCTAGCAAAATGCTAAAGTTCATATCCATGACACCTTTTGTGATGTAGTTAACATGAATAGTATTTTGTTAACGGCGATAACACCCTTGTAGACATTTTTAAACAATGATGAGTGTTTAGTCGTTGTCATTTGGATCTATGAAAAGGTCTTCCAATCATAAGGTCTCACACGTATTGTAGTTAATAAAGATTGCAGCTTTTTATGTGGAGGACTTATAGTGACTTAAGTATATACAGTATCCCTACCTATTTCGCAATTAAACGTACAGTCAGCTGCAGAGAAAAGGTACCACCGCTACATAAAAGTTTGTATGCCGGGGTGGTACCTTTTTCTGCAGCTGACTGTACTATAATTCTCCAAACTTCAGAAAAACTTTATCAATAGACTTGTATAATGGCTCATTACGCATGTATACAAAAAATCCTGTCAATACAATCTCTATACCGCAATGTTCTCGACCCCTGCACCTCGTGGGATTCGGAAGTATCCGCAGAGCACCGATTGCTCACACCTAGCCATTCCACTCGCGAACGTTTACCGCGAAAGATCTATGCCGCTGAGAAAAAATACCGGCCAGTGATCGTGAACGATTTTTTTGAAGTTTTTTTTTAGAGTGACTAGTGACTTTTGTGGTGGCTCTAGTTTGTGTAAGTCGTGTTTTTGTGATTTGAAACAAGTTTTATTTTTGGTTGAGGTTCGTATTCAAATATGAAAATCGATAAAAATTTGACGTATAAATTTTTTCAATTGTGCGAATTGTTATCATCGAGGTTGCAAGGATATTTCCAAAATTATTATCAAATATTTTAGTTATTTTAGGGCTTACTTTTCGTTAAGATACCTAGGAAGAATTGGTTTAGCTATTTGGGTTGGTCAACTATTTCTTCTTACTATTTTGTCCTGTCACCCAGGGGACAACGGTAGCACTATGAAAATAAATATTGTAACACATTTTTCTAACATGATTATGTGATGTGTGCATTAAGGACGGACTAATTACTACCCCAAAAATGTTTGTTTAATCAATTTGAATGCTATAAAATCGTTATTTCATAAAGTGACCCAGCAGACGTATCCATGGCAACTAGAGATTTCATTAGCTTGAATGTATGCTAGATGCAAAGCGCGTTAGTTTTGTCATTTAAATATTCCAACATTATAAATATCAAGAAAATATCTCAAAAGACTCTAGTAATTACATGTTAGAAAAACACTAATTGCGGAACACTATTAGATCCCTATCTCTATAATCACACGAGAATTGAGCAATAGGATAATATGTGCCATTCTCAACCAAAAGGGTACTTATTGTCGGTTGGCAATAAAACGCCATTTCCATATAGCTTCTATTTGAAATCAACCTTATCGACAACCGACAATGTGGTAGGTACCTTTTGGTTGAAAACGTCACATATTGTCGTTTTGTCGCTTAAAACTACCTATACATTTTGTAGGTATTCAGAATAGCTGCTCTATACTACGATTTTAGCATTATGCATTAGAAAGAACTTCGCAGAACTAAGCTAGGTTCCGAATCGGGCACTTTTTGCGGTAAAATTTTGAAGTATATATTAAAAGTATTGACCATGCTACATTAGATTTTTCATTATTATTAACAAATAAAGAGCTTGATAACAACTGCACGCTTACTTCTATGGAGTTCTTTCTAATGCTAAAAAGAACGAAGTATAGGAAATCAATAGGTATTTATGAAATGGAGATACTTCAACCAGAAAAAAATTGTAGCTTTTGGGTGATTATAGAACTCGCGGCTTAGAAAAAAACTGTCGCTTTTGGGTGATTATAGAACTCGCGGCTTAGAAAAAAAATGTCGCTTTTGGGTGATTATAGAACTCGCGGCTTAGAAAAAAATTGTCGCTTTTGGGTGATTATAGAACTCGCGGCTTTACCCCGGCCCCTTACCATCTGTGCTAGCTTACCCAAGAACCGTATATTAATTTTTTTTTTTAACTAAAGTATAAAAGAGTATTATTATACATAACATTTTAAACACCAAGAACGTTTCATAAGTCTAGACCACAATTGCAGTTCAGATAAACACTGAATAGCTGCCAACCGCCATTAGATGCATATCTCTATCACACGAGAATTGCACAATATACGGATAAAGTTGACGCACGGCGTTTTAAAATTGCTGCTGTGCACGTAATATATAAGATATTTCGTAGAATTACGACTAAAATTACGAAAAAATACGACTTAGTAGTAATAGGCTTCCTAATTCGAGTACTTTCGATCCATGAAAATCAATGGGAGGAAACTAAAATTTTCACGGTACGATTTTCTTCTGGAACGTGGAGTCACGGGACAGGTGTGTGATCCACTAAATTGATATTTAAGCCTGTCCTTACTTAAAATTTTACTTTACTATCTTATGTATGTACCTATCTAATCATACGCATTTCGTATCCCATTCCATCCATGACCGGTCTGGCCTAGTGGGTAGTGACCCTGCCTATGAAGCCGATGGGCGGGTTCGAATCCTGGTAAGGGCATTTATTTGTATGATGATACAGATATTTGTTCCTGAGTCATGGTTGTTTTCTATGTATTTAAGTATTTATATATTATATATATCGTTGTCTGAGTACCCACAACACAAGCCTTCTTGAGCTTACCGTGGGGCTTAGTCAATTTGTGTAAAAAAAAACGTCCTATAATATTTATTTATTTATTCAAATATAACCCACCCTTCTTCTTTTCGTACCTTTCTTACGATGATGACGATCCATCGTATGAAAAATCTGGCTGAAATCGTATGAAAAAGCCTTATGACAATACGAGAAGTTTTGTGCAAAAAATATTGATTGCACTTTTGTTTTTACTCATATACGTAGATTTAACCATTTTAAAAACATCTGTGTTTTAACAAATTTAAAATAAATAAGCCTGTGTTAAGAGCCAACGGGAGTGGTCATTTCTCCATACAAACGTACTCCTCGTTTTCCTCCGTGGTTTTTGAAGCTAGAGCAATGATTTTTTCAACACAGATTAATATTGTCAATATCTGTGTCGGACCGTTTTGCTTTTTTTGTTATTTTTGTTTTTTAAGGCGCTAGAGCCCTTCAAAAATGGCCAAAATGGCCTAATTGACTATGCCGCAATGAGAGGCGTGGCATTCAAAACTGATATCAATTAGCCAAAAAAGCAAAACGGTCCGACACAGATAATTTCATAATCATTTAGATTTCCAAATTTGGTTACGATTGGTTAAGTTTTGGAGGAGGAAACAGAGGAGTACGAAACCTCGATTTTTGAGATTTTTACGCAGGATATTTCGCCTTGTCCTTATCGTTTAGGTGCCGCTTCCGTTAGCGAGACGGGTATATTTACCTAAAATATTTAAAACTCAGCTCCTGTTTCGTCTTAACTATTATAGACCTTATCTTAACTACATAATGTACAAATACATTTACAAAGGTGTCAAGGATCCGCCAACCTGCACCGGTGACCCACTGGCTATAATGGAAACACCTACGAACACGTGTCCAATTATATCCAAATACAGTTGTATGTGATAGATTATAGCCATTATTACTTTTGTATGTTCAATCTCAATATTAATAAAGTGTGCTTGTTAATAGAGATGCACCGGATATTCGGTTACTATCCGGTATCCGGCCTATCCGGCCATGATTTAAATATCCGGCCGGATACCGGATAGTAACATTGCTTGATTTCGGAGTAAACTAATTGGATTTAAGAAACAGTCTTGATCATAATCGTACTTGTTTATTATTTTATAACAAATAAACAATGTTTAATATAATAATTTATTTAAACATTCCACTGACTTGCACGCGCACTCATTTCGAACCTAGAAATGTGTCCGCGCGAACGTTCACTAGGAAACAGGTCAAACCTGCAGAATGCGCACCTGAAAAACCGAAATGTAGGTATAGTTCCGCTGGCCGAATATTCGGCGGCCGGATACCGGATATTCGGCTGATGGTCAGGCCAAATATCCGGTATCCGGCCAAACAACTATCCGTTGCATCTCTACTTGTTAACTACTTTTAGAACGTACAGTCAGCTGCAGAAGAAAGGTACAACCCCCTACCCCCATTGAAATGTGTACGCAACGGTGCTAAGCTCATAGTATTGCTGACTACATATATCCCTGATTTTTGGACAAAGTATGTCATTATGAAAAGCCAACCCCATAACGTTTATAAATTCGTCAGCGGTAACCGCTACGCATGATATTTTTTTTATTCGATATGGTATGGGGGTTTTCGGGGACGATAAATCGTTCTAACTAGGTCTTATCTCTGAGAATACGCGAATTTTTGAGTTTTTATATGTTTTCTGAGCAAAGCTCGGTTAACCAGATATTCTTTAATAATGTATGGAAATCATATGACTTTTCGTCGCCTCTGTTATCACGATACTTTTTTTAATTCCGATTGAATTTGCCGATAAATGTTTGTGATCTTAGTTAAGGTCTCGTCTATACGAGTCATCGTCATAAAACTGAAAGGATTTATGTGACGTGCCTGACGCGTCATGGGCCGTTACGTGCAGCAAAACAGTCATGGGTAAAACTTAACAGACAGCGGCAGCTTAACAGACGGACAGCGGAGTCTTAGTAATAGGGTCCCGTTTTTACCCTTTGGGTACGGAACCCTAACTAGATGTCGTACCAACTACTTATATTACACGAATTGCTTCTAAATATAATGAGAGGTTTTTATACACAGAGAGCTCACATTTAAATATTGACTTATGTTAATTAGGTATACCTCTCGCTTCAGTCACTAATAATAAATTATACTTCGGCAAAAAATTGGCACCAAACGTCGTCCATGCAAATGTTGAATGTCGACCTCGGCCTTACGAGTTTGCATGTAAATATGTATATATTTGTTTAAACGAACGCGTTGAGAATTTATTGTAAGTTGGATGCAGATCTATTACGGTAGATAAGTCATAAAGTTGTTTGGTTTATAGCATGTTAGGAAAATAATTGTTAGAGTGCGGTTTCGTATTAATTTGAACACCTAAGTAGCCCGCATAAATGGAACTGCTGTTGCAAGGCAGAACTTTTAACATTGTAATTCATTATACAATTGTGACGCTACCGTGACATATTTGCAGCTAACTACACAACCATTATACCTATTTAAATATAAATATTCTATCAGAACAAAGACCCCAATAAGAAAATTAACAAGACATTCACCTTTCCAGACAAAAAACCAGCAATACCAACCACACCGACAAAAACTAGACGAAACTCCCAAGACGAAGACAGTATCAGTGTGACCTCCGTCGGCGGGATCAAAGGCAAACTGGCCGCTCTGTTCAACAAGGAGCAGACGATAAGCGAGACGACCATAGCCAATAAGTTCAAGCAGGAGAGGGAGAGGGAGATGGAGATGTTGCAGAATAGATTTCATTATAAGGTGAGTTTTTTTTTGTGTTTATAGCGATGCCACCGAATAAATAATAGTACTAGGTACAGAAGACTCACTCTCTAACAAAATGCGTCTGTTACGATCAGCACAGATAGGGCCGCTAGGTGGCGACAGCGCCACGCGCGGCTTATGGCTTTCCCCAAAATTGGTGTGGAACGGATGTACTTTTAGCTACCTGTAGCAAAGCGACGAAATCGCGGAGTGAGCCACGCCTGGCGATGCGGTCGATATCGTTCACCTTTCTAGTTGGTGTTGCACGCGCGATGTCTAGTCGTGCTTGATATGAAGTAGCGCCAGTTTGTGGCAAAATGTCTGACGTGCATACACGGCACGAGTTCATAAATATGTATACATTTCTTCACCTTAACCTATTGCAATAAGGTGAAAATAGTAGTTTGTGTTACAAGGGATCAAAATGATATATTTCCGTCAGGGGCGTACATTGAATCCTAAATGAAGCGATGGAATCTACAATAGAATCCCGAACGTAGTGAGGGATTCTAAAGTAGAATCCTGAGCGTAATGAGGGATTCAAGAGTTAACGCCCAAGACGAAATAATTTTGATACCGTGTGACACATACTGCTTTTCACATCAACTATGAGGAAAATAAAAAAATCTCAGTGTTGACACTACAGTGTTGCCACTTTTTAATTTCTACTCTTTTTTGCCAGGCTGTACATACGATGTTCATAGTTAATTATATTAATATTTTATACTGGAAATGTCCTTGAACAGAAAAGTGTCACTTTGATCCCTCCTAGCAGGGAAGAAAAATCCATTTTCTGATTAGGTGATGTGAAAAATGTATACTATATTTATGAACTCGACTGTACCACAAGTTGACCTAGTTGTTGCATCTTTTCCATACTTTTGCAGGGTAAACTGTGCATAAAATACACTAAACATCAATTAAATCGGGTCAGTTTATATAAAAACTTCCGACCCATTGACACTGCTTAGCCACTAAGCAAGTAAGCATTAGGGCTGATATACACGGCGTGCGAACTCGCATGCGATTTTAGTTACATTGCGGACTGGTGGTTACGTCCAATTTAAGCGACCGATCAAAACCCGCAATGAAATGAAACTCGCATGCGAGTTCTCGCATCGTCTAAATCAGCGGTCGGCAACCTTTTTTTGCGTAGTTTTAGTAGCGTAGTTAACGATGAGTAAGTTGACGCGGGCCGCACTTTGTTAATATTTATGACTTTATCAGACATTGTCGTTTCTCAATATTACATAGCCAGAGAGGCTCGCAGGCCGCAAGTGACAATTTCACGAGCCGCATGCGGCCCGCGGGCCGCAGGTTGCCGACCGCCGGTCTAAATGGACCCTTAGAAACAGTCGCAATAAGTCGCCGCGCGCTTTTAGAATTTAAGAACACATGATTTACATTTCAATATCTTAAAGTAAAGGACATATACATTATTTCCGTCTCTATCAAAATAGTATAATACAAGAAAGACGGGTAAAACAAGTGAGGACATACCACCATCTGTGCCCTTCTGATCAGATAGAGTCACGACATGCCGACCTAAATAGTACCACGTGAAATAACTTGGTGTACTTGGTAAAAAACATAAACAGGTTGGTCGCGCGATCTGATAATAGCTTCGTTGTGCTTTAGTGCGTCGTTTTAAACGAAAATGCTTGGTAAAAAAAACTAAAATGTTACTTCTCTCAAAATAACTTAATTTTTTTTTTATTTAACTTTTTTACATGGAGGCTAAAAAATTAACTGCATTCCCGTTGCCAGGGAGGTTTTGGGATTATACTAAGCAACTATTACTATGGGACCAACCGCAAAATCGCGAAAAAAAAATTGGCAGTTTCATACATTTTGGCTAGACCATTTTCTATGGGAGGGTATTTTTCATTTCGCGATTTCGGGTTTGGTCCCATAGTAAAAGTTGCTCAATATAATCCCCAGTTATTTTTTAGCCACCGTGTATAACATTTTTACTTACATTTGTAAATAATATATCGTTTTATATATTTTTGTATTTGCTATAGGTACGGTTCGTGACAGTATTGCGTTATCTAACATGCCCCCATTCCGTTCGTGTTTAAAACTATTTAACAAGGTTTTTCCACCGCTCCTTACATTGAAATTATTCTGCAATGATATATTTATGTTAATTTTAGTATTCGCGTATCTTTTAAACATATAGTTTATCCAATATTAACATTTACAGCCCTTTTCCCGACAGTAGTCAAATGTAAACTTAATACTATATATTTTCCTTAATTATTGGGTTTCTCAAGTTGTACAGTCGCTGTCAGATATATCGGAGCGGTCAAAGCGCTCACAAATATCTGAACACGCCTCTATTGTGAAAGCGTTAGAGTGCGTGTTCAGATATTGTGAACACCTTGGCCGCTCCGATGTATCTGATGGTGACTGTACAAATCGTGTGGAAAACCAGTTTCCCTTACGTCTACTAGTTAATAAGCTGGTAAATCACTACGGTAAGGCAATGATCGTTAGATGTTAATAGTCTGTTTCTGTGTTGACTGTTGTAAATTTTATGTCCTGCCGTGTTTTGACCTGGTTAAGTCTGTCACGAATATTGAGTCATTGTAATTAACCTTTTACTAGTTAAAATATTGAAATAGTTAATTTGAAAGTTTTTTTTTGTTTAATCGTGATGACAGAAAAGTCACCGCTTCATATCTACACACTAGCGACCCGCCCCGTTCACAGAATAAATAATAGTACTAGGTACAGAAGACTCACTCTCTAACAAAACGCGTCTGTTACGATCAGGAAAGTTATGGCCGCTAGGTGGCGACAACGCCACGCGCGGCTTAGGTATGGCTAGCCACCAAAATTGGTGTGGCACGGATGTACTTTTAGCTACCTGTAGCAAAGCGACGAATTCGCGGAGTGAGCCACGCCTGCCCCGGCTTCGCACGGGTTACACAAAACCTTAACGAATTATACACCTAAACCTCAAGAATAACTCTATCGGTAGGTGAAAATCCGTTCAGTAGTTTTCGAGTTTATCGCGAACATATATACAAACACTCAAACAGACAGACGCGGCACGGGACTTTGTTTTATAAAGTGTAAGTGATTATTTGAGTTTCGATTGGCGTTTCTTTTAACCTGAACTTGAACCTGATATGCCAATGCTGAAAGGGTTATTATGTACTAGCTCTTCGTCTATCAGGTAAATAACATAATGTTAACCAGGAAAAGTGAAATCACGCTCTTTCGTGTAGCCTCAAGGGAAAACCTAAATAGATGTTTTCCTTAGAAATTACCGCATCTTACAAAGTTACTTGCAGTTTGCATAATGCTTTCTACTCTACTGATTAACACAACTGTACGAAATGTTGTGAAATTACTAGTAGTGTAGGTTTACTAGATAAATATTCCACATTTTAGGGTTCTGTACCCAATGGGTAAAAACGGGACCCTGTTACTAAGACTCCGCCGTCCGTCTGTCCGTTTGTCCGTCTGTCTGGACTCGCCCACCGAGGGTTCCGTACTATTTAGTATTTGTTGCTATAGCGGCGACAGAAATACCATCATCTGTGAAAAATTCAACTAACTTTCACGTTTCCTGAGATACAGCCTGGTGACAGACAGACAGTCTTAGGAATAGGGTCCCGTTTTTACCCTTTGGGTACGGAACCCTAAAAATCGGCCCACCTACGAATAACAGACTAACCCTGCTCGCGACAGGTAATAACCAGGCCCCAATTTCACCACAGTGACAGGTGCGACAATTGTAAAATCACTGTTGCTGACGTCACAGGCATCCATGGGCTACGGTTACCACTTACCATCGGGCGGGCCGTATTCCTGTTTGCCACCATCATTGTATTATTTAAAAAAACTTTATTATATCGGAAAAAAACAGATATTTCTTTTGCGAAGTTTCTGACAATTGTCAAGATTTAGAAGAATTGTAGGTAATTCTTGACAGGTAATGAGGTATATGTCGGAATTTCGTGACAATTGTAGTGTTTCTTGTGACAATTGTCATAAACTTAGCAAGAGAAATATCTGTTTATTTCCGATATAATAAAGTTTTTTTAAATAAAACAATGATGGTGGCAAACAGGAATACGGCCCGCCCGATGCTAAGCGGTAACCGTAGCCCATGGATGCCTGTGACGTCAGCAACAGTGATGTTTTACAATTGTCGCACCTGTCACCGTGGTGAAATTGGAGCCTGAATGTCGCAATTCTTAGTACGTACTAAGAAAAGCCCTTTTTGTGTAACCAATACACCCATTATGATACGTAACTTACTGGGTCTCACATTTTCCACTATACAAATATAAACCTTAACAGTATGACTTAAAAGTCATATTTCACTGCTAGCTCGATACGATGTTGCGAAGATTCTAGGTTATGTGTAAAAATTAACACCGTTCTAAGCGTCTTACAAAATGTACCATCACTGTTAACTGACAATCAACCTTAATGCTAAGGTACAGTCACCTGCAATAATATGTTCCTCTTCGAAGGCCGCAAAAATATCTGACACGATCTTATTTGTAGAGCCATAAGAGAGTGTCACATATTTTTGCGGCCTTCGAAGAGGAACATATTATTGCAGGTGACTGTACACCGATGGTCAGTTAAGAATTCTGTTGTTAAAAGTATGAGCATAAGTAGGTTGTTTTTAGGGTTCCGTACCCAAAGGGTAAAAACGGGACCCTATTACTAAGACTCCACTGTCAGCCTGTCTGTCTGTCCGTCTGTCTGTCTGTCACCAGGCTGAATCTCATGAACCGTGATAGCTAGGCAGTTGAAATTTTCACAGATGATGTATTTCTGTTGCCGCTGTAACAACAAATACTAAAAACAGAATATAATAAATATTTAAGTGGGGCTCCCAAGTAGCATGGAAGTGTCGGCAACATCAATATAGCAGCCAATTAAGAACTTAGAGTGATTTAAGGGACGTATAAGAGTGTCAGAAAAGATTTAAGCTGTATAAAAGGTACTTTACAGACATTATACAGCTCAAGCTGTATATAATCATTATAAAGGATTCTGCGGAAGCATGGGGTGCTTTATCAGAATATAAACAATCTACTATAAAACTAAAAGTGTTGTGAGAGACTACAAGCTAATTCTATCGTAAAAGCTGTATACAGGCTGTATTGTAGTATCACTTGGCACTTTTAGCTGTACAAAAGTATCTGTCAACTCCGTTTTAAAACATTAAGTGTTGTGAAACACTACAAGCTAATTTTATCGTAAAAGCTGTATACAGGCTGTATTGTAGTATCACTTGGCACTTGTAGCTGTACAAATGTATCTGTCAACCCCGTTTTACAGCTATTTCTTATGGCGTAATCTTACTCTCCTATAAGAATAGTAGTTGTATAACTTCTGTCTGTAAGGGTATTATAAAACCAAATGAATAAATGGCAGCTATAGTACAGCTTTTTTCTGTATTACTGATACTGAGTCGCTTATAACAATCTTTTGGCGTCATTTTACACTCGTATAAGTATAGTAGTGTAATGATTTCTGAAAATAAGTGTATTATAAAACTAAAGGAATATATGACAGTTACAGTCTTCTTCTTCCTCGCGTTATCCCGGCATTTCGCCACGGCTCATGAGAGCCTGGGGTCCGCTTGACAACTAATCCCATGATTTGACGTAGGCACTAGTTTTAGTTTTTTAGTTTTTACGAATGTTTTTAATGAATGACAGTTACAGTACAGGTTTTTTATTTGTTATACGGATCTCTAAAGAGAATTATAACTTATGTACGGAGAACCGAAATACAGCCAAACGAATGCAAATATTCTATTATAAAGCTGTTTTAATTACAGAAGCTGTAAAAGACACTCCATTTATTACACAGCACAGCTACTAAGATTATAATGCTCTCCAACTATCCTGTAGGCTGTTTAAAAATTGTCGCCATTTTACAATAAAAAAAAAAACGTATTTGTAAATATAATTAAAGAAATACTTGCAAATATTTAGCAGACAAACGCCGTGTTATGATTACCAGCTAAAATAAATTGTTTAGCCTTAGAATTAATATTTATAAATATTTTTGACACTCTAACCTTAAAAACAAACAGTAACTTTACCGATTTTTAATATTTTCCTTATGGTTTCTCTTTGTTATTTTGCAGGCGCGTAAATATTTTGCCAGAAAAGATACACAGGTTCACAATAAATAATAATCCGCACTTACCAATAATGTAAAATTCCATTCAAGTCCTGTATAATATTTACTTTTACTTTTACCATCCACTATAACACTTTATTGTCGCCATTACTATATTACGAAAGAACAAGATTAAGACATTTTAGTTTCTTAAATGATTATTATTCTCTTGTAATTATTTCTTATAACTCATTTAAAACTTATATTCTTATATCGTACTTATAAGAGATTATCTGTAGTGTTAAGGTTTCCTGTTACACCGAAATATAGCTGTAATGCAGCTATTATGCAGCTTATGTATTGCTTATACAGCTACTCTACAGCTCTAATAACGCCAAAGGCTGTATATTTTGGGCCCTTTTTTTACTTATAAGGGCTGTATAAGCGCTTATACAGCCTTTGTACAGCCTAACTGTACAGCTTATAGTATACAAATAAACTTTAATACAGCTTATATACAGCTTGCAATGCTACTTGGGCTCCCATACAATAAACGTGAATTTTTTTGTTTTTTTTTTTTCTTGTAAATGGTAATACGGAACCCTTCGTGCGCGAGTCCGACTCGCACTTGGCCGGTTTTTTAATAATCTAGTATGGTGTTAGCCCATTGTATGAAATATAGTCTTTACCATGACCTGGATACCGTTTCAGTGATGTATGGTTGCACACATGTTTGCGATTTCTATTGATATTATGGCTACGTGTCATAATTAAGAGTGTGGACGCATATGGTGTTATAAAGGTCGGACAGACAGACAGACGCACGGGTGATCCTATAAGGGTTCCGTTTTTCCTTTTGAGGTACAGAATCCTAAAAAGGCCTAATTTAAATTAGGTCATTATATTTCCAATTTGGGCATTATGGTTATCTTTAAAAACTTGTATATTTTTCGCGTGCCTTACAGAAGTAATCAAAACTTTATGGCGCGATAAGGCAAAAACGCTCAATATTATGCAATACAATATGTTTTTATACAATTTCAATTCCGTAGGTGTGAATAGATTTGCAAAGGTATAAAAAAGGGCATAAAATAGACGACCTTGTAGCTAAATTGAGGAAATACGTTCGTATAGTTGATGGGTACCAACTCAACTCAACTGTACCGAGCAAAGTATATGATTAGGCACGTATTAGTTCAAAATGAACTTACATTATTGTTATAGAAAATTGACTAATTTGCAAGACCGAAATAATCCCAAAAGTGTTCCGTGAACGCAACTTTACATGACAATTTTACTGTACTTCGAAATTTTAAAACAAATAGCGCCACTTGCTCCATCCCACTAAGCCGGGGTTAACCCGTTAAACTTTACGTTTACTGGTAACCGTAGTAACTCAAGATTTAACCGATTAACCCTGGGTTAGTGGGATGTTGCAAGTGGCGCTTAGACTGTTAGAGGAACTTCATAAAATAATAGCCGATTTATTCCGGAAGATTTTTCCGTGTATTTTTGCTCCAGTTAAAACTTTCGCTTCTAACCTTCTTATAGTAATTTATATTTTTTTTATTTCAGCCAAAACCAGAGCCAGAACAGCCAAACGACTCAGACGAGGACCAAAACGACAATGACCCCTCAGAGAAAGCCCCTCTCATGGGCAGCACCACCAGCCTGACCCCTAAGAAACCTGAAGTCATTGCTAACATACCCAAAGTGACGTTTGATGAGGCCAGGAAAGCTGAGGAGAGACGGGAAAAGATTGAAGAGAAGATTGCTGGCGCCCAGCCTGTTAAGAGACGAAGTGAGTATTTTTTTTAACGAGCCTATAAAGGGTTGTGCAACTTGTGCACAAATCACGCGAGGTGTTTTCGGCTACTTTTTGACCCCCCCTCCCCCTTGGTGATATTTGGTGAGGTTTTTGGCTCCCCCCGCGCAACAACACGTGTATTTTTTTGAATTTTTTTCATTCGAGTTAATTTTAAGATAAGATTTTACAAGCTTTTAATTAGCTTCACCTGTCCCGTTGTCTGTCTGGGTCTGTAATCAAATCTTGCAAGTTAAATTCGACCCACTTCCCGGTTTCTGATGAAGCTGAGAATTTGAATACATATTTAAGTCGGGTGACAATGCAATTGATACCATCGAGCTGATCTGATGATGGAGACAGGAGGTGGCCATAGGAACTCTGTGATAAAACAACGCAATCTAATTGTTTTCGGGGTTTGTAGCATTGTCTCGATGAGTATTAGTTGCCTGTGGAAAGAAAAGTAGTCTGCGATAAAAGCTTGTACCTATCAAAAATGAAATTTTTGTCAAAAACTTTTGTCTATACCTCTAACTATCTCCCTTACGTCCCGGCTTGCTACGGTGCCAAGATATTATACGATCCTGGGGCCCGCTTGACAACTAAATCCCAAGATTTAGTGCAGGTACGAAAGCGACAACTCTTCCAACTCAGAGGGGAAACTAGACCGATTTCCTCAAGATAGTCACGTTGTTATGTCCCTATGCGACTCTGTTCCAATTGAATATGATTTAAATTTCATCGAACTGAATATGCTATAGGTAGGACTTTGGGCCTTAGGAGGATTATTCTTCTGCTCTGCTGTATACTGTACTGTTTTAACGAGTAATATATCACAGTAGCGATCGATAACATTTAATACATTTTGTACCTAAATGATCTGTCTTCACCGCGAATGATCTGCATTCTCATATACTAATACTGCATTCACATGAAGTTACATAATAAACGCATCTCAATTTATTTACGAGTAAGGGTCGGTTGCACCAAACTGTTCGTATCGTTAAAGAGTTCGCTAAATTTTAATGTATGGAAAGTTTCATAGTAAAGCGCCGGGGCGCGCCGGCTGACGTTGATCAGTATGTCAAATGTGGTTGGTGCAACTGGCCCTAAGTACCGTGTACCGCTACTATAGTCAGTAGCCACAATACCAACTGGCGACTGAGGTCACAATGCCATCTCTTTCACTCTTGGTTGGTCTCAATAAGAGTAAAGGAGATAGCATTATGACCTCAGTCGCCAATTGGTATTGCGGTGAGTATAATTCTATTTTGATAGCCGGACACTAGGTATACTTAATGATGATGATACTACAACTACGTCAATACATGTTAATGTTAATTATATGCAAAACCGGTTCAAATAACATTTTCCTAAGGAAATTAGCATACAAGTATGCCATTATGCAGTTTATTATAAAATGTATAAAGTTCAAATGTCATTGTAAAAATAAGAATAGCGATAGAATAGTTTATTGCGACACCTTGACATGAAACATAAAATAATAAATAATAGCATAGTTAGCACAAAGATAAATAAAACATAATTATTAGATCATCTCCGCGATCCCATACGTGTTTTACAAAAGTTAAATAATAGTTCCACCTAATTTCTTTGGGCACATTTTCGATATTGTTTCGACATTTTTATGAATATGAAACCATTAAAATGGAAAGACACTTCTTCAAATATGTGTACAAAATTAGTCTTTGAAACGCCCGTAATATTAACCCATAAAAGGTCTAGACATATTTATTGAGCAATGTAATGTTTTAATTCGTAACCTTAGAATGTAATTGTATAATGAGGCCCTTGTCACCTGTCCGCACATCCTTCATATTTTTCTGATGCTTATACTTACGTCCTGAGTCGTCCTGAGCATATAGGTTCATGCATTACGGCCAGGAAGAGCTATAATTATGTGCATGTTGCCCTTCCGGCAATTGCACCTGCCATTTGCTCTCCTGTTTCTCGGGGTTAAATATACGTTTTATAAAATGGTATTTCTCAAATGATAATCATACTCATACATCGCGAAAGACGAAGCATATTGCGGGTATGTCATTTTGTATGACATGTGCGTCATTTTGAAGGTACGCTGTACAAAAAAAAACTTATAAAAACGCAACACCTCTTACATAATCCACCACCACCTCTTTAATCCAATCTCCTTTGAACGTCTAAAAATACTTATGACCTCTAAAGGTGCTGATAGACTTGAGTATCACTCGAGAAAAACATAAAGCATTCGCATTTTGAGCAGCAGATTCGGCGAATTGTTTGACGAAAGCTAGTACACACTCAAGTCTATCAGCACCTTTATACGTCCGTACTTTTATTTCTAATCACAATTTTAATTTCGAAACTGTCACTCGTATTTCGCTTAATTTAAACTATTCTCATTTCCATTCCAGGTTCCCAAGACTCGCCCGTAGTCCTATCCGTACTAGAAGACGTAAAAAGAATAAAAGTGAACAACACGAAGGAGCCAAACGGCACGGTCACCAGCCAACCGGCCAGCATATACCCACACCTGTCCGACATAGAGACAGACAACTCCAATACTCAGGACGAATACTCAGACTGCGGAGGCTCAAGGTGTGGATACTACGCACTCGAGTGCGTCTTCCTGTTTCTGTGCATTTGATTCTTTTACAGGTCGTGTTTGTGTTCCAATTCGAATGTTCTCGTCAGTTCGACGGTTTCAAGGAGTAGTGGAAGATTCGCGAAGGTTCTGGAAGGATTTTGACGGAGAAGCGAAGCGTTGTGAGAGGAAAGATTGGCCGAATGTCGATAGCATTTGGTTGACTACCGTAGGAGATTTTCATTTGTTTTATAGTGCTGCCTTAGCAAAGGTTGGGGTATTTGGACGGCGTTCTATAAAATATATGGGAATGCCGTTTGACATTAATGGAGTTCCATTGAAATGGGAAATGTATGATCTCAAGAGACATCTGTGATCCATTTGCTATCGCCGTTGGGTCTTTTGTAAGTTAAGTGTAGACTGATTATTCTAACATGTGAAAATGTAATAGTGTTGTGGTTTGTAGTACTCAGAGTTTTGTTGAAAAACTATTTTATCTTAGAATCATTAGCGTTTCCGATCCCGATAAAAAACTGCCCAGTTAATTATTTCCAAATTCAAATTGTCTCCGTTATGTCACGCACATATAAATAAAAAAGTTTAAACTAAAACGTGACAATCAGAATTGACAAATTTGTACGTTTTCTGTCTTGTATCGGAATCGGAACCGTTAGTTTTTGTACCGGAACTAATGACACCAAACAAGACAAAACCTTAAAAAATGTTGAAGTCGTGGGGTTTTCAACAAAAGTTTTTGTAAAGCCATGTAACTACGCGTCTGTAGTCCTTTTTGAAAGTAAAACGACAAAGACTGCTTCAATATATCAAGTTGGATTAGCGGCTTAAGTGTTAAGGAAAATACTGTACTTTTAAATGACTTTGATTCTGTACAATTAAATGCAGTTTTATAAATTTTATAGTATGACAATAATGTCCTAACGATCGCGTTGACATTGACATTAGAATGTCAGACAACGACTAAGTTATGCGCATAACATCAGACATAAGGCTGGGAAACTTGAAATGCAAGCTTTGCAATAGCGAATTTTAGACTGCTAATGTTTAAATATAAATGCACATTATGAACAGTCTGATTATATGTCAATAATTCGATTGAATTCCATTTGATAATAGGATACTGTAAATTGAAATCACATTTTTACTATTTTTACGCAAACTTTAGAAGCGATGTTCTAAATACAGCACTGGTCTTATGAGAAACTTGAAATGATAATATGAAGTTTTGTCGCGGATTTTAGACTGCTAGTATAACCATACATGCACAATTGCACATGAACAGTTTGATATTTGTTAATATGTTTTAGTTCGAATTGATAGACCTTGAAATTAAAGCACATTATCTTACAAACTTTTTAGCGGTATCAGTTTAAAGATTGGACCGGACTTTAAGGAAACTTGAAATATCAATATAAGCTTTTATAGCATTTTAAGGTGGACTGTTAATGCCTAAATATAATGCATATTACGGACAGTCTGATATTTGTCAATAAATTGTTTAAATTCAGTTTGATAGTAATATACTTTGACGATAAAGGTACATTTTGACTTTTTAAAGGATATTGCTTAACTTTTTCGCTTTAGATTGCTAAAGATTGTAAAAATACTAAGCTCTATTGGCTTCGAATGGTTGGTACTTTATCAAAATTGTAGTAGTATAGAATTTTGACTGTAATTCATATCTTTCTAGGATTACATAGATTTCTCCCCTTTTCTTTCAAAATTATCAGTTAAACATAATAATTTTAAATGAAATAGGACAGACTAGGAAAACGTGAACTTGGATACTTTATCCTCTAATATTTTTAAGTTACACAAGAGTGTTTGCATATAATATATTCTGGCAAACCAGTAGAAAAAGCCGGCCGGAGTTGTAGAAAATAAACGCATATTGCACCTGTCCAACTGACAAGTTGGTTTGCCTGACTATTTGTAAACTTAGTTTCAAAACAACGTATCCTCTTATCATTCGCCTTTATCTAAATGTATGTGCGGCGCCGAAACCTTGGCAATAACACGGATTTTACTAGGCCGAGCCAGCAAATGGCAACCGGTTTACCAGTATTACGTGTACTGCTACTTAAACATTACGTTTCTTAAATAGGTACATTAATCGTGAAACGTGCCTAGGTATCTATATGAGGTTTACTGTGTTACTTGTATTACGATGCCATTTTGTGTCAAAAATAGTCAATTGATCCCGAATATTCTATAACTATTTTTTCTTGAATTTTGTACGTTTCGGATTCGAAAAAGCAGTCAGATCAGAGTTTGGAATTCTGGAACGCCTCTCGCTAAAATTTTCTAAAAATGACAAAAATTTTCGCCCTCGACTTATACCGTTCTTCGGATCTTATCATTTATTATACTGAACTAAAATTTAAAATATAGGGTAAACCTCACACGCCATATCAGGTAAAATCTACTTGGTCGCGAGACATTTGATAGGTACATATGAAGAAAGCCAACAGTAATTTTCGCAAGCGGCTGATACAGATGACTTCTTTTCCTAGCGTATCGATTGGCAATAATCTAGTATTTAGAATTACGCTTTAGTAAGACCCCAAAGAATGAGTGGAGATCGAAGATTTATTAAAAAAAGCCGCAACAAACGTTTCAGAACCATAATAAAGTGACGAGTGGTCGAAATTTTCACCCAATGACGGCAGGCACACAAAAGGCGTTCACGTAATACTACACATGTGACGTTCCACGGGTAAAGGTACCTTATGCTGGTTGGTACTTACGCTATTAGGTATTAGGGTATTGTCACTGAAAAGTGTGCCATTTACTATTTTCGATAATCCATCAACTTTTGGGTTATTTCTACTCAGAATCACGAGTACTATCGATTTAAAAAAAATGTGTCCCAAATAAATGTTTTTGTAACGCATTTTTACATACATTTTGTATGGACCGTTGCAAAACTGACACCCAAAATTTGTATGAAAAACTGGGGACACTTTTTTAGGGTTCCGTACCCAAAGGGTAAAACGGGACCCTATTACTAAGACTTCGCTGTCCGTCCGTCCGTCCGTCCGTCCGTCTGTCACCAGGCTGTATCTCACGAACCGTGATAGCTAGACAGTTGAAATTTTCACAGATGATGTATTTCTGTTGCCGCTATAACAACAAATACTAAAAACAATAAAATAAAGATTTAAGTGGGGCTCCCATACAACAAACGTGATTTTTGACCGAAGTTAAGCAACGTTGGGCGGGGTCAGTCCTTGGATGGGTGACCGTTTTTATAGATAATGGTACGGAAACCTTCGTGTGCGAGTCCGACTCGCACTTGCCCGGTTTTTTTATTTGTCTCATTCAATAGTACTCGTGGTTCTGAGTCTAAATAACCCAAAAGTCGATGGTTTTTCGTAAAAAAAAGTACCTAAATGGTACCATTTCTTTTGAAAAGCCCCATTAACGATGCTCCAATACTAAATATTGCGGTGCTACGTGACGTAAGCGCCGACCGCCATAAGGTACCTTTTCCGATGTAACGTCACATATAGGTACCCTAAAGTCTAAGTATTTTGCATTCGACAACTGCAACATACCATAAATCATCGCCAAAACCGTCAGCATGTCGCAACTGACAGCTCAATAGTGTATGCCAAGTAAATGTGAGGTATCGGGGGCATGGATATTTGCATGGCGCCGCGCCCGCTATGGCGCGTTACCAATGTTATGACAGAGGAAAACTCTTGATGTAATTTGCGAGTGAGATGTTATAGCCTATCTGCAAATACAGATTTATACAGCGTTTACTGGAGGCCAATCATTGAGACAATTCTAAAATTCCATTGATCAAAGTCAGTAAATTTAAGGCCTAATGTCTTGACCCAGAGGATTAAGCTTGCGCCATTTTATACCAGGGTCTACCAATGTGACTAAATATATTAGAGAGGGGTACTGAATGCCTTAGTAATAAAGAAAACTAGGTTTTCTTTGTTTGTATTTCGATAAGAACAAAAAGGAACACACCAATTTATTATAACACTTTATACTCTCGCGTTTTTTACACATATTTAATTACACACCGCGATATAATTAAATATAAAGTAAAAACAATGAAATTTTATCGCGTTAGACCCGTTTGTGTAATTAAATACACCAATTTGTTCATCAGGGGATGCCAAAAAAGTGGTAATTCCTATCTTAGATTTACAAACATTTGTAATGTTTGTGTGAATCGAAGATGTCAGATTTTACAGCTACAATTTAACTTAATTAGAATCGCCCAAATACAAGTGATTGAATATGTAAAGATTAGTACAGTATACCTGTAAGAAAGGTCGTTGTAATTCGAATCTTCTAGCTATGATAATGAAATAGGTATTCGAGACGACTATACAGTATACACATTTCCAAATGGGTCATAAAAAATCCTAAAAATACAAACTTGAGAATCTCTCACCAGTTTTGAACTATATTTCAGGTTAGGCTTTTCCAGGTATCTTTAGGTTGCTTACACACTATATAAGTCATCTATACTTACTTATAATTCCAGTTTAGGGTATATCATTTACTTTAATAAGACTGTAATGTTGCCTATTATTAGTTGTAGGTACTTTCATAGCATTTACGAATGTACATATGTATATATTAAAGTAGGATTAAGATAAGCATTGCATAATTATGAAGTACATAGAAATATGTATCATTACTACTATATTACATACTAAAAAATATAAAGCTTGTAGAGGAGCATTTTACTAATATGTCGCTTATACACGGTGGCCAAAAAATACGTGCATTCTCGTTGCCAGGGAGGGTTTGGGCAACTTTTACTATGGGACCAACCCTGAAATAGCAAAAAAAGATTTACCCTCCCATTGAAATAATAAAATACCAAAATGTGTGAAACAGCCAATTTTTTTTCGCGATTTCGGGGTTGGTCCCATAGTAAAAGTTGCTCAGTATAATCCCAAAACCTCCCTGGCAACGGGAATGCACTTATTTTTAGACCACCCTGTATAACACTACTCCCTTCTTACGTAATACTTCTGAAAATGCTAGAAAGTCGGATAATATTTCATGGCTGTATTATTATACATATGTAGCAGTACAAATGTAAAATTGTTAGGATTGCTATGCTACGCGTTACGTATGCGACATTGAAGAAGAATGTTCTCAAAAGTAATGCAGCCAAATCCGTCTGCGGGAAATTCCGTACACGAGCGTATTTTTCTTTTTCAACCGTAGGCTAAAAGCACACCTACTTTTGACTGCTCTAACTAAAAGCAATAGCTGCGTTGTCGATGAACATAATAACCGTTTATTATTGTTTAAAATAAAGCGCTCATGTACGGATTTTCCCGCAGACGGATTTGGCCGCATTGACCTTACCTACTCTACTAGCTATCTCGATAGCCAACTTTATTCCAGTAATTTCAAATTGTGACATTTGTTTAAATGTTTGCTATATTATCAAATTTATTAAGAATAACAGTGTCCGAGTGCGCCGTTAGAATATCAAATTACTTTTGATATTCTAACGGCGCACTATGAATTTAAACATATAGAAAAAGGAAGTGTAATATAAAGACAGCTTTATACAATTTTGAGTCAATTTAAATGACAATGAAATAATAATACTAATAGAATGCAGAATTAATAAAAGGATAGTGATTATACATTTGATTTGCACCTTATCGTAGGTACCTATAGTCATAAAATTCATAAAGAATAATCATAGATTTCATAATGAACCATACTATTGGTGAACATGTTTTAAAAATCGACTTTATTCCTTCTGCTTTAAGGTAGAAAATTAAATGTATAGACACTAGTTGGTACATTACTTGAGTTACTGACTTAAGGTTACATGGGGCTAGAGAAACACTTCTAGGAAATCCTCATACTGTTTCCCTTGTTCCGAGCTTATACAATACACATCATTTTCACTACCTACATAAAATTGTGTTTCACACTTACTTGCGTATTTTTCATATTTTATTATAAGTGTAATTTTGTTGTTTTGTCTGTGATAATAGGAAGTGTTTTCTATGAGATGTTTGTAAAATAAATAATTTGGAAATGTGATGTGGATTTTTTTCATTTTCCTTGTCTGTGCTGTTTTCAGGTTTGTCTTGGTATGCTATAGTGGAATAATTCATCAAAGTAAAACAACTTGAGTTATAATAAGAAAAACATAGATCAATTTGACGTTGCTCTTCGTGTAAATAGCGCTTTTTCGAGAGAAAACGCACAAGCTAATAATAAAATATCACATATGTGACGTTATCTATGAAAAGGGACCTTATTATCGATGGCGCGTACGCCATTATTAACGATGCTCCGATATAAATATAATGCCGCGCGACGCTGTGCGGCGTAACCGCCATCGACAATATGGTCCCTTTTCATGGGTAATGCCCCATATCATTAGTACCTATTATTGAAAGAGTCCCGAGTTCTGAATTATTTTTCATTTCAATGTTTATTTGATCATATGAAGAGGAATAAGAAGACGTTTAGGTGAAATTAGGATACGTATTGATTTTCAATTATCTGCAACATTGATAACGGAGTCTGCTAATAAGCAAAATTCGGGCAGTAAAAAAAAAATCCAACTATACCTACTCTGTATCTTTAGGTAGGGCAAACCAAAGACATATCTAACTTCGTATAAGACGAATAAAGTCTAAGGAAAAAACGTGCCTCGGAATTCAAGTAAAAGTCATTCTCGAATAGATGGCGCACACACCTTTAGCCTATCCTCGGCTAGATGGCGTGACGACACCGTTTCATATTTAACAATTTTAACACATAGATATCAGTGAATGAACATGGATCAAAATAATATAAAAATAATAAATTCATTTATCCATATATATACATTTTTTGATAACTTTATACGTTTTAATTTTGAGTTTTAGTCGTGTGTCGATAGATGGCAGTAAATTTACAGTGACTACAAAATTTACAATGACAGGACTCCTCTATACTATCTATTCTTTTTGGGCAAACTTTAGGTATCGGTGATACTTGGTAATTCGGCGATAATGCATTGTTAAATTACGCTGAGCTCACAATGCTGAAATGTAAACAATTAAATCGCTGCCAACCCGATTGCACGCATCAAAACTGACAGCTGCCAACGATTTTATAGCTCGCATTTCCTCATGGTGAGAACTGTGTAAGATTATAACGGAGTATCACCGAATTACCAAGTATCACCGATAAGCCAAGGTTTGCCCTATTTAAATAAAAGTAAACAAAATCTACCATCAAATGGCTCCTTAAGCCACTTGAAGGAAACATTACACGATCAAATAATGTAGGTTAAAGTCAAAGGTCGGTCAGTGACAGATCCAGGCGGTTTTGTAATTGGTCGGTTAACCAATAAATGTTATAACTACCCTATTTTTATTTATATACCTAAGGATACAGTAAAGGTACAGTCTACTCATAGTCTAATAAAACATGGTCTTCCATTCCCAGAGTGACACGGGCCTACGTCACAACAACATGGCCGCTATATATAGCGCTATCGCATATTATCATATAGCGCTGTCGCATGATGACGTAGGCCCGTGTCAGTTAGGTGACCTAGAAAAGACGGGAATGGAGTACCAGGCGGAGTATATTATTATACCATGAGTCTCCTGATTTGATAACTAAACTAAATGGCTCTGTACGATGTCCGTCTGTCTGTCCACCCGAGGTTGTGCTCCGTGATCGTTAGTGCTAGAAAACTGCATTTTTTTAGCATCAGAAAAAAGGTAACAAAAGTCACAGCAAATATGTAACAATTATATAGCTAGGATGTATATTTACATACATTCTTTTGGTTTAATAAGTAAGAGTTACTATTTTATTAAAAGCGTTATCAATCAAAAAGAGACTTACTGCCCGATTCGAACTTTAAGATACGTCAATTAATAGACCTAGAAACGATATGGATTAGATATGTCAGTGTCAAAAGTGACGTTTTTGTTTGAAGAAAAGTCACAATTTACACTGACTTATCTAATCCATATCGTTTCTAGATCTATTAACTGACGTATCTTAAAGTTCGAATCGGGCCGTTAAAGATTGTTTAGGTACCCCTTTTCTAATGCTTAAAAAAACGAGGTATCCTACTCGCGATTCGCCAAAAAGGTGCAATTCAATAAGTCTTAACCATAGAATTAACTTTAAAGAGTGGATTCATAGACATCAATATTAACTCAAAATGGCGGCAAAACGCATAAATTAATGATGAAATTTTTACAATATTGAGTACGAATTTAAGAAGGCTTTCCAGATCCTCAGATGTCAAACATATCTTGACGTCTTTGGAAAGGTCCATTTTCGTCCTGATAACGATCGTGCGAAGCTAGCTTTATTGAAACTGAGCTTTTAAGAGCCAACGGGAGTGGTCATTTCTCCATACAAACGTACTCCTCGTTTTCCTCCGTGGTTTTTGAAACTAGAGCAATGATTTTTTCAACACAGATTAGTATTGTTAATATCTGTGTCGGACCGTTTTGCTTTTTTTGATATTTTTGTTTTTTAAGGCGCTAGATTCCTTCAAAAATGGCCAAAATGGCCTAATTGACTATGCCGCAATGAGAGGCGTGGCATTCAAAACTGATATCAATTAGCCAAAAAAGCAAAACGGTCCGACACAGATAATTTCATAATCATTTAGATTTCCAAATTTGGTTACGATTGGTTAAGTTTTGGAGGAGGAAACAGAGGAGTACGGTACCTCGATTTTTGAGATTTTTACGCAGGATTTTTCGCCTTGTCCTTATCGCACTACTTTTAGGTGCCGCTTCCGTTAGCGAGACGGGTATATTTACCTAAAATATTTAAAACTCAGCTCCTGTTTCGTCTTAATTTAAAAAGCGGCCAAGAGCATATTGGCCATGCTCAGTGTAGGGTTCCGTAGTTACCCGTCAATATGCTGCCCTTGAAGTGGAGCTAATAGTTATAGAAGTTGATAGTATACATACCGCGCACGTCTCATACTATTAAAAGGGTTCGCTGTGGCCCGGCTGAATACTCTATATCAAAATAAACTTCTGGTTCATCTGCCATCCCGGTACATTTTTACTTTTCGTTTACTCAGTGGCGGATTTGCCCTAAGGCCAAGTAGGCCCGGGCCTAGGGCGGCAAGATATTACGGGCGGCAAATTGTGTCAAAAAATTCGCTGATGATAACAAGAAATAACTCAAATTGGTGTTTCCCGATGTACGTTTGTAATCTTGGCTAGGCCCCCTGAAATGGTAAAATGGGTGATACAAGTTAGCACGGGAGTAGGAGTTAACACGCTATCAAAATACTCTCAAACCTTAATAAAACAGTTATAATTATAAACGGCAATCGCCTCGAGAATTAATCGAGTAGCGCTACTTGCACCATTTCACTAACCCGGGGTTAACCTGGAGTTACCATGGTTGCCAGTACAATTTGATACTGGGTTAGCGGTTTAACCGGTTAAGGTTAACCCCGAGTTAGTGGGATGGTGCAAGTGGCGCTTAGGCGATAAATCAGGTTAGGTAGATCTGCGCGCCCCTATCTACGCTCTTTCCTAAAGTAATCTTACAGATGCAACTCCCACAATTAAAACCAAATTTGCTATCTTAAATTATTATGTTTCCTCATGATTACTTTAGAAGTGCGGGTCTTGGATGCTCTGGGGAGGGGACGCAATATAAAAATGGCTTATCAGCAAATATTAGGTCATTACCTATGAAATTGGCGTTTTGTTCGGAGAATTTCAACGAAACACGAATTTCCATACAATTAATTTTGCGGACATTTTTTTGATGGCTAATTCAAACCAAACAAAATTTTTCCAGTAATTTTTGACACCTTTAAGGTATGTTTTCAATATCTCCATTTCTTGAAAATTGGTACCATTAGAAAAATATAAGTAATTTTAATACTCGAACCGACAGCACATGAAAAGACCTATTTTCAAGGCTTAATTCTGAACACTTAACAATAAAAAATAACAATTAATTGCTGTCAAGCAGTTTGGCGAAATCATATTGTAGTTTTATTGTAATTGTGTATGTACTTTTGTAAAAAAAAAAAAAACTAGGATCAGACTTATATCTATGTACAAAAACGCCAATTTCATAGGTAAGGACCTAATATACTAGTGGTAAATAAATATGATCAGTAAAGTAGTGCAAAATATTGCCGCCGCAAGTTATAGCATAAGTAGGTACCTACTCATTATGTGGTGGCTAGATGGTCAATGGTATACTAGTTACCACTAAAATTATGGGCCACCTACTTCAGCTGTCAATTTCGTAGCCGTAGGTACTATTTTGAAGTTTTCATATTATCAAGTAGGTAGGTAATCCATTGACCAAAATAAACAATAAATATATTATTTGGTTCTAAATATAAATATGTAGGAAAGTCCGCTTTTTTAGCGTTCCGTACCCAAAGGGTAAAATCGGGACCCTATTACTAAGACTCCGCTGTCCATCTGTCTGTCACCAGGCTGTATCTGATGAACCGTGACAGCTAGGCAGTTGAAATTTTCACAGATGATGTATTTCTGTTGCCGCTATTACAAATACTAAAAACAGATAATAAATATTTAAGTGGGGCTCCCATACAACAAATGTGATTTTTTCCCGTTTTTTCCGTAATGGTACGGAACGCTTTGTGCGCGAGTCCGACTCGCACTCGGCCGGTTTTTTAAATCGAATGTTAGATCGATGGCATAAATAAGTGCCCGTCCCCCACACAGTTAAAGAACAAACAAATAAGACAAAGGACAAAGAAATAAGACGCTTTGACTGGTGCAACATGTTAGTGTCACAATTGTAAAAGTAGATGGCGCTGTATGTTGCCTTACGTTTAATGATAACTTGATTGTCCAACGTTAGGTCATATTATCTAGCCTAGTTATCTGATAATGTGCCAAGCCGGACACCATCAGTTATTTCAGTTTGCTGCTACAATATTTTGCATAAAGTATTATTTTGGCTAGAAAATTTATCGAAGTATAACATAATGGACATTATGGTTCATGAGGTTAACTTTTGTTTTCTGTAGCATACCAAGACGGACCGCATTGGCACGAAAGGACGATGAAAATTCCTAGCATTAGGTATACATATTTAATGTTATGTGTTGCTTACATTTAGGTACAAGTGTATACATTGTTGTGTCCAAAAAGTTGGGAAAGTTCTCGGAAATAGGTAGGCATTTTCGATCTTCCATGTGGAAATTAAATAATTTTAGAAACTTTCCGTCGCCGCCTTATATGCAATCAATGTAATAATTATACTAACGAAGTTTCTTTCTCTTTCAGCCAAGAGAACATAAATGACAATTTGAATAAATCTGACAACTGGGCAGAGACGTCTTTCGGACGAGAAGTTATGAATGTAAGTATTCAATAGATAAGGCGTTCTACGCATTCGATGAATTTATGAATACAAACAATGTTATATGTGATTATTGAAATGAGATACTTATTATTGTTAATATAAAATAGACATAAGATGTAAATATGTATAATAAAATTGACATGTAACTTACGTTATGAATAAAGAAATTGAAATTGAAAGCTAGAGAGAGAAATACATACGGCCCGATTCGAACTTTAAGATACGTCAATTAATAGGTCTAGAAATGATATGGATTAGATATGTCAGTGTCAAATGTGACGTTTCTTCAAACAAAAACGTCACTTTTGACACTGACACATCTAATCCATATCGGTTCTATATCTATTAATTGACGTATCTTAAAGTTCAACAAACTCGTGTACCTCAGAATTTGTATATTTAAAATGAAAATTACTTACCGTTGTATTGCCGCAACTTGTCCAACCAACTTGTCATTTTGGTGTATAATCGATACAAATCAGCATTATTATTATCTGTGATATAAAAAAAATGGACCTTAGTGAAACGGGTTCAGTGTCGTGGCGCCTGTAGAAATACGCACAGCAATCATACAAATAATAAACTCTACTATGTAATGTAATAAATCAATTACATATATCGTGACATTTACATAGAATAATTATGTACATATTAGTTCAGTACAAACAGAACTAATTAACACATTCATTGCCACTAAGTGCTACGGTTTCACCGTATGTAGCGCGTATAGTCGCTACGAACAGTGTACACGACAGTCGGGTTCTTGGCCCTGAATGTGTTAACATCCTAGTAAAGCAGCACCAAACCAACATTATGACTGATTAGATGCATTATGAATAATTAACCTCCTGAGACTAAATCGTCGGGTGACAAGCAAAAGTCACTAACTAACATCATTGAAATTATTGGACAATAAACCGTGTTACAAGTGTAATAAAGTGCATTGCTACTTTAATTTTTTGATAGTACTTAGTGAGTTTTGGTTGTCACCCGACGAAATGTACATTACAATGTACCTACATATTCGTGCAACCTAATTTGAACCTTTCATGAACCAAATAAAGTAGGATTTTTGTTTCATTGCGTTTTAAAACAAATGAAATTTAAATTACTTATAGAATAAGGTTCAAATTAAAAAAAAAAACAACGGGTTGCACTCCGGGAGTGCCGGCAGAAGTGAAAACTCAATGACATTGTAACAGTTTTTCGATCAGGTCACGTGTCCGTCTTACGAATCTTACGGTAACGTGACCTGTCGCGAGTTTAACATTTTTTACCCATCACAAAAATTGAAATCTTTATATGGTTCTTTATATGGTGGGTTTTGGGAGGTTAAAAGTGATACACTAAATACGAGATCGCACTTTTTGTCACACTATACAGGTGGTAAAGAAGAACAACTCAAGCTACAAAAAAGCAGTAAAAGAGTCAGACTCTGAGGACTCGCAGAGCGAGTGCAACAGTGAGCTGGACGAATTGCTGGATGAGGCGCTAGACGAGAGCGATGGACCCACTCCGCCTAAACTTAACAAGGTGAGGGATAGGTCATTTGGTGTCATCCATGGTGGTGAAGTTCAACTGGTTTTCACGGTAAAATCTCCTTCTTTCTCGCGTTATCCCGGCATTTTGTCACGGCTCATGGGAGCCTGGGGTCCGCTTGACAACTAATCCCATGATTTAACGTAGGCACTAGTTTTTACGAAGCGACTGCCATCTGCCCTTCCAACCCAGAGGAGAAACTAGGCCTTATTGGGAATAGTCCGGCTTCCTCATGATGTTTTCCTTCACCGAAAAGCAACTGGTAAATTTCAAATGATATTTCGTACATAAAAACGTTCGGAAAAACTCATTGTTAAGAGCCGGGGTTTGAACCCGCGACCTCCGGATTGAAAGTCGCAGCACGCTCTTACCGCTAGGCCACCAGCGCTTACCAGTACAGTTTTCACGGTAAAATATCGTCGAGAATGGTCAGCTATTAAGTTTTGTACAGAAGCAACACATTTTTGAATATCAATTTATTGCAATCTAGACACGCGGCAGCGTGTCAAGCCAAGTTCAAGCAAAGGAACTGGCTAGCCAGCGCCGAGTGTATCTTTACACGAACCACTTGGTGCCACTTTTGACCCTTCTATAACTCAAAACATATTTAACGTAAACACATAAAACTACGTGTGTTTAATTATATCCATAAGGACATCTAGAAGCCTAAATTTCATGAAGCTAGCTCAAACGGTTATAAAGATATGAAGGTCAAAAAGTCGTACATTTTGGGACTGACTGACTGACTTATAGTACCTAAACCTAACCTACTTCCAGATGACCTAGAAGGATGAAATTTGGAATCCAGCTCGGTTATTGTGTGTAAGCGTAGGAAAAAATCTAAAAATAAAAAAAGGTAAAAAATAGGGGGGGTCCCCATACAAAAAAATATTTTTTAATTGTAGCGTTGGAACCGTTACAAGCAGATATTTGAAACTATCCCAATATATGTATTATTATATTTGCTATATAAAAGAAATATAAAAATAAAGTTAAGTCAAAAAATAAGTGGTGTCCCCATACAAAAAACTTGTAATACGCGCTAAACTACCGGCCAACGGTGTGTCGTTGGCGGCGCGCGGCACCACATAATTAATACAAAGAACAGAAGTGAAAAAACATGCGGCGGAAACACAAGAAAAAACATTAAATCTCAATACCTGCCTTGTTTTCTTTACAAAAAGTATTGATATCCCATCAAAAACATAAATGTAAAAAAGGAGAGCCAAGTTCAATACAAAAATTATGCTTGGCTGTGGGGTTCGCCGCAAAAAGAATGGAGATCTAAATGAGTGCCAAGTTCTATGCAAAATCCAAATATGTATTTATAAGAACAAAATAACATTATAAACAAGTATTAAACTCTATTTCTTTGCTTTATTGGATACCTATAACAATTGCTGTTATTTAAAAAAAATGTGAGATCTTAAAGTAGGTTAGATTTGGCTTGGCTAGTTTTTATCAGAATTACAATATATATATATATGTTGAATAACTTTATAAAATGACTGATGTAATGAAAACTGGCCAAGTCAAATCTAACCTGCTTTAAGATCTCACATTTTTTTAAATAACAGCAATTGTTATAGGTATCCAATAAAGCAAAGAAATAGAGTTTAATACTTGTTTATAATGTTATTTTGTTCTTATAAATACATATTTGGATTTTGCATAGAACTTGGCACTCATTTAGATCTCCATTCTTTTTGCGGCGAACCCCACAGCCAAGCATAATTTTTGTATTGAACTTGGCTCTCCTTTTTTACATTTATGTTTTTGATGGGATTATATAAATGTATGAGGTCTGATCGGATGGGACAAACACTGGGGCAAGAGTAACACTTGTAGGAAATCCTCATACTGAGGGCTGATTTAGACGGCGCGCGAACTCGCACGCGATTTAAGTTACATTGCGGACTGTTAGTTACGTCCAATTCAACCGACCGATCAAATACCGCAATGTATTGAAACTCGCATGCGAGTTCTCGCATCGTCTAAACGAGCCCTTACTCTTGCCCCGAGTAAAATTAACTTGTTTCTCTTAGCCCACATGACCTTATGCCAGTATTTAAAAGTATTAAAAAGTTACAAGTTGCATGTACACATTATTTTAATTTCATTTCTATACTTGGTCAAGCAGATCTTGTCAGTAGAAAAAGGCGGCAAATTTGAAAAATGTAGGCGCGAAGGGATATCGTCCCATAGAAAAATTGAATTTCGCGCCTTTTTTTACTGACAAGATTTGCTTGACCGTCTATACAGGGTGATTCAGGAGACGTGAGCAGGATTAACACTGCGCATTTCTTAAATTATAAGCAACTGTTTCGTATCAGTATTAGTGAGGTTAACGTTAATTTTCTAGTCGTGTTGAAAAAAAAAGTTATTAATTTATTTACGTCATGCATGGTCACCCTACAATAAGAATACTAAACTACCGATATTCTGTGTCAAATTTAATGTCATCACGGTCTGGTTATTTTTGAAAACTCGTATCTCACTCAAGTTTGACAGTTTATTTTCTTCGTAATCAAAATGCTGTCATTACGGTTAAAGAGGTTTTATGTTTATTAATTAGGTCTCTTAGGGTGACCATGATTGTAGAGAATTAAATTTGCCCTCACCAAAAAGTAAAAAAAATAGGAAAAAGTGTGGTTGTTTCTCCTAAATACGACGGTGATCGATCAATTATCAGTTACTGAGTGTGCAGGGTTAGTCCTGCTCACGTCTCATGAATCACCCTGTAGGTATATTATATTATGATATTTGTGATGCTTATTTATTAGTCTTAAAACTTAAGAAATGCCCAACAACAAACATGTTTCATAATTGAGTTTTCACATAAAATAAGTTTGATAACAAAATACATAATGGTGCATAAGGATTCCAGAACTACCGAGGATGCACTGTGTTGGCTGTTATTGGTCTACATCTACACCTTGGCTTTTTTTAACCCTTCAACACAGTGAATTCTTCTACATTTAAAGGGTCGATAACGTGCTTGTACAATAATTGTAATACCACTGGATTTGCAGGCGTTGACAGGGTATGGTAACCGCTTACCATCGGACAGGCCGCTTGTTTGCCACCGTCGTCAAATAAATTATTAACTAGAGGGCATTTCTTAAGTTTTTCTACCTATAATGGGTTGCAGAACGGCAGCCTATCCTCAACCAGTTTCGTCTACCAGGACAAGGAGAAGCAGTTCAAGTCGCCGCTGAAGACGCAGCCGGCCACGCCGCGCGCCGACAAAGGCTCGGAGCTGGTGCACAGCGTCAGCTTCTACAGGAGGATGCAGAGCGCGGTGAGGAGCTCTAACTGTTGCTATAATGTAGGGCAGCCTGTCCTCAACCATCGTCTACCAGGACAAGGAGAAGCAGTTCAAGTCGCCGCTGAAGACGCAGCCGGCCACGCCGCGCGCCGACAAAGGCTCGGAGCTGGTGCACAGCGTCAGCTTCTACAGGAGGATGCAGAGCGCGGTGAGGAGCTCTAACTGTTGCTATAATGTAAGGCAGCCTGTCCGCAACCATCGTCTACCAGGACAAGGAGAAGCAGTTCAAGTCGCCGCTGAAGACGCAGCCGGCCACGCCGCGCGCCGACAAAGGCTCGGAGCTGGTGCACAGCGTCAGCTTCTACAGGAGGATGCAGAACGCGGTGAGGAGCTCTAACTGTTGCTATAATGTAGGGCAGCCTGTCCGCAACCATCGTCTACCAGGACAAGGAGAAGCAGTTCAAGTCGCCGCTGAAGACGCAGCCGGCCACGCCGCGCGCCGACAAAGGCTCGGAGCTGGTGCACAGCGTCAGCTTCTACAGGAGGATACAGAGCGCGGTGAGGGGTTATAAAGTATTTTAAGAGCGCTCTTACAAGAAAAGTCGAAATAATGCAAAATTGATGATACTAGTCGACGAAATTCAGGACTTTGCGCTCATTATTAGAAACAATGAGTACTTGTTCCAGTAAAAGCGTCTTCTTATCTTTATAAATATCGTTGTAAATATTAGAAAAAAGACTTATTAAATTAGTAATGATTTTTTTTCTGATGGTCGTTTCCGAAAAACCCCGTGAAGCACTGAATGGCGAGCTCTTATTTGGAAATGTTGAGAATTTTACTCTGCTAAACCTGGCTATTTTGTATTACTAATACCCTGTACTTTAGGCATATCAAACTATATTTTTCCTACATACCTTTGAGAAAGAGAAAATCAAAGTAAAACGAACTCGATTTTCTCTCCGAAACAAGTGTCAATTCCTACGAAAATCTACTTAATATCGAAGTCATTTTCATACTCAAGCAATCTGCAACGTTTGCTTATACTGTTGGTATACATTAGTGTTTATGAAATTCTACTATAATTTTTTGGCAAATTTTTGAAAACTACTCTATATTACCGATGACACGCGCTGCGCCAGCTCAGTGCCGCGGCAGAGCTTGTAGAGGCAGGACGTGTGTCGGTCGGCTCCGCACATTTTCAACGGCGACGACGAGGTTTTTTATCATTGTGTGCGGCGGGCGCCGTGTAAAACGCTATACTGTGTGCGTGTAAACCGCAACGAGAGACTTTGATCCTAGCACCGTTTTTATAGTATTATAATTTATAATGGTACAGTTTAATAAACTACCGGACAGGATTAAAAATATTTGAAACGACCTGACATTCTATATGTATTTATTTGACTCAAGATAGTACTCAGGGTCTGATGATGGAGCCGGAAGGTGGTCACCGGTACCAATCAACCATGCAACTAAACCACTTCGTGTTTAGGCTCGTTTTATTCATCTCAACAAGATCTTTGACACAAGATAGTACTCAGGGTCTGATGATGGAGCCGGAAGGTGGTCACCGGTACCAATCAACCATGCAACTAAACCACTTCGTGTTTGGGCTCGTTTGATTCGACTCAACAAGATCTTTGACTTAAGATAGTACTCAGGGTCTGATGATGGAGCCGGAAGGTGGTCACCAGTACCAATCAACAATGCAACTAAACCACTTCGTGTTTAGGCTCGTTTTATTCGTCTCAACAAGATCTTTGACTTAACCCATTCAGGGCCAGCGACTCAGCGTATGGGTCATGCTCAAACAGTTCCGCAGGGCCAGTGACTCACATGTGAGTCTTGAATAAATTCTGATTTAAACTTAAACGAAACGTAATTTGATGTAATAACGTAAGCATCATATAAGCTAACAACCATTTCTATAAGGTATATTAGGTAAAAAAATTATAAACACGTATTTTTTAATGAAAACAGGGTCTAGAATATTCAAGTTTGGTTTACTATCAGTGCAATATAGTAAATATACTGAAATTCTAGATACATATGCGATGCAAGCAAACAGAAAAATCCATATTTAAAAAATACAAAAAATATATATATTTCAGAAGTTATTGACATGGCTCAAGGTATGGGTCACCGTGGCCTGGCGCTACTTGTAAAAACTACTAATGTTTCCGTAGCAGGATAAAATAAACTTCATTGGCTGGATTTAAAGCTTATTTCATGTTGAAGTTGTTTGATATTGTACCATTTTACAACCGATTACTGTTTGGATGATGGTAAGCCACATTTTGTAGGAACCAAACCGTAGTATAATAATATTTTGTTTTGTATGAGGGGTAAGGCAACTAGGATTTTCTCCCACTGTACTTTTATGTCATAATATTTGGTGATCGTTGTATTGTATCTTAGGCAATTACCTACTAACAATGATGTTAAGGTTCATTTTTTTTCGTTACAATATAAAACAAGGCGGTTGAAACAGTCATCACTAACTAATATGTATTGTATTACAAATAGTTTGTGACAAATATTTACAAATTCTTTAAAACATCGTGGTTTCTACGGCAGATTAGAAAGTAAGTACTATAATACATTTTAAGTTCTCTATTGTTACTAATATAATGGCGTTTACCAAAACAAAGATAAATGACCGAACAGGTGTAAGCTTGGACACACTTGGACAATAAACAAGGAATGCATGCATCCGAGCGGCGGCGGCGGTATTATCTTTCATGTGGTATTTGTCACAAGAGTTCAAGAAGTGATTCATCAATATTATAAGAGTAACCGTTAATAACTGTCAGTAGTGTCATTGTCAAATACAGCTGCTTAAGCGTTCACCGGAACCTTTGATTATAGCGCCATCTCGTAACCTGCTTGTAAACTATTTATTAGCCCTGTTTGCGTAAATCCCGAACCTGCTTAAATAGTTCGATCAAGCGCGCAATTTCACAAGTAAACGGCCAAAGAGGTCAGCACTAGTTCGGTAGACTATTTGTATACATCAACTAAGTTTAATTAATATGGAGTGCGGTGCTCAGTGTGAAAATATAATAACAGCTAATGATAACAAAGTGAAATGTTGTCGTTGCCCTGGCATATACCACCGGCAATGCTTAGGGATCACTGCAGAGCAATACTCCGCTCTCAAACCTGAATTCTTTAGGACATGGGTGTGCCCAAGCTGCACGAATATTAATACTCGTCGTTTGAGGACCGCCCCGGACACACCGGTGCGCATGCATGGACTGGGAGCCGGGGAAGTTAGCCTAGATATGTCGTTGGACGGAAGCTTGCTGGCCCAGGGCAGCTCGGGAAACATTTCAGTAAAAGAAGACCAGCCGGTGACAATAAGCAATATGAGTTCACTTTTAGATCACAAAATCCAAACATCAGTTTCGAATCTCATCGAAGAAAAATTAAATAAGTCGTTCAATGTGTTTATGAATCAATTTAGAGTGACCTTACAAGAAGACATCAAAAGATTAGTTCGTCCTGAAATCGATGCCGCTGTAAAAGAATTGGAAAGCAACATCAATGTTACAACCGACCTCATATTTTACGAACAGAAGTCGTTAAAATCGCAGATATCAGAACAGGACGTAAAAATTAAAACCCTGCAAGACGAAAATAATAAACTGCAAGGCTCTCTTCGCCAAATAACAACACGCCTCTCAACTATGGAACAAATATCACGGAGCTGCAATCTGGAAATACAAGCCGTTCCGGAAAATAAAAAAGAAAACGTCTTATTACTTTTTAAGAAATTATGCTCAGTCGTTAATATGAACATGGACGATTCTAACATTGTTGCCTGCCGCAGAGTTGCTAAAATGGACCCTAATTCTAGGAGGCCGCGTAATATTTTAGTGTCATTGTCAAGCCCAATGCTACGTGACTCTGTATTGTCATCGGTCAGTCGGTACAACAAGTCGGCTAGAAATTCCGGAGGCTCTACTACACTGCTTAATAGTTCAGACCTGGGAATCACTGGAGCGAGCTCAAGGATATATGTTGTGGAGCATCTTTCTCCTGAATGTAAACTTTTATTCGCGGAAACAAGGAAAGCTGCAAAAGAGAAACAGTATAATATTGTATGGACGAGATACGGTAAAATCTACGTGCGCAAAAATGAGGAGTCTGATGCTATCTATATAAAGAACTTAAGTAGTTTGAAGAAATTAGAGTAAGCATTAGTTTTAATTTAGTAGTAAGTAATAAGATTATATTCTGTTAATTATATATTTATAACCTCAGTCCCTTTGTTTTATGTTAATATACTACCAAAATGTAAACCGAATTAGAAGTAAGCTAAATAACCTATATTTAAATACTCTAAATTTTAGTTACGATGTCATTTGTTTAACTGAGACTAACTTGAACGACGGAGTACATGACGCTGAAGTTTTAGACCGCCGTTATAACATCTTTCGTAGAGATCGCTGCTCAACCACTGTTCGTAAGAGCGAGGGCGGTGGAGTAGCGATTGCAGTTAAGAAACATTTGAACGCAGTTCGCCTGCCTTCTTGGGAGAGCGAGATAGAAGATGTATGGGTCCGTGTTCAAGTTAATGACTCAGTCATCATAATTATATGTCTATGCTACTTGCCACCAGATCTCGAATTAGCTAAATTAAAATCTTTTTACTCGAATTGTCAGAGAAGAATGTTGCAACCAAATAAAAAGATCGAATTTATTTGTATCGGTGATTTTAATGCTCCTAATATCAACTGGACTAAGTCTGTTAACTCTTCGCTTATGCAGCCATCCTTGCCTCAAGATGTAAAATCCCAACTACTCCTAGAAACCATATCTTTATGCAACCTAAATCAGCACAATAATATCCCTAACAATAATAATCGATTTTTAGACCTTGTCCTATCGAGTATGAACGGTGTCAGCGTTTACGGCGCAGCTCCTCTAAGCCGGACTGATGCACATCATCCGCCATTAATAATAGACCTTGATGTTGTCATCTTGCCACCAAAATGTATCAATTCCTTTAACCAACAGAAACCAAACTTTAATAAATGTAACTACGAAAAAGTTCGCCAGGAGCTACGATCGGTCGACTGGGAGAAACTCTTATCTGATTCTGACATAAACACAGCTGTACATAGTTTCCACAGTAAACTGGACGAAATTATCAAAAATAACACGCCCTCAAAAAGAGTAAAAGCTGATACCTATCCGTGTTGGTTTAGTCGTGGTCTAATAAAGGCCTTGAAAGAGAAGTCGAAGTACCACAGACGCTATAAAACATATGGTAATCCTCGAGACTACGACACGTTCGATTTATTACGGGCTAGGTGCAAAAAATTGATAGATAAATGTTATACTGTATACGTAAACTCAGTACAAGACTCCATTAAATATAATATTAAACACTTCTGGAGATACGTAAACGATAAAAAGGGTTCTAACTCGATACCAGTTACGATGAAATTTAACAATCTCGTATCGTCAAATACAAATGAAGTCTGTGAAATGTTCTCTAGTTACTTTGGCTCCGTCTTTGAGAAACCAGCTGACGTATGCACGTATGCTACTCGTATTTCCAATGCAGTCTATCCGCATATTACTCTTTGCGATACTCGCGTCAGTGTGCACGAGGTAAAGGCTAAAATAAAACGTCTTGACAGTGACAAGGGGGCTGGACCTGACGGCATTCCTGCGTCATTCATAAAAAAAATGTGTCGACGAACTCAGCCCACCTCTTTCCATTATCTTCAATAAATCAATATCAAACGGTAATTTTCCAGATGCGTGGAAAACTGCATTTATTATCCCAATCCACAAATCAGGCGATAAAGATCAATGCAAAAATTACAGGCCTATAAGTATCCTATCTGCTTTTTCAAAATTGCTAGAATCCGTAGTGTACAGTTGTTTTTACTCACACTTAAAAGCCTTTATTTCTCCTAGCCAGCACGGCTTTGTACAAAACAGATCTACTATTACCAATTTATTGGTTTACAAGAACTATCTCTGCAGCGCTTTTGCTAAAAGATTACAGACTGATTCTATATACACAGATTTCTCAAAAGCATTCGACAAGGTTGATCATTCTATTCTCATCAGAAAACTAGAGGGGTATGGGGTTCACGGCAATCTGCTGAGATGGATTAAGTCTTACTTAGAGAACAGAAGCCAACTTGTTAATATCAAAGGTCATCTCTCTGCGCCCGTTACCATCACGTCTGGCGTACCACAAGGATCGCACTTGGGCCCGCTTTTATTTGTTGTCTATATAAATGACCTTGTCGCTGAGTTGACCTGTCCTTGCCTTTTATATGCGGATGACCTCAAGATTTTTACTACTATTAAGAATACTGAAGACTGCACAATGCTTCAACAGAATCTCAAGACTATATCTGAATGGTGCAACAGAAATAGGATGTACTTAAATACGGACAAGTGCTTCACGATCTCATTCACAAACTCCAAAAATAAAATCACTTTTGACTATACACTAAACAACGTCTCAATTAATCGCAAGCAAGTCATCCGCGACCTAGGAGTGTACTTCGACGAAAAATTAAATTTCCATTATCATTACGACCACTTGATCGGCAATTGCAATAAGCTTTTAGGTTTTATCACTAGAGCCTCCCGGGACTTTAAAAACAATCAAACAATTAAAATCCTTTACTTCTCTTTAATAAGAAGCATTCTGGAATACGGATCTATAATCTGGTCACCTTACTACAAAATTCACGTTGATCGCATGGAAAGGGTGCAAAAGCGTTTCCTTAATATCCTTTGCTATAGATCTCAGCTTGGTCGCACATACAGATCGTATTCCAGTAGGCTTAAACATTTCAACTTGCCATATCTGTCGACGCGGAGACAATACAGCGAGTTATTGTTTCTATATAAAATCATTCACTCATACATTGACTGTCCTTCCCTCCTTTCACAACTTAACCTAATTACACGCATAAACACACGAAACCCCTCACACAGAATTTTCCAGCTACAAATTTTCAAAAACAACACATCTTATTATAATCCGGTTACCAGAATGTGTCGATTGTACAACGACACAGTTGCTGAACATCCTTCTCTCGACATCTTTAATAATAATCTACCTAAATTCAAAATTAGCATTAAAAAAGCACTTTGTTAGATATTGTAATTCTCTGTTATTCTATTGTAATTTTCATAATAATATTAATAATGTCTCTCCTCACTTGTACTAACACGATGTAATATTGACATGATTTATGCTTATAACTGTTTGTAATTTTGATACCATAAGTTTGACATATTTGAATGATTATTTGATATTTAGACACAAATTTATCGCATGTAAATTTTGTTCTTAATGTGCACACATATTTAGGGTTAGAGTCCAGTTCAGAACGCTGTACGCCTCTAATATGCATGTAAACGCAATGACTGTAACCTGTTTTGTGAGCCTAAATAAATAAATTAAAAAAATCCCATCCCCCCTATTAGAGATGTATTTTGGAGTAACATGGGAATTATTATTTAGTCACGATTTATTCGTGGGCGACTTTATACTCCTCCTGTGCTGTTTAGTGATTTCGTATTTTGTGACCATGGCTATGGATTACCGGAATTTGAACCCGCCTAACCAAACTGCAATAAGTAATAAGTTTATTTTTGATAGGCACAGAAAAACGGTGGTTAGTAAAAATGTTGCATAATGCTGTTCAACTGGCCGGCTTCATAAGCGGCGATTTATTTACCGTGCGCGCCAGGCTCGAGACCCATAAGCTGAGTCATACGTTTTAGCTAAAAACGGTTTGTATGGTGGCCCGGCGTATTGTGTACGCTCAGCGGTTCGTGGCCATGAATGGGTTAAGATAGTAGTACTCAGGGTCTGATGATGGAGCCGGAAGGTGGTCACCGGTACCAATCAACCATGCAACTAAACCACTTCGTGTTTGGGCTCGTTTGATTCGTCTCAACAAGATCTTTGACACAAGATAATACTCAGGGTCTGATGATGGAGCCGGAAGGTGGTCACCGGTACCAATCAACCATGCAACTAAACCACTTCGTGTTTAGGCTCGTTTGATTCGTCTCAACAAGATCTTTGACACAAGATAGTACTCAGAGTCTGATGATGGAGCCGGCAGGTGGTCACCGGTACCAATCAACCATGCCACTAAACCACTTCGTGTTTAGGCTCGTTTTATTCGTTTCTATAAGATCTTTGACACAAGATAGTACTCAGGGTCTGATGTTGGAGCCGGAAGGTGGTCACCGGTACCAATCAACCATGCAACTAAACCACTTCGTGTTTAGGCTCGTTTGATTCGTCTCAACAAGACCTTGGACACAAGATAGTACTCAGGATCTGATGATGGAGCTGGAAGGTGGCCACGGGTACCAGTCTACCATGTAACTGAACCACTTCGTGTTTGGGCTCGTTTGATTTGTCGCAAGAAGATCTTTGACACAAGGTAGTACTGAGGGTCTGATGATGGATCCGGAAGGTGGTCACCGGTACCAATCAACCATGCAACTAAACCACTTCGTGTTTGGCTTCTATCGATTCGTCGCAACAAGATCTTTGACACAAGTTAGTACTCAGGGTATGATGATGGAGCTGGACTGTGGCCACGGGTACCAGTCTACCATGTAACTGAACCACTTCGTGTTTGGGCTCGTTTGATTCGTCGCAATAAGATGTTTGACACAAGATACTACTCAGGGTCTGATGATGGAGCTGATGATGATAGACAGGTACCCGTCGCCACCTTCGCGCTCCATCATCAGACCCTGAGTACTACCTTGTGTCAAAGGTCTTGTTGAGATGAATAAAACGTGCCTAAACACGAAATGGTTTAGTTGCATGGTTGATTGGTACCGGTGACCACCTTCCGGCTCCAACATCAGACCCTGAGTACTATCTTTTGTCAAAGATCTTGTTGAAACGAATAAAACGAGCCTAAACACGAAATGGTTTAGTTGCATGGTTGATTGGTACCGGTGACCACCTTCCAGCTCCATCATCAGACTCTGAGTATCACCTAGTGTCAAAGATCTTGTTGAGACGAATCAAACGATCCTAAACACGATGTGGTTTAGTTGCATGGTTGATTGGTAATGGTACCTTCCAGCTCCATCATCAGACCCTGAGTACTGTCTTGTGTCAAAGATCTTGTTGAGACGAATCAAACGAGGCCAAACACGAAGTTGTTTAGTTACATGATAGACTGGTACCCGTGGCCACCTTCCAGCTCCATCATCAGACCCTGTGTATCTTCAGTGTCAAAGATCTTGTTGAGATGAATCAAACGAGCCTAATCATGTTACTACATGGTTGATTGGTATCCGTGACCACCTTAATCATCATCAGATCCTCAGTACCAGTTCGTTTTTAAACCCTCGTTGATACAAACTTTACAACCTATAGGTACCAAATGCAATGACGAAACATGTAAATAAGCGAGTAGGTACCTATAATTTCTTTCGAGTAATATACCTTCATAAGTACAAGTATGGGGCTATTCATAAATTACGTCGTTTCAAATTGGAGGAGTGGGGGGGGGGGGGGTCTGGACATCGGATGATGGTAACATGACGTAGGAGGAAACAGATTCATCCGAAGCTTGATTTTTGGATGATTTGAGGGGTGGGGGGGTCAAAAATCGTCAAAAATAGATGACGTAATTTATGAACAGCCCCTATGTACATTTGGACTGCATTTAGTATTTTCGTACTTACCAAATAACAGTTTTAGAACTTTAAAAGTTAAGTACAGTTAGTGTTGTTATGGTTGATTTCAATATGCTTCGCGAAGGATCAAGAATGTTTAATCCATCATTGTAGTGCGAGTGTGGTAGAAGGGATCGGCGTACTGAGCTCGCACGGCCTGCCGCAGCGCGTAAAATACCTAAACTCGCTCAACGCCGAAATGTAATAGCGCTCTTAACGAAAGGAACATGGTGTTCTCGAGGTTAAAGTTACTCGAGAAAGTACTTAAATACATAAATTCGAAATGTATGTTTTAACAGTTAACATATCGTAAAAAAATAATATATGTTACAAGTCATAGTGTAAAAATTAATAATATTAGATTAGGAGAAAAAAGGTCTGTATTTGAATACTCTTATTTAGGAAAACCGATTCTGATTTCAACTGCGTTTTATTTTATTTATTTCTAAAAAGAATAAAGCTTTCTAATAAACCGAGTCACGATTCCACGTCAAAAATAACATCATCTTTCTTTTACAGTCGTCAACGCCATCGACGCCAATGCGCGTCATCCGGCACACATCACCAGAGCGGGAAATCCCGGCCACACCCGATGAGCCCGCAGCGAACGTCACGACCGTGCGACAGCGGATTAAAGAGCTGCAGGCCGAGGTCGCTAAACAGCAGACGGTCATATCACAGGTACAGTCTCATATAATATGAAGGAGCGGGAAATCCCGGCCACACCCGATGAGCCCGCAGTGAACGTCACGACCGTGCGATAAGGTAGGTAGGTAAGGTAAGGGACAAGGTGAGCCGCAGGCCGAGGTCGCTAAACAGCAAACGGTCATATCACAGGTACGCTATCACGCATATAACTTAAGGGAAATCCCGGCCACACCCGGTGAGCCAGCCGTGAACGTCACGACCGTGCGACAGCGGATTAAAGAGCTGCAGGCTGAAGTCGCTAAACAGCAGACGGTCATATCACAGGTACGGTCTCATATAATATGAGGGAGCGGGACGCTATGGAAATCCCGGCCACACCCGATGAGCCAGCCATGAACGTCATGACCGTGCGACAACGGATTAAAGAGCTGCAGGCCGAGGTCGCTAATCAGCAGACTGTCATATCAAGGTACAGTATCACTAGGCGTCACAAACCCGGTTTCACCGAAATCGAAAAAACCGGAAAAACCGGGTTTACACTTTGATAAAACCGGCTTTTTCGAGTTTTCCGATTTTGCAGTTTTATATACAGAGTTTAATTATTTTAAAGAGCAAATTAAAAAATATATATACGCACTAATTGTATACATAAAATACAGCTTTTTAGTCTCCAACGTTATATCTATTTGCCCAGTTTTGCAGATAGGCTGCTTAGGTGCCTTGAAGTTAAGGCTTCAATCCAGGATGTTTCGGAGATATTTAGGAAGGAAGTTGTGTCGTAGAAGATTGCCCCTGAATTTTACTCTCAGCTCCTTGTTGGCTAGTTTCTTGCACTGGTGAAAGAAGACCGAGTCTTGGAAGTGCTGGGGCACAAACGCCACCGAGAATAATAGTCATCTTATAGATTCAGGTCCTTTTCCAGGGTATTTTATCCCATTTCCAAGCTGTCTTTTTGTGTCACAAGGGGCAGATCATCAGCATAAGCAAACTTCCGCGATGTGGTGTTAGGCAGGATATGACTCAACCATCGGTATTTTCAGACCTATGACAACTAATACTAGGCGGTGTTGTGTGTGGAAAATCCGCTAGCACGTACAGCTCGGCGGCCACTGGGGTACCGTCTATTGCTCTTATTGTGAAGAATAGGTCCGGGTCGGGGTTACTTCTCCATCGAGCTGATTTGAACGTTCCTTTGCCTTTGTTAGAAACGACTAAACAACAGTGTTGTTCCTATCTGCCCAGTCCATGATCGCCTCCTCGTTGGCGTCAAATTTCCTATATCCCCAGCTGGTATGGTAGTATATTCAAGTCTCTAATTAAAGGGATGGGTGTTCCAAGTAAGGAAGGGGTAGAGTAGGCCAGCATCTACGGGGAGACATATATATGTTGCATATCCGCGTTTCGCCGATTTGAATAATCATGGTGGCGATGTTGTTGCCATCGATGTTATTTGAAATCACGTTGACCAGGGCAGTAAGAGAAGACCGGCCGTATGTCGAAGTTCTATATTGTTTATGTTTATTGTATAATGCCGCTACCAAATCAAATCCCGGTATTTTACCTCGTTTAGCGAGTTGGGCATCATCAGCGGTGTGTGTTTCCAGAAGGAGGACTATGTCAACACCGTTGTCATATAATGACGTATTGTGAGACGATGGATGACAGGCCTTCCACAGTCCGTGTATAGGTAATACTGTGTTATGTGATTTGTTATTTCTGTTCTTCCTGTGTATGTTGTATCTTGTACCTACTTTGTGTTATATTTTTGTTGTAATGTAATATTTTGTAAGCGTTTCTCGGCGCATTGGTATTTTTACTGTAATTCCGTGTAAACATAATTGTATTAAATTAAAAAATAATAATAATAATATTTTGCTTATGCATTCCGTTTTAGAATTGCTGACTTAGTTAAAAACTTTGTTGATGGGTTTGGATTGATTTATTGATGATCTTGGTATAGATAAAATAAATAGAAATGTCGTTGAAGACTTAAGCATTCAAGCATTCAAGCATTGATTCAAGCATTGATCCTAAAAAATAATATTTTATTTACAAATTATACGTAAAATCGAAATCGAAATCGGTTTTCTAAAATACGCACGGTTTTAAGTATCACATAATATGAGGGAGCGGGACATCCCGGCGATACCCGATGCTCCCGCCGTGAACGTCAACGGCCGTGCGACAGCGGATTAAAGAGCTGCAGGTAGAAGTCGCTAAACAGCAGACTGTCATATCACAGGTACAGTATCACGCATATAATATAACGTAGGGAGCGGGGAATCCAAGCAACATCCGATAGCCCGCCGTGAACGTCACGACCTTCAACTTCAACTTCAACCGTGCGTAAGCTTAAGCTTAAGCACATGTTTAATGACTACTTTATTTCATGTTTCAGGCCAGCCAAGCTCTGAACCTGTGCGCAGCTACTATAGAGTTCAGCGGATCGACCGAACAGGCGGAAGGCGAACGGTTGCTTTTACTTGCAAGTATGTATTCGGGATACAGCCTGGCAAAAAAGAGTAGAAATTAAAAAATGGCAACATTGTAGTGTCGTCTCGTTCTCTTATATAAATTGATTTGAAAGGGACGACACTACAGTAAAATAAATAAATAAATAAATATTATAAGGACATGTTTTACACAAATTGATTGACTAAGCCCCACGGTAAACTCAAGAAGGCTTGTGTTGTGGGTACTCAGACAACGATATATATATAATATGTATATAAATACTTAAAATACATAGAAAACAACCATGACTCAGGAACAAATATATGTATCATCATACAAATAAATGCCCTTACCAGGATTCGAACCTGGGACCATCGGCTTCATAGGCCACTACCCACTAGGCCAGACCGGTCGTCAAACCACAGTCAAACAGTGTTGCCACTTTTTAATTTCTACTCTTAGTCCGGTGGCCGGCTGCATGAAACAAACCTCATCAAAAAATAGAATATACCTACCCTGTAGAGGTACCTGACATTTAGTAGCTTCCAACGCACTTGGTCGGCCTAGGCTTAACCTGGCAGATTTTGTACAAATGGCAAAAACGTTGGACAAAAATTCATCAAAAAAAACCTCATCGAAAAATAGAATGAAACTTGTATGGTAGGATACCTGACCTTGAGGACAGTAAAAAAAAATTGGTCGGCCTCACCTTAGCCTGGCAGTTTTTGCAGTCCGACCAGATTTATTGGGTCACGTGAGAGCTACAATTTACCTCATCGAAAAATAGAATGAAACAAACGGATTATAATAGCTAAAATAAGCCTGTTGACGTATGTCTTGGTCGGCCTCACCTTAACCTGGCAGTTTTTGCAGTCCGACCAAATTTATAAAAAAATCATCAAATTTTTTTTTATCGAAAAATCGTATGAAACTGGTATGGTACGATGGCTGCCTTTGAGGACAGTAAAAAAAAAGTGGTCGGCCAAATCCTGTGTTGGCAGGTTCCTGTGTCCGACCAATTTTGTGGTACCACGTGAGAGCTACAATTTTACCTCATCGAAAAATAGAATGAAACAAACGGATTATAATAGCTAAAATAAGCCTGTTGACGTATGTCTTGGTCGGCCTCACCTTAACCTGGCAGTTTTTGCAGTCCGACCAAATTTAAAAAAAAAAAACATCAAAAAATTTATATCGAAAAATCGTATGAAACTTGTATGGTACGATAACTGCCTTTGAGGACAGTAAAAAAAAAGTGGTTGGCCAAATCCTGTGTTGGCAGGTTCCTGTGTCCGACCATTTTTGTGGTACCACGTGAGAGCTACAATTTACCTCATCGAATAATAGAATGAAACAAACGGATTATAATAGCTAAAATAAGCCTGTTGACGTATGTCTTGGTCGGCCTCACCTTAACCTGGCAGTTTTTGCAGTCCGACCAAATTTATAAAAAAATCATCAAAAAATTTTTTATAGAAAAATCGTATGAAACTTGTATGGTACGATAGCTGCCTTTGAGGACAGTAAAAAAAAAGTGGTCGGCCAAATCCTGTGTTGGCAGGTTCCTGTGTCCGGCCAATTTTGTGGTACCACGTGAGAGCTACAATTTACCTCATCGAAAAATAGAATGTAACAAATGGATTATAATACCTAAAATAAACCTGTTGACGTATGGCTTGGTCGGCCTCACCGTAGCCTGGCAGTTTTTGCAGTCCGACCAAATTTGTGGTACCACGTGACAGCTACAATTTACCTCATCGAAAATAGGATGAAAAAAAAACGGATTATAATAGCTAAAATAAACCTGTTGACGTATGGCTTGTTACGGACGGCTTTCATAAATTCAATGTGGCATCGCGCAGTGTGCGGCAGAATCCACTTGCATCAAATTTGATGCAACACATTGTGGCTGGACATTAAGAGATGAAATGTATAAGATCAAATGGTTTGAAGGACACATAACGCCTTTGCGAGTCCAAGAAATAACAATAGATAAGTCGGAGTCTGGGGAAAGTTCGTCAGACTTCGACTCCGAAGATGATTATGATTAACAGTAATTATTAACAATAAAAGGGTTATTTCCACTAGTTACCACCAAGTTCTTATCAGTTTTTCCCAGTAGTTACCAGTGGTAAAAGGTGGGAAAATAATTCCCAGTAGTTACCACCAACTCGGTTTGGTGGTACCTACTGGGAATTTTTATTCCCAGTAGTTACCACTGGTAAAAGGTGGGAATTTATTTTCTACAAACCGAGCTTCGAAGGAGAAATGCTACAGTTGATGGAAAAAAGGCTGATTTGATGCAAAGATAATCACTTAATATATGTGAGGTTATCTTGTGTATTTTACCGTTTATTAAAATTTTGGAAAGCTCACGTGCAGTTTTTCCTCTTATATTGCAAGTGTTCGATTGAAAACTAAGCTTTGGTGTATACCTGGATCACCTGCATGTACAAGAAGGCGTTTCATATACGCCCGCCCATCAGATAGGTACACAAAGTCATGATGCGTATGGAATACAGCATGTGTGGCCAAGCCATTATGCCCTAAATTATGTACTACTTCGTTAAAACTTAGCTTACCTGTGTATTTACTCTTTCCAAAATATTTATCTTCCTTAAAATGCAGCCTACACAAACGGTCTTTGTCGTTTGCCTTAGTTTTTGGTACTCAAAGCTTTTTCTCACCGATTTATGCATATCGGGTCCTTGGGAAAAAAGGGAGATCCTATAGGTATATTACCACAATTTGTCGCACACTATTGCAGTATTGTGGAGAAAAAATAACATACAACCGAATTGATAACCTCCTCCTTTGGGATTTGGAAGTCGGTTAAAAAAGGAGAATGTTTACAATTTATTGGAAACAATGTATGTGATTTGACAGTGACGGCAACTCCACTATGGAGGCGCCACCTGGCGTGATAAAATGTCAGTTATGCCTCCTCATTCTATCCGTAGTGGAAAAGTAGGATATACGATTCAAAACTTGTCAAAAATCGATGAAAACCTTTTTATTTTTGACATCTGTGAGACATCATCTCAACGTAAGTGTTACTCTGAAACCACGTCAGTAGTTAGAAAACGTTATTTAGATATTAGATAGATTTATGAATAAAATTTGAACTAAATGTTTTCTTTTTTTTTAAAGCCCTCTAAGACCTCCATGGACTCATTTACTTATGACTTTTTTCAGTTAGCATTATTAAGTTAAGTTCAAGCTGCGAAGAAACCATATTTTCAATATAGAAATTATTATTCTTTACAAATGTGGTCGGACTGCAAAAACTGCCTGGCTAAGGTGAGGCCAACCAAGACATATGTCAACAGTATAACACTTTAAACTCTCGCGTTTTGTACACATATTTAATTGCACAAACGGGTCTACCGCGATATAATTTCATTGTTTTTACCTTTAATTCCGACGTTTCAGCTGAGGTGCATCAGCTGTGGTCACGGAAAGACTGACGTCCCAACAAATGTCAACAGAGATATTAATAAAACACCACTAAACTACCCGAAATTAGTTTATAAAAATGTTTGGGGTAGACAAAGAAATTGCAGCTACCCGTTAAAGTTTAATGTTTATTCAACAGGCTTATTTTAGCTATTATAATCCGTTTGTTTCATTCTATTTTTCGATGAGGTAAATTGTAGCTCTCACGTGGTACCATAAAATTGGTCGGACACAGGAACCTGCCAACACAGGATTTGGCCGACCACTTTTTTTTTACTGTCCTCAAAGGCAGCTATTGTACCATACAAGTTTCATACGATATTGCGATAAAAAAATTTTGATGATTTTTGTATAAATTTGGTCGGACTGCAAAAACTGCCAGGTTAAGGTGAGGCCGACCAAGACATACGTCAACAGGCTTATTTTAGCTATTATAACCCGTTTGTTTCATTCTATTTTTCGATGAGGTAAATTGTAGCTCTCACGTGGTACCACAAAATTGGTCGGACACAAGAACCTGCCAACACAGGATTTGGCGAACCACTTTTTTTTTACTGTCCTGAAAGGCAGCTATCGTACCATACAAGTTTCATACGATTTTTCGATAAAAAAAATTTGATGTGTTTTTTATAAATTTGGTCGGACTGCAAAAACTGCCAGGTTAAGGTGAGGCCGACCAAGACATACGTCAACAGGCTTATTTTAGCTATTATAATCCGTTTGTTTCATTCTATTTTTCGATGAGGTAAAATTGTAGCTCTCACGTGGTACCTACCACAAAATTGGTCGGACACAGGAACCTGCCAACACAGGATTTGGCCGACCACTTTTTTTTTACTGTCCTCAAAGGCAGCCATCGTACCATACCAGTTTCATACGATTTTTCGATAAAAAAATTTTGATGATTTTTTTATAAATTTGGTCGGACTGCAAAAACTGCCAGGTTAAGGTGAGGCCGACCAAGACATACGTCAACAGGCTTATTTTAGCTATTATAATCCGTTTGTTTCATTCTATTTTTCGATGAGGTAAATTGTAGCTTTCACGTGACCCAATAAATCTGGTCGGACTGCAAAAACTGCCAGGCTAAGGTGAGGCCGACCAATTTTTTTTTACTGTCCTCAAGGTCAGGTATCCTACCATACAAGTTTCATTCTATTTTTCGATGAGGTTTTTTTTGATGAATTTTTGTCCAACGTTTTTGCCATTTGTACAAAATCTGCCAGGTTAAGCCTAGGCCGACCAAGTGCGTTGGAAGCTACTAAATGTCAGGTACCTCTACAGGGTAGGTATATTCTATATTTTGATGAGGTTTATTTCATGCAGCCGGCCACCGGACTATCTTTTTTGCCAGGCTGTACGTTTAATTATACTTTCATTTTTTTTTGGTTGGGCTCAAAGGTTGAAAGTGATGAAGTTAGACCGATTTTCACTAAAAAAACTACATCAATAAAAATTAGGTTCTAAATTCTTTTTTCGTATGATTTCCATTTTGATTCCTGAGTTCAATAATAAATACAAATGTAGTGCATAATTGTTTTCCTTCGTATTTTCACGGAATCGTACGAACGTGTCTTGCTATTTCAGTCAGTCTCGGTACAAAAAGTACTGAGGTTGACTGAAGTAGCATGACAAATACGAACGTTTTTATTCACTACATCTGTACCTATGGATCCTTTCATCAATTTGTTTACCCTTTATATCCCATAATTCAAATAAGGGATATCGCTAACTCATCAACCAATCGCATTGTTTCGTTAGACTGCACGATTGGCTCGAATTCGTGTGCGTGGCACCGCTGTAATGGCCCCATTCTTATTACCCTAAGGTCCTGCCTTAGATATATGTATATGTCAATGTGTACAATGTTTTTTCTCAAAAATGGACGGCAAAGTCGACTTTGCCGTTTAAAAAATAGGTCGCGAAGCGCGTAGTTTATGGTCAGTCAAAAATTAAAAAGTTAAAAACATTGCAGTCTCGATTTTGGGACTGCAATGTTGCATACAAATTCCATTATTTGTCGAGTTCCAAACTTTTTAAAAGTTGAAATGGCCATATCAAATGAAGGCACAGGCCCATTAAACAGCCAAACAGATGATTAGTACCGCGACTATTTAGCTGTCTCAAATACGTTGACGTATTTTCGGCACAAAATACAGTTCTATTTTTTTATTAAAAAAATAAAAAGGCGGCAAAGCTAATTTTTTCAATTGTTTCTACTTTTTTCTGTGAAAATATATACGTAAGAACGTTGCTTTTGTAAAATATTTCTATGATATTTATATTTCTTGCACCATTTTTGAGAAAAGTACTATATATGACTCGGCTGGAAGGCTACTTGCTGGCTTCGGATTCAATTAAACGGACTCCCAAGGTCGTCCGTTTAAAACGAATCCTCAGCCTGCAAGTAGCTACTTCCGAGCCTCGACAATAATGTACTATTACAGCCCACCGCCGCCAAGCGTGCCTCCACGAGATCCAGCGCTTGCAGGTGGAGGGCGCCGGCGCGGGCGCCGCTCCCGGCATGGCGGCCATACACATCGACAGTCTCAGCGTGCCGTTACGGAGGGAATACGTGCGGCAACTCAACGCAGGTACATAATACACGATTAGTAAAATGATGTACGGTAGGAAGATCGCGTGAACAGATCATATGCCGAACGTACGCGATTTAGAGCTTACAAGTGGCAACACACATCGACAGTCTCAGCGTGCCGTTACGGAGGGAATACGTGCGGCAACTCAACGCAGGTACATAATACACGATTAGTAAAATGATGTACGGTAGGAAGATCGCGTGAACAGATCATATGCCGAACGTACGCGATTTAGAGCTTACAAGTGGCAACACACATCGACAGTCTCAGCGTGCCGTTACGGAGGGAATACGTGCGGCAACTCAACGCAGGTACACAATACACGATTAGTAAAATGATGTACGGTAGGAAGATCGCGTGAACAGATCATATGCCGAACGTACGCGATTTAGAGCTTACAAGTGGCAACACACATCGACAGTCTCAGCGTGCCGTTACGGAGGGAATACGTGCGGCAACTCAACGCAGGTACATAATACACGATTAGTAAAATGATGTACGGTAGGAAGATCGCGTGAACAGATCATATGCCGAACGTACGCGATTTAGAGCTTACAAGTGGCAACACACATCGACAGTCTCAGCGTGCCATTACGGAGGGAATACGTGCGGCAACTCAACGCAGGTATACCTATAAAGCTAAAATATAAAAATAATACAAAGACACACGAGGAACGCGGTGTTGTATGGAAATTATAATAAGAGCGTTTCTTTTATTTTATGCCATTTTTATATATTGTGACCTTTTTGCCACTTTTGAGTTATTTCTAGTCAGGATGGCGAGCCCTTTTCATCATTATAGGAGAAAAAATGTGTCCTAAAATTTCCATTAATTTTTCAAACTTTCCTTTTTGTTACCGCCATAGAAAGTATATGGGGAAATGGTAACACAATAGGAAAAAAACTCTGGGACATTTTTTATCCCATTAGGATCGAAAGAGCTCGTGATTCTGAGTAGAAATAACACAAAAGTGGCAAAAAAAGGTCACAATAAATAAAAATGGCAAAAAATTAAAGAAACGCTCATAATATTATTTATTAGTTTGGTTAGTTGTCTTATTTATTAATTTATTACTAAGCCTTGTTAATATGAATTTCCTTATTCTACTTTTTATTTTTCTGCTCAACATGGTTGCAATAGTCGCTTATGTAATTACCTTCAAGTAAGTCGTATGATTCTCTCACGGGACAGGCTTTGCCTAGTGTGGGGGTTCAGTATAAAATGTAAATGCTCTAATATTATTTATTGGGAATAAACTATTTGTATTAGTATTAGTTTTTCGTCTTGAATATAACCTCGTATCTGCTCTCGTTAACAATTTTGTCCATATAAGGCTTATTGTATGTACAGTGCATGAATTTGTTTTCGTAATTACTCTTATTTGGTTTGTGGCTATTAGTATTAAGACCGGACTGGGCCGGAGAGATGGTAAACCACGAGCCAGATGGTCGGACGACATTAGAAAGACTGCAGGGCCGACCTGGTATAGAACCGCCGCATACAGAACAACATGGAAATTCATGAAAGAGGCATATGTTCAGCAGTGGACGCAAATATGCTGAGAAGAGATGGAGAGTGTTAAGACTACTTCTCCGCATTTTTAATGTTATATCGAATAAAATTCAATTATATTTATTTACATTACACAGATGGCGCCGTAGGTCATCACGCAGTATGCCTGCTCAAGTGCCGCGATCGAGTGCTAGCCACCAGCATGCAGCTGACACAACCCACCAGCCATCTCTTACACTTCCCCGATGAAATCCGTATGGAAGGACTCGCCAGCGACTTTAAAGTACGTACAAAATTATATTTCGTGTCATTTGTCAATTCTAACCTTTAATAACATGACAATACGAGTCAAGGCACGCGCCTTCGTGAATCACAGATGGTACCGTGAATCGACGACCAGTCTGGCCTATAATAGTGGGTAGTGAAGGGTCACCAAAATAGGCAGACACAAGCCTTCTTTTGAGCTTACCGTGGGGCTTAGTCAATTTGTGTAAAAAAAATGTCATAATATTTTTTTATATATTTATTATATTTTTAAATAAAGTTTACTCGTTCAATTCTGCAAGTATCAGAACAAATATTGGTTTTATATAATTTAAACATTATTTTTCAGATAACCGTGGAGGTTTACTTACTGCAAGCTTCAAAGGAAATATTACCACACGAGGTTAAATACCATATCTCGAATAAAAAGGTAAGAAGCCACTCTTGTTATAAATATAGCCCTTTTCAAACAGTATTTCCTGATATCAGCTTTTACTATATTACACTAGCCACCTGCCCCGGCTTCGGGTTACATAAAATCTCAACAAATTATACAGCTAAACCTTCATCAACAATCACATTTATGCATTACATCTGTATATGACTAAATTGTTGTGGCCTGGCGCGGATGTCTGGTTTGACTCGGTGGCAATGAATGTGTTAAATTTTTAAGAATTAAATTTAAATAGTTTTTTTTTTTTAATACAGTTGCTCAAAAAGTGCTACATTAAGGCGGGATTTCACCAGTATGCGGCATTACCTAATTGATAAGTCCACACCAAAGAGTTTGGATGGTCAAAAACTTTATACGTATATTTTTATTTTGCTAATTTCGTAGGTACAAAAAGTATTGTTACACGATATAAAGTAAATATATAGTAGTTCGGGACTCGTAAATAATAACACACTTTCCACACTTGCATTGATACGTACTATTATTCCACAGTGTAACAACAAGCTCCTGACTCCCAAGTCCAAAGTGTCGGAGCTGAAGACGCCGCGAGTCCAGAGTCCGGGCGGGCCTCTCTCCGTGCGCAGCCCGCAGCTGCAACTGCACGGTTATTGCATCTTCGCGCTGCAGCAGGCCAGCCGCAAGAGCTTCACCCTCAACAAGGTATAGAAGGGTTATCATTTTTTTAATCATATGGGACCCATTATCTTAAAGCAATACAAAAGTCAGAAATGATAGTCAAAGTCCGACAGTCGTACTTCAATCGTGAAACGCTCCTAACAAAACGATAAGTGAACGTAACGTCAAGATCACTGAGAGTCCACCTTGAATTAAGTATGGACAAAATAAGAAAATTGCGTTGTTGTCCGTGAAGTATTGCGTTTATGTATATATTTGCAGTACAATGTTTTTTGGATAAAATGTAAGGAATAGAATGGTATCCTTATTTATTTCCTTTTTGGAAGTTAAAAAAAAACGTATTATTTCCATATATTATTATAATATCCACATTATTGTGATAAATTGCTCATTTGCTATCTATTTTAGTAGATTTTGTTATAAAATTCACCATGTGTCATCATCACTATTAGAAATTGACACGTTAATAGTAAGTCCCCCTTTTCTCCCCAGGTCCCCGGCGGCAGTCCCCTGGAGGGCTCCATCAACCTCGGCATAGCGGCGCGCCTGCGCGTGGCGGCGCCGGCGCCGCACGCCGCCTTCCTCACCGCCTTCGACGACGTCTCCGGCCTCGGCGCCTGGCACCGCCGCTGGTTCCGCCTGCAGCCGCCCAGGCTCGCCTACTGGAAGTACCCTGATGATGTCCAGAAAAAGGTAGGACTTAAAAGATAAAGATAAAAAAAAAAAAAATAGTTTTTTCAAGTAGGCATATTACAATGCGCTTATGAACGTCAAATAAAGCTACACCGGCTCCAACCGTACACCTCTGCCTCGAGAAGATTTAAATCCCCCCTCAATTGGAGGAGGGTATCCCAATATGGGACCGGCAAGAAACTCGGCGGGACACATCTTTTGAAAACATTATTACATCTTATAATTAACAAGCATTAAATACGCGTAAATAAGAAAAATACTTCCTTCGTATCCTTCTTCTTCCGTTCTTGTAGGGTTCATAAACCTTAAGCATTCGGTTGTTTTGTACGGAAATCGTAGTGTTAGACGCATGCAATCATTGGAATGCGTTTGCCGCCATTGCGTCTCGAAAACACGTCATTGTTAGACATCGGTTACACGCTAATTCTGGCATCAGTTCAATCCATCAGTCTGGTCAGACTGACGGGAGAATTATCGTGTAACACGCGGACTGATGGACTAATGGTCTGGACTGACGAAAATCTAAATTTTTAGATAATATTCGTTAGTCCATTTTGAATGACAGAAAACTGATAGGAGACTGATCGTGTAACCAGTTCGTGTCATTCTCGCGTCAGTCACCATATTAGACAAGACTAAATGACTCTCCCCACACCTATCGACGCGGAATTGGCGAAAGCTGATAAGAAAAAGAACTGCATTTGTAAGATGAGCACGATCATGTGTTATGTTATGACTTATGTATATCTTTGTACAAGTTACACTTACTTAGGGTGGGACGCGTGCTTACTGTAATTCATAATAGTCCGGTGGCCGGCTGCATGAAACAAACCTCATCAAAAAATAGAATATACCTACCCTGTAGAGGTACCTGACATTTAGTAGCTTCCAACGCACTTGGTCGGCCTAGGCTTAACCTGGCAGATTTTGTACAAATGGCAAAAACGTTGGACAAAAATTCATCAAAGAAAACCTCATCGATAAATAGAATGAAACTTGTATGGTAGGATACCTGACCTTGAGGACAGTAAAAAAAAATTGGTCGGCCTCACCTTAGCCTGGCAGTTTTTGCAGTCCGACCAGATTTATTGGGTCACGTGAGAGCTACAATTTACCTCATCGAAAAATAGAATGAAACAAACGGATTATAATAGCTAAAATAAGCCTGTTGACGTATGTCTTGGTCGGCCTCACCTTAACCTGGCAGTTTTTGCAGTCCGACCAAATTTATAAAAAAATCATCAAAATTTTTTTATAGAAAAATCGTATGAAACTTGTATGGTACGATAGCTGCCTTTGAGGACAGTAAAAAAAAAGTGGTCGGCCAAATCCAGTGTTGGCAGGTTCCTGTGTCCGGCCAATTTTGTGGTACCACGTGAGAGCTACAATTTACCTCATCGAAAAATAGAATGTAACAAATGGATTATAATACCTAAAATAAACCTGTTGACGTATGGCTTGGTCGGCCTCACCGTAGCCTGGCAGTTTTTGCAGTCCGACCAAATTTGTGGTACCACGTGACAGCTACAATTTACCTCATCGAAAATAGGATGAAAAAAAAAACGGATTATAATAGCTAAAATAAACCTGTTGACGTATGGCTTGTTACGGACGGCTTTCATAAATTCAATGTGGCATCGCGCAGTGTGCGGCAGAATCCACTTGCATCAAATTTGATGCAACACATTGTGGCTGGACATTAAGAGATGAAATGTATAAGATCAAATGGTTTGAAGGACACATAACGCCTTTGCGAGTCCAAGAAATAACAATAGATAAGTCGGAGTCTGGGGAAAGTTCGTCAGACTTCGACTCCGAAGATGATTATGATTAACAGTAATTATTAACAATAAAAGGGTTATTTCCACTAGTTACCACCAAGTTCTTATCAGTGGTAACTACTGGGAATTATTTTCCCACCTTTTACCACTGGTAACTACTGGGAAAAAAAAATCCTAGTAGTTACCACCAACTCGGTTTGATGGTACCTACTGGGAATTTTTATTCCCAGTAGTTACCACTGGTAAAAGGTGGGAATTTATTTTCTACAAACCGAGCTTCGAAGGAGAAATGCTACAGTTGATGGAAAAAAGGCTGATTTGATGCAAAGATAATCACTTAATATATGTGAGGTTATCTTGTGTATTTTACCGTTTATTAAAATTTTGGAAGGCTCACGTGCAGTTTTTCCTCTTATATTACAAGTGTTCGATTGAAAACTAAGCTTTGGTGTATACCTGGATCACCTGCATGTACAAGAAGGCGTTTCATATACGCCCGCCCATCAGATAGGTACACAAAGTCATGATGCGTATGGAATACAGCATGTGTGGCCAAGCCATTATGCCCTAAATTATGTACTACTTCGTTAAAACTTAGCTTACCTGTGTATTTACTCTTTCCAAAATATTTATCTTCCTTAAAATGCAGCCTACACAAACGGTCTTTGTCGTTTGCCTTAGTTTTTGGTACTCAAAGCTTTTTCTCACCGATTTATGCATATCGGGTCCTTGGGAAAAAAGGGAGATCCTATAGGTATATTACCACAATTTGTCGCACACTATTGCAGTATTGTGGAGAAAAAAAAACATACAACCGAATTGATAACCTCCTCCTTTGGGATTTGGAAGTCGGTTAAAAAAGGAGAATGTTTACAATTTATTGGAAACAATGTATGTGATTTGACAGTGACGGCAACTCCACTATGGAGGCGCCACCTGGCGTGATAAAATGTCAGTTATGCCTCCTCATTCTATCTGTAGTGGAAAAGTAGGATATACGATTCAAAACTTGTCAAAAATCGATGAAAACCTTTTTATTTTTGACATCTGTGAGACATCATCTCAACGTAAGTGTTACTCTGAAACCACGTCAGTAGTTAGAAAACGTTATTTAGATATTAGATAGATTTATGAATAAAATTTGAACTAAATGTTTTCTTTTTTTTTAAAGCCCTCTAAGACCTCCATGGACTCATTTACTTATGACTTTTTTCAGTTAGCATTATTAAGTTCAAGCTGCGAAGAAACCATATTTTCAATATAGAAATTATTATTCTTTACAAATGTGGTCGGACTGCAAAAACTGCCTGGCTAAGGTGAGGCCAACCAAGACATATGTCAACAGTATAACACTTTAAACTCTCGCGTTTTGTACACATATTTAATTGCACAAACGGGTCTACCGCGATATAATTTCATTGTTTTTACCTTTAATTCCGACGTTTCAGCTGAGGTGCACCAGCTGTGGTCACGGAAAGACTGACGTCCCAACAAATGTCAACAGAGATATTAATAAAACACCACTAAACTACCCGAAATTAGTTTATAAAAATGTTTGGGGTAGACAAAGAAATTGCAGCTACCCGTTAAAGTTTAATGTTTATTCAACAGGCTTATTTTAGCTATTATAATCCGTTTGTTTCATTCTATTTTTCGATGAGGTAAATTGTAGCTCTCACGTGGTACCATAAAATTGGTCGGACACAGGAACCTGCCAACACAGGATTTGGCCGACCACTTTTTTTTTACTGTCCTCAAAGGCAGCTATTGTACCATACAAGTTTCATACGATTTTGCGATAAAAAAATTTTGATGATTTTTGTATAAATTTGGTCGGACTGCAAAAACTGCCAGGTTAAGGTGAGGCCGACCAAGACATACGTCAACAGGCTTATTTTAGCTATTATAACCCGTTTGTTTCATTCTATTTTTCGATGAGGTAAATTGTAGCTCTCACGTGGTACCACAAAATTGGTCGGACACAGGAACCTGCCAACACAGGATTTGGCGAACCACTTTTTTTTTACTGTCCTGAAAGGCAGCTATCGTACCATACAAGTTTCATACGATTTTTCGATAAAAAATTTTTGATGTTTTTTTTATAAATTTGGTCGGACTGCAAAAACTGCCAGGTTAAGGTGAGGCCGACCAAGACATACGTCAACAGGCTTATTTTAGCTATTATAATCCGTTTGTTTCATTCTATTTTTCGATGAGGTAAAATTGTAGCTCTCACGTGGTACCACAAAATTGGTCGGACACAGGAACCTGCCAACACAGGATTTGGCCGACCACTTTTTTTTTACTGTCCTCAAAGGCAGCCATCGTACCATACCAGTTTCATACGATTTTTCGATAAAAAAATTTTGATGATTTTTTTATAAATTTGGTCGGACTGCAAAAACTGCCAGGTTAAGGTGAGGCCGACCAAGACATACGTCAACAGGCTTATTTTAGCTATTATAATCCGTTTGTTTCATTCTATTTTTCGATGAGGTAAATTGTAGCTCTCACGTGGTACCATAAAATTGGTCGGACACAGGAACCTGCCAACACAGGATTTGGCCGACCACTTTTCTTTTACTGTCCTCAAAGGCAGCTATTGTACCATACAAGTTTCATACGATTTTGCGATAAAAAAATTTTGATGATTTTTGTATAAATTTGGTCGGACTGCAAAAACTGCCAGGTTAAGGTGAGGCCGACCAAGACATACGTCAACAGGCTTATTTTAGCTATTATAACCCGTTTGTTTCATTCTATTTTTCGATGAGGTAAATTGTAGCTCTCACGTGGTACCACAAAATTGGTCGGACACAGGAACCTGCCAACACAGGATTTGGCGAACCACTTTTTTTTTACTGTCCTGAAAGGCAGCTATCGTACCATACAAGTTTCATACGATTTTTCGATAAAAAATTTTTGATGTTTTTTTTATAAATTTGGTCGGACTGCAAAAACTGCCAGGTTAAGGTGAGGCCGACCAAGACATACGTCAACAGGCTTATTTTAGCTATTATAATCCGTTTGTTTCATTCTATTTTTCGATGAGGTAAAATTGTAGCTCTCACGTGGTACCACAAAATTGGTCGTACACAGGAACCTGCCAACACAGGATTTGGCCGACCACTTTTTTTTTACTGTCCTCAAAGGCAGCCATCGTACCATACCAGTTTCATACGATTTTTCGATAAAAAAATTTTGATGATTTTTTTATAAATTTGGTCGGACTGCAAAAACTGCCAGGTTAAGGTGAGGCCGACCAAGACATACGTCAACAGGCTTATTTTAGCTATTATAATCCGTTTGTTTCATTCTATTTTTCGATGAGGTAAATTGTAGCTTTCACGTGACCCAATAAATCTGGTCGGACTGCAAAAACTGCCAGGCTAGTAGTAGTCCTCAAGGTCAGGTATCCTACCATACAAGTTTCATTCTATTTTTCGATGAGGTTTTTTTTGATGAATTTTTGTCCAACGTTTTTGCCATTTGTACAAAATCTGCCAGGTTAAGCCTAGGCCGACCAAGTGCGTTGGAAGCTACTAAATGTCAGGTACCTCTACAGGGTAGGTATATTCTATATTTTGATGAGGTTTATTTCATGCAGCCGGCCACCGGACTATAAGTTAAGATTACGCACGATAGCTTAAGTTGAATTTTAACCTCTTTCAGATGCCGATCGGCGACATCGACCTGACAACGGTAATCTCGGACAAGGTCGTGCGCGCGCCGCGCGACCTGTGCGCGCGCCCCCACACCCTGCTGCTCGAGACCACCGCGCCGCGCGGCCTCATCGTACCGGACTCCGGATCTCTAGTATACTTCAAGCGGGCCGACGGTGCCGTGGTCAGGAGGCATTTGTTAGCGGCCGATACGGCGAAGGATAGGGATGAGTGGCTGGAGTGTCTTAATAAGGCGCTTGAGTATGTTAGATGCTGTCCTGATAACGAATAAAATATACAATCTCTAGGTTAAGCTCTGAATTCTGAATGGAATGTACTTTAACGGTCTGGTGGTACCGTGGTCAGGAGGCATTTGTAGCAGCAGATACGGCGGAATGAGTGGCTGGAGTGTCTTAATAAGGCGCTTGAGTATGTCAGGTTCTGTCCTGATGACATAGATGTAACCTCTAGTTTAAGATCTGTATAGTTATAATACCGGATTAGTTCTCTAGTTTACTTCAAACGATCTGATGGTACCATAGTCACGGGGCATCTATTAGTCGTTGATAAAGCAAAGGATAGGGATGAGTGGCTAGAGTGTCTTAATAAGGCGCTTGAGTATGTCAGGTGCTGTCCTGATTATGAATAGGGAGCTCATACAGTTGTTATATTAGCTTAAGGTTTGTATGCTCATAGTACCAGATTAAGGCTCTCTATACTTTAAACGGTCCGAAATACCATAGTCAGGAGACATCAACTAGCCTTTTTAACCTTTTGAACGCCAAACGGCTCATCCATTTGCCGTGCCACTGACGCCACGGGGGTAAAATTTAGTTTTGTGAATAAATAATGCCAACCTAAAAGTGGGGTGTTTTTCAGTAGATTTTCATCAAAAAACGATCGACGTCAAATGCCGTCTTTGGCGTCGTTGTCATGATTTTGCGTTGACGTTAATTGCCGTCTGTGGCGTTCAAAAGGTTAATAAAGTATCGTTGCATCATTACCCTCCTTAGGGTGGTATTCCACGTGTCCAATTTCTTTGTCCAATGTCATTGCTTCTTTCTCATTAAAGCAAAATGTGAGCCGCAATACACATTGGACAAAGATATTGGTCTGATGGAATACCACCCTTAGGAGATACACGCACTCTGATGATGCGTTGAGGGTGTTGTCCGGGCATGTTGTTTGTTAGATTGGATGATTGCATTGCCTATATTACTTTAGATATCGTTTTATCATTATAATGACGAGGCCTGGTGCCACAGCATGAAAACCTACGATATTAATCAAAGTATTAAGAAATATCGAGATTAAACTCTCTTATCGCTGGCAGAGAGAATTTAGACTAGAGGGAGATTGTCAAAGTAAATATACATATTTTACTTTTAGAACGCCATTTGACTTTGATCCTTATTTTTCCGAAGTCAAATGGCGCTCTAAAACTGTTAATCATTTGTGTCGAAAGGTGGCCGTAAATGTACTGACTACATCATTTACTTTGACAATATTCCTCTATTTCAATTTCTCTTTGTTGCCAGTACAAAATATTTAACACATTCTCACATACCTCCGTCTCTGTAATACTGTTAGTTTTTGTATTTTTCTAAAGTACACTTAAGATAGCTAAAATTAGCTATGATGCATTTTTGTCCATTTTATTCTTCACCGACTGTATTAATATACAGTGAAATACAATTTGTTGTTGTACATGTTTAATTTAATTTTTAATATGATATTATGTCTTTTACTTTCACGCCTATGAAATATTCATAATATTAATACTCTTAAATTAATATAGCACCTGGGTCGATTAACTATTTCTTGTTGTTATTCTGTCCCATCAGCCAGGAGACAATAGTAGCATAGTTTATTAGAAGAACTGCCGTACCGTGTTCTACAAACGTGCTTAGTACATGTCCCATTATGGAAAGGCCTTATAACTACCAAAAAATTCAAGTTTCGTTCATTTAAATACGAAAAAACTAGTATTTTAAGAGTGACCCAGGAGACCGTAATCATGGCAACTAGTGACAAAAAAAAGTTGATTCACCCACCTAACCATATCTCTAGGGTCCAACATAATTATTTAGACTGATATTTAAAAATAGTACATATGTATCGTTAGAAACAGAAATGGTTTGAATATTTGTCTTGGCAATAATATGTTGACTAGTAAATTTTTTTAAAGTGATATTTTTTAAAGATAACATTGCAGATATTCTCATATTAATTAAAACTGTTAGTACATATTCATTTTAGAGCGTTTTCACATTGTCCGATCCGATATCGGATGGCGGAAGGAAGTAAAATGTAAGATATATATGTTTCTCTGTATTTATTTATGCATTTAATAAATCATTATTACTAAAAAACGATAAATAACGCAAAAAGGCGGACTTAACGCCAATGGCACTCTTCTGCAGCTGTTTTTGTCATAGGCGCCTTCCGACATCCGATATCGGAAAGGCGCTTCCGATAAATTCAGCCATGTTGGAGCCCCACGTCAGCTTTCGGACCGATAATATTTGTTTGTGTGCGTATGTGTAGGCATAATGCTTGTTGTAGTGTGCGTGACCGCTACGCGACGGTCGGATCCTACATCCGATATCGGTGCCTCGGTGGGGACAATGTGAAAACGCTCTTATAACAAAATATTTCAATATACCATAAATTATAATTTAATATCCTTGACATCACTTACCTAACATGGTTCCGTACTTACGGTCAGGACACAGTACCTTTGGGACTTAGATTTTAGCGTGGTAAAGTATTATCCTTAGCGACCATAATATTCAACATTAGGTTAGTGGTATTTTATGGTTTTATAAAGGTTCTAAGTATTAGTGTCTTAGATAAAAAATAACTATAAATTACCTATGTAACTTTATCACAAGCTCAAATTATGTTAGGTCAAAACTGTAAAGAAACTGGTTTTTTACTTGAAATGTACACATTTAAAATATGTTTTCATTTATTTTTTAGCAAGAAAATCCTTTATTATAAATGCATATTTTTTACTAACATTGTCTACGACGTCATACGCTTACAATTTATTGAATTGTACTCCAATTCCCCGTTAGTTAATTTTACCCCATTTCACCCCCTATAGAATATGTTTGATATGAGAAGTATCTTATAAGTAATTAAACCATTTTGAGTTTATGTTTATACAAAGAATCCATATGTGTTTATAGTTTTGGCCAAACATTTTTTTACATCTATAACTTTATAATTGTATTTGATTTAATTGTATTTGCTAGTTATTATAATTTCTTTTTTAATCCATAATTTGAACCACCTATTAACACTTATTAATACAAATATAATTTTATAGGAGTACACGTGCACAACGGTGTGCTTAATATAATGCAACATATTCACAAGTGTAATATAGAAAATGGAACCATATACGCATTTGTATATAAAATCAATTTATGCAATAAAATGTATTTAAGTTTTAAATTGTGTCTTATTTATTTGGTAATAACCCATACCTATTGTATGTGATTTGTGCATTCTTTAAAAGTTCACGCACGCGCCAACATCATTTAGACAGTATATTATTGACATTACTTAAAATTTGTATCACTTACTGCTATACAAAATTGAAGCAGAGTACGAGTTCATAAGTTCATAACTTTCTACGCGTATCATACATAGCAAGTTCTAGGTATGAATACTGCTTTTTTCTTTGGATTGACCGTACCTACAATTTACGAGGTTTTACCAATTGTGACGATATCTAAATGTATCTTACGTTCTTATTTAAATTCTTTGAAACCATGTCTATTTGACAGTAGCATAATAATGCATATTTCCTATGTGTATTTCTAAAAATTAAATACACGGTGTTTTTTCTTAAACTCCGCTAAATGTTTCTCGCTAGGTAGTTTTGTTCTAAGCTTAAGGCGCGTCTCGATATTGCGCGGCGGCCGCGCGAGCAATGTTCGGCCGCGCCGCGGCAAACCTGTATTTTGTCTCGCGAGCCAATTTCGGCACCATCTTGAACTTATGCGCGGCGGCCGCGCGCGGCAGGCGATCCGACGATCGACCACATTATATCACAAAAATTAATTATTCGGAACGAAGTATAGCCAAATAGAAAAATGATCTGTTGCGATAATCACTACATTTACTGTTCCATAGAAACTGTTTAGTGCCGTATAATTCAATTAAAGTACGACACTTTTCATTATCCATGTATGCGGCCGCGCGAGCCAACTGAAATATATACACACCCGCAAAGAGTATAATAATATATGTATAGTAACACACCCGTCCCAACTGCGCGCGAACGTTCCTTTGCCGCGCGTCGAAACACCGACAATGAATGGTTCGTCGCGCGGCGCGTTCGAGCGCGCCAATGATCGAGTTGGCTCGCGGGCAGCCCGGTATCCATTGCGCGCGGCTGCCGCGCGACCCAATGTTCGATAGCTTGCCGCGCGATATGGAGACGGGCTTAGATAAAACAGCCCAAAACATAATTTACAGTACATATGGTCCTATTTTCCCGCACTCTAGTGCGTAAAATAGCACTTTTCGTGCGTATGTCTAAAGTTTAAAGGGCCATATGTACTGTAATACGTTGTACGATACACGTGCGAATAGGTTTCGCAACTCGTGTCGATTTAAAACACTCCCTTCGGTCGTGTTTTAATTTATAAATAAGCGTTCTCCCTAGGGAGTTATGAAGTTTCTAGTGCCATAATTAACAGTTTTTTGTGTTTATACTTAATTTTTGTATCGCAAGTGTGATGAAAAACATTGTGTGTAACTCGGGGCGTAATAACGGCAACTCGAGTCTATAAATCGCTCCGGAAAGCCGTCGCGATTTAACTTACTCTCGTTTGCAATATTCAACTTACGCCCCATGTTGCACAGTGTACTAATTATTGAGTAAAACTGAAATAAGGATTCAGAATTTAGCCAAAAATATTTGTTTTATTAATAATTTGGCTACGCTTCCTACGTCTCACTTTTAAAACTTACAATTTTATTATCGCGATGACGATGTAAGCCGGACGTATAACGTACCTAGTACAGTTAGCAGCAGAAGTTGCTAAGCGGCCATGCGTTCAAAATGATCTTGACGCGACTTTATTGTTAAGGGAATAAGAGCGTGTCAAGGTAATTTTGAACACCTCGCCCGCTCAGCAACTTCTGCTGCTAACTGTACTTACGTGGTCTCAATGTACTAAAACAACTCATTTTTAGGGTTCCGTACCCAAAGGGTAAAACGGGACCCTATTACTAAGACTTCGCTGTCCGTCCGTCCGTCCGTCCGTCCGTCCGTCCGTCCGTCCGTCTGTCACCAGGCTGTATCTCACGAACCGTGATAGCTAGACAGTTGAAATTTTCACAGATGATGTATTTCTGTTGCCGCTATAACAACAAATACTAAAAACAGAATAAAATAAAGATTTAAATGGGGCTCCCATACAACAAACGTGATTTTTGACCAAAGTTAAGCAACGTCGGGAGTCAGTATTTGGATGGGTGACCGTTTTTTTTTTGCTTTTTTTTTTGTTTTTTTTTTTGCATTATGGTACGGAACCCTTCGTGCGCGAGTCCGACTCGCACTTACCCGGTTTTTTTCTTAAAAATACGCTATGAAAGGAATCTCTACATCAGTAACACCTCGAGTTACGAGCGGTGCGCCACCGTACGAGGATAAACAACACGATAATCCAAAATTATGACTTTACGACGTTTATTGTCATTGCCAGCTTTTATATCGTTTCATTACCTTTTATATCACGTCAGAACTTGGGATTAACCATACTTATTAACCCTTAAATGCATGATTTTTTTCTTTTTGCCCGAAATTAATATATGTGTTACGTAATTGTTTGCTGATTATGGGAAAAGTGGTAAAAAAAATATAACATGTTAGAAGTTGCATAGGCTAAATCATATTTATGTAAATATATAATTATCCGGAAGAGATATATGAAAAAACTTACTACCATCAGAAAGATACACTATTTTAGATACACCTATGATAAAGTTTTAAATATAAAATAATTACAAACCCCAAAAAATAACATCCAAAATCACATACTAAAAATCATCAAACTCTGGATATTTTCAAAATTTCCGACATTTCGTCTTAAAACGAATGTAATTTTTATAAATTAAAATATTGCGTTAATTTAAGTAAAAAATCGGAAAACGGATTGGTTTTACTATTGAAATAATATATAGGAATAAATAGATTTTATCTAATTATGTATAAAATTTGATATTTTTTTTGTGTACGGTTCATCTTACACCTTGCATTTAAGGGTTAACATTTAAATGTCGGCAACGCCAGTGAGGGGACACTCCTCTTTTCGGGCTTTCTTGGCTCAGTATTGCTCCGAGCAATCATTAGGGTTGACACAACTTGACGTCCCTTTGCGTGCACGACAGATTTAGATAATGACTTGAATTTTGACAACCCTAAATAGCCGAAAGGGATAGTGCCATACATTAGAAAGGGACAGCATGGTTCGTCATTGAGTCGCTATCAAACTTCGGTTTTGTAGGAAGTGTCCTTTCTGTACGGTACCTAGTACTATTATTTATTCTGTGGCACAAGTGTTGCCCATCAACAAATGTTGTTCATCTCGCTGCGCGCTCGACGTGTTACCTCCCGGTCACACTTACGTACGAATTTACAAGTGCGACAGAGAGGCAACACGCTCGCGCACAACGTGGTTCGCGGTAGGCCCTCTGATACGCTGTATTTTTGCACGCTGCGCAAATGTACAAAATCGTTTTCTTTCCTCATGCTCTGAAAGTGGATCATTGTTGTTCTATGAAGTGGGCAGAAAATGATACGTTTCTGCTCTAGGGCATTTTAGTTTTCAAGTACTTTTTTTTTTGTTTTTAGGGTTAGGTTTTGTTTTTACCTCGAAAGTAAAACTAAATCCCTATGACAGTTCTTGCGAGCTGCCTTTGAATTGGCTTAAGATAAAAATAATTTAAGTATTTTTATTACTTAAATGCTACATTTCTGAATAAACTAATGTGCTATACTTCCATAAATATGTACAAATAGGTATAGACTTTTTACGTGACTGCTACTCTATATAAAACCGGCCAAGTGCGAGTCGGACTCGCGTTTCTAGGGTTCCGTACATAAGTCCGACTCACGCTTGATTGCACATTTGTAATAGGTTTTCCTGTCATCTATAGGTAAAGAACTATTGTGTATTTTTTTCAAAATTTTCGTTTTTTCGTTTCGGAGATAAAGGGGGGGGGGGAAGGTCATTATTGGCTATTTTCTTAAATAACTTCGAACCTATGTAGGTATTTTAAAATTATAAAAAAAAACATGCCCTTCTTTGGGTCACTAATTCACATATGTGTACCAAATTTCAACTTAATTGGTCCAGTAGTTTCCGAGAAAATAGCCTGTGACAGACAGACAGACAGACAGGCGCATGAGTGATCCTATAAGGGTTCCGTTTTTTTCCTTTTGAGGTACGGAACCCTAAAAATGAACTGTCATTAGGGACCGTCGCATCATTGAATGCGCAAGGTGGGATAAGACGGACATAGTTTATTTTTTATTTTGCTCGGGTCAAGATAAACAGTGAGGATTCCTAAGTGTTTGTCTTGCCCCGTAGATGGTCTTAACCCACCTTACCTTAGATAGGCCGTTGATTAACAAAAACACAGCATAGTCGAATGTGCTTTATTTGGGGCTGCATTCTCGAGATTGTCGCTCACTTAATAACAATATAATTGTCATATAACATGTTACACTAACTTTAGAATATATTACTTATCTACATACATATACTTTTATTAAACCTAGAATTACGACAATCTTTAACAAAATAAGCGTAATATAAATAACAATTTACTAAAAATTAAGCAATATTATAAAAACTTGAAGCATAAATGAGGTCAAAATCAAATTGAATCATAAAATGCCGCCTGCTTCGAAAGCTAGGAACATGATTTCTTCATCTCACGGTCTCTTGGGAACAGGTGGCATTTTAGGTGCCCGTAGCAAAAAGTAAAAGGAGTTATCCAGCCTTTAACAAATAGGAAGACTAATATGGAAACTAATAATATTGATAAAAACCACAAATAGTTAACTAAAATCACAAAATGACTAGAAAAAATTGCCTTACATTTTGGCGTATGTAGATATGTCGTTTTACAGCAAAAGTCATTAAGTGTTTATTGTGTGTTGTTGTTACAGTTAGAGACAGAAGCTAAGCAAACGAAAGACTCAAAATTATCTACACACAGCTGTTGAGAAAATGAAGCCTGTGCAGATGAGATCCTTTTGAGCATGGTCTATATTTGAGTAATGTAACCAGTGGCGGATTTGCCCTAAGGCCCAGCAGGCCCGGGTCTATTAGGGCGGCCATAAATTAGGGGCGCCAAATTGTGACAAAAAATTCGCTGATGATATGTGACAAGAAATAACTCAAAATGTGTTATATAATGGGTGCTGCGTAAGGGCGGCAATAGAGCCTGGGGCCTAGGGCGGCAAAGACTGCAAATTCGCCACTGAATGTAACTAATTTTGCTGCTGTTTATAAGTTACGTTACGATTCGCAAACCTAAACTTGTAAAGTAATAATTTTCCAAATACAAAAATAAGTTATTATAAAGAGTGGTTCTAAAATCAGACTGGGTTCCTATTTCTCAAAAATCGTCCATAAAATGTTAATATTTATGTTGTGTGTACCTAACCTAAACTTGTAAAGTAATAATTCTTCAAATACAAAAAGAAATTATGCATTTGTATTATAAAAAAGAAGTTATTATAAAAAGTGGTTCTAAAATCAGACTGGGTTACTATTTCTCAAAAATTGACCATAAAATGCTAATATTTATGTTGTAACCTAACCTAAACTTGTAAAAGTAATAATTCTTCAAATACAAAAAGAAGTTATTATAAAAAGTGGTTCTAAAATCAGACTGGGTTCCTATTTCTCAAAAAATTGTCCATAAAATGTTAATATTTATGTTGTATGATTCTATAAATCGCTCAATGACTTCAGCTTCTGACTGCAGCGGTGGTCTATTTGTCTTCGTCGTAGTTGGGGTCGTCGGAGTCAGGCCGTCGGTGCTTCTCTAAGCCGGAGACGGCCATCGAGGTCTTCAAGTCGTGCTGCCGACAGATGATACAGATACTAATAGTAGTCGAGAAAGGTAATAGCTTAATGGTTATTTAAAAAAATATATGGTTGTCTATAAAGTCGGTTTACGGACGATAATTTTGCGTGATAACGTCTTAAGAAAACATTACCATTACATTACGTAATGTTACCATGGAGATCTGTGCACAACGTGACACTTAGTGCATGCTACCGGTGTTCATCGATTTATAAGACGTTATCACGTTAGTAAATAAATAAATATTTGGGGACATCTTACACATACACAGATCAACCTAGCCCCATACTAAGCAAAGCTTGCACTATGGGTGCTAGGCGGCGATATACATACTTATATAGATAAATACAGACTTATATACATAGGAAACACCCATGAATCAGGAACAAATAATATTTCTGTTCATCATATAAATAAATGCCCTTACCGGGATTCGAACCCAGGACCATCGGCTTCACAAGCAGGGTCACTACCCACTAAGAGGAGAATACGAGAATTAAGGTAAAGG